>NC_058081.1:196563397-197238897 GCF_014858855.1 Bufo gargarizans | reverse complement strand
TATCAGGTGCAACCAGACAACTCAAATACTCTTAGTTCTCATGTCTCAAACATTAACTTTATTAAAAACATATGGTTACGCAAAAGCTGATTCACAAAAATACCCTAAAACTACATATGTCATTTCACCCCTTTGGTTTGAGTGTTTCCATCTTTGTGATCCATCTTGTTTCATGTTGTAATAGGTTACATTTATTTTCTTCTGGAGTTTGTCCAGGGTTCACATATTATAATACTACCCATTTTAACTCGTTCCCTTTGTCTTTTCTTTCGCTGCAGTGTTGCAGTAGTGTAGTCTTCTCATTTTTATTTTTACTTTCTTTCTTACTTTCTTTTTTATCCGCATCATCCATAAATCTTTTTATGCTTGATCTATGCTCGTTAAGCCTTATTCGGATTTCTCTTTTTGCCTGTCGTATGTACCACATGCTGCAAGGACATCTAATGCCATAAATGAATTTTTTTGTCAAAAATGTAGCTGTAACGATAGGTGAGGGAAGGGAAGCAAACCAAACACAACAAAATTAAACAAAACAGCAGGCTAGGCCCCACAGCTAGGGAACAGGGAAAGGTCACCTCCTGACAATCCCTGAGCCTTTCCCTGACTGCTACCAACATGAACAAATCTCGATGGTAGAAGTGTTCATGCACACCAACCTAAGCCCTGCTGCAACTGACACAAACCCTCAGCTAGGGATCAGGCGAAAGACAACCGATTCCTTGCACAAGATGAAGGAACCAGCGTCTACCTAAGGCCTAGCCAGTACAAACAACAGAAGGGAAGGAAGGAGAACTTAATTGAAGACGAACTGGGAGCAGGAGATCCACCAAACACCAGCAGAGATCTCCAGGAGAAACTATATACCACAAGGGCTATAGTGAGAGGCAGAAATAAATAGCATCACTATCTAACTAATGAGCAGAACCTGTGAGGGGGTGGGATCCTGCCCAAAGTCACAACAAAGAAATCTGTGGCGTAGCTAGAAATGACTGGGCCCCACAGCAAATTTTTGAATAGGGCCCCCCTCTTCCAGTAATTTTTTTCGCAACCCCTTCCTTTCCTGCCGCCCCCATTCCTGTGGCTAGTAAAGATCGCTCTCTCAGACCAGGCCCAGCAGCTGTTCCATCCGTTTTCTACACTGTCTATACTGTCACTGTATATAATTTCATTGTGTAATACTGTTGAGGGGGCCCTGACAAAATCTTTTAGTCCTCCTCCTCCTGGATGGGCCCCTTCTGGGTCAGGGCGCCAAAGCAGCCGCTTCCCCTGCTTCCCCTATAGCTACGCCCCTGTGTCAGATAGATTCACGTGCAGCAAGTCTGACAGATCTTCTCAGATCACTCACAGGGCAGGGCGTGACAGTAGCATAATGGTACATAGGTATATTGTATCCTTTTCTAGGATGATTTATTGTATTTCGTTTTATGATCTGATTGCAATTCATACAGGATAAACATGGAAACATCCCTTTTTGCTTGTGGCTAAAAAAGTCTGTTGATCTTTCTTTTGTATTTTTATGTCACCTTTGATTAATCTATTACCTATTGATTTCCATTTTCTATATGAAGAATCCGTTTTTTGTTTAAGGAATTTTCCATATTTTTTATCATGTTGTAGTAAATCCCAATATTTATTCATAGTTTTTTTTAATCAAAGGTGCATGACTGTCATAAGTTCCTATATACATTGGGCGATCATCATTTTTTATTTATTTTTCTAGTCAGAAGGGAATCTCTGGGAATTAAATCTACTTCTTTTTCTATATTACTAACCATTTTTTTTGCTTCTCATAGTCATGATTCGTTTGAGTTATCCGTTTTTTACTAATTAATTGACTTTTAGGTATACTTTTAAAGATATGTGGAGCATGATGACTTGAATATAATAATAAATTATTCCGATCTGTGGGTTTAGAGTATAGTACAGTATCGAACCCTCCTTTGTCGTTTTCCATAACTTCTATGTCCAAGAATTTAATAATCATTGGATGATATTGCAACTGAAATTTGATAGTTTCATGGCATGAATTCAAATATTCAATAAATATTTTCAGTCATTCAGTATGATGTAATTTTCCCTGTCCGAAAATGAATTTTTCTTCATATACAGCCATTAAAATATTTGCGAAACTTGAGGCTGCAGAGGATCCCATCGAAGTCCCCCGCAGCTGCAAGTAATATGTATCATCGAATCTGGTTCTGGTTTCTGGTTAAAACAAATTCCAATAACGTAGTCAGAAAAGCAATGGTGTTATTATCTAATGCAGCGTCTTGCATAGGTGTATCTTTGGCGCATAAAAGGCCTTCATGTTAGGGGATCTTAGTACGGTATATAGACTCTGTACATCCAGTGTGCATAAATATGTGACTCCCTCACTTGTTTCTTTGTCTAAACGTTGCATAAAATCTGTGGTGTCTAATAGATATCTGTTTAATTTTTTTACTTTCTTTTGTAGGAAGGAGTCTACATATATACAAACTAGCTGTAGAAGAGATCCTACACATGAAACAATAGGGCGCCCTGGGGGGTTCTTCTTGTCCTTATGAATTTTGGGTAGCAAATATAGGATCGACACTTTAGTTTGTTCACATAGTAACGCTTGTGCGTTTTTTTATTATTTATAACTGAAGACAGACAAAAAGAGAAATCCGAATAAGGCTTAACGAGCATAGATCAAGCATAAAAAGATTTATGGAGGATGTGGATAAAAGAGATGAGGAGACTATGCTGTAGCGAAAGAAAACACAAATGGAACGAGTTAAAATGGGTAGTATTAAAATATGTGAACCCTGGACAAACTCCAGAAGAAAATAAGAGTATTTAAGTTGTCTGGTTGCACCTGATGACCATGCATGAGTAAGGGGGCGTGACCCCCGAAACGTCGCACATGATGGAGTAGGTTACAACTTGACGTCTCAAAAACACAGGCCTGCGAGCCTAGAAACTGCTTTTAAAGTTTTGCGACTAAAAGTGCAAACACTTCATAAAACGTGAGTAGCAATTTTTCCTCACTCATACATGTAAGCTAAGAGCTATATACAACTGAATTGTATTGAAAGTAAAGAGATACTTTTCTATTTTCTACAACTGGCCTGGTTACTGACTCCAGTACCATTCGCCGGCTACAGCAACTACCTATCTCTTACCTTTAACCTATAGTAAACTTATAACACCAAGGGCACCCCAACTACAATCAGACAGGAGCCCCAACATCAGGGTGTGCCCTGAGGAAAGAAAAGGTGCTTTGGTGTGAGGACTACCACTGGGATTTATATGATTTATTACTACTCCCATCCTCCGCTCCTCCTGAGCTTCTGGCATATTCTACTATAATTAGAAATCCAATTAGATGGATATATTTTATATGTAATTATTAGTTAGGTTATCAGCTACCAACATGGAGGCTCAGGACCAGCACAAGAGATAAGAAATAAGAAATAAGCACCTTGTTTTATGATGACTCAGATTGAAATTTTTTTAACTATATTTTTGAAATATTTTCAATCTATACCTCTTCTTCATCATGATTAATATCCACACAGGGATTGTCAGTACAGTTCTCACATCTAGGATCCTACCCCTTTTAATCTTGTGTTTTTGTAGAGTTCATTCAGTCATCATCACTCCCCCCCCCACTGGCTTGATCTTTGTCTCTGCAGTTGCGCAGTTGTAATAGATTTCATTATTAGCAACTCTATTGCTAATTACCATCCAGAGCTATTCGTTAAGCTGTCAGATTCTTAGCTCGAGGAAATCATACCACGCTGTCTGAATGTGCTTAACCACTTCATTGCATCATGATTGCTTTTGTATCCAACATCATTTAGATCACCACTGTGTAACCATTCAGATGCTGAATACATGGGTTTTAAATGTTTTGCTTGGGTGATCACAGTTATATAATGAATGTGTTTTAGTATGTGTTAGCTTGGTCAGGGACATGTTTCTGAGTCTGAAGGCAGTAATATTCCAGTAGATTATATAGGACCAAGTACTTTTTTGCAGGATCCTTACTGGCAAATGTCCTCTTTACATTCTGTTTTGGGGCCCACAGTTGAAGCAAATATGTAGACTATGGAAAAAATTTGGTATTCATCTCACACAGGTCCCAAATAAGGCCTCATTTACATGGTCCGAGAAAACCCGTCCTGCTGAGTACATGAGTGCATGGCATCATGGCAACCAATGACGCTGTGCGCCTGCACTAATCAGAATGGCAGGCTGGGTTTTCACCGACCGCACTCCGTGAAAATCCACGTACAGTATGTATGAATGAGGCCTAAGAAGTCACTGCATTTCAGTAGGGCTATGCCTTATAATTGTGAAGTTTGTTAGGGTCCATTCACACATCCGTGTGTGTTTTGCGGATCCACGGGTAAGTAGATCCCCAAAACATGGACACCGGCAATGTACGTTCCGCATTTTGCGGACCGCACATCGCCGGCACTATAATATAAAATGCCTAATCGTCCACAAGAATAGGACATGTTCTATTTTTGGGGGAATGGAAATGCGGACCCTGAAGCGCGGGCCTGCATTTCCGGATCCGGGCAGCACATCATGCGGCCCCATAGAAATAAATGGGTCCACAATTCCGTTCCGCAAAATGTGTGAATGGACCCTTAAACATAAATTCTAGAGGAAGACTTGGGATCCAGTGTCTCAATTCACTTAGGGGTCTGGTCTGGGTTCAGAATTTATTTAAGGGTCCATTCACACGTCTGCATGAATGGGTCCACATCCGTTCCGCAATTTTGCGGAACGGGTGTGGAGCCTTTCATTTCAATGGAGCCGCAAAAGATGCGGACAGCGCACGTTCCACAGGCCCGCAAAAAATAGAGCATGTCCTATTCTTGTCCATGGACAAGAATAGGCATTTTTATCATAGTGCCAGCAATGTGCAGCCCGCAAAATGCGGAATGCACATGGCCGGGGGCTGTGTTTTGCGGATCTGCAATTGGCGAACCACAAAACACTTGCGGACGTTTGAATAGACCCTATGGTTGTGGTCTTGGATCTGCATTATTTAAGGGATGCGGTCTGGGGTCTGAATTTATTTATGGGTCTGGTCTGAGGTTTGTGTTGCTGTTAAAACTAGAGATGGTTGCAGAAGCAAAGAACTAAAGATTCTTCAGCAAGATACTGTTCAGTCATGAAAAGTCTGCTTATAGAAAGAAGACAGTGTCACCTGTGAGTCTGGGTTTAAAGGGGTTCTGCACTTTCAATTAACTGATGATCTATCCTCTGGATAGATCATCAGCTTCTGATCGGCGGGGGTCCGACACCCGGGACCCCCGCCGATCAGCTGTTTGAGAAGGCAGCGGCGCTCCAGCAGCGCCGCGGCCTTCTCACTGTTTACCGCCGGGCCGCCCGCCCACTGACGTCACGACTTGTATCAACTAGAGTGGGCGCGGCTAAGCTCCATTCAAGTGAACAGAGCTTAGCCGCGCCCACTCTAGTTGATACAAGTCGTGACGTCAGTGGGCGGGCGGGCCCGGCGGTAAACAGTGAGAAGGCCGCGGCGCTGCTGGAGCGCCGCTGCCTTCTCAAACAGCTGATCGGCGGGGGTCCCGGGTGTCGGACCCCCGCCGATCAGAAGCTGATGATC
Source organism: Bufo gargarizans (assembly GCF_014858855.1). Taxonomy (NCBI): domain Eukaryota; kingdom Metazoa; phylum Chordata; class Amphibia; order Anura; family Bufonidae; genus Bufo; species Bufo gargarizans. Next base: position 197,233,289 of record NC_058081.1, on the reverse strand, counting down.
TATCCAGAGGATAGATCATCAGTTAATTGAAAGTGCAGAACCCCTTTAACCATTAAACCCAGACTCACATTTAACCCCTTCACGACATCTGCCGTACATGTATGGCGGATGTCGGGTATTTGAAGATGGTGCCTGCTCTGGGGTGGAGCGAGCTCCATGGCTAGTGGGTTCCTGCTGTTTCATACAGCAGACACCCATGGCTAATGTTCGTGATTGCATTACCGCAATTGACATTTAACCCCTCAGGTGTCATGGTCAAACGAGAGACCGGAAACCTTGAAGTGTGCGCTTCATGGGCAGGAATGCCTCCCCTGGGCGGATATCAGGGAGGCGTTCCTTGTAAGTAATGAGCCTGAGCCTGTACTAGACTTCCAGGCTCATTATTTGTATATTACAATTCAGGCCAGCAGGTGGCAGCACTGAATTGTAATATAGTGATCTATGTATAAGGTAATAGAGAATATTCCGTTACTCTATACAAATTGTTATACGATGATTGCATATTTTGATCCATTTGGGGATCTAAAAAAAAGTTAAAAAAATATAAAAAAAATATCTAAAAATGTAAATCACCCCCTTTCCCCAAAATAAAATAAAAATACTTAAGCAATAAAAAACATCAACATCATGGGCAGATCGTCCTGATCTCCATAGGCATAATTATAAAAAAGTTATAGGGGTCAGAATATGGCGATGAAAATGAAATTTTTTTCAGTACTAAAAAAGGCAAGAAAATCTATACATATGTGGTATCGCCGTAATCGTACTGACCTGGGTAAGGAACATAACTGGGGAGGATGACAGGCCTGGGTGAACCAGCAGACAGAGGTAGGTGTGAGCCTGAGCGATCCAGGAGGCAGAGGTAGATGTGAGTCTGGGCAAACCAGGAGACAGAGATAGGTGCGAGCCTAGGCGATCCAGGAGGCAGAGGTAGGTATGAGCCTGGGCGAACCAGGAGACAGAGGTAGGTGCAAGCCTGGGTGATCCAGGAGGCAGAGGTAGGTGTGAGCCTGGGCGAACCAGGAGACAGAGGTAGGTGCGAGCCTGGGCGATCCAGGAGGCAGAGGTAGGTATCAGCCTGGGCGATCCAGGAGACAGAGGTAGGAGTGAGCCTGGGCGATCCAGGAGACAGAGGTAGGAGTGAGCCTGGGCGATCCAGGAGACAGAGGTAGGTATGAGCCTGGGCGATCCAGGAGACAGAAGTAGTTGCGAGCCTGGGCGATCCAGGAGGCAGAGGTAGGTGTGAGCCTGGGCGATCCAGGAGACAGAGGTAGATGAGAGCCTGGGCGAACCAGTAGAGCAGGGAGACAGCAGCATATAACGTGAAAGCACATATATATATCATGTGGCCCTGTCGCCACCATAGGACAGATGACTGCAGTGAGCGTTTAGTGACCGCTGGTCGCGTATGGCGTGTGATAACGACCTAGCATACTCGTGGTGATACCCCCAGCTCTCTGTGACCGCCGCACGGAAACTAGTGCCCTTCCAGCCCAACGGGGATCCGGGAGCCCTCCCCCTATATGAGGGAACCGAGGATGACTTTGTCTTCCTCCCACCTGGCGCTGCGTGGCACGGCGGGAGCGCGTATGAGATGGCTGGTTGTTGGATAATCCTGCTGAGGTTTTTTTTTTTTTGCTGTTTGTAGACATGGGCTGTTGTTGCCCAGGGGCTAGATACCCCTATTTACTTCGTATATGGCCTGTTTTGACGTGCGTTCCACCCTGGAACGCACCGCCATCTAGCCCCGGAAGTAGATGGTTCGTAATGGAAATGTGCAGGGGGGTGACCGGGTGGACTGGGGGACAAGGCCCACCCGTCCCGAGTAGTAAGTGGGGCTGGGGACCCGGGTGTGAAGCAAGAATCGGCGTGTGTTCACTCCAAAACCTCGCTGATCCGGACCCCGGAAGTTTGGAACATGGGGCCCGGGCCGGAGGCGCAAGTACTAATCTGTAAAATATAAATAAACAAAAGAAAACTTCTGAAAGGTGTGCCATGGAAAATAGTATCAGATGGCCGTATGACCTACCAATGTCGATGACAATTGTGAAATCCTCTAAGCCAAGAGCCACTCCAGCGAGTCTCTTATGGCGGGAGCCATGCGTGCGAGTCCCTTATGGCGGGAGCCATGCGTGCGAGTCCCTTATGGCGGGAGCCATGCGTGCGAGTCCCTTATGGCGGGAGCCATGCGTGCGGGTCCCTTATGGCGGGAGCCATGCGTGCGAGTCCCTTATGGCGGGAGCCATGCGTGCGAGTCCCTTATGGCGGGAGCCATGAGTGCGAGTCCCTTATGGCGGGAGTCATGCGTGCGAGTCCCTTATGGCGGGAGCCATGCGTGCGAGTCCCTTATGGCGGAAAAAGTATCAGATGGCCGTGTGAACTGCGAATGGCGATGCCAGTCGTGAGGTCCTATATACGAACAGCCACTCGTGCGAGTCTTTATGGGAGGAGCCATGCATGCGAGTCTCTTATGGCGGAAAAAGTATGAGATGGCCGTGCGAACTACAAGTGTCGGTGCCAATCGTGAGGTCCTATAAGCGAAGAGCCACTCGGGCTAGCCTCTTATGTTTTTTTTTTTTTTAAACCACTTATGCAGTACCAGAATGCCTTGGAGACTCGCATAACCATGACCCCCTCCAACAGCAAACCTGGGACACTAACCAGCCTACAACCATGTCGTACCCCTAACAAACAAAACAAAACATGAAAAACGGTCAAGGGGCCCCCGGAGCCATGAGGCCGGATCAGTCATAGGGCCCCCGAAGCCAGAGGCCCCCGAAGCCAGAACGATGACGTTGCGGTGACGATAAGTAATTAAAACGTAAGCCGGACCTGAAGGGATTTGCAGAGACTTGAATGATTGGATTGGCTAGAAGGTGGCCTAAGGAACATAACTGCCAACAGGCGTTGAAAATATAGACATTAGTAATCCGAAGCACGTGCATACATAAAACACTAACCACCGCGAACCATAAAACGTAAACATGAAGGCAGAGACTTATTCTAACAACAAAACATGACATCTAGCGTAGTATCAGCAGCGGCTGAACCTGACGGTCCAGTTGTCACCCAACATTTAGCTTGTCCTGGGCGATCCAGGTAACAAGACAAATGACATAACATGGTATCTGCAGTAGCTGAACCTGGGCGATCCAGGTGACATACAACATGTAACTCGGCCTGGGCGATCCAGGTGACATACAACATTTAACTCAGCCTGGGCGATCCAGGTGACATACAACATTTAACTCGGCCTGGGCGATCCAGGTAACACATAACATGTAACTCAGGCCTGGGCGATCCAGATGAACACATAACATGTAACTTCGGCCTGGGCGATCCAGGTAACACATAACATGTAACTCGGCCTGGGCGATCCAGGTAACACATAACATGTAACTCGGCCTGGGCGATCCAGGTAACACATAACATGTAACTCGGCCTGGGCGATCCAGGTAACACATAACATGTAACTCGGTCTGGGCGATCCAGGTAACAAGACAAAAACATAAAGTATAGTATCAGCCGTGGCTGAACCTGGACAAACGAGGTAACATGCGGCCTGTGCACCTGAGAACACAGCAAAAGTATGAAAAGAAGCGCCCTGAGGAGCTGGGGGCTGGAGCTTAAGAAGGTAAGATGCCCCTCCCACAAATTCAGGCTGACTTTTCAGCCTTCCACCTGTAAAACAAAGCATGCAATGCAACAGCTCTCTGCAAACCAAATAAAGTACAAAAATGCATAATAATTGCTAATGCTATACTTATAAATTAGAGATGCTTGGCAAATACATTTTGTACAAAATTATTTGAGCCCATCTACCGCATGTCAAGGTGATCTCTGTAAGACGGGTTCCTAACACTAAATTCTACCTGTTATGTGCCATGACGGCTACCATACAATTCAGGGACTGTAGGTTCCACATGCATGCTGGGCCTGCTTTAATTTCTGTAATTTTTTAAAAATAAATAGAATAATTATAATACCTGATAATTATTATAATTATTCTATTTATAAAAAAAAAAAAGCTAAGTAATATAATCGCATAGCAAATTAAACTTAGCTGTCTCTATAGTCAACTTTCCTATATGATTGCTAGAATTCGCAAAGTTGATGAATAGGTAGCTAAAACGAAGATGGAGAATATCTTCGTTTTGTGGAATATGACGAATACATTCGTATATTCGTTTTGTGGAATATGACGAATACATTCGTCATATTCGCTAATTCTACCAAGCCATTGAAGCCAACCATAGTAAACCAGGTCCAAATTGAAATCGCAATGCGATTAATATAACTCGAAGTAATCGCATTGCGATTTCAACTTAGCACTGCTATATTCCATATTAGGCTAGAATTAACGAATATGGAATATAGCAGTGTTAAGTTGAAATCGCATTTCGATTATTATAACTTGAAATAATCCAATTGCGATTTCAACGTAATTCTCAAATTCGACAGTACATTCTAGGATATGGAGACGTTCCCATAGTGATGGGGACACTCCATGAGCACGGAAGTCGGCAGAAGCGCCAACAGGCACTGACTGGAGCATAAAAAAAAAAAATAAAAAAAAAATTCGATTTCGCGAATATATAGCACTATATTCTAAATATTCGCGAAATCTCAAGATCGCGATATTCGAGAAAAAAATTCGCAATTCGAATATTCGCGCTCAACACTAATAATCATATGTATTTTAAATTTGGCAACTAACATTTTCATTTGTCACCTGCAGTTCTATGTAACAGCCCAGATAACAGTGATAACTCTGTGTGCAGCCTCTTTGCTCCTTACCAAGCACTGCGCTGTCCATTTGATAGCACTGCGCTTGGTATTGCAGCTCAGCCCCAATCACCCAGATGGGACTGAGCTGCACCTAGGCCATGAGAACGGTGAATGTGACATCATATGGCCTAGGAAGAGACTGTGGCGCTCACGAAGCACCGCAGCCTCTTCATACAGAAAAAATAAATGTAACTTAAACTAAAATGGAAGGAGGGGCCCGAGTTGGGTAGACAGCCCCGGGCCTATCATGCACTTAATCCGCCCCTGGAGCCCACTGTATATAGTGCCTGGTTCTGTGCCCCTGTATATAGTGCTTCTTCTTCTGTGCCCCTATAATGCCTATTCTGTGCTTCCTATATAGTGCATCATGCTCTGTGACCCCTATGGTGTACCTCATACTATAGCCATTCTCACCTGTCCCTGGTCCCAAGATGTCATGCAGATCTTTCCTCTTCTGGCCAGACTTGCATCTGCAGATCATCGCACACACCACCAGCAACACAAAAAAGGTCAAAATGGTGGGGCATCTGCAGAACATTTCAGCGAAGGTGTGTGCCTGCATTAGAAAATAATTGCTGAATGGCAGGGCAGGGAACTAGTAGTTCCCTTGTCCCACCAGTACTGAGGCAAATGCTCAATTATATCTGCGTCTTGTGTACGCAGACACAATTCAGTGCAGGGGCACCTAGAAATCGGGTAATTCACCTAGGTTATTGGGTGCCCAGTAAAAGGGGCCATCTGGCGCCCTCTTCAGGAGTCCAGGGTAATGTGCCCTTGCAGTTTTCTGGTGTACCAAGTTGTCACATTCCCCCGTCTGTTTTACTTGATAGGCATTTTGTATTTTGCTTATTTCAGGGTTGACACAAGGGATTTAACATTAACAGTATAGTACAATAAAATTATGAAAGTGTTTCCAAAGCAAACCCCAAATGTAGGCCTCCTTCACACATAATCTTTGTTTGGCACGTTTAGTCCCAAAAATGCAGAATGTATAATTAAGAGGGCCAGGCAGCCCATGCACCAGAAAGTCAAATACCATATTTACTATTTGTAAAAAAAAATGCCATGGACCCAAAAAATGCCACACAAGAGAAGAAAAAGACTTCAATTTTTATTTATTTTTTGGAAAAAAACAACACAAATTACTTATGTGTGAAACCAGCCTTCGATGTCTCTAGAGCTGCTCTTTCAAGACTTTAAGTTAACACACAATGCTCTATGATATTAATGGTGATGAAATAGAAGCATGTTCTGTACCAGCTTCCCATCCTAATCTTCATCTCTGAAAGGCAATAGTGCCCTCTCTGGGTCATTTACATGAACTTCCAGTTCCAATCAGTTTTTCTACAAATATTGTAATTCATACCTCATAATCAGGACTGATCAGATTCTGTATTAGCAATCAGAGATAACTGCCAATCCAAGTATACTTGATTTTAGTATACACCATTTTTTTTACAATACATTTTCCTGCTGTTTAGAAGAGCAGGAATGGGAAAAATATGTAAAAACAGCAGCTCAGATTTACTAATCCTATAGATGCTATAAACTTAGACAGGCTGTGTAGACCTGCACCAGATTTATCACAGGGGCTCAGGTTGGATGATAAATGTGGTGCAGGGAGAGATACGTTTCTCTGACTCTATACCAACCATTGTTTGGCTTACTTTGAGACAGATTTTTACGCCAGAATTGTGGAAGAATTTTGGTGCAAAATGGTTCATCTTAAGTCCTTCCCCTTTCCATGAAGCACAGCTCCCTTCCACTAAGGCCTCATGCACACGACCGTTGTGTGCATCCGTGGCCGTAGTTCCGTTTTCTGTGATTTTCTGCGGACCCATTGACTTTCAATGGGTCCGTTGAAAACTCGGAAAATGCACCGTTGTTCATCAGCGGCTGTGATCCGTGTTTCCTGTCCGTCAAAAAAATATGACCTGTCCTATTTTTTTTGACGGACAACGGTTCACGGACCCATTCAAGTCAATGGGTCCGTGAAAGAACACGGATGCACACAAGATTGGCATCTGCGTCCGTGGCCGTAGGTTACTTTCATACAGACGGATCCGAAGAGCCGTCTGCATAAAAGCTTTTTCAGAGCTGAGTTTTCACTTTGTGAAAACTCAGATCCGACAGTATATTCTAACACAGAGGCGTTCCCATAGTGATGGGTACGCTTCTAGTTAGAATATACTACGAACTGTGTACATGACTGCCCCCTGCTGAATGGCAGCACCCGATTTCTTACAGGGGGCTGTGATCCGCACAATTAACCCCTCAGGTGCCGCACCTGAGGGGTTAATTGTGCATATCATAGCCCCCTGTGAGAGATCAGGGACTGCCAGGCAGCAGGGGGCAGACCCCCCTCCCTCTCCAGTTTTAATTTCATTGGTGGACAGTGCGGCCCCCCCCCTCCCTCCCTCTATTGTATTAGTTTCATTGGTGGCACCTGAGGGGTTAATTGTGCATATCATAGCCCCCTGTAAGAGATCAGGGACTGCCAGGCAGCAGGGGGCAGACCCCCCTCCTTCTCCAGTTTTAATTTCATTGGTGGCCAGTGCGGCCCCCCCTCCCTCCCTCTATTGTATTAGTTTTATTGGTGGCCAGTGTGCGCCCCCCCGGCCCCCCCCTCCCTCTATTGTATTAGTTTCATTGGTGGCCAGTGTGCGGCCCCACTCCCTCTATTGTATTAGTTTCATTGGTGGCCAGTAGGCGCCCCTCCCTCCCTCTATTGTATTAGTTTCATTGGTGGCACAGTGTGCGGCCTCCCCCCCCCCCCGATCATTGGTGGCAGCGGAGAGTTCCGATCAGAGTCCCAGTTAAATCGCTGTGGCTCCGATCGGTAACCATGGCAACCAGGACGCTACTGCAGTCCTGGTTGCCATGGTTACTTAGCAATATTAGAAGCATCATACTTACCTGCTGCGCTGTCTGTGACCGTCCGGGAGCTCCTCCTACTGGCAAGTGACAGATCATTAAGCAATGCGCCGCACAGACCTGTCACTTACAAGTAGGAGGCGCTCCCGGCCGGTCACTGGCCACCAATGAAATTAAAACTGGGGAGGGAGGGGGGGGGGAAGAGGGGAGGCCGCACACTGTGCCACCAATTAAACTAATACAATAGAGGGAGGGAGGGGCGCATACTGGCCACCAATGAAACTAATACAATAGAGGGAGGGGGGCCGCACACTGGCCACCAATGAAACTAATACAATAGAGGGAGGGGGGCCGGGGGGCGCACACTGGCCACAAATGAAACTAATACAATAGAGGGAGGGAGGGAGGGGGGGGGCCGCACTGGCCACCAATGAAATTAAAACTGGAGAAGGAGGGGGTCTGCCCCCTGCTGCCTGGCAGTCCCTGATCTCTTACAGGGGGCTATGATATGCACAATTAACCCCTCAGGTGCCACCAATGAAACTAATACAATAGAGCACGGGTGTCAAACACAAGGCCCGCGGGCCGAATCCGGCCCGCCAGACCTTGTCATGTGGCCCGCGTAGCCGCCGCCGGCCGCCAGCCTTCACCTTTTTATTATCATTATCACTTACACCCGATACAGGAGCCGGGAGGATCAGCTGTGAGGGAGGCGGTACTTACATCTACAAGCGCTCGCCGAGAGGAGGGAGGAGGCAGGCTGGGAGGATGGGCGCTGGCAGCGTGAGTCATACGTCACGCGCCTGCGCCGCCCACTTTATGAATGAAGCAGGCGGCGTGGGCGCATGTTGTATGACTCACGCTGCCAGCGCCTGTCCTCCCGGCCTGCCTCCTGCCTCCTCTCGGCGAGCGCTTGTAGATGTAAGTACCGCCTCCCTCACAGCTGATTCTCCCGGCTCCTGTATCGGGTGTAAGTGATAATGATAATAAAAAGGTGAAGGCTGGTGATTGTGAAACTTGAAAGGGGGGAAAGACCGTATGTGAATGGCTACTGGGCTGGCGCTGCTGAAAGGGGTTAATTATAACTACTGTGGGAGCAAAGGGGGGAATAATTAGCTACACTGAAGAGGGGACTGAAAGGGGTTAATAAATACTGTGAATGGGGGACTGCTGAAAAAGAGGTTAATAACTACTGTGAAGCCCCTTCACAGTAGTTAACCCCTTTCAGCAGTCTTCACAGTATTTATTAAACTCAGCAGTCCCCCTTCAGTGAAGGGGGGACTGCTGGGGTTAATAACTACTGTGAAGGGGGACTGCTGAAAGGGGGAAATAACTATGAAGAGGGGGCTGCTGAAAGGGGTTAATAACTACTGTGAAGGGGGACTGCTGAAAGGGGTTAATAACTACTGTGAAGCCCCTTCACAGTAGTTATTAATCTCTTTCAGCAGTCCCTCCTTAACAGTATTTATTAACCCCTTTCAGTCCCCTCTTCAGTGTAGTTATTTATTCCCTCTTTTGCTCCCACAGTAGTTATAATTAACCCCTTTCAGCAGTCCCAGCAGGGGACTGCTAAAAGGGGTTAATAACTACTAGGGGGGTGACACCATTTTCTACTGCACCGGGTGACACCAGCCCTAGCAACGCCACTGTCAGCGCTCCTTATGCGATTATATACATACGGTAACCATTAACTATTAGAGATACGATTATACAGTGAGTGGACGCATAGTCCTACAGATACAACCGGCTCTTTGAGGGTGACCAAACTGCTGATGCGGCCCCTGATGCATTTGAGTTTGACACCCCTGCAATAGAGGGAGGGAGGGGGGGACCGGGGGGCCGCACACTGGCCACCAATGAAACTAATACAATAGAGGGAGGGAGAGGGGCCGGGGGGGGGCGCACACTGGCCACCAATGAAACTAATACAATGATACAGTTTGATACGCACAATTAACCCCCCTCAGGTGCGGCACCTGAGGGGTTAATTGTGCTGATCACAGCCTCCTGTAAGAGATCGGGTGCTGCCAGGCAGCAGGGGGCAGTCATGTACACAGTTCTTAGTATATTCTAACTTGAAGCGTCCCCATCACCATGGGAACGCCTCTGTGTTAGAATATACTGTCGGATATGAGTTTCACGATCTAACTCTTATCCGACAGTATATTCTAACATAGAGGCGTTCCCATGGGGATGCTTCAAGTTAAAATATGCCATCGAATTGGAGAAATCTCAGATCCAATGGTATAATAGGGACTCCTGACTTTACATTGAAAGTCAATGGGGGACGGATCCGTTTGCAACTGCACCATATTGTGTCAACGTCAAACGGATCCGTCCCCATTGACTTGCATTGTAAGTCAGGACGGATCCGTTTGGGTCCGCACGGCCAGGTGGACACCAAAACGATTTTTTCTTCATGTCCGTGGATCCTCCAAAAATCAAGAAAGACCCACGGAAGAAAAAACGGACACGGATCACGGACCTACGGACCCCGTTTTTGCGGAGTCTTAAAAAAAAACGGTCGTGTGCATGAGACCTAAGCCTTCCATGTCAAGCATGTTGCAAAATGTGTAGAAATCCTAGATGTGCCAAATCCACTTTTTAGACAGATTTTTGCAGGCACATTCATTAATCTAGCCAGCATTTTCACTGTACTCCTGTAGGAGCAGATTACAAGACATTTCCTAGAACTACTGTATGACATGAAAAAAAGCAATTAAGGTAAGGTAATAAAACAATAAGGCAACAGCATAAATTGTGCTTTCTGTTGTTTTTATAAATTGTTTTTTGCTGCTTGACCTAAGGATTTATGCCTATGGCAAAGTGTGTGCAAGAAGCATATACAGCAGCACATGAAATCCCTACATCATCAAATCACAAAGTTGTAGACTCTTTAGAGACATTTATGAAATGTATTATGCAATTCTGTTGGTGCAAGTTTTTAGTTGTGCAAAATGTTGCAACTTTTACGCTGGGTTCAGACCTGAGCGTTCACGATGGAGCGCTCTGTATGCGCGATTGTACCGGCGTTTGCAATCGCGCATACAGAGACAAGCGAACGCCCATTGTCGCGCGTTCCCGGAAGTCTATGTATGGGAACGCGTGACAAGACGCCCCAAAGAAGCTCATGTACTTCTTGGGGCGTCGGGCGATTCACAACGCGATCGTACGCGCTGTTAAACGCCCAGGTGAGAACCATTCCCATAGGGAATCATTGGTTCTTGCCTGTTGAGCGTTTTACAGCGCGTAGGAACGCGCTGTAAAACGCTCAGGTGTGAACCCAGCCTTAGGGCTATTCACACCTGCGTTCTTATCTTCCGGCATAGAGTTCCGTCGTCGGGGCTCTATGCCGGAAGAATCCTGATCAGTTTTATCCTAATGCATTCTGAATGGAGTGAAATCCGTTCAGGATGCATCAGGATGTCTTCAGTTCCGGAACGGAACATTTTTTGGCCAGAGAAAATACCGCAGCATGCTGCGCTTTTTGCTCCGGCCAAAAATCCTGAAGACTTGCCGCAAGGCCGGATCTGGAATTAATGCCCATTGAAAGGCATTGATCCGGATCCGGCCTTAAGCTAAACGTCGTTTCGGCGCATTGCCGTATCCGACGTTTAGCTTTTTCTCAATGGTTACCATGGCTGCCGGGACGCTAAAGTCCTGGCAGCCATGGTAAAGTGTAGCGGGGAGCAGCATACTTACCGTCCGTGCGGCTCCCGGGGCGCTCCAGAGTGACGTCAGGGCGCCCCACGCGCATGGATGACTTGATCGCATGGCACGTCATCCATGCGCATGGGCGCTCTGACGTCACTCTGGAGCGCCCCGGGAGCCGCGCGGACTGTAAGTATACCGCTCCCCCGCTCCCCTCTCCTACTATGGCAACCAGGACTTTAATAGCGTCCTGGCTGCCATAGTAACACTGAAAGCATTTTGAAGACGGATCCGTCTTCAAATGCTTTCAGTACACTTGCGTTTTTCCGGATCCGGCTTGTAATTCCGGCAAGTAGAGTACACGCCGGATCCGGACAACGCAAGTGTGAAAGAGGCCTTAGCCCGACGGCATCACCCCACACTACTTTTAAAAGTGGAGTGGACTTTAGACCAAGTTTGTTTTGTAGATTCCTTTGACCCGTATGTGTACGGAAGATGTCGGGTCTTTAAAAAGATGGTGCCCGCTGGAGTGAGCGCTTTAGCTACCGGGTGCCTGCTATTTCACACAACAGACACCCGTGCCAAATGTCTGCAATTGGTGATAATGCCTATTGCAGACATTTAACTCCTCTGATGCCATGATAAAATGTGACCACGCCATCTGAAAGGGCAACAACTCAGAAGCTCGTCCTTCCCAGGCAGGAAATTGGGGAAGGTGTTCCATTAAAGTAATAAGCCAGAAACTGTACTGGGCTTCTAGGATTATTACTGGCATATTCCAATTCAGGCCTGCAGGTGGCAGCACTGAATTGGAATACACAGATCTTTGTATATTGTAATCGAAAAAATTCCATTACTTTATACAAATTGCAATCTAACGATTGCATGTTGGAGTCCACTTGGGGGCCTAAAGAAATAGAAAAAAGTAAAAACTTTTTTTTATTTAAAAAAGTAAAAAAATTCAAATCAGTCCCCTTTCCCCAAAATTTTAATAAAATAATGAATGAAATAAACAATGAAAAAAATAAACATCACAGGCATCGCCACATCCGAAAACAACTGTACTATTAAAATATTATTATATTTTTTTTATAAATTTGGCGCAACTGCGAACAGCAACTGAAAACTAAACACTGACTAGAAGCCCCCTTATAATGCAAGCAGAGAAGTTCTCTTGATATCAATATCAGATCTTTTATTCAGTGATATGCATCTTCACTGAATACTGCCAATATTGATGTAGTACTAACACTATATGTCCGCAATAAGCGGGAATTGGCTAAGTATCAAGCCAATTAATTTATATCAATACTACATATAACAAAAATATACATTTCCCAAAGCTCAAGTGATGTGCAGAGTCTCGGGGAAGTCATCTCTCTGAATGTTCTGAAAATTGGGATTTTCTTCCCGGCCTCTTTTCTTTGATCCTGTCATGGTCTTACCTCCTTGCTGTTCTCCTTCGTTTGACATGTGCTGGCGGCCATCTTGGTTTCTGGGTTTCTTGTAGCCTCCCACCCTGCGGCTCCTCCTTCCCACTGGGAGGAGCTGGATGCCTAGCTCATATATATAGAAGGTCTGTGGCTTCAGTTCCCTGCTTGGTCCTCCTGTGCTCACATGCTTCTAAGACTGCTGCTGCTTCTGGTTCCTGATCCTGGCTTCGTCTGACTACCCTGCTGATTCCTGATCCTGGCTTCGTCTGACTACCCTGTTGGTTCCTGATCCTGGCTTCATCTGACTACCCTTCTGGTTCCTGATCTCTGGTTTCGCAAGACCCTGCTTCGGTTTAGCCATCCGTTTGGACTTTTGCCTTACAGCTTTATTTTCAATAAAGCCTTCTTATTTCCACTCATCTCTTGTTGTACGTCTGGTTCATGGTTCCATGACATTAGGACCAAGCCATGAATTCTGACAATACAGGGCCATCCTCGCTACCTACGCTGGTTGCCAGACTTGATCAGCAGGATCACCTGTTGGGTCGGTTCGCTGTGGCGTTGCAAACCCTGCTTGAACGCACGGCTCATTTAGCTTCCGTTGCCGATGGGTCGGTTGTCGCTCCTGGGCCCGCTCCTACTGCCGCTCCGGTTGTTGCGCCAGAGTCTACCCCGACTCCTGTTGCTGCGCCTGCGGTGTTTCGGGGTATGACCGGTTCTTCCTCCCTTCCACAGCGCTTTGGGGGAGAGCCAACTCAGTGCCGAGGTTTCCTTAACCAGGTGGGCATTTACTTCGAGTTGCTGCCACATGCCTTTCCTACTGAGAGATCAAAGGTGGGCTTCTTGATCTCGCTGCTCTCGGACAAGGCCTTGGCCTGGGCCAGCCCTTTATGGGAGAACAACAATCCGGTGGTTGCCGAGTTTTCCGGTTTTGTTGCTTCTCTTCGGAAGGTATTCGATGTGCCGGCTCGTGCTGCCTCTGCTGCGAAGCTCCTTATGTCCATCAGACAGGGTTCACGATCCGTAGCTGAATACGCCATTGAGTTTCGTACCCTGGCAGCAGAGGTGGGCTGGAATAATGAGGCTCTGGTCGCTGCTTTCTCTCATGGTCTCTCGGATGCCTTGAAGGATGAGGTTGCAGCTAAGGACCTACCTGTGGAGCTCGAGTCTCTTATTTCTTTCCTGATTTTGATTGACACCAGACTCAGGGAGAGACCTTCCTTTCAGGAGAGCCTGCGGAGGCCTTCTAACAGATTGGCGCCTACGTTTGCTGTCCCACCCGTGCCTCCCTCTCCTCCCACGCCTCCTGGGGATGACTTGTCTGGGGGTGAACCCATGCAGCTGGGGTTTGCTCGCCTGTCCGAGGGGGAGAGGGTACTCCGGAGACGCGAGGGCCGATGCATGTACTGTGGTCTCGGTGGGCATTTTCGGTTGGCATGCCCGAACCGTCCGGGAAACGCTCGCACCTGAGATCCTGTCGGGGGCAGATCTTGGGTGGAGTCTCCTCGTCCCCGGTTTCCCGTGTTGACAAACCACTGATTACTGTTGTCCTCTCCTGGGTCGGGGGCTCGGTGACGACCCAGGCGTTGGTGGACTCTGGTGCTGGTGGTTTGTTCATTGATGGTGTGTTCGCTGCCGCCAATTCCATTCCTCTGCAGCCTCGAGGTTCCCCACTGGCTCTTGAGGCGATAGACGGCAGACCCCTTCTGCCGCCACACGTGACTCATGAGACCCTTCCAGTGGGGATGGCCATTGGTGCCGTTCACAGAGAGTCGGTCTGTCTCCAGGTTATTTCGTCTCCACACTACTCGGTGGTCTTGGGGTACCCCTGGCCCCAGAAGCATAATCCGACTTTCGATTGGAAATCGGCCGAGATCCTCTCGTGGTCACCGCAGTGTGGGGCTAGTTGCATCCATGGGCCTGTCAAGTTGCTGTGTACTTCCTCGGACTCTCTGTTGCCTCCTGAATACGAGGAGTACCGGGATGTATTCGATAAGGTGCGTGCGGTTGCCCTACCTCCGCACCGCCCATACGATTGTGCCATAGAGTTACAATCTGGTGCCGTTCCTCCTCGTGGCAAAGTCTATCCACTGTCGGTAGCGGAGAATGAGGCCATGGAGGAGTACGTGAGGGAGGCGCTTTCACGCGGACACATTCGCAAATCCTCGTCCCCGGCAGGGGCTGGATTTTTCTTTGTGAAAAAGAAGGGCGGTGAGTTGAGGCCTTGCATCGATTACAGGGGTCTCAATCGCATCACGATCAAGAACGCTTACCCGATACCCTTGATTTCCGAGCTGTTCGATCGCCTCAAAGGGGCCACGGTCTTTACCAAACTCGACCTGAGGGCGGCATATAACCTGGTAAGGATCAAGGCGGGCGATGAGTGGAAGACCGCGTTTAACACCAGGACCGGTCATTATGAATCCTTGGTTATGCCCTTTGGGTTGTGCAATGCGCCCGCAGTCTTCCAGGAATTCATCAACGATGTTTTCCGTGACCTGTTGCAGCAGTGTGTGGTGGTCTATTTGGATGACATCTTGGTATATTCTGAATCCATGGAGGCCCACATTCTGGATGTCAGACGAGTGTTGCAACGGTTACGAGAGAACAAGCTGTTCGGTAAGCTTGAGAAATGCGAATACCTTGAGAAGAGGTAAGGAATTTATTCAGGTGTTTGCTATTGTGCGTTTGCTAATGAGCCTGGCTCATTGAGGTGTTACATTTGTTGCTGGGGGAGGAGCTTGTGAAGGAGTGTGTGTATATATAGAGACAGACTCATTAGCTGGCCTAATTCATTAGCTGCAAGTTCTACCTTCAAGTACTACATTAAGTACAGTGAAGAGATATTGCAGGAGACTGAAGAGATATTGCAAGAGATTGGCTTGGAGTTTGCAACTGGCTCATCTGTGTGTTCTTTTGCTAACCATTGCTTGAGAAGAGGTAAGGAATTTATTCAGGTGTTTGCTATTGTGCAAAGAGTATAGGTTAGAGAGGGCTCACCTACTAGTCAAAAATGATATGGGTGCTCCTACAAGAGGATTCACCCACTCCTCTGAAATTTATGACAAGAAATATAAAAATAGTAGGGCACACCAGCACCTGGATTTCACACGGAGAGTTTAGATACAATAATATGTATTTATTAAACACAAAAAACAATCTATTCCGACATATTATAATGCATAGATAAAATCTATAAAAGACATAGATACAGTGGGTATGTGAATATAAAAATATAAAATATAATATAAAACAGAAATAAAAATTCCTTATATTGACCTATGGGTCAGAGTCTTTTGAGACAAAAGGACTTCACGTGCTCGGCAATAAATTGTTGCTGCAAAGTCAGTAAAATAAATTCACTATTGGTAATAGAATAGATAGGTCGCAGTTGTTTTACTCACTGTTTCGACACTGACGATTTAATTATAACACTGGTGGCGTCCCACTAGTGATACTATTCTTAATGCGTTACGGTGTAATAGGAATTTCCACCGAGTCTATGTGAATATCAGGTCCGGGATCTTCAGTGATGTAAGAAGCTGTGCTGTCGTAGAAGCCGCTCAGTGGTATCTTAATGCTGCGCTGTTTGTTTATATCACGCAAGCTGTAGAGTCACCAAATGCGCTTCCCATAAGTTACCGACAGGTGTCCAGCTTTCCTTTATGAAAGTATATTCTCACCGATCCCTTGGCTGTTGGTTCCTTTTCTTTAAGCGCTTTAATCTTCTAATTCTGTGTCTTATTTCATGGGATTTACCATACGCGTTTCAGAGTGCTCCGACTCCTTCCTCAGTGGCTAAATTTCCCATAGAAATGACCCATTTTTATATCCACCTACACAGGTGCAGTCTGAATTAATTAGCTTCCATTGTGTGCAGGAAATGACGTGAATGGTTGGATTTCACAATATGCCGCATCTTGGATTTCACAATATAAGAACATATATAGCTAGTTTTAATCTATATTAAAAACTTATTAAATAAACAGGTGAATAGATATATCACTAAAAAATTCAATTAATATATGCAATGTCGGAAATGACCTTATATTATACATTTAGTGGGATAGAGTAGGAGAGCTGGATTGAAACCGCATCGCTTACTAGGCGATAATTCTACATTTTACACACTGCGGTTTTCAATGTCTACTTGCGTTTTTACTATAATTCAGCTATTACAATGTAGCAAGACTAAATCAGATATATAGCGTCTTTCCCAAAGGCTTACTACATATACAAAAATACATACACAAATGTAGTATATGTAATTTTTCTTTTTCTTTTCCAAAATAATACGTAAAGGTATAATAATATGTTCACACAGGTGTTCGGGCAAATCTTTGAAGATAGATTAAAACTAGCTATATATGTTCTTATATTGTGAAATCCAAGATGCGGCATATTGTGAAATCCAACCATTCACGTCATTTCCTGCACACAATGGAAGCTAATTAATTCAGACTGCACCTGTGTAGGTGGATATAAAAATGGGTCATTTCTATGGGAAATTTAGCCACTGAGGAAGGAGTCGGAGCACTCTGAAACGCGTATGGTAAATCCCATGAAATAAGACACAGAATTAGAAGATTAAAGCGCTTAAAGAAAAGGAACCAACAGCCAAGGGATCGGTGAGAATATACTTTCATAAAGGAAAGCTGGACACCTGTCGGTAACTTATGGGAAGCGCATTTGGTGACTCTACAGCTTGCGTGATATAAACAAACAGCGCAGCATTAAGATACCACTGAGCGGCTTCTACGACAGCACAGCTTCTTACATCACTGAAGATCCCGGACCTGATATTCACATAGACTCGGTGGAAATTCCTATTACACCGTAACGCATTAAGAATAGTATCACTAGTGGGACGCCACCAGTGTTATAATTAAATCGTCAGTGTCGAAACAGTGAGTAAAACAACTGCGACCTATCTATTCTATTACCAATAGTGAATTTATTTTACTGACTTTGCAGCAACAATTTATTGCCGAGCACGTGAAGTCCTTTTGTCTCAAAAGACTCTGACCCATAGGTCAATATAAGGAATTTTTATTTCTGTTTTATATTATATTTTATATTTTTATATTCACATACCCACTGTATCTATGTCTTTTATAGATTTTATCTATGCATTATAATATGTCGGAATAGATTGTTTTTTGTGTTTAATAAATACATATTATTGTATCTAAACTCTCCGTGTGAAATCCAGGTGCTGGTGTGCCCTACTATTTTTATGTTTGCTATTGTGCGTTTGCTAATGAGCCTGGCTCATTGAGGTGTTACATTTGTTGCTGGGGGAGGAGCTTGTGAAGGAGTGTGTGTATATATAGAGACAGACTCATTAGCTGGCCTAATTCATTAGCTGCAAGTTCTACCTTCAAGTACTACATTAAGTACAGTGAAGAGATATTGCAGGAGACTGAAGAGATATTGCAAGAGATTGGCTTGGAGTTTGCAACTGGCTCATCTGTGTGTTCTTTTGCTAACCATTGCTTGAGAAGAGGTAAGGAATTTATTCAGGTGTTTGCTATTGTGCATTTGCTAATGAGCCTAGCTCATTGAGGTGTTACATTTGTTGCTGGGGGAGGAGCTTGTGAAGGAGTGTGTGTATATATAGAGACAGACTCATTAGCTGGCCTAATTCATTAGCTGCAAGTTCTACCTTCAAGTACTACATTAAGTACAGTGAAGAGATATTGCAGGAGACTGAAGAGATATTGCAGGAGACTGAAGAGATATTGCAGGAGACTGAAGAGATATTGCAGGAGATAGTCAGGAGGTAGGCTGGAAGGTGGAAACAATACAAAAAGAAGGTAAGATTTGTTTGATTTAAATTTACCAATTTTTATTTCTTTTTTTTCTCCTCTTTAAAATGGCAGACTTGGTTCAGTGCAGGAATTGTTGTGCATTTATTTCATGTTCCACTCTTTGGCGATTCGGATGCTGTCAGATCTGTAGACAGTTCTCCTTACTGCAGCAGGAAATTGCATTTTTGAAATCTAAGATATTTACATTATCTGTTAAACAAACTCCAGCTAGGACTGATGCAATGCCACTGCCACAGAGGACCCCCAGAAATGGCAGATGGGTTACTGTAGGTTCTGGAAGACTTAGAGTGGTGGATAGAAGACATGTCCCACAGTCGGTGATTCTCCATAATTCATTTGCAGCACTCTCAGAATGTAAGGACAACATGAATATGGACTCAAGCACAGAGGGTGAGAAACCATCGACTCCTGTGTCTAATGTATGCAAGACTGCAGCCAAGGACAAAAAAGATAAAGTGAAGTCTCAAAGGAAGCAGCTGTTGCTGGGTGATTCAATCATAAGAAGTGTGGAGCTTAAAGAAAATGGTTTTGTGAGATGTCTCCCTGGGGCTACTGCTAGAAGAGATAGAAGACGTATTATTAATATTGTTAAGCAAGCAAAGCAGGAAGGGGACGTGGATGTTCTTGTCCATCTAGGGACAAATGACCTGGCTTGCAATGAAGTGTCAGAGGTGAAAAAATCTTTCATCACACTTGGTAATGATGTACAGGATTTTGCATCCACCATTTCATTTTCTGAAGTTCTGCCTGTGCATAATGTTCAGAATGATAGGCAGAGGCGCATAAAGGAGTTCAACATATGGCTTGGTAAATGGTGTCAAGAGCAAGGATTTGGCTTTGTTTCTCAAAATAGCTCTACTTGGAATAGAAAGGAACTGTACAAAAAAGATGGTTTGCATCTTTCTCTCAAAGGAACAAATGTACTTAGTGAACAACGCCAAGAATTTGCAAAAGAGTATTTAAACTAGGAAGGGGGGGCAAAAGAGTGAAAATAAAAGAGTCCAATTGCCCCCCGAAACAATGCCAGAACAGGTCAGAAGCACAGAGGGTAAGAAATGATAAGCTCCGAGTCCTCTCTACAAATGCTCGCAGTTTAGGTAAAAAAATCAATGAACTTGGGTTAATAATGGCATCTGAGAATGTAGATTTAGTGGCTGTTACGGAGACATGGTTTAATGAAAGAAATGACTGGGACATAACCATACCAGGGTACTCTTTATACAGCAGAGACAGAGAAGGCAAGAAAGGAGGAGGAGTGGCCCTGTATGTGAAAGATAGCATTAAATCTAACCTAATACAAGTTGGTGAGGCCAACATAGAGTCCGTTTGGGTTACGTTGCAGTTTGCTAATCATGCAGTAACTCGTGTAGGTGTGATATATAGACCACCTGATCAAGTTAAAGAACTAGATGATCTACTAGTTGAAGAAATAGCTAAAATGACAATGAAAGGAGAAGTTATCATTATGGGAGATTTCAATCTTCCAGATATAAACTGGAAAACCAAAATAGCAAGTTCTACCAGGAGTACAGATATTCTAAATTCCCTACTGGGGTTATCCCTACAACAAATGGTTGAGGAGCCAACCCGGAGGGAGGCCATTTTGGATTTGATATTCACAAATGGGGATTCGGTATATGATGTCATTGTAGGCGAAACCTTGGGATCTAGTGATCACCAGTCAGTGTGGTTTAATATAAGAACTGTGAAAGAGTCCCACCACACAAAAACAAAAGTTTTAGATTTTAGAAAAACAGACTTTTCAAAAATGAAATTAGTCATAAATGAGTCCTTATCAGACTGGAACGGATTACATGGAGTCCAGGAGAAATGGGACTACTTAAAAGGTGCATTATTGAAGGCAACAGAAAATTGCATTAGACTTGTCAGTAAAAGCAAAAAAAGGAAGAGACCACTGTGGTACTCAGCAGAAGTGGCCCAAATCATTAAAAATAAAAAGCTAGCATTTTGTAATTATAAAAAAACCCAGAGCAATGAAGATAAGGAAATCTACAAGATTAGGCAGAAAGAGGCCAAGCAAGTTATAAGAACTTCTAAAGCTCAGGCAGAAGAAAAACTAGCTCAGTCTATGAAAAAAGGGGATAAGACATTCTTCAGATATATAAATGAAAAAAGGAAATTAAAACAAGGAATAACTAAATTAAAAATAAAGGACGGAAGATATGTAGAAGAGAATAAAGGGCTAGCCGACTGCCTTAATGAATACTTCTGTTCAGTTTTTACAAAAGAAAAAGAAGGAGAAGGACCTCCACTAGAAAGCCTGACTATTAAATCGTTTGGTGCATGTGTCTTTACAGAGGAAGATGTTCTAAGTTTGCTGTCTAAAGTGAAGACAAATAAGTCACAGGGGCCTGATGAGATACACCCAAAATTATTAAAAGAGCTTAGTGGTGAGCTGGCAAAACCGTTAACAGATTTATTTAACCAATCATTAGTAACAGGAGTCGTCCCGGAAGATTGGAAATTGGCAAATGTCGTGCCCATTCACAAGAAAGGTAGTAAGGAGGAATCGAGCAACTATAGACCAGTGAGTCTGACATCAATAGTAGGCAAATTAATGGAAACCCTATTAAAGGATAGGATTGTGGAACATCTAAAATCCCATGGATTGCAAGATGAAAAACAGCATGGGTTTACTTCAGGGAGATCATGTCAAACAAATCTTATAGATTTTTTTGACTGGGTGACTAAAATAATAGACGGTGGAGGTGCAGTAGACATCGCATATCTAGATTTTAGTAAGGCTTTTGACACTGTCCCACATAGAAGACTTATCAATAAACTGCAGTCATTGAGCATGGACTCCCATATTGTTGAGTGGATTAGGCAGTGGCTGAGTGACAGACAACAGAGGGTTGTAGTCAATGGAGAACATTCAAAACAAGGTCATGTTACCAGTGGGATTCCACAGGGATCTGTACTGGGACCAATTTTGTTTAATATCTTCATAAGTGATATTGCAAAAGGCCTCGATGGTAAGGTTTGTCTTTTTGCTGATGACACAAAGATATGTAACAGGGTTGATGTTCCTGGAGGGAAACGCCAAATGGAAAAGGATTTAGGAAAACTAGAAGAATGGTCAGAACTCTGGCAACTGAAATTTAATGTGGATAAGTGCAAGATAATGCACCTGGGGCGTAAAAACCCAAGGGCAGAATATAGAATATTTGACACAGTCCTGACCTCAGTATCTGAGGAAAGGGATTTAGGAGTAATTATTTCAGAAGACTTAAAGGTGGGAAGACAATGTAATAAAGCAGCACGAAATGCCAGCAGAATGCTTGGATGTATAGGGAGAGGTATAAGCAGTAGAAAGAGTGAAGTGCTTATGCCGCTGTACAGAACACTGGTGAGACCTCACTTGGAGTATTGTGCGCAGTACTGGAGGCCATATCTCCAGAAGGATATAGATACTCTAGAGAGAGTTCAGAGAAGAGCTACTAAACTGGTCCATGGATTGCAGGATAAAACTTACCAGGAAAGGTTAAAAGACCTTAATATGTATAGCTTGGAAGAAAGAAGAGACCGAGGGGATATGATAGAAACTTTTAAATACATAAAGGGAATCAACTCGGTAAAAGAGGAGAGCATATTTAAAAGAAGAAAAACTACCACAAGAGGACACAGTTTTAAATTAGAAGGGCAAAGGTTTAAAAGTAATATAAGGAAGTATTACTTTACTGAGAGAGTAGTGGATGCATGGAATAGCCTTCCTGCAGAAGTGGTAGCGGCAAATACAGTGAAGGAGTTTAAGCATGCATGGGATAGACATAAGGCTATCCTTCATATAAGATAGGGCCAGGGACTATTCATAGGATTCAGATATATTGGGCAGACTAGATGGGCCAAATGGTTCTTTTCTGCCGACACATTCTATGTTTCTATCACGGCAGTACTCCGAGCTGTCCGGGGAGGAGTCGATTCCGACTTCAGTCATACCTCCGAATCAGATCCTGGCCGCCATTCGCACCAGCCTGACCTCTCCCCTGGGTGAGCAGATTTTGGCGGCTCAATCTGGTGCTCCCTCTGGGAGACCCAACGGCAGGTGTTTTGTGCCTGAGGAGTTGCGCACTCGGTTGTTGCGAACCTACCATAACTCCAAGGCCGCGGGGCATCCTGGAAAGAATCAGCTGTCCTGGGCTGTTTCACATCTGTTCTGGTGGCCTTCTCTACGTTCCGACATCGCCGCATATGTAGCGGCATGCTCCGTTTGTGCCCAGAGTAAGTCCCCTCGGCACCTTCCGTTGGGCCTTTTGCAACACATAGCCACCGGGGAGCGTCCATGGTCACACCTGGGGATGGATTTCATTGTGGACCTCCCTGCCTCCCGAGGCCATACGGTCATTCTCATGATAGTGGATCGGTTTTCCAAAATGTGCCACTGTGTACCTCTCAAGAAGTTACCCTCTGCACAAGAGTTGGCCTCGATTTTTGCCAGGGAGGTCTTCCGGTTGCACGGTTTGCCCAAGGAGATTGTGTCGGATCGGGGGAGTCAGTTTGTGTCCAGGTTCTGGCGCGCCTTTTGCTCCCAGTTGGGGATTCATCTCTCTTTCTCATCGGCCTACCACCCTCAGTCCAATGGGGCCGCAGAACGATCCAATCAGGCCTTGGAGCAATTCCTTCGTTGCTATGTCTCCGATCACCAAGACAATTGGGTTGACCTTCTGCCTTGGGCTGAGTTTGCCAGGAACACGGCGGTGAACTCTTCCTCTGGGACGTCTCCCTTCATGGCCAATTATGGGTTCCAACCTGCCGTGTTACCGGAGGTATTCTCTCCCCAGGATATTCCGGCTGTGGAGGATCACCTTTCCGTCCTACGTGCTTCTTGGGTACAGATCCAGAGGTCCCTTGAGGTCTCTGCGCAGCGCCAGAGTCTCCAGGCTGATCGCAGATGAGCGCCCGCTCCTTCCTACCAGGTCGGAGACCGCGTATGGTTGTCCACCCGCAACCTCAACCTTCGAGTGCCCACTCCCAAGCTGGCGCCTCGCTTTGTTGGTCCCTTCCGAGTGCTTCGCAGGGTAAACCCGGTAGCCTATGCCCTTGCGCTTCCTCCTGGCATGCGGATCTCCAACGTGTTTCATGTCTCCCTCTTGAAGCCACTGGTGTGTAATCGTTTCACTTCCTCGATTCCTCGGCCTCGTCCGGTCCAAGTGGGCAATCGTGAGGAGTATGAGGTGAGCAATATCCTGGACTCACGCCTGGTCCGCGGCCGGGTGCAGTTTTTGGTCCATTGGCGTGGTTATGGTCCAGAGGAGCGTTCCTGGGTTCCCTCCGCAGATGTCCATGCCCCTGCCTTGCTCCGAGCCTTCCACGCACGCTTCCCTCAGAAACCGTTCCTTACTCCGCGGAGGAGGGGCCCTTGAGGGGGAGGTACTGTCATGGTCTTACCTCCTTGCTGTTCTCCTTCGTTTGACATGTGCTGGCGGCCATCTTGGTTTCTGGGTTTCTTGTAGCCTCCCACCCTGCGGCTCCTCCTTCCCACTGGGAGGAGCTGGATGCCTAGCTCATATATATAGAAGGTCTGTGGCTTCAGTTCCCTGCTTGGTCCTCCTGTGCTCACATGCTTCTAAGACTGCTGCTGCTTCTGGTTCCTGATCCTGGCTTCGTCTGACTACCCTGCTGATTCCTGATCCTGGCTTCGTCTGACTGCCCTGTTGGTTCCTGATCCTGGCTTCATCTGACTACCCTTCTGGTTCCTGATCTCTGGTTTCGCAAGACCCTGCTTCGGTTTAGCCATCCGTTTGGACTTTTGCCTTACAGCTTTATTTTCAATAAAGCCTTCTTATTTCCACTCATCTCTTGTTGTACGTCTGGTTCATGGTTCCATGACAGATCCTTTTTTTTTTCTACCTCCTCTATGTGGGTTATTATCCACAAACTTATCAGTTAGACACACCTTCCTAGTTTGCAACTTTTCAATCACTGTCGCATAGGCGTGTACATGTGATAAGGGTGGTGATGTCACTACATCACCCAGAATGCACTTCTGCTCCTGTTGTAATGTCGCCTACTCATACCTAGGTGGCATTGTTGTATAAGCTATTAGCATCATACTATAAAGAGTTAACTACGCAAGTCTGACTTCATCTTGCATTCTATACATTTGACATCTAGAACCTAAATCAAAGCAAGAGGGATTAATTCTGACACTTCTTACCAATTAAGGACAGACTTCTAGGTGCCCCTTTGAATGTTTCTCACACTCCTACATTTATGTTATAGATAATAAAATGATGAGCTTGTTTTCTCAGAGAGATATCTGTGCCTTCTCTGATATACCAACGGTTAGGCTACTTTCACACCTGCGTTTAGGTGCGGATCCATCTGGTATCTGCACAGACGGATCCGCACCTACAATGCAAACGCTTAGATCCGTTCAGAACGGATCTGTTTGCATTACCATTAACAAAAAAAATTGAAAGTCAATGGGGGACGGATCCGTTTGAAAATTGAGCCATACTGTGTCAACTTCAAACGGATCCGTCCCCATTGACTTACATTGTAAGTCTGGACGGATCCGTTTGCCTCCGCACGGCCAGGCGTTCGGGTGTCCACGGTGCCAGACTGATGCATTCTGAGCGGATCCGCATCCACTCAGAATGCATTAGGGCTGGACAGATCCGTTCGGGGCCGCTTGTGAGAGCCTTTAAACGGAACTCACAAGCGGGGCCCCGAACGCAAGTGTGAAAGTAGCCTTAATTGATTGTGAGTACAAAAACCACATATTTACAGATACTCATTAACAAAGTCCATACCCAAACTCTCTTCATCATATAATAGGAATATATGTGTTCCTAAGAATATGTATACGATAGCAAATACATAAATGTCCTTAATAAGATGTAACAATATAAAACAATACATATGTCTTATTGATTTTCTTATACAAAACTAAGGCTGATTATAAGTGTATATAGGTACTGCAGATATTCTGCCTCATTAATAGATACCAAACTGTAGATGTAATTAGCACCAGCTGCTTCTAGAGCTTACTCTTATCTCAGCCATAAATTTATATGGAGACAAGAAGGCCTCTTTTCAGACTGGTACATCCAAGAGAAGAAATTATCTGAACCGTCCTTCCTATGAACTTCTATTCCACTCTACATGAAGATTCACACAAGATGGTGAATATAATCCAACATGGCTTCTTATAGATATATATAATTAAATCCACTATAACTAGGATAAATGTTTTATACACAACATAATGCCTGCCAGTAAAAAAATACCTCTTTATTATGTGAGCCAGTGCAAAAAATATCCCATTATAATGTGCGCCAGTTCAAAAAGTACGCCCGTTGTAATGTGTGTCAGTGCAAAAAATACCCCTTTTAATGTGAGCCAGTACAAAAAACTTCCTATTGTAATGTGTGCCAGTACAAAAAAATACCTCCTCTTAGTGCCCCTAGTAGGGCCAATGTCCCCATACTGCCCCCATAATGTGTGTGAGTACAAAAATATGCCCCTTTATGTGTTCCAGAACAAAAGGCTCCTTTTAGTGCCCCCAGTAGAAGCAATGCCCCCATATTACTACCCCAGTTTTAATAATGTCCCCCCTTGTGGCCCAACAGCCTGGTGACAAATAAAAATAATAAACACAGATACTTACTTCCATGCAGCTGTGAGTGATGTGGTGTAGGCCAATTATGGCCTGTGTCCCGAGCTGTATGCTATTGCATTATGATGATGATGTCATCATCACACTGCCTGGGCTGGCCTCTGATAGGCTACAGGTACAAGGGCCTGAAGCCTATCAGAGGGAATGGCAGCTCAGGTAGACATCGCTCCAGTGCCCCAGAACAGCATTCCACTGTATTGCCATCCTGAGGATAGCGATACAGTTGAATATGTAGAGATGAGCGCATTCCATCAGAAGTTTGTCTGTGCGCCAAAAACTTTTTCTATCCATCAAAAAATGTGCCCAAGCACCAAAAAACTGTCTAGTCTAAGTCTATGCCAACTATAAGTTGCCGAAGTTTCACTCCAAAAATGCACCAAAATTTTGGCAGATTTTTGGTGCACAGAGGTACATTTAGGCCATGTCCTTTTGTAGTGAAGCCACACCCCTTTCTTGTGAAGCCCAACACCCCCTTATCAGACGAGGCATAAAATAGAGTGGAAAAGAGTGGAAAAATAAATGTGATGCAAAGCATGCACACCATTTTTTGGTGCAGAATACACAAAAAAAACTGGCGCATTTTAAATAGTTAAAAATTAGATTGCATGAAGCTGCACCAATGTGCAGCGGGACGCCGCTCACTCATACGAACAGTTTTTAGAATCTTTACTACACCAATAATCATACGTGTTCAATACGAACGTATTATCTATATGTATGGCCACATACGAATAATTGGTTTACTCTTATCTCTTGAAGACTGCCTCTATGTACCATTGGAGAAATTTTAATACAGCGCATACGATTTTTTTTGCATTTAGTGATATACTGTATGGTTTGGAAGGACCCTTGTTCCTGACCACTGCCGAATTGCTGCTACCTCTCTCAATTGTGCATATTTTCGAACTGCCTTCATATATTTTTGTTGATTTGTTAAGACCTCTTTTTCCTTACCATTGGAGGTTTTACAATATAGGATTGCTGCTACCACTAGTACTAATTGCACATATCATCTTTATTGTTTTTAATTGTATCTATTATATTTAATTTTATTTGTATCAATAAATTGCTTTCAATTGACACATATGTCAGTGAGTGCCCAGATGTTATTTTTATATGCATTTTCAATAGTAATTCTGCCCCATTATGTTTCTTATATTCACCTGTACTGTTGATTGATGCAAAGTTTGTTGAAAGGGAAGAGACCATTTAAACATAGTGGTTTTACTGCTCTCATGTGGTGCAACATTATAGTTGTTACAGTCTTTTGCCAGGCAAAGAGCTTAGTGGTTAAAGTCTTTCAATGAGGGCACCGGCTAAGTTAGAGGCAATAGGTTAATTAGGTACACTGTCTTTTTAAGTAAATAGCTCCATCTCCCTGTGACATGTGTTGCACCCAGCTCCCTGGGTATTGGCATTCTTGCTCTGGTCTCCTCAGAGTGATGGCAATGAAGATTATCATAGTTATCATCACATGGTGCAGTACTACATGATATCAGTCACAGAATACCATAACTCTCAAACGTCCCGGATCCGGTGGGACAGTCCTGGATTTCAGTGGCTGTCCTGCGGATCCGGAACAGCCGCGGCATGTCCCGCTCTCAGCTGATTGTAATAGTGAATCAGGGAGCCGTCCGCTCCCCGCTCCACCATTCAGCTGCTGCCTGGCGCTCCCCAGAAGGAGCACAGTGCTGTCACACGTTGCGCTGATAGTCGGAGGAACCAGGTGTGTATTTGCTGTTTTTTTTTTTCTTCCTGTGAAGGGGGCACATGTGGGCATGACTACTCTGAGGGGACACATCTTGGCATATCTACTGTGAAGGAGGAACAAATCTGGGCATAACTATTGTGAGGGGGCACATATCTGGGCATAACTACTGTGAGGGGGCACATATCTAGGGCATAGCCACTGTAAAGTGGCACATATATGAGCATAACTATTGTGAGGGGGCACATATCTAGGGCATAACTACTGTGAGAGGGCACATCTAGGCATAACTGCTGTGAGGGGGCACATATCTAGGGCATAGCTACTGGGAGGAAGCACATATCTAGGGCATAACTACTGTGAGGGGGCACATCTGGGCATAACTGCTGTGAGGGTAGCACATAACTGGCCATAACTATTGTGAAGGGGGCACATGTGAGCGTTACTACTGTGAAAGGGACATATATCTAGGGCATAACTACTATGAGGGGGCACATATCTAGGGCATAACTACTGTGAAGGGGCACATCTGGGCATAATTACTATGAGGGGCACAATGTGGCCATTACTACTGTGAAGGGGGCACAGTGTGGGCATTATTACTGTGAAAAGGGCACAATGTGGGCATAACTACCATGAGCAGCACATGTGGGAATTACTACTGTGAATGGGGCACAGTGTGGGCATTACTACTATGTGCTGGTACAAAGGGAATAATTACTATATTGGAGCATTAAAGGGGCTCCTCAATACTATAAATATGTCCCTCATATGCCGGGCCTCTCACAGTCCCGGGTGTTGCTAGGGAGGTTCATCCCTGTCCCCGCCTGCCATTGGCTGCTCCCCCGACACCGGATGTTTTCATGGGAAGAAGCAGCGGCGGTGCGGGAACCAGGAACAGTGCAGGGAGTGGGGAGCCAGGTAAGTATATTCATTGTGAGGGGCCCGGCATATGGGGAACATATTTATAGTTTTGGATTACCCCTTTAAGGGGACTGGGTGTGTATAGTTATGCTTTAGGCAGAGTTAGAGGCATGGCCTAGTATGAAAAAAATATGAAAAATCGATAGATGCTCCTAGTGCTTTCAGAGAACTCCAAGCACTCCACTTGACACCGTACGCACTGCAGACCCCACGAACTGCCGAAGCTTGGTTGAGGTCTCACCGTCTCCTACCCACCCTGGACCTATGACAGGGCTCCAGGCTCCAGTGGGTGAACCTCTCCTAAATCCCGAGAGCAGGAACAGCTCTTACAAGAGCTAGTAGTTGCCAGGGGAGTATAGCAAATCTTCAGCGTATAGCAATCCCCCAGTTTTGATTAGTTATCCAAACACCAGCCTCAACATGATGAAGGATAAAACAGGAACTCCCTGTACTTGCACGTACAGCCTCCTTTTATTCACAAACCACAAACATAGTACTGCCCACAGGGTTTTGAAATACAACCAATCAATATATTACAACACATACAATGTAAGTACAGCAACCAATCGTTCACGCCCCTAGGGGACCAGAAGGGAGACTGCGACACAGGACAGATATGTAGCAATTCAGGATACAGACACAACACATCCCCACAATGCATCATGGTTTCCTCCTCTCTGCCCTGGAGACACCCGAGGAGCAATCCAATTATCTCTCAGGACAAAGGGAAATCGCCAATACACATGTGGAGACAACAGGACAGACATCACCATTTAAACACACAATGGGACAATGGCACAATGGGACAATAGAAACACACCCAGCATATTCCTCCCCTCTGTCTAGGAGACAGTGGAGTCAATTTCTGTATCACCCAACTATCTCCTAAGCTGAAAAGTTACACCTCTCATAAATTGCCACAACTTTGTGAGCCTACATTGTACATACACATAACCCACATCAACCCAACCAGTATAACTTGGGGACAAACCCATCCAAAATTCACTTGAATAGGTTCAGGGGTTTTAAAAGTTAGTAAAAGTATCTCAAAGGGCTGTAATCCTGGGGCAGGAGGCTGGCAAACAGCCCCCTCCAAAACACCGTGGCGAGGTTGGTTTCGTCACACACCCCATATTCGAATATACTTTCATTATCTTTTTTTGACTGTATTGTCCACTGGGTATTCCAATCATGTGACACTGTCTACTCTGAAAGCTGTTACTCAGAGTTGGGTCACATCTAGTGTTGATCACGAATATATGGATTGCGAATTTTTATTGCGAATATCGACACCTTGAGAATTCGCAAATATTTAGAATATATGGATATATATATTTGCAATTTCGAATAGTCGAGATTTTTTTAAAACCAGTACACATGATCCCTCCCTGCTTCTAGCTTGTGGGCCAATGAGAAGGCTGCAATATCTTTGACTTTAGGAGTAGTGTTGATTGTGAATTTTGTAATGAGAATCAAAGAGATCGTGAAAACTCAGATCTGATGGTATATTCTAACACCCAGGCGTTCCCATGGTGAGGGGGACGCTTGTCGGGGAGGAGTATGCCAAAGTGGAACAACTGTACAGATAAAAAAAAAAAAAAGACTATTATTCTAAAAAATGAATATATTCGTTTTTTACAATATTCGTAATATTCTAAAACAAGAATATATAGCAATATAGCGAATATTTGAAAAAAATAACGAATGTAGAACAATTTAGCTAATATAGTGCTATAATCTTTTTTTAATAGTTGTAATTTTTTCCAATCTGAATTTCAGATGAGAAACAAATTACAACTATTAGACAAAGAAAATTATAGCACTATATTAGCTAAATTGCTCTATATTCTTTTTTTTTCCGAATATTTGCTATATTGCTATATATTAGTTTTTTAGAATATTCGTAATATTCTAAAACAAGAATATATAGCAATATAGCAAACTTTCGAGATTTTTTTTTAAATCAGTACACATGATCCCTCCCTGCTTCTAGCTTGTGGGCCAATGAGAAGGCTGCAATATCTTTGACTTTAGAAGTAGTGTTGATAGTGAATTTTCGTAATGCAAATTTTTGTAATGAGAATCAAAGAGATCATGAAAACTCCCAGGTGTTCCCATGGTGACGGGGCTGCTTGTTGGGGAGGAGTATGCCAAAGTGGAACCATTTATATTATTGTAATATAATAATTCGCTATATTGCTATATACGGCACTAATGATAATGTATTGCACTGCATGATATGGAATTGCATTGTGATTATGTGTGTTGTAAACAACACTGAGGTTATGCTGCCATTTATATTATTACTGTTGGGTAATATGTGTGGGTGCAAATGGACCTCTTTGAATACGTCATTTGAATGGAAATAGGAGGATTCCTAGAATGGTCCTTTAGGTGCTTTTTTTATTTTTAACATTCATGTGTCTTTTACTGAGGAAAGATTTCTTTCTAGTCACTCTACCATAAAGCCCAGATTGGTGGAATGCTGCAGTGATGGTTGACCTGGAAGATTTTTCCATCTGCAACAGGATCTTTGGAGTTCAGCCAGAGCGACTATTGGGTCCTTGGTCACCTATCTTACTAAGGTCCCTTTCCCCTGATTACTTAGTTTGGTGGGGCAGCCAGTGTCCTTGTTGTTCCAAACTTCTTCCATTTAAAAATTATGGAGGCCACTGTTCTGTGAACTTTCAGTGCAGCAGATGTTTTTCTACCCTTCTCCAGATCTGTGCCTCCGCACAATCCCGTCTCTTAGCTCTACAGGCAGTTCTTCCTTCCTCATGGCTTGGTTTTTGCTCTGATTATATAGACAGAGGTGTCTTTCCAAATCATGTCCAATCAACTGAATTTATCACAGGTGGACTCTGTAGAAACATTGCAAAGATGAGCAAGAGAAATGGGAGGCCTCCAGAGCTATATGTCAAGTGTCATATTAAAGACTGAATATTTTTGCAAGCAAAATTTTTGTTTTACCTTTTTAATAAATTTGCTAACATTTTTAAAATTCTGTTTCCACTTTCTCATTATGGGGTTTTGAATGCAGATTGAGATTTTTTATTTTATTTTAGCACAAGGACACAACATACCAAAATGTGAAAAAAGTGAAAGGGTCTGACTTTCCGAATGTTTGATATCTCTATATAAATGGTAACTATGATTATAATCCCGCCTGTGATGATAATGAGATGACTGCTGAAAGGTGATCACTACAGAACAGGATGCATCAGTCTACAATTAGGCTTAGTGGCCAGTTTAAAAGTTAAAATAAAACTAAATCACAAAATATTCTTGAAAATATACTTAAAGGGGCTGTCCCACAAAAAATATTCTTCAGTTTTCAAACCAGCAACTGGATCTGGATACTTTATTGATTGCATGTAATTCAAAATTTAGCATAGCCACTAAGTTATTCACTGCAATCTATCTGTATAGCGCCACCTGCTTTTTTTTGTTTCTCAATTTCTTTGTCAAGTTCCCTAAAATCGCCACATATGCTCAGTTTCATCCTTCAACGGCCTCCTGAGTTGTGATTGGTAGTGAGCTACAGCAGAATGGACACGCCCCCTGAGCTGCAGCAGAGAAGACCCTCCCCTTGAGCTGTCAGCTTGATATAAATCTAGCAGAGCAATGAATGGGGAGATCTCTGGACCCATGTGAGGTACAGGGCTGGTTCTAGCTTTGTTAGAAAGAGATTGTCATGTACGGTACTATATGATCTCTGATTATCACTTTTTATATTAGTCATGACATAAGCCCTTTAAAGGGATTGTCTCACATCAGCAAATGGCATTTATCATGTAGAGAAG
Organism: Bufo gargarizans; assembly: GCF_014858855.1. Taxonomy (NCBI): domain Eukaryota; kingdom Metazoa; phylum Chordata; class Amphibia; order Anura; family Bufonidae; genus Bufo; species Bufo gargarizans. Next base: position 197,200,635 of record NC_058081.1, on the reverse strand, counting down.
GGTAATACAAAGCCCTTACTAATGTATCATGATTGTCCATATTGTCTCCTTTGCTGGCTGGATTCATTTTTCCTTCTCCATGGATACAACCACTCTGCAATCCAGCAGTGATGGTTGTGCTTGCACACAATAGGTGGACGGGACCATGGGAGTGCGTATAGTCCAGAACTTTTTCCTACAGTGTGCAGGCACGGCCACCACTGATGGCTTGCAGGGCAGTCGTAACCATGGAAACGAGCAATGTATAATGTGATGGACAAATGAATAAAGCCAGTAAAGGAAGCAATATGGACAATCACTATACATTAGTAAGTGCCTTGTATTAACTTTCTCTACATGATAAATGCTATTTGCTCAAGTGAGACAACCCTTTTAACATCAATAAGTGATTTGAACAATAGGTAATTTTCTGATGACACATTCACTTTAAAAAACTGAATGATTTAGACTCTGTTTAGACTAGCAACAGACTTTCTATTTATAATAGAACCATGACTGCTGAATATGTTTTGAAATGGATTTCAACAGATCTGGATTGACTTTAATTGGTTTATTGGGCTTCTGGGATTTTTAAAGGTAGAATTACACAAAGTAGACGCCAACCTCAACTAACCCACCTAAAGGGGTTATCCCATGACTAATGTAAAAAATTAAAATCAGACATCATATAGTACATGGCACATGTCCTGTACCTCACATGGATCCAGCGATCTCCTCGTTCATTGATTTATTTGACGCTGACAGCTGAGGAGTGTATTTTCTGCTGCACCTCAGGGGGCGTGTCCATGCTGCTGCAGCTCTCTCCCTATCACAGCTCAGGAGGCAAGGATAAAAACTGAGCATGTGCGGCCATCTCAGTGATCAGGACAAAGAAATAAAAATAACAAACAGTAGGTGGCGCTATACAGATACATTTTATTGAATAACTCATTGGCTATGCTAAATTTTTTATTACATGCAATTACAAAAGAACTCAGATCCAGGTGCTGGTTTTACAACTGTAGAATTTTTTTTGTGGGACAACCCCTTTAACATAAACGTGAACATACTGTTGTCTGCTGTGGATTCTATTTGTGTAAAAACACAATCAATTCACAGAAAAATCACAGGTAAGTCGCAGTCTTACAAAACTTGAATTATGGTCTATGAGAACAAAGTCACATACAACTTGACGCAACAAATACATCGTTATGGCATGTTGTGTGTTGCATGACAATCATTAGATGTGATGATGACGTGTAGCCCCAGCTTTATCCGCATCTTGCTGCCACATGACTATCTTAAAGCTGTGATTTGTCTGTGGAAACTGTTGCAGGTGTGGTGTGTCATCTGTTACATTGACATTTAGATGAGATATCTCAATCTTTATGTTACTAGACACATGTTGCTGTATAGCCCTAGCCTAAGGCCTCATGCACACAACCATATTTTTTTGGGCTGCATCCAATCCGCTTTTTATGCACATCAGATGTGGACCTATTCATTACTATGCGGCTGCAAAATATGCCGGCAACACACCATCTGCATCCGTATGTCCGTTCCGCTCCTCCACAAAAAAAATAGAACATATCCTATTCTTGTTCATATTGCGGACAAGAATAGGCATTTCTGCAATAGTGCTGGACATGTGAAATGGGAAAGTGCGGGGTGCAAACAGCTGTAGTCCATGTTTTGCGTATACGGTTGTGTGCATGAGGCCTAATGTACAGTGTCCAAATAGTGGTTTTCTTGCCAGTCACCACTAATGGCAAGGTGTTTTATGCCCCAGAAAAGAAACTTATCAAAGGCTCAGTGACCTAACTACAAGGGGCAAACCCAACTATCTCATCCAGGTTAAAAATCTCGGTGAGACACACCCTCCCTCCAGTTTTTTTTTTTTTTTGTGTGTACAATATATATATACTGGATTCTTCGCCCTATAACATGCCCCAGCCTATAAGACGCACCTAGGTTTTAGAGGAGGACAATAATAAACATTTTTTTTTATTAGACCTCAGATCAGCAATCAGACCTCCAATGTTAATCAGACCTAAGTTCACAGCCCCAATCATATTCCCAGTGTTAATAAGATCTCAGATTAGACCCCAGTGTGAATGACCCCCAATCAGACCTCAGATCAGAGCCCATTATAAAACAGACCCCCAATCAGACCTCAGATGAAACCCATTGCCTCATATCAGCCCCCAGTCATATAATCAGCCCCAAGTCTTAATTAGCCCCCAGCCATATGTGAGCAGCCCCCAGCCAAAATTCAGCCTCAGATCACAAAAATAAAAAAAACACTTACCTCTCCTGCTCCTGGACGCCGCCGCTCTTCACATCTCGATCCTCTTCCTCCTGCTGTCGGCTGTGCTGTGAACTGGCGCGCACAGCGTGAGGTCACAGTGTGCTCTCATGCTGTGCGCAGCCCTGCACAGCCGACAGCCGAGGACCAGGAAGCGGTCAGTACAGAGCCTTCACTGCTTCCTGGTTCTCCGTTACTAATGAGCGCTTCCATAATGGAAGTATTAGTATTTGACCTACAAGACACAGGCATTTTTCCCCCACTTTGGTCTTATGGGGCGAAAAATACGATATATATATATATATATATATATATATATATACACACACATCTATTCACGCTATGTTGGCACCTTCTTAACGGGTGAGAATTTTGACACCATGGCAAGTAATGTATGCTACTTTTGATACAGATGATATTTTTTCACGGTAAAGCTATTTTTCCACACTTAATACTGTAAGAAGTTTGTGTATGGGGGAGACATTTTAACTCCAGAAGGAGCAGAGTTAACCTCCTACAGACCAACCCCTGGAAGCAACCAAAGGTAAATTATTCAATGAGTGAGAATTACAAAGCAGATAAACTTGTACCACCATCTGCCACTTGCTTGGAAGGAAGGCAGAACTAACTTGGAAAGCTCCTGCTAATATCTATCTTTCATGAACATTTGCTTGCTCTTTTTGCAAGTTTTCTGCTGATTAATTATTTACACATAAAAGAGTGGTGCATTAGACATTAGCTGAATCCTTGCAGAACCGAAATAAGATGACATATGTGTATGACGGATTTCAATAAGGGTTACTTGGGTGTTTACTGCTATTCTATTATCACATTTGTCACCAAGATTTAAAAGAACAGTAAACTAAAAGAACTTATGAAAATGTAAAGGTTTCTGTGGTTATCTGGAGAAATATATGAAGGCATCATGGGAACAGACATTTTTCCTGGGCTAAAGTACAGTTGTCTATTGTAAGCCGAAATATCTCTTAACGAATTTACTCAATATTAGATAAAACTTAATTAAAGGGGTTGTTTAGTTTAAAAAACCAATTTCCATCCCTTGGCCAGAGGGTGAGGAGTTGAAAAGATCGTCTCTGACTCTGGAGGACCTGGCATGTCCTGCACTTCATAGGCATCCTATTGATTTGAATGGGCACTGTGTAATGCTTCATTTTCCCTGTGGTGGCAGTACAGAGATTGAACACATACTACCAGGTTTCGACACAGATGACAACTAATGGCTGAAATTCTATGGTAGACTTTAATACAGAGGAGCCTAGAATTTTTTTTCAGAGCATTTAACTAACAGTCAGGATATATAATTATTAAAGGGGTTCTGCACTTTGTTTTAACTGATGATCTATCCTCTGGATAGATTATCAGCATCTGATCAGCGGGGGGTCTGACACCCGGGACCACCGCCAATCAGCTGTTTGAGAAGGCAGCGACGCTCCAGCAGTGCCGCGGCCTTCTCACTGTTTACTGCCGGCCCAGTGACGTTACGACTAGTATCAATTTGCCTGGGCGGGGCTAAGCTCCATTCACGTAAACAGAGCTTAGCCCCGCCCAGGCAAGTTGATACTAGTCGTGACGGCACTGGGCCGGCGGTAAACAGTGAGAAGGCCACAGCGCTGCTGGAGCGCCGCTGCCTTCTCAAACAGCTGATCTGCAGGGGTCAAAGGTGTCGGACCCCCACCGATCAGAAGCTGATATCTATCCAGAGGATAGATCATCAGTTTAAACAAAGTGCAGAACCCCTTTAAGTTTTAGAAAGCAAGGGTGTCATGAAGATTTGGGGTAATAGGAAAGAAAGTCTCTAATTGGCAGGTAAGTGCCATTAATATGTTACATGTATTATTATATAAACTGAACCAATTCACTGAAAGTGCAATAAAAATTAACCTTTATTGTTACATCTAAAATACTATTTTAAATATATAACAAACATGGGCCCAAACATGATAACATCAAATCAAAAAGTGAATAAAACAATGTATAGCAGTGTCTGAATTGACATCAGCATATCAATTAAATTTCAGTGACTTGTATTACATAAGCTGACCCAACATGTGATAGGGATTTTAAAAGTAAACTTCTGTATATTTGCCTCCCACCCCCGACCAACTGATTGTATTATTTGATTAGCTCTGTCTGGATGTTATTCTGTACTTCTCACCAGTGGCCAGCAGATGGCTCTGCATCTATTTGCAATGCTCTATCCCAAGCATCCTATTCAAGTCAGGAGGAACAGCTGCATCACAGGCTTGAGACCAGCCTGGCTTGCTGGCTATTTTTCTCCAGGCCCTTTCTACCCATGTAGAACATAAATCTTTTCTTCACCATGCTAACGTAGACAATAGATTCCTCCCCCTGTGCCCACATCATGACCAGGCAGCTTATGCCTCAAAGGAAAACGTAGGATTTTACCAGTTTTCCAAATCACAGCGGCAAAAATAAAATTTCTATTTAACTTTTATTTATTTATTTTATTTATTCCCAAATACCTTTCATTAGTTATAATTGCTCGTTTTATCTACGGAGCAATCATTAGAAGAAAAAAAATGGCCCCCATCCTATTAGTACTAGTGCAGTGCAGTTTCTAGGTAAAATTTCTCTCAGGGCGAGTGTCAAAAAAACTCCCCCCCCATCAAAACTTCTCGATGAAATCATATCAGAACAGTACTTGCAACCGTCTCACCATATTTTTTTTTTTATAATTTTTTTTTTATGCTTAACACAAGATTTATTGAGAGCAAAAGAAAATCATAAATTACTGCTTAAACTGCTAAAAGTTGCAGGCAGAGTGGTACAGGAGAACTGCAGTATAAAGGAAGGCAATACCCTTAGAAGAGTAGTCATGAAATACAATCAATAATGTGCAAAACCAAAAAACTGTCATGTTAGCATTTAATAACTAACTAAAACCCAATCACAGCAGGTCTCAACTAGCACACGCAAGTAAATGTACAAAAACCAAGTAACATATAAAACCAGATTCAAAGCATAGATGGCAAGGCGGATTACTGTATACTGTACATAAAATGTATGGAGGTTAGACCATGCCGGACAATATAACCTCTGTGCCATGCTGTACAATAAACAGTATAACCCCTACACAGAGTAGCGGTATACTGTATATTGTGTGCACAGTGTCGATGTATACTGTATATTGTGTGCACAGTGTAGAGGTATACTGTATATTGTGTGGCACAGTGTAGAGGTATACTGTATATTGTGTGCACAGTGTAGAGGTATACTGTATATTGTGTGCACAGTGTAGAGGTATACTGTATATTGTGTGCACAGTGTAGAGGTATACTGTATATTGTGTGGCACAGTGTAGCGGTATACTGTATATTGTGTGGCACAGTGTAGCAGTATACTGTATATTGTGTGGCACAGTGTAGAGGTATACTGTATATTGTGTGGCACAGTGTATGCTATATGTGTATAACATAAATATACTCCACATGAAAACTTACAATTACTTGGCTTGGCCCTTGGGGATCTCAGACGCCACTTCAACACTTTGGCCAGGGGCTCGGTGGAGCTGATGTTGTGTTTTATCCTAATGAGAAAGATTTCATAATAGGAATTTGGAGAAGGGGCAGAGGGGTCACAGAGCAGGGAGAGGCTGGTGCTGTTACTAGGGGGTCATACCATGGGGGAGTAATAAAGCCCACCATAATACCCCCCAGTAGAAATAATTATCCTTATAATGTGCAAAACATACCCCTTGTAATTCCCCCAGTTGAGCTAATGTTCCCATAATGTGCCAGTATAAAATACCCCTTCTCAGTGCCCCCGAAGATGACCCAATAGTGCTCCTCTCCCCTCTTCCCCATAGTACCCACCATAATGTGTCCCAGTATAAAATGCCCCTATACAGACCCCCCATATAAAATACTCTTTCTTTTTAGCCTCAGTAGATGCCCCTATAGAGCCACCCAATAATGTGCCAGTAATAAGTGCCCCAATAGATGCCCCCGAATCATGTGCCAGTAAGATGTGCTGCCATAGATGCCCCCTAATCATGTGCCAATAAGATGTGCCCCCATCGATGCCCCCCAATCATGTGCCAGTAATAAGAGCCCCCCCACCATCATGTGCCAGTAGCCAGAATGCCCCCTATCATGTGCCAGTAGCCCCCTTATGTGCCAGTAGCCCACCTTATGTGCCAGTAGTCCCCCTTATGTGCCAGCAGCCCCCCTTATGTACAAGTATCCCCCCATCATGTGCCAGTAGTCCCCCTTATGTGCCAGTAGCCCCCTATTATGTGCCAGCAGACCCCCTTATGTGCCAGCAGCCCCCCTTATGTGCCAGTTGCCCCCCTTATGTGCCAGTAGTCCCCCTTATGTGCCAGTAGCCCCCCTTATGTGCCAGTAGTCCCCCTTATGTGCCAGTAGCATAGTGCCCTCTCCCCCCAATGTGCCAGTATCATAGTGCCATCTTCCCCCAATGTGCCAGTATCAAGTGCCTCTCTCCTTCTCACCCACCCCTCCATGTGCCAGTATCATAGTGCCATCTTCCCCCAATATGCCACTATCATAGTGCCAACCCCCCATGTGCCAGTATCGAGTGCCTCTCTCCTTCCCACCCCTCCATGTGCCAGTATCATAGTGCTATCCCCCCCAATGTGCCAGTATTAAGTGCCTCTCTCCTTCCCACCCCCACCCCCACATGTGCCAGTATCATAGTGCCATCTCCCCCCCAATGTGCCAGTATCAAGTGCCTCTCTCATTCCCACCCTTCCATGTGCCAGTATCATAGTGCCATCTCCCCCTTCCAATGTGCAGTGCCTCTCTCCTCCCTCCACCCACATGTGCCAGTATCAAGTGCCTCCCGCTCCCCCCATGTGGCAGTAACAGTCTGGTATTTTAAAACAAAACCACTTATACTTACCTCCATGTCCGATGCAGCCTCTTCCGGCCTGTGTCCCGCGCTGTATGTCCATATATGGAGTCCGTGCTTGTGTATTCTAATTTAGCCTGTATTTCAAAAAGGTTTCTGCTGGGATTCGAACTCACGACCTTCTATATCAGAGGCAAGGCACTTAACCACACAGCTATAAGAACTGCATAGCCACTGACAGCTGTCCCAGCACACTCAGCTCTACTATATCTATATGATAGCTGCCCCAGCACACCCAGCTCTGCTATATCTATACACATAACAGAAGCCCCAGCACACCCAGCTCTGCTACATCTATATACATGACAACTGCCCCAGCACACTCAGCTCTGCTATATATGATAGCTGCACCAGCACACCCAGCTCTGCTACATCTATACACATAACAGCTGCCCCAGCACACCCAGCTCTGCTACATATATACACATGACAGCTGCCCCAGCACACTGGGCGAAGTGCGCAGACAGCTAGTTCGCTGAGGCTGCTGCCAGGACATCGCGCGGGCGCTGACCAGTGGATTTAGGGCGCATGCGCAAGATTACGGCGCACCGTCGGCGATGAGAGGAGTGCATAAATAGCAGTGGGGCGGCGCTGGGCTACGAGATAAGGGGTGCGGCTGGGCAAAAACGGCCGGAGGGACAGCCCCTTGGGCACACTAGTAAGGTAATTAGCATATTAATAAAACCTATTTTTATCCAAAATGATAGGACAGGTGGGAGTAAAACTAGTATATTTTTTATTAGATAATGGAGACTGAGAAGATGATATGAACCCCTCCATATCGAAAATCTTGATCACAGAATCCCTTTAACAAAACTTAAATTGTGGAATCTTGGATAGGGAGATTGCAGGGAATGTGTAGGGAGATCATAGAGAGAGTTTTTACACACTGTAGCGAGAGCATAGGGAGACTGCAGGGACAATGTAGGGAGATCATAGAGAGAGTATCTACACACTGTAGCGAGAGCATAGGGAGAGTATAAAGAGACTGCAGGCAAAGGACAGGCTGTGTAATCCGAAGCTGAAAAGATCCATAGAAGACAGATCAGTTTGCATCAATCCCTGCACAGAACTATCTAATTGAACAGTGTCCACTTTGTTTAATAGATAAGCAATTCTATCACTCATTGCTTCTCAAATTGGAATGAATAGTGTAATTTTACTGTTATTGGGGTACCCACCTTGTTTAATAGATACGCAGCTCTATTATGCCTTGATTCTCAAACTGGGGCGAATAATCTGTCTATTTTTGCTGTTATTGGGGTGCCCACCTTGTTTCTTAGATAAGCAATCCCATAAGGGCCTTGATTCTCAAATTAGGATGAATAAGCTGTATAATACTACTGTTTAGTGGGGTGTCCACATTGACATTGAACAACTTACTTTACATATATAGTTACTGTTACTGTACAGTATGTCCAACAGACTGGTGCCAGAGCCCTCTAAGGGAACAGGCAGTAGCAAAAATGGGTAGTGGTAGCAGCATACGCAGCAGCAGGCCAGAGCTTGAGCAGACCAGTAATCCAGCTGTTCTTGAGTGGTTGACTTGGTCTTCAGCATAATCTTAACTGACATCAGACACCTTCCTCTGACACTTAGTTGGCATGGCCCAGGAACAAGCTCTGTGCCATCACCTGTCCTCAACCTGCCTCTTTTCTTTTCCACCTCTTCTGCTCAGGAAGTACTGTATGCTGCTGACTCTGCTGTGCTTTTCACTAAGGACAAGCTTATTGAGGACAGTCAGCAGCTACTGCCCAGCCCACATTTGTAGGAGAGGTCTGCTGCTTCCTCCTGTAGGTGTTCAAGTAGCGACAATGAGTCGTGTGGGAGCAGGTGTTGCGAGTGGTCAGGGACGCGGCCATGAGACTGGTGAGGGTGACACAATTGAGGAGCAGACAGTAGTGGATGATAATGTAACCGATCACATGTGGGAGCCGGGTGAAGAGGGGACTTCATCATCATCATCAGGGTGGGTTCATAGAGGCAGCGCAGGCTGTCAGCACGTAGTGTGGTGGGGGTAAAATGCCATACTTGCCACTGTGAGAATTTTTCATGAAGTTGCCGGAGGATGTCAACATGGCCATATGTAGGATCTGTGGGCAGAGGGTGAAGTGTGGACAGGGTACCAATTTTGGCACAACGGCCCTGCGTCAACCCATGGAGCATCACCATAAAGTGGCCTGGGAAAACCGTGGTGCTAATGTAGTGGTACAGCCTGACGCAGCAACCGCTGTGTCTCCCAGTTGCCTGCACCCCTTCTCCAGCACTTCAGTTGAAGGTAGCTGTGTTTCCTTCCCATTGTCTACTGGTCCTGATACTCCTGCTCCTACTTCTCGTCACGCATTTTGCCAGCAATTGATCACTGAGTCGATTGCAAAAAGACAACAGTATGTGTGCACTTGTCACGAACCAGCGGGTGTGAACCCATTGTGCCACGTGTCCTACCTCCTCTAAGGGCATTGTCTAAGTGAAACTCTCGATCTTCACAGTACCCCTGATGGTGGGGATAGATTTCCCGAGGGGAACACAAGGACGCTACCTCTTGAGGAGGATTGGCACATAAGGCAGCTGGTCCAGGCGGACAAGGAGGTACCTGGGCAAGGTACCAGAGGTACAGGCATAACCAAGTGAGTCGTAAACAAGATCAACAGTGCAGGACCGAAGGATGAGGAAGAGGCAAATTCAAACAGGCAACAGGTCAGGGCAGTCGGCACAGGTATAGGTCAGGCAATCCAGATCGGCAACAGGAGAGTCAATGCAAGCAGGCAGGGATCAAACAGGTAGCAGAGTCCAGGAATACAAGTATGAGTCGGGAACACAGGAACATGGCGCCCGGTACCACGGTGGTAAGCAGGGGAACAGCGGCACAGAGGTGCTGCCGATTTGAGAGAACTGATGGCTTGTGCCGAGCCAAGGTGGAGAGTCCCAAGCCATCGGTGGGCCAGTCCTTGAGCCTGTCTGTGTCTGCTACAGTTCATGGCAGCACCAACATGGGGAGCTGTAACTATGGTCAAGGACAATATATGTCCTTTAGGGCCCACTGGGTGAATGTAGTTTCTGTCGAGGCACACCATCAACTTGGCAAGTTGATGGCAATGCCGCCTCTGCGTTCTCATGCTGTGATTCTGGCAGCAATGTCCTCCTCTGCCTCCTTATCCTCCACCTTGTCCTCAGCCTCCACTGTAGGCAGAGTTCTGAGTGGTCCTCCAGCATACCACCTATGCACAGCGGCGTCACGCTGTTTCTGCACCTGGCCAGCCTGGGCCAACGGAGTCACACTGGGGAGGAACTGCTCATCAACCTAAGAAATTGAATTTTGACTGTCTCCTCACCAACAGAAGATCGGAACCATGGTCACCCATAACAGGAAAAACATTCTATCCACACTGTGTCAAGGAGGGCTGACACATGTGCCCTGCATGGCGCACGTCTTTAATCTGGTTGCGACCCGGTTCTTGAAGTCTTCCACCCAACTGCAAGACATCTTGAAAATGGCCATGGTCAGTCAGTCATGGCCATGGCCATGGTCAGTCACTTGTACCGTGCAAAACATGCCCTATTGAGCTGCAAAGGCAGAAGGTTGTTCCCCCAACATCGCCTCATATGCAACATTTCCCCATGTTGGAACTCCACCCTCCACATGTTGGACCGACTATATGAGCAGACTTCTTGATGATGCAGGCGGACAGAGGTACTCCCCTGTGTAACTTTGACATTATCCAGTAGTACCTCATGCGTGACACCTGCCGTTTGCTTACGCCCTTTGAGGAGGCCACTTTATTTGTCAGTTGTCAGGACTACGGAATAAATAATTTCATTCCACTCCTTCATGTCCTGGAGCAGGTGCTGATAAATCTGGCTGGCCAGGGGACAGGAGATGTGGTGCCTAGAACTAGGTATTTTATCTGCACAAGTGACAAATGAGGAGAAGGAGTAGCAGGAGGAACTAGAGGGTTATGAGGAAGACCAGGCAGATGACCCTAACAGACCGTGGCAGTATGCAGTGGTGATGGAGGCAGGGAATCCCTCCGACTCCCTTGCACAAATGGCCAGATGCATGCTGAGTTGCTTGCGTAGTGACAGTCGCATTATGACCATTCTGCAGATGGATGACTACTGGCTCTCCACAATGTTAGACCCTCGCTACCAGGCCAAAATGGGGGCCATTTGTACACCTGCTGAGAGGGAGGATAAACTCAACTATTATAGAGACATCCCATGCAGTCAGTTGGTGTGCTCCATCACCCATTCTCATAAAGGTCTGACTGGGGGGACCCTCTGCGCTTACTGCCATGAATTCTGAAGGGGGTGGGGGGGGTCAGAAGCAGCACTAGCTCCCTCAGAAGTAGCTTGAGTCTCCAGTCTCTGATGAGCACGTTTCGTCACCCACCTACTGAAGAAACCAGCCAGCAGCAAAAAAAAAATAATAAACTCACATACTTAAGTCCATCAGGCTGGCAGCAATGCGATGCAGGCCTTTTCCGGGCCTGTGTCCCGTGCCTGCACCGGCCTCTGATAGGCTGCAGGCCTAGTGCCTGCCCCGCAGCATCCATCTGTATCGCTGTGCGGCGGTGCGGCCCTGGTTACATTAAATAAATTTGGTGGCAATTACTCCAATGCAGACTCAAGCAAAACTGACTTCAAATATCACCCTCTTCATAAATTCCCCCTTTCCCCAATCTTAAACCTGCACTTGTTTTACCACAGCAGCTGATGATGATAAATCTGGTACACCTTTAGACTGTCTAGTCTAACTTTACACCACCTATTTGTTGGCTAAGGCTAGTTTCACTTAGTTTACAGATCCAACACTGGCATCTGGCCCCATTAACTATAATGGGGTCTGGTGGAGATCCGGCCACAACCTGGCAAATATGCAGAGAATCGGCCACAAAAATGCAGCATTTTTTGTCTGGCTGATTCCCGGCATACCATGCCAGAACAGCCTGCCAGAAGGCTGTGCCCCCAGTGTTAAACTAGCATAAAGTGCGTACAATGTTGCACTTAAATCATATGCCCCCCTTTCCGCTTCATACCCCCCCTCCTTCGTACCCCCCCCACCTTTCCTTTAAGTCACATTACCCTTGTTGGAGGAGGTGCAAAAGTGTCTAAAATGTCTAAAATGGTTAAAAATTTGACATGTATGCCAGTTTAGCAATTTGTTTCAATGGTAAATTTGCCACATTATATTTTAAAATTTTAAGTTAAATAAAGTTAAAATCTGTAGAACAGAATGATGTTTGTAGTGTCAGCAAAGATCTTTGCTTGGGTAGGTGTCTAATACTAGAGCGTATTATTTTACCAAACCACCACCCTACATAATGTGACAAATCTACCAAAACACATGCAATATTCAAGCATCCAAGATGTGCATAGGAGGAAAAATGTGACTCTTTTAGCCTTCTGCGTGTCTTGCGTTTACCAGTCATGGGTACCATGATCACTGTCCAGATCACTTTACCAGTCATAAAGGGTGATAATAAGTTACAGCAGAAAAATCTGAAATTATTGAACAAGATGTTATGTAAAAGCTCTTCTTGAAAACTTTATTTGTAGCATATATCTGTGAGCCTTGGCAAATTGAATGTCTTACAAAATTGTCATCCAGAAATTTCAGACAGCTTGTTGCTAAAACCAAAGCCTTGTAAAAAGTAAGGTACCATTTTGCCAATTATTGTTTGTCTACATGATTCGGAAAGGGATTGAAACTCAGCTCTTGGCTACCTCTCTCTTAAGAAGGGCAATAATTAGGAGCCATCTGTTACCTGTTAAATTTTTTAACTGTCTCTCTTTGTTTTAGTTCTTACTTAGTCCTTAAGAAGGGACTGCCACAGAGACAAGCCATCTGCCCTTTCATATCAAGTCCAACTAATGCTGGTAGAAAGTACAATCTTCTCAATACAGGTTTCTGAAAATGTACATTCTGCAACTTTCCCACAAAATAGTAACAATACTGAGACAAAAATGCAATAAATTAGTCTATAATGAGGCACTGATTGTCTTTTACTTCTGAGAGGTGAGTGATAGCCAAGTTAGCCAAAGTCAGGACCACAAGACCAATGGCAACGACTAGTCAAAGATTCATTGATTGGTATGACCCATTTCCATATACTGCAGATGTTCAGGAAGCAGGGGCATAGTTGTTAGTGTAGAGATAAAAATTACACCCAGGCTCTGGTGTATCTGCGGACCCAATAGCCCACATAAGAAGATGCTAGTGTTTTAAATGGGACATGGTAGGTGAGGGAAGGACTAGAGCTTCATATTATGCCACTAACATGAACATTTGTGGGAAGCAAAGTTAAAGGACACAGGGTAAGTAGCATAAAACAACACTTCACGTATGCCACCACCTGCTGGTTCAGGTTTTGTTCCATGTCCTGCTGTCTTCTCCTATCAGACACCTGCTCCTACGGCCCAACTCTACTGCCACCCTCCAGTACACTAACCTCATTTGAAGTACACTCTGTTCACATCTACTCTCCCTCCAACCTTCAAGTTGCCATAATTTACTGCCCCCCAGGCCCAGCCACCATCTTTCTTGACCACTTCAACACCTGGGCTACTACACTTTCTTTCTGCCGACATCCCCACTATCATCATGGGTGACTTCAACATCCCTATTGACACCTGCCACTCGGCCGCCTCTAAACTCCTGTCACTCTCTTCTTCCTTTGGCCTATCACAGTGGTCTTCAGCTCCCACCCACAGAGATGGTCACACTCTGGATCTTATCTTTACCCGCCTCTGCTCCCTATCTAACCTTTCTAATTCACCTCTCCCCCTATCTGACCACAACCTACTCACCTTCTTCATTGGTCTCTTCTGCTGCTCCCCCGGTCCACAAACTAGCACCCCCCCCCCCCCCCCGCAGGAACCTTAAACATCTCGACTTTTGCTTGCTTTCTGACTCTCTTCTCCCACTCTCTACCATCTGTTCCCTCCATGACCCAGATGCTGCCACCACCCTATATAACACCACAATAAGTACATCTCTGGACACTGTTGCCCCCCTCACACACAACAAAACCCAAAAAGTTAACAGACAACCCTGGCACACCAACCTGACCAAAAAACTCAGACAAGCTTCCAGGGCTGCTGAGCAGCGATGGAAGAAATCCCATTCTAAAGATCACTTCACCGCATACAAGCAATCCCTCCTCATATTCAAATTTCACTCGCTGATGCAAAGCAGGCCTACTTCTCATCTCTCATATATTCCCTGGCTCACAGCCCTAAACAAGTTTTTAACACTTTTAACTCCCTTCTCCGTCCCCTAGTGCCCCCACCCTCTCCTCTCATCTCAGCTGAGGACTTTGCCAAATACTTCAAACAAAAGATAGTCAACATCAGAGAAAGCTTCAGTACACAGTCCCCACAGACCCTCCACACAACTGCTCGGTCCTCTTCTCCCAAAACCTGCTTCTCCACCATTACAGAAGAAAAACTCTCCACTCTACTCTCCAGATCACATCTCACCACCTGTGCACTTGACCCAATCCCATCCCACCTCATCCCTAACCTCACAACAGTGTTTATCCCAGCCCTATCTCATCTCTTCAACTTATCACTAACCTCTGGGCTCTTCCCCTCTGCTTTTAAACATGCTGCCATTACACCCATCCTCAAAAAGCCTTCCCTTGACCCATCTTCTTTGTCCAGTTATCGCCCTATATCACTTCTTCCGTATGCCTCAAAGCTACTTGAACAGCATGTCCATTCTGAACTGTCCTCTCACCTCTCTTCCTGCTCCCTCTTTGACCGCCTACAATCTGGCTTCCGACCCCACCACTCGACTGAGACTGCCCTTACCAAAGTCACCAATGACCTACCAACAGCCAAAACCAAGAAACAATACTCTGTCCTCCTTCTCCTTGACCTGTCCTCTGCCTTTGACACTGTTGACCACTCCCTTCTGTTGCAAACTCTCTCATCTCTTGGCATCACTGACCTGGGCCTCTCCTGGATCACATCATACCTCACAGAACGGACATTTTGCGTCTCCCACTCCCGCACCACCTCCTCGTCTCATTCCCTCTCTGTTGGTGTCCCACAAGGCTCTGTCCTAGGACCCCTGCTCTTCTCTATCTACACTTTTGGCCTGGGACAGTGCATAGAGTCCCATGGCTTTCAGTATCACTCTTATGCTGATGACACACAAATCTACCTCTCTGGTCCAGACATCACCACCTTACTATCCAGAATCCCACAATGCCTATCTTCCATATCATTATTTTTTCGCCTCTCGCTTTCTAAAACTTAACATGGATATAACAGAACTCATCATCTTTCCCCCATCTTGCTCAACCCCACCAACAGACCTGTCTATCATGATCAATGGCTGCACACTATCCCCGGTCAACCAAGTCCGCTGCCTTGGAGTGACCTTGGATTCTGACCTATCCTTCTGACCACACATCCAAGCCCTTTCTACCACCTGCCGCCTCCAACTCAAAAACATCTCCCAAATCCGCGCTTTCCTCAACTTTGAATCTGCGAAAATGCTTGTACATGCCCTCATCATCTCCCGCCTGGACTACTGCAACATTCTCCTCTGTGGCCTCCCATCTAGCACTCTCTCACCCCTCCAATCTATCCTCAACTCTGCTGCCTGACTAATCCACCTCTCACCCTATTACTCCTCTGCCTCTATGCTTTGCCAATCCCCTTACTGGCTCCCCATTGCCCAGCGAATTCACTTCAAAGTACTAACAAATACATACAAGGCAGTCCATAACCTGTCCCCTCCCTATATCTCTGAGCTACTTTCCAGATACATCCTCATACGCACTCTCGGATCCTCACAAGACCTCCTTCTCTCCTCTCTTCTTATCACCTCTTCTCACAATCGCCTCTAGGATTTCTCCCGTGCATCCCTTAAACTCTGGAACTCGCTACCCCAACATATCAGACTCTCACCAACAGTGGAATCCTTCAAAAGAAACCTGAAAACCCACCTCTGCAGACTAGCCTACAACCAGTGACCCTGCTGCCTCTATACCGCCATGACCAGCTTCACCCTCATCTACTGTGTCCTTCCCCTATACCAGTGAAGGTGAACCTTTTAGAGATCGAGTGCCCAAACTGCAACCCCGAACCCACTTATTTATCTTAAAGTGGCAACACTGCAATTTAACCTAAATACTACAGTCAAATATAATATATCTTCTATGTAGTTTATCATTTAGCTATAATAGCCTACCTGCATTCAATGCGCTGCCTGTGCTGTTCATAGTGTGCCCTGTGCTGATGAATGGCAGGAAAAGTCTAAGGCATATTGGTACACCATAGACTTTTTCCAGGGTGCGGGTGCCCACAGACAGGGCTCTGAGCGCTGCCTCTGGCACCCCTGCCATAGGTTCGCCATCACTGCCCTATACCATGTAGACTGTAAGCCCTCATGGGCAGGGCCCTCTCTCCTTCTGTACCAGTTTGTAACTCGTCTTGTTTATGATTAGTGCAATTGTCTGTATTATGTATGTATACCCCTTTTCATATGTACAGCGCTATGGAATGTATGGTGCTTTAATAATAAATAATAATAATAATAACAATAATAATAATAATAATGTTCACTAACAAATCTCTAAGGCCTTCACAGAACAGCTGTGGTTATACTGAGAATATATTACACACATGGGGACTCAATTTACTATTTAGGAGACTTTTGAAGGCAATTGGTCACACAGTTATTTTTAGGGGTTGAATACAAATGCATGCAACACTTTTTGGGATTTTAAAAAAAATAGAAAGATAAAATCCCAATAGAATACATTTACGTTTCAGGGTGTAACGTAAAACAATTTGGAAGTTCAAGGGGTATGAATACTTTTTCAAAGCACTGGATAACGATGATTATACATAATGATATGATGAAACTAAAACACCAACATAGATAAGAAATACAAGTAAGGGTGGATTTTTAGTGACATTTTTCAGCAATTTTGTATTTTTGTTGAGCAAATTTGTGTGTGAAGGAAGCCTAAAAGTGTATTTAATTTTGCCTTAATATGCATTTGTATAATCATTTCAAGCAAGTTCTATTATGCAATGACATATATCATTTTCTTTTCCACACTGCTTTGTTCCCTATCTTAAGCCTCTGCCTCTTCTCAGCAAATGGCACTTTGCCTGACACATATTTTCTCAGCCTGACTTAAGATTAACGAGCTTGGGGCTCTATGAGACTTTCTCGTACTTGCCAGTGGCTTCCAAAATAGCAAACTATATTTCATACTAGGGGCGCCGGGAGTTACAGTTCAATGCAGCAGGTGCATTACTAACTCCTGTATGCAGAGATGGGGACAGATCCATCTCCTTCCCTCCTACACATGGATGGATGAAGCAGATTACTCTCCAGCGGGGCTGGAGATCACATATGTTGGCTTAAGACATAAGTATGTGATCTATATACAGGACGAGATATGTCTAATAAATAAAAATGGAGGTTATACACATGAAGTCATCATAAGAACATCTCTCTCTGTGTCTCTAGAGGGAACAAGATAATCATGTAGAAAACCTCAATGAAGTTAGCGGAGCCAGCAACAAATACTACAAAAATACACGCTGCAAAGCTAAATGCTGTGAAACTCTCTTAGCTCCACTGGAACCAATGTATTGCTGGACTGGGTTTTTCCATTTTGTCTCTATGAAGCTTAATTGTTTTGGGCCTTTTTTGTTTTTAATTCATTTTTCTATTTAACATGTGGATGAGGTCTAGGTGGAGTGGTAGATGCAGTCTATGGGGGTCATTTATTAAGACCAGCGATTTAGCTGCCGGTCTTAATAAGGCTACATGCACACAACAGTGACAAAAAATGTCTGCTAAAAACTGACATTTTTAACGGACGTTTATTTCACTGATGTCTTTCTGAGAACAGAAGTTAAAAATGGACCCATTCAATTGTATGGGGGCAGTCTGTCTACAGTAGTGAAAAACAGACAAGATAGAACATGTTCTATTTTTCTACGTCCATTTTTCACTGACAGTGAAAAAAACTGGCGTGTGAATAATCCCATAGACTACCATTGGTCTTAAAACATGTGACATGTGATGGCCGTTAAAAAAATGTACATCACATGTCCGTTTTTCACTGTCGTGTGAATGTAACCTAAGGCCCTGTGCTAGCGGTGGATCAGCTGAATTTATGTTGGGACACTGGCCTCTACATAACTGGCAGATCTACCGCTTCTAAATCTATGCCAGCTCCGTTGATTTAGACCATTTTCTACGCCTAAAACAGGCGTAGAAAATAATGAATGAGATGGATCTGCCGGACCATCCCCTTTCACTGCCTACACCATGCCCACTTTTTTATACCTAGCCTGAGCGGGGAAAAGTCGCTAAAATACACAGTTTTTGTGCCCAATCTGCACCAGAAATACTCCTAATATAGACGTATTTCTAGTAGTAAATAACCCCCTATGTCTCTTGTTAGACATTTTTATTCAGTACGGTATATTCACTTAAAGGGGTTTTCCAGTACTTACAGTGCATTCAGAAAGTCTTCAGACCTTTTCACTTTTTTGACTTTTTGTTGAAAATGAAAAAAGTTCAAATATTTCCCCCATCATTCTGCACTCTGTGAGGAATATGGATCATTATTTACTGGCAGCCATGATTTTCATCTAATTCACCTTGGCCAGTGTACATGCAAAATAAGTTCTCACTTCAACCCTCAGCTTGTCAGATAGCAGAGGTAGTGAACTCCACAGGGGTCCTGGCTTCAAGCAAGCCACTTGTTTACAAATTCGCACATCCTCCAGTCAGCCAGGAACCGAGATGATGTGACAGGAAGAATCTCTCAGCATGAGGTCTAAGCCATTCCCCAGTTCAATCCAATCTAGCAGACAGCATGTAACCGGTGATTTATAAGGAATTATGATTCGCCCGGCCATCACAGGCGCAAACCAGATACATGTTTGTGTCCCTGAAGCCCGTGGTCTTAGTCTGGCGGTGGGATGCCAGGGAAGGAAGATATACATATCTCCCCACAGACACTAAATAATGGTACCATGTTTGGACTCCACTTGTAGCCGGAACCCAGGCAGGTCTGTTGGTCCCAGAACCATCTCAGAACCATCCCAGGTACATAGCTCCCAACATAGTCTGGAGCTATGAACCCTAAAGGGTTTTGTGGGTCATTTGCTGCCAGCCCAGAAGAGGGCGAGTGGACCCTTCCCAGAGGCAGGAAGAGGAGGGGCCGGCTACAGTTTAAAAGGCTTGTGCCAGCAAGCAGGCGTGTCTTTCTCTGAAGGAGGGTCACATCATGCCATGTGTTTAGAGGGATCTGCAACCAGCTGACATCACTGCCTTCCATGTGACTACAGCAAAGGACTAATCATAACCCAAAGAAACATTCATCTACCCGGTAACTAACTTGTACTCTGTGTAATCCTGTTTGTACTATATTACCAGTATTTGTAACCTCAGACCACTGTATATATTCCTTGTGTGTATAGTGTTATATCTAGTGCACCCTTAAGGCGATTAAATATATAATTTAATCTTGTGCTGTCTTGTATCTCGATCACGAATCCCCATGTCCGTGTTTCAGCCTAGTTATAAGCTACCGCGGGTTGGTTTCTCACCCTATATAATCCCATTAGCGGACCGGGCTTATATCAAACGAGAAGCTGGTGGCAGTATACCCGGGCTGCTGTTTTACTGTGGCAGTGAAAAGGCTCTCTCAGCTTGTTGCCTCTCTGTGCTTGCGTGGACAGGAGGTGTCTGTGTAAACTGTACCAAGCTGATCTTACATGCTCCTCCGGGAGGGCGTAACGTCACGTCTTGGTAACCAGTGACCATACCGTATCAACGTAGTTAACGTCAGAAGGGCACGAGGGGTGGTATCCCTCACACACTCAATCCCCCATAATGACAAAGTGAAAACAGAATTTTATAAATCTTTGCTAATTTATTGAAAAGGAAAAACTAAAATCTTGAATTGATGTAAGTATTCAGACCCTTTACTCAGGACTTAGTTGAAGCACTTTTGGCAGTGATTACAGCCTTGAGTCTTCTTGTGTATGATACCACAAGGTTTGCACCTGGATTTAGGGATTTTCTGCCATTCTTCTCTGCGGGTCCTCAAGCTCTAGTCAGGTTGGGTGGGGACTGTCGGTGGACAGCCATTTTCAGCCAGAAGCCCAACATGACATGTGCAGTGTGTCACTTTTATTTCACACTTGCCCCTTACACCACCAATCCTACACGGTTTGCCAGGTCAGAAATGTTTTACTGCATACTGTAGTATGGTAGAGGTCCATACTCACATATGTCATGCAGCATTTTTGTGAATTTGGTGCATACCACATAAAACTTGTTCCATTTTGTAAAAAAAAAAAAAAAGAAACTCATGTCAAAATTATACCATTTTGTAAATATACCCTATTGAATATCCAGACTTTTCTGGGGACTTGCTGGACCAGTAGACTTCTGCCCCATGGACTGCCTGCAGAAAGGGCATTTAAGGCTACTTTCACACTAGCGTTTTTGCTGTATCCGCCAGGGTTCCGCAAAAACTCTTCCGTTACTGATAATACAACCATCTGCATCCGTTCTGAACAGATCCAGTTGTATTATCTTTAACATTGCCATGACGTTTCCGTCATCAACTCCATTGAAAGTCAATAGGGGGACGGATCAGTTTTCTATTGTGTCAGAGAAAACGGATCCGTCCCCATTGACTTTCATTATGGGTCATGACGGATCTGTTTTGATCCGCACCCCAGGACGGAAAGCAAACTGCAGCATGCTGCATTTTAGAGCATTCTGTTCTGTTCAATTACGTTTTGTCCCTATTGACAATGAATGGGGACAAAACGGAAGTGTTTTTTTCCTGTATTGAGACCCAATGACAGATCTTAATACCGGAAAGTATTAACGCTAGTATGAAAGTAGCCTAACCGCCTAATAATTGAGGTGCAGGAAGAAGAACAGAAGGCATCTTCAGTCCTAAATATTTCTTATGACATAGCAGACAAAGTTCTCCAGACAGATGCTTCAATGATACTAATTGTTACTGACAAGGATACATTTATAAATAGCTCTTAAGTGGGCTGTGCACAGTCTTCTATGAGACACTGCAATATGGCATTTGTATATCAAAATGGAAGCTCAGACATAAAAGATCAGTTTTCTCTTCAGGATACCAATTTTATTTTTCTTCTCCGTGTTTATAGCTGGCCATTAGAGATAGATATTTGTTGGCAGATCCAGCTAATTTTAGTGTGAACTACTCTGTAATGTTTATTGTGTGCGGTTTTCCAGGAATGGAAATACTGATGACCTATCCTCAGGATAGGTCATCAGTATCTCATTGTTGGGGGTCCAACTCCCGGCACCCCTGCCGATCAGCTCTTTGAAGGCGCCTGGGCAGCAATACCAATCACAGCCATGGCCTCTTCAAACAGCTGATCATCAGGGGTACCAGGATTTGGACCCCACAATCAGATATTCATGACCTATTATGAGGATACGTCATCAATATTCCACTCCAGATAAATCTTTTAAATATTCATGACCTTTCAGCATTAATAGTTAAAGTGATTTTCCACTTTCTAACTCAATTTTCAATAAAGTCAGCCCATAAATGAATTGGTTTCTGGCCCAGGGCCTATGCATTGCCATTAGCCTGTTAATTTACGTGGCGCAAACAGGAAATGGATTAAATGTGATGATCGCATAGTCCATACCATGAGGTGCATCCATGTAATGAGTGTTCTAGAAACAAAGCTAGAGAGGCTTAACATCTTGTTTTTTGGGTATGTGCTTGAAGTGAGCTGTGCAGTTAAGGGCGCATTCACATCATCGTTTTGTTTTCCATTGTTCTGATCCGTCAGAAGAACAGAAAAATGAAAAAAATAAAATAAATATATAGATCTGTTAATTTGAGCATCCGTTATGATGAGTTTGCATCCGTTTCTGTCAGTTCCCTTAGGGTAAGGCCACATAATCATTAATTTGAGCATCAGTTATGATGAGTTTGCATCCGTTTCTGTCAGTTCCCTTAGGGTAAGGCCACATAATCAGGTTTCCTGATGCAGTTTTGGAAGCCAAAATCATAAGAAGACAAAAAGTATAAAGGGCAGATATGACTACTCTTCTTGACCGTGTGGCCGTACCCTTAAGAGATCCATTATTTTAGATAGGAAATAAAAAGTCCTCCTTGTAGGAATGAGGCAAGGAACTGATGCAAACTTATCAAAAAAGATGGATCAGTTATTTTAGTGCAAACTGATTCTGAGCCCAATGGATGCTCAGAATAACGGATCAGAAGAACAGAAAACAGAACCGTGAATGTGAATGCACCGTAATTCAAACGCAGAAAGTATGGAACAATTCTTCTAATCCTTATAAAAAATGCAATGAAGGCAAGAACATGTTAGGCTAGTTTCACACTAGTGTTAGGAGATCTGGCAGGCTGTTACTGCAGGGAGCAGCCTGTCGAAGCTCTTACCACTAGTGGGAAACTAGTCTTTATGTTCTCTGTGCTTATATATGCAGAACAATCCCATATTTGCTATCTTTCAGGTCTGTTAAATCCACTCTGTCACCACATAATCAGGAAGGCAGGTGGCTGTGCTTGCAGGTAGCTACTGAAACACTCAAGAGGACAAGCAGCAGTATATGTTCAGTGGGGAAGTGGAGCAACTTAAAATGAAAACAATGTAATATTATAGGCATGATGACATAGAGTAGAGTAAGAACCACTTAGCAGTCAGCCTTGTCCTTACCACTGAAGCTCTCGCCTTCTACAAGCATCTAGGAGAACTACATTTGTGAAATAACTTGCAAATGAAATTGTTTGATAGAATTACAAAATGCCTTTATCTATTAACACCATGAAGTTCAGACAGGGTTGTCTAAACAAATTCCATGTTGTAGTAACAAAAATTTCCAGATCAAGTCTTGGGCAGCCATATTGCCAAGGTTCCATACCTACTTTTAAAGAGGCTGTCCATTCATATGACACATATGCTACAATATTATCAACTTGCAAAAATGTTGCATATTGACATTTTAGCCGCACTGAAAACCTTAAAAGGGTTGTCTCACTTCAGTAAGTGGCACTTATCATGTAGATAAAGTTAATACAAGCCGCTTACCAATGTACTTAATTTTTCCATCACATTATACACTGCTCGTTTCCATGGTTACAGACCACCCTGCAATCCATCAGCGGTGGTCGTGCTCGCACACTATAGGAAAAAGCGTCAGCCTCTCTGGTGACCTGGGAGTGCACATAGGCTAGTGCTTTTTCCTATATTATTGTCACGGCTGAGGATGGGGAAAACCCTCAGCCGTGCGATGCCAGAAGATGGAGTCGCTGCAAGGCCAGGACAGGAATCAGGGAGCAGGTCACCTCTTATCATATCCCTAACTCTGACCCTGACTCCTAGCTGTATGAGCCGACCCTGATGGTAGGAGGGCTCATACTCCGGAACCTCGAAGTCCCTACTAGCCCTCAGGGTTGCCCTCAACTAGGAGCAGGGTAAGACGACCTGTTCCTCCTAGGCATGGAGGAACAGGAGTCTCACAGGCCAGGCTACAATAAAGGGGAAACATAAACAACTTATGGCAATGGCAGGTAAATGCAACAAATATAGCACCTATCTGACACAGACACAAAGCCTGGAACCCATGCAGATGCGCTGCTGTCCAAAGAACACACACGGACACAGCACACACCACACAACACACAGTAACACAGGACCATAAGCTGCAATAAACAAGCATACCAAAAACACACCTTCATAACATCATGTGTGACATAACTTATGACCACAAGGGTGGCCCCCACTGGCAGATTGTGAATTACCAGGAGGATGTCTCCTGCAAAGCATGGCTTAAGAACCCCTCAGCTTCAGGTCTCCAAAGAGGCTTTATAGCCCAAAGTGGCCACACCCACACAGACACACACAGGAAAGGGAATTAACCCCTCCAACACCAACCAGGGAAGTGAAACCACTTAAAGGGGAATACACACAACCATGTCCTGGGAGTCAGCCAAAAGGCCGAGACACTGCCACCACATGTACAATATAGAACACGTTGCCACGGGCAGCCACCAGTGAAGGGAAGTGTCACAGTGCACACACCTAAACCTCGTGCACACCAAACACATAAAAGGCCCACCTACAAAGACAGGTAGCCAGGGGCAACCGCATACACAAACAGCAAGCTGCCACATAAAAATGTTGCCAACGGCAACCACAGGTGAGGCACAATACTTCAGCCCTCACCTGTGATTGACAACACAACCAAGACCGCAGGGAACTGCATGCGGTTACAGGAGTCACGACCATGACCATGGTTCGTGACAATTATGCAAGCACGACCACCACTGATGGATTGCAGGGTGGTCTGTAACCATGGAAACGAGCAGTGTATAATGTGATGGATAAATTAATCCAGCCAGCAAAGGAAGCAATATGGACAATCACAATACATTAGTAAGTAAGTAGTAAGGGGCATTTAATAAACTCACTTTAGGATTCAGTGTTTTACAAGGGACATCGCCATATGTTTAGCTCATAGGACCAATTTCTCATGACAGAATCCCTTTAAAATTAGCATTTTTTATAGGTGTAGATTGAGAGTGTGGCCCATTTTTCAGGGGTGTTGATGGTATATATCCAAGGTCTAGAAAACTGCTGCTTTCATGGGAGACTTGCCCACCCAGGGCCAAATGCCATTCCATAGTAGAGACATATATTAAGTTATCATAGACTATCACCAGGGGCATACAGAGAAATAATGGAGCCCCAGAGCAAAGGTAAGAGTTGGGCTCCACCTATACAGCTACCCTTGTATATTTACATTTTTATTACAGTTGAAACCAAGACTTGCTGTATGAGAAACAGAAGCCTTTCCAGTTGAGCCTCAGGCTTAACTGTAGGCAGTTAAGTAAAAACCTTAACAGTATTCTTCCCATGCATAACGTACTGGTATCTAGAGATATATCTGTGTATACATCAGTGCATTGTATGGGTTGTTTAAAGGAAAACAGCAAAACTATCAAGGCACTCTGATTTGGGCGTGATGGGCCTTTCAGGGTACCCCTGTATATTTAACTTATATTACTATTTTTCAAGATTGTCATTGCAGGGTCTTAGACCCAGGTCCTGCTGTACTGGGGGCAGAAATCTAACCAATTAAGCCGCAGACTTAACTATAGACAATGGAAGGATTTTCTCTGATTAAAAAGCTAAAGGTTTTTAGCCAGAGAAAATCCTTCTATTGATTATAAGGCCGTACAACAGGTCCTGGGTTCAAGACCCTGCAGTGATACTCTGAAACTAACAATAATAAAAGTTAGGCTGTAGGCTTACAAAAGAGCAGGGACTCCTTACAATGTCCCAGCCAAGCCACCAAACCCCATGGGCTCCATAGCAACTGTGTGGTCTGCCTCCATTGACAGTATGCAACTGTATATCCCCATATTCTTCTGCCAACACAATTGCATTCATGTCGCATGGTTTGTAGATGATAGGGTTACCCAGCTGGTAAGCCTATAAGGCAATGCTCCCTGAGAGCAAAATAGCTTTCAGAAGGAAGAAAACGGTCCTACTGGTGCCATTTTACCACATTGTTATGTTATAAACTGAAGAAATGTTATGGCACAAAGTATGGTCCACAATGAGATTAGTGTCTTCACTGCTCTGCTGAAATAGCACTGAACCTGAATACGAGAAGCTCAGTGTAGTACTCATTGGCTGAAGCCTCTCAGCAAGTGTTACAGTCAAAGTTCAGGTACCAGCTGGTTTATGACTAGGGTTGAGCGAACCCGAACTTTGCGAGTTCGGGTACCCAGACCCGAACCCGGACTTTTTCACTAAAGTTTGGGTTCAGTGTTCGGGTGATTATATTGTTGACCAAGTGGGTGAGTTTTTTAAAATTATTTTTAACCCCTCCATGGTCATTTTATTTAGCATTCTGTCTTGTTATAACTGGGGTCTGGGATCGGGGTCAAGTTCGGGTCCCAAACCCAAACTTTGACCTGAAGTTCGTCCGAACCCGGTGAACCCGAACTTCCACAGGTTTGTTCATCCCTATTTATGACCCATTTTAAATTCAGAACCAAATGCTAAATGATGCAGTCAGAATCCAGTCACTTAATTCATGTCTTAGGCTACTTTCACACTTGTGTTGTTAATTCCAGTATTGAGATCCGGCAGAGTATCTCAATACCGCAACTAAACGGATCAGTTTTCATTTTGCAGATCAGGATGCATCCTTTCTGTTAGAATGCGGTTATGTGAAATCAAAATGGATAAAAAATGATCCACTAAATACTTTAAAAATCAATGGTGACGGATCTGATTTTTTAAGCTCCTAAAAATACGGATCCATCTCCGTTGATTTACATTGTTTTCAGTGATGGATCAGTTTTTTTTTTTTCATTTTTATGACCAAACACAAAACTGCAGCTTGCAGCGGTTTTGTGTCCGGTCACAAACCGGAATGCTGACGAAACGGATACCATTCAGAATGCATGAGGACTAAACGGATATATGTTTTTCCAGTATTGAGATCCTCTGCCGCAAGTGTGAAACAGGCTTTACCATTCCATAAAGCAGAGTACAGTATGGGGAAAGTAAAGGGTGTGACCTTCATTATGTTACCTTGCTCCCTTACTTGTTACCATGTTGATGCCTTTGAGGAGGCGAGTGGTCTGTATGATGGCATATACACTGACTATAATCTGCCACTGATTCAGAAAACAAGTGTTTTCCGCTGCTAAATCCAAATTCAAAACTCCCCATTTTCCCCATTCACTTCAATTTAAAAAAAACCTCAACCATGTGCACACTACAAAAATGCGTGAGAAGTGACATTTTACTTCTTTGAAGCAGATTTGAGTGTGGATTCCATGGAAGTCAAATGGGAATCAGAAAACCCTCAACTAAAAACTCTTATAAAATACTGTAAAAATTCATCTGAAACCACCACCAAAAATACTAATCTGCCACAAAAACGGCCCGTTTTCAGCTAGTAATCTGCTACTGATTTTTCTGCTATGGATTTTAGCAGTGTGAACATACTTTCACACTGAATGGTAGAATTCCAAATTCATGGTCCCTGAAGAGAAATGTGACTGATCTTTTTCCTGCTCTAAATATGTAAAGAATTGTTATAACATCTCACCCACGCACGTTTCAAGTTCCCCCGCTGTGAGTTAGGTTCACTTATGTGTCCCAGGACAGATTCTGGGAATCCCCCAGAACTAGTACAAACATTCTTGCCTTTTTCAGGGTCATTCGGCACAACTGAGTACATTCTTATATGTGACTGATTAAAACCTATTCTTTTTGCTTACTGCACGTACACATACCATATAAGGATGTTCCGGTAGTATGTATATGAGCACCAATGTTTATCTCTATGATTGGTTTAACGCTGTTGTTAAGCAAACTTTTCTACTGCCTATATAAGGCCAAGAGATAGCATAATAAAGTTAGAGTATTTCTCAGTGATACCTGTGTGTGTGTCATGTTATTGCCGACTGAGAAATATCTCTCCTGACGTTAGTGACATCAAACCAAGGTGGTCGTAGAGGTCCAGAAAGGTCCAAATCCTTTCAGTCCCCAAAGCATGCAAACAGTCCCTGAAGGATGGGATATACTTTTGAGTTGTCTGCCAAGGGCAGAAGGGAAACACAGTAAAACATGGTCCCTTATGTAGATTTATATTAGTAGTGGTTTTACAGGGAAACATACATTTTCCTTTTCGACTATAAGCCATCCGGAATTCTAGATGACATTTCCTAAGAGCCACTCACCTTCAACATACACTTTTTGCTGTCCCTTAGAATGAAATGAAGACTGATATGTTACCTGCAGTATATTATTTTCTTTATTCTCCATAAAATAATTACTAATTTCCAGGATCCAGGAAATAATCTTCAGTCAGGTTACATTCTCACCTGAAAAATCTCATTAACATCATTTTCCTCTCTTACACACTTAACTGATCTCATCCAGTTTTAGGCTGAAGGACAAATGAGGTGACCCTGATGATATCTGGTACTGGAGGCAACAGATAGCATATCTTGTCCTCTACCTGGACGTTCTGCCTCATTGCTCTATGACAGATCCCATTAGGAGACTAATAAATAACAGATGGACCAAAGTAAAAGCTTCTCTCGATCCAATCTCTCTGGCCAGGTTTAATGGGAACTTTGTGAAAGTTGCAAAACATGGATAACGTGTAGTATATGAATATACAGTAAAAGTGAAGACTTGTATATATGGAGAATACATACATATGCTGTACCTATGTTTGTATACTGATCAGCCGTACAACCTCTGACAGGAAATGTGAATAACATGAATTAACATATGGCAATGGCATCCGTTAAGTCAGTTCCTAAAGTTGATGTTTTGAAAGTAGGGAAATTGGGCAAGCGTAAGGATGTCAGTAAGGGTGGGTTCCCATGCGTTATATATTCTGTTATACCGTTCCGTTATAACAGGGTTTTAATGGAATATAACAGAATTTAAGGACAGAATGCAAAATGGAACCCTTTAGAGGCATTCCGTTTTGATCCATCCTAATAGAGTTATATGGGCACAAATAATGGTTCCGTCTTCCGTTATGTAAGATGGAAAAAATAAGTCCTGTCGACAGGAAAATCTTCATAAAGATATGAGCAGAAAATCTGCATAAATTACAGTACCCTGTGCATATACCCTATCACTTCTTCCTCTACAGATGTGAATTATCAACAACTAAGGGCCGGTTCACATCATCATTATGGATAACATGGTTATAACGGAAAATAACGGAATCCATAAGACGGAAGTCAAAACGGAAGCCTTTAAGAGGCATTCCAGTTTGGTCCTTCATAATACAAGTCTATGGGCAGCATAACAGATCCATAACGGAAACCAGGACGGATCCGTTGACGGAATGCAAAACAGAAGCCTTTAAAAGGCATTATGTTTTGCTTTCTGTCATAATAGAAATCTATGGGAATCATAACGGATCCGTCTGGTTTTAATTAAGCAGAATGGAGAAAAAAAGTCCCGTCGACAGGACTTTGTTTTCTGTCTTGCATAACGGGAACCAGACAGATCCGTTATGATTCCCATAGTCTTCTATTATGATAGATCAAAACGGAATGCCTCTTAAAGGATAACTGTCACATTTAGACCCTAATTTAAATTTTCATATATGTAGTTACTAATAGCATGATATTCCAGAATCAGTTACTATTAGACTGACTTACCCCATATTTAATAAGATTCAGCCCTTAGCCACCAGTCTGCATAAAACTGCAATTTCACTATTCAGTTAAGATGACCGCCACTGCCCTCCCCCTGAGGCTAATCCCGCCTGCCCTCACTAGCCAGTAACAATAGCCCCCCAAAAGTGTCAGTAACCAGAGCCCTCCCCCTAAAGGGTTAATCTCCTGCAGTACAAAGGGGTCCTCTTACCACATGTTGCTTTCATTTATACACTGAGCAGATGGCAGATCTCCCTTCTCTGGTCTGCGCTGCTTCAACTCTGCATTGTCCCAGTCTGCTAAGTGAGGGAGCGTCTGCCAAGTGCAGGGACAGGGAGAAGTGCACACAGCCCAGGCACTGTTATCAGCTGCTGGGGAGGACCAGGCTTTAATCATTTACTTACAGTCCCTGGCTGTCTGTAATCTGACCTTGCACGCAGCATGCTTCTGTGTCCTCCGTCCTTCAACACATAGACGGACCCTGCATAGCAACCTGATTTTAAGCACAGGTAAAAATAGGCAGTACAGGGAACAAAAATGTGGAATTAAGGGGTAATTGAATAAACAGTGAAAAGTTTAAATAGGGCCACCAAGGTGATATTAATCACCACAATCCAATACACCCAAAAAAATATATACGACAGTTATACTTTAAGGCCTTTGTTTTGACTTCCGTCTTATGGATTCCATTATTTTCCATTATGACCATGTTATAACGGAAAAAAAAAACGGAATCCATAACGTTGATGTGAACCCATCCTAAGAGGAGTGTTGCTCAGGTGCCTATCTGTTCTGACGGCTGGAAACCTGACTGGCGCTGCCCTGTTCTTGATGTAGCTATGATTCTGGTGAGATGTCTCTTTATAATAAATCCCCTTTAACCATAATGCTGTACATGTACAACATTATGTGCCCACATTTGTATGGTAGGGGCCTCTGCAGTGAGCCCCATCCATACTCTGCAGGTGCCAGCTGCATGATACAGCCAGCACCCGGCCGCAATGATGAGGAACCCTGATCACACCACCCCTGTCATTTAACCCCTCAGTTAACATAATCAAAGCTGATCCCAGGCACCTGTGGAGTTAGGCAGAAGGATGCGGCTCCCTCTGCCTTCCAATCGGAGTCCCTGCAGTGAAATCTCGGGGGTCTGATCAGTTGCCATGACAGCCTGGATGCTGCTGAAGCCTTCCAGGCCTGCCACGGCAATCTCCATGCTGAGCTATGCACGAGGCATAGCTCAGC
Source organism: Bufo gargarizans (assembly GCF_014858855.1). NCBI lineage: Eukaryota > Metazoa > Chordata > Amphibia > Anura > Bufonidae > Bufo > Bufo gargarizans. The sequence continues at coordinate 197,169,960 of NC_058081.1, read as the reverse complement.
AGGGACAGTGCACAAAATCCTATTCACCCTATTAGGGTGACTAGGATAAGGAATCCAAAGATCCCATGTACTAGCCCCCTAATGAGACTAATAGTTATTAAATAAAAAGTGAAAAAAGTTAAAAAACAAAAACAAAAAAACACCAATATAATAAAAGCTTAAATTGTCCCCCTTTACCAATTTTACATATAAAACGTGGTGAGGAAAAATCCAAAATGCATAAATGAAAATAGGCCTGGTCTTTAAGAGGTTAATGACTGCAGTAAAAGGTATGGTCACCAAAAAGCAGCAACAACAAAGCCCCAAATACGAAAAATATACCTTTTATTAGAAGAAGCAGCACTCTAAAATCTTCAATGACACACAGTGAGGAACTGAAATATTGCTGTAACATAGTACATAAGGCCGAAAAAAGACATTTGTCCATCCAGTTCGGCCTGTCATCCTGCAAGTTGATCCAGAGGAAGGTAAAAAAAAAAAAACTGTGAGGTAGAAGCCAATTTTCCCCACTTTAGGGGAATAAAAAATTCCTTCCTGACTCCAATCAGGCAATCAGAATAACTCCCTGGATCAACGACCCCTCTCTAGTAGCTATAGCCTGTAATATTATTACACTCCAGAAATACATCCAGGCCCCTCTTGAATTCCTTTATTGTACTCACCATCACCACCTCCTCAGGCAGAGAGTTCCATAATCTCACTGCTCTTACCGTAAAGAATCCTTTTCTATGTTTGTGTACAAACCTTCTTTCCTCCAGACGCAGAGGATGTTCCCTCGTCACAGTCACAGTCCTGGGGATAAATAGATGATGGGATAGATCTCTGTACTGACCCCTGATATATTTATACATATTAATTAGATCTCCCCTCAGTCGTAATTTTGATAATCTTTCAGGGTACTGTAGTTGCCCCATTCCAGTTATTACTTTAGTTGCCCTCCTCTGGACCTTCTCCAGCTCTGCTATGTCTGCCTTGTTTACAGGAGCCCAGAATGTACACAGTACTCCATGTGTGGTCTGACTAGCGATTTGTAAAGTGGTAGGACTATGTTGTTATCACGGGCATCTATGCCCCTTCTGATGCAACCCATTATTTTATTGGCCTTGGCAGAAGCTGCCTGACACTGGTTTCTGCAACTTAGTTTGCTGTTTATTAAAATTCCTAGATCCTTTTCCATGTCAGTGTTACCGAGTGTTTTATCATTTAGTATGTACGGGTGACTTGCATTATTCCTTCCTATGTGCATAACTTTACATTTGTCAGTGTTAAACCTCATCTGCCACTTATCTGCCCAAGCCTCTAATCTATCCAGATCCCTCTGTAGTAGTATACTGTCCTCTTCAGTTTAAATTAATTTACACAGTTTAGTGTCATCTGCAAAAATTGATACTTTACTATGCAAGCCTTCTACAAGATCATTAATAAATATATTGAAGAGAATAGGGCCCAATACTGACCCCTGAGGTACTCCACTAGTGACAGTGACCCAATCTGAGTAAGTACCGTTAATAACCACCCTCTGTTTTCTGTCATTGAGCCAGTTACTTACCCACTTACAGACGTTTTCTCCCAGTCCGAGCATTCTCATTTTATATACTAACCTTTTATGTGGTACAGTGTCAAATGCTTTAGAGAAGTCCAGATATACGATATCCATTGATTCGCCGCTGTCAAGTCTAGAACTTACCTCCTCATAGAAACTAATTAAATTAGTTTGGCATGACCGATCCCTCACGATACCATGCTGATATGGCGTTATTTGTTTATTTCTGTTGAGATACTCTAGGATAGAATCTCTCAGAAAACCTTCAAACAGTTTACCCACAACAGATGTTAAACTTACTGGCCTATAGTTTCCAGGCTCTGTTTTTGGACCCTTTTTGAATATTGGCACCACATTTGCCATGCGCCAATACTGTGGGACATTCCCTGTCAGTATAGAGTCCGCAAATATCAGAAATAAGGGTCTGGCTATGGCATTACTTAATTCCCTTAGGATATGGGGGTGTATGCCATCCGGTCCTGGCGATTTGTCTATTTTAATCTTTTTAAGTCGCTGTTGTTCTTCTTCCTGGGTCAGACAGGACACTTAATGGGGAATTTCTTTTTACATTCTGCATGTTATTTTCCTCAGTGAATACATTGGAGAAAAAAATATTTAACAGCTTTGCTTTCTCCTCGTCGCTCTCTGCGACTCCCCCCTCATTACTCTTTAGAGGGCCGACACCTTCAGATTTATACTTTTTAACATTTATATAATTGAAGAACATTTTAGGGTTAGTTTTACTCTCTTTGGCAATTAATCTCTCGATCTCTAGTTTGGACGCTTTTATTTGTTTTTTACATGTTCAATTTTTTTCCTTATAGTTTTTCAGTGCTTCCGTGCTACCCTCCTGTTTTAGTGATTTATATGCTTTCTTTTTGTCATTTATTGCTTTCTTTACAGTTCTATTTATCCACATTGATTTCTTTTTGTTCCTTAACCTTTTATTCCCATACGGTATGTACCTCTCACAATGAGATTTTAGGATGTTTTTAAAGATATCCCATTTTGTGGCTGTATTTTTATTTTTGAGGACTTTGTCCCAGTTATGGCCTCTTAGTTAGCTAAATTTAGCTTTTTTGAAGTTTGGTATTTTTGTTGCCCCCTGTAGAAACGCTCCTTTGAATGATAATTGGAAGGTTATTACTTTATGGTCACTATTTCCCAGGTGTCCACCAACCTGCACATCTGTTGTTCTGTCAGGCCTATTGGTTAATACTAAGTACAGTATGGCCGTCCCTCTAGTCGGGTACCTGAACCAGTTGGGAGAGGTAATTGTCTTTGGTTATTGCCAAGAACCTGTTTCCCTTATGAGATATACAAGTTTCAGTTTCCCAGTCTATATAAACACTCCTCCCACCTTCTAGCCATCTTTCTCCCCAGCACAGCTGCCCCTTCCCCATTGAGGTGCAGCCCATCCCTACGATAGAGCCTGTAGCCGATAGAGAAGCCGGCCCAGTTCTCCAGGAACCCAAACCCCTCCTTCCTACACCAGTTCTTGAGCCACTTGTTAATCTCCCTAATCTCCCACTGCCTTTCTTGTGTGGCTCGCGGTACAGGCAGCATTTCGGAAAATACTACCTTTGAGGTCCTTGCCCTAAGCTTTTGACCTAAATCCCTGAAATCATTTTTAAGGACTTTCCACCTACCTCAACTTTGTGTTTCCGATCAGGGCTAGCCTCCCTGACACTCTTCCCTGTACCCCGCTTTCTGTTACCCAGCTAGCTACCTCACTTTCCTCAGCCTCCTCTCTGTCACCCTCCCCCTCATCTACCCCAAAGAGTGCTTGCTCGGTGAGAAGCAAACTCTTTTGCAAATTGTCAATGCCTCTCAGTGTTGCAACTTGCCCATTTAGAGACTCGATTTGCGATTCCAAATGGGTAATTTTCTCACATCTTGAGCAAAGATATACACCCTTGAACGGCTGTTCCAGGACTGCATACATCATGCAAGATGTGCACTGGACTGTGTTGTCAATTGTGCAACACATACTAATGGGGACTAACTGGGGATTACAACAGTAAAAAAGTAAAACAGTAAATGGGATTTAGAATTAGACCCTGTCTGCTGTAGTTGAAGGACTACCTAGAATTAAGCCAACAACACACAAGGAAATTATATCCAACCTTAGTTTCCAACTCCTTTTCTTAAACTCCTTTTTTTTTACTCCACTTAATAAGAAGCACACTTAGTAGAGCAAGCCTCAGGAAGAGCAAGCTCTAGAGAGTCTAGTGGTTCAATTTATAGTACCTGGTTGCCCAGGCCACTCCCCTTAATCAAGCAGAGAGAAAAAAAGTTTTAAATGGCAGTACTAAAATGCAAAAACTTAACTTTCAAGGAAATAAATACTTCACGTTTCATTGAAGATTTTGAAGTGCTGACTCTTCTCTGCTTTTTATGGTCTTTATGATGATCCTTGATTCGGGTCCTATGTAGCGTTGCACCTATCCTTCGGATATAACTAGGGATGAGCAAATTTCATATTTTGAAATTCGTTTTCTCTTCGTGTTGTGACATTTACTGAATTGCGTTATGGATTCCGTTACCACGGATCATAATGCAATTCCATAACAGAATGCATAACGGAATGCCTTTAGAGGCATTCCGTTATTCATTCTGTCATAATAGAAGTCTATGGCCTGCATATCTGATCCGTCCGTTTTTCGTTATGCTGAAGTCCTCTCCTCTCCGTCATGGAATTGCGTTATGGTCTGTGGTCACGGAATCCATACCACAATTCAGTTTTTCCAGAACACGAAGCGAAAACGAATTTCAAAATATGAAATTCGTTCATCCCTAGATATAACCTACAGTATATCACAATACTGTCCTAGTTAGGCTGCTTTCACACTAGCGTTCGCTGGTCCGTTCGTGAGCTCCGTTTGAAGGGGCTCACGAGCGGACCCGAACGCAGCCGTCCAGCCCTGATGCAGTCTGAATGGAGCGGATCCGCTCAGACTGCATCAGTCTGGCGGCGTTCAGCCTCCGCTCCGCTCGCCTCCGCACGGACAGGCGGACAGCTGAACGCTGCTTGCAGCGTTCGGGTGTCCGCCTGGCCGTGCGGAGGCGTGCGGATCCGTGCGGATCCGTCCAGACTTACAATGTAAGTCAATGGGGACGGATCCGTTTGAAGATGTCACCCTGTGGCTCAATCTTCAGGCGGATCTGTCCCCCATTGACTTTACATTGAAAGTCTGGACGGATCCGTCCGAGGCTATTTTCACACTTAGCTTTTTTTAGCTAATATAATGCAGACGGATCCGTTCTGAACGGAGCCTCCGTCTGCATTATTATGAGCGGATCCGTTCAGAACGGATCCGCCCGAACGCTAGTGTGAAAGTAGCCTTACTGGTGTAGCCACGATCTATCCCTCCAAAATCCTGTCAAACTGGTTGTCAGTCTGAACAGGAATGAATGAGTAATATGCAGTGTTTCGTCCCTATCCCCCCCATATGCAGGTGTTGAGCAATATGCAACCCATCCTATTTACACTATAGAACATGTTTCTGACATAGGATAGTGGCCTTTCTAAAAAAAACATCTTTGAGTTCCCTGTAGACAAAAGGAAAACTTTTTGCTAATTCAAAGTATTTAGGGCTTTATTGATGCATTTTTTTTTCTATTCCGATAGAACCCCTTTAACTAAAGACCAACCACTATATGTTTTCAGTAGGCCATCCAGGTCTCTAAGGCCCATGCCATAGTGTATTTATGGAGTGGGCTTTAACCAGCCACCTAAGCAATCAGACATTTCGGGTCACCCGCTGTCAAAGACTGCAGGGGACTTGAGAGAAGAAAGAAGTAGTTCTCATTGCTCCTGAAAACTCTATTGTCTCGTACACAGCACTTAATGAGCTCTGTGTATAGAATAGAGGCAATGGCGCTGGGTAAATTTCAATGACCTGGAGGAGGAACACGGACCATGGCTTCACTTGGTGTGATCTTTGTGAGAGAATATTATGCCAGTTATTAAAATATATTTATAGTTTCTGTTGATGGTATTCATTTTAGAAAATCCTATATGTCCCATTTGTATATTTTATGAACACTCTAATGGGTCTCATTAGTTTCTACTGAAAGTAGAAATTGGTAACACTGGCAACCTTTCTCAGCATCCTTCTGACATTGATTCATAATGTCTTCTGTATATTTAAATCAGCACAGTGCAAGGTCTTGTCAAGCTTCCTCGTTCCCGTCTGCAATATTAACTGATGTTTCCACAGACATTCAGTAAATGTCAGACAGGAGGAATAACGCAGGACGCCTGCAGCTCAAGCTACAGAGACAGCAAAAGCGAGAAAGACAGATGATACAATCCAAATTAAAATACAACAACTGTACTTGAGGGCTGGCTTCCCTACTCAATAGTATTTAGGGAAAAGACGATAAGAGTCTTTCATGGATCTGTAGGATGGTTGAATGTAAGCCCTTATCAAATATCCTTACCAATGTTTTAATATACAGAAATATTTGTGTAAAAATACCTATGCAATATAATGGGTTTTTTAATGCCACATGTCATCAGTTTAGGAGGGTAAACCTCATATTTCCTGCTTACAATAAAAAAGTGTGTATTTTTATTGTTGTTGCTACCATAATGTGCTCCCACTTTGTGCACTTGTTGGACCAGGGATGTTAACAGGAATCTGTCACCAGTTTAATGGTGTCCTAACCATGGGCAACATAAAGTAGTGACAGATCCCCCTAGCAAAATGCTGGATCACTTTCTTTAACCGACCCAGCCGTTTTGCCAAAATCCTCTATTGAACATCTCCAGTGAATAATGATGAGTCCCGAATATTCATGAGCTCCTGGCTCTCCTCGCCCACCTGCTGCTGATTCATATGGAAAAAAATCTGTGAATCAGAGGAAATTGGGCGGGAGAGCCAGGACCTCATGAATATGGGGACTCATTGGCAGGGCCGGCCTTTGGGGTGTGCGAGCTGTGCAGCCGCACAGGGCGCCTTGGCAACAGGGGCGCCCAGCGGCCGACACAGTTCGCAGTCGGTCTCTTACAGCAGGCCGGCCCGAGATTGTGTGAGACGAGCCTGGCGAGCTGAGCCGCTGCAGCTGCCAGGTCAGGTTCTGGAGCGTGGAGGAGGAGCTTAGGGGAGCAGGTGCAGCATCCAAGTGCTGCGCCTTCACAGAGAGCCGCAGAAGGATCCACTCAATGTGTGAGGGCGGCGGCCGGTGCTCGGCAGACAGAGAGGGAGCAGAAGACTTCAACTAGTGAGTGCCTGTTCTTATAGTTTTTTTTTTTTTTTAACCAAATATCTTTCATTAAATGGGGCAGGGTCTAATTAAGGGGGGCAGAGGACTGGATAAGGGTGATAGACACTGGGTATGATTAAGGGCGCAGGGGACTGGATAAGGGTGACAGACACTTGGTATGATTAAGGGGGCAGGGTACTGGATAAGGGTGACACTGGGTATGATTAAGGGACAGGGGACTGGCTTTGGTTGAAACTGGGTATGATTAAGGGGGCAGCAGTGTCTCCTGCCCCCCTTAATCATACCCTGTCACCTTTGCCCAGTCCCCTGCCCCCCTTAATCAAACCCTGTCACCTTTACCCAGTCCCCTGCCCTTCTTAATCATACCCAGTGTCACCCTCACCCAGTCCCCTGCCCCCTCAATTAGACCCTGCCCCCCTTAATCATACCCAGTGTCACCCATAGCCAGTCCCCTGCCCCCTTTAATCATACCCTATCACCTTTACCCAGTCCCCTGCCCCCTTAATCATACCCAGTGTCTGTCACCCTTAATTTAAGGGGGCAGGGTCTAATTGAGGGGGCAGGGGACTGGGTAAGGGTGACACTGGGTATGATTAAGAAGGGAAGGGGACTGGTTAAAGGTAACAGGGTATGATTAAGGGGGGCAGGGGACTGGCTCTGGGTGACACTGGGTATGATTAAGGGGGGCAGTGGACTGGCTCTGGATGACACTGGGTTTGATTAAGGGGGACAGGGGACTGGGCAAAAGTGACAGGGTATGATTAAGAGGGGCAGGAGACTGGCTATGGGTGACACTGGGTATGATTGTACTTGTTTGCACTTGCACTTAAATTATCTGTAATAAAGATTGTTTTCCTCTTTGTGTATGTTTAGGTGAACCGGGGGGGGGGGGGGGGGGGCACCACATGATTAGCTCGCACAGGGCGCCTGAACACCTAAGGCCAGCCCTGCTCATTGGCATGGGCTGGAGGGTTAGGATTTAAAAGTGAGGGTAGCAGAAAACTGGTGACAGATTTCTGCTAATGGGTGGCAGCTGTCACGCTTCGGTGTGGGAGGGAAACCCACGCCGAATGTAGGAGGGAAAGGGGTGAGAGGAAAAGGTCTGGAAACTAGGGAAAGGAGCAGGTCCTCTCCTAGAGAAACCCTAATTAAAGTCCTGACTGACTGCAAGTATAAACTGACCCCATAGGTAGGTGAGTTCATACAAAGTAACCTATCGTCCTAACTCACCCTGTAGGACCCTGGTACTAATGTCAGGACAAGAGACAACATGTTCCTTCAAACGGTAGGACGAACAGGAGTCTCCCTCAGGCCTAAACACAAATGGCAGGGAAAAGAGCAACACAAGAAAACCCAAACAATAAAACAGGGGAAGGAGACACTTAACTTCAAATGGCTATGGAAGCACAGGAACTCCGCCGAGATCCAAATACTAGCAATCCATAACAAGACTGAATCTATAAAATGACCACATAAGCAACACCTGAGGAAAGGGGTGTGGCCATTTCCAGAAACAACACAGACAAGAATTGATCCACAAGGAACCTTTCATATCAAACCACATGTTGCCAGTCTCACTGATCTGGTACCTGTCACAGGGACGTCCGTGACAGAGCCAGGAGCGTTTGCTTAAGATAGAGTTCTGGTTGGCCGAAGGAAGAAACAAATGTATTCTGCCACCAATACATAGAAATAGTCTCTGATGAGTGTGAGTGGTAATCTCTTGTACAAGCAATGGAAAATATTGAACGCGCTATAATCATTCCCCTAGTGACACCATTTTCATGTAGAATTCCAATGAGGGAGATAAAATGGAGATATGTCTTTTGGTAATTTATTGAATGTACCTTGATAAATAATGATAGGGGTCAAAGGAAAATCCTCTCTCCAGCTCCTTGATGCATGTCTTGAAACAGGAAAAGACTGAAGGAAGCAAGATATGAGCTCACAGAGGAGGAGAAGTTACAGGATGATTGACATAATGAAATTATATACACAACTTCATGAAAACAAATAAAAGAATGGCCATGATACCCAGGGAAAGGCATGCACATTCATATCCAGTGGGGAGATTAGGCAGGTATAACCAAACCAGGATTGTAGCAAGTTCACTAAACACTTGGAAGATTAGGCAAGCAGCAGAGAAAACAACCTTATCTACAAGTAAAGTTTATGGCACTGTAAATGCTTATGAGGCTTTTCTCTATCAAATCTTGCAAGTAGGAGGCAATGAAGAGCAATGTGTCAATATATGATTACAGACAGGGTCAATCACGACAGATAATCATTGAAAGAACTCATCTATAGTATGGTGTCTTATTGTATGGTCACTTATGTAAAGCAGAAATCATATCTTCAGCAGCGAAGGACATAGTGAGGAACAAGGAAGTTGATGGATTTGATACAACGCATTTGGAAAACCTTCAGACCCTTTCACATTTTCACATTTTGTTATTTTGTGACCTTGTGCTCAAATAAAAATAATCTTTTTTATCTCCCATTGTTCTTCACTCAGTACCCAATAATGACAAAGTGAAAACAGAATGTTATAAATCTTTGCAAAATTATTGAAGAGGGAAAACTAAAATATTGCATTGAGATAAATATTCAGACCCTATACTCAGGACTTATTTGAAGCACCTTTGGCAGCCTCCAGTCTTGGGTATGAGGCCACAATGTTTGCACTAGAGATGAGGGAAGTTCTCAAAAATTCGATTAGGCTGCTTCGCCGAATTGTAAAAAAACATTTGCTTCGTGATTAATTACTTTGTCACAAAGCGCATTTCTTTGTGAATAGTGGGTGCAATTAGAGGGAACAGCAATTGAGCAACCCCCCGTCATTGAATGCCTCAGATGCTACGTTCATTGCTGATCGCGGCATCTGAGATAATATTAAAGCATTTTAGTGTTTGCAATAAAATAAAAAAATGAATTGTACCTATCCCATCTGATTGATCGCGAAGAGGCCGCCAGGGCCATCTTCGTCATACGTCACCTTGCACGGGATTTCGCTCAGTATCTTCAAGCAAGATGACTGCTCCAGGCGCGTCTTCTCGCTCAAACGGATGACGTAAGTATGATTTTATTTTTTTCACTGTCATTTCAGGTAAAATCGACTCGTTACTAGTGTTGGTCGAGCACCAAAGTGCTCGGGTGCTCGAGTAGAACACCTCGGGATGCTATGGAAGTCAATGGGAGAACCCGAGCATTAAACCAGGCACCCCCTGCTCTGAAGAGGGGAGGGTGTCTGGTAATAGTAAAAGGACAGAAATTGATGGAAACACCACTGAAATGGTTTGGGAACAGCATGGGGAGGATGTCTGGATGCATCTTGGACTCCCAGGTCGCTGCTGGGAACGATGTTGTCCGAGTAGTACGCCACTTTTACAGACTGACAATAATACGCACCAAACCTAAGATAAAAATCGATTTTAGACGGAGGAAAAATGGTTAGGAAACATTCTTTCCTGTATACTTACTTGTATATAAAGTGCAAGTGCTGCCAAAAATTACAAGGACGAGGCACTCTGATACAACCTGTGTATCATATAAAGCAAGACATCATTCACATTGCGATACAATTGTTCACGTAGTGGGACTCCTAAAGCCTATGCACTAAGGGAAAGGGCTTCCAAAAATTACAAGGAACCGGTACTCCAATACACCCTTTATTACACATAAAGGAGGGCATCATACACACCCTTGAAAAATTATGATTGCTGGCCTGCTGGTGACCCTCAAAAACATTAGGAGCAAGGGCCTGCTGGTGACCCTCTAAAATATTAGGGGCTAGGGCCTGCTGCTGATCTAACTATCTAAAACATTAGGGGTGAGGGTCTGCTGCTGAGCTGACCATCTAAAACATTAGGGGTGAGGGCCTGTTGCCGAGTTGACCATCAAAAAAATGTTGTGGGCGAGGGCCTGCTGCCGAGTTGACCATCTAAAAAAAATTGTGGGCGAGGGCCTGCTGCTGAGCTGACCATCTAAAAATGTATGGATGGTAAGGGTCTGCTGCTGAGCTGACCCTCTAAAACATTATGGTTGAGGGTCTGCTGGTGACCCTCAAAAACATTATGGGTAAGGGCCTGCTGGTGACCCTCAAAAACATTATGGGTGAGGGCCCGCCGCTGAGCTGACCCTCTAAAACATTAGGAGCGAGGGCAGCCTAATAAGCATGTTGATATGATAGAGGAGGACAAGAAAAGGGAGATTGAACTATATACCCTTTTTAGTGGTTCAAGGGGTGCATGGGAATACAGTGTATTCAATACACCATAAAATCCACATTTAAAGTGCCTTTATGTTTAGCCGCTTTCCTCTGATGGAGTAGAGAAGTCAGGGGCAATCCAGGCCTTGTTCATTTTTATAAGAGTCAACCGGTCAGCATTTTCAGTTGACAGGCGGATGCGCTCTGACAAAGCGCCGGCGGCGGGGCAGGCCAGCACCTCCAAGGTGTAGTGCGCCAGTTCGTGCCACGTATCCAGCTTAGACACTCAATAGTAGTAAGGCATACAGGGATCACTAAGGATGCTGACACTACGTACTCGCTCATCAACTTCCAATATTTTTCCCTCCTTGTGACACTAGGCCGTTGAGGGTGCTGGCGGGGTGTCATAAAATGGTCCCAGGCCTTGGATAGTGTTGCACTGCCTGTGTTGGAACTGATGGGTGTTCCCTTCCTCGGTTGGCCAAGGAACTACATACTTTGCAGCCAGCGTGTCAGCTGGAATTTTTTGGAGCAATTTTTCCACAAGGACCTTCTGGTATTGCAGCATTTTGCTTGTCCTCTCCACCACAGGAATGAGAGATGAGAAGTTCTCTTTGTAGCGGAGCTCGAGAAGGGTGAACAACCAGTAATCAGTGTTGGCCAAAATGCATACAATGCTAGGGTCACTGGAAAGGCAGCCTAACATAAAGTCAGCCATAGTTGCCAGAGTCCCAACAGACAAGACTTCGCTGTCCTCATCAGGAGGATGACTCCCAATCTCCTCTTCCTCCTCTTCTACCCATCCACCCTGAACCGATGGAATAAAACTTCCATGGGTACAACCCTCTGTAGCGGAGGCAACCGTCTACTGCTCCTCCTCCTCATCATCCAATTTGTGCTAAGAAGACGAACTAAAGGTCGTCTGGCTATCACCCTGTGTACTTTCTTCCCCCATTTCCACCTCTTCCACATGCAAAGCGTCTGCCTTAATTGTGAGCAGCGAGCGTTTGAGTAGACACAGAAGTGGGATGGTTACGCAGATAATAGCATTATCGCCGCTCACCATCTGTGTTGATTCCTCAAAGTTGCGTAAAACCTCACAGAGGTCAGACATTGTTGAGGAAGGGTTGAGACGTATGCATATATATCCATGCATGCCTGCAAACACGTGCGGGCATGTATGGTATATATGTGCATACATTAACCACAGCATCATGGGACGATGTGCGCAGATGTGCCCAGCATCTGCGCACGTCTGCCCATGGTGATCCCCAGGGGCTCATGGTGACCCCTGTGGGAAATATGTGCCCCCTGGAAGCTGTGCCCCCTTATAATGTAGGGGCCGTGACCGTGCCCCTTATAATGTAGGGGCTGTGACCGTGCCCCTTATAATGTAGGGGCCGTGACCGTGCCTCTTATAATGTAGGGGCCATGACCGTGCCCCTTATTATATATATTGCTGTGGCCCCTTATTATATATAATATATAAATATGCCCCTTATATGTCCTATATACACATATATATATATATATATATATATGTATTCCCCCTCCCTATACCTGAAACCAGGTGCATCGGTGTGAATGTGCCCCAAGCATTCACACAGATGCAATCTGGTTGATTGCATCAGAATGACCGGACTAAGGTCCGGTCATCCTGAAGACTACAAAGAACTCAGATTCAACAGAATCTGAGTCCTTTGTTGTAATTATCTCCAGCACCGCTGGAGATAATTATACATGATAGAAGAAGGGGAGAAGCCTCCCCTCCTTCCTATTATGCGCATTCCGACAGTGCGATTACTATCGCACTGTCCGGAATGCTAGGTGCTGCAGACGGGAGATCAAAGGCTTCTCCCGCCTGTCTGCTAGAAGCGGGTCCCCGATGTGGGCACGCAGGCCGGCGCAGTGACGTAATATCACTGCGCCGGCCCTCGTGGCTCAGATGGGCGTGCGCCCCCTGGTGGGCGGTGCGGCGCGGGAGTGCGGGCCGCCGGGGATAAATGTCCGGCGGCCCCGGCACTCAGGTTAGTTAGGGTCGGGACCCCCACCTTGAGGAGAGCGCCTCCTGCGCTCTGGAGAAGAGAAGGACCGGACCCCCCTTTGGAGAGCGCATCCTGCGCTCGAGTTAGGGGTCAGGGCCCCCACCTTGAGAGCGCAATCGGTGCTCAGTACAAAGCGGCTCCCCCCCCCCTCCGGCTGAAGAGCCCGACTGGACCCTCTGAAGAAGAGCGCAATCGGCGCTCAGGAGCGACTTCCCTCTGGAAGGACTAAGTATCCCCCCCACTATCCCACCAACGAATTAACCCTTTACCCTGCCCTACTGAGTATCCCCTATCCCACCAACGATCGTGACCCCCTACTGCACTACCTCCCCTGATTAACCCCTACACCCCTGGCATATCCATACCCCTAAACCCCTGATCTGATTTCCCTGATTTCCCTAGTGGCCCTGATTAACCCCTGGTGGCAAACCCCTGCCCTGCCACACACACACACACACACCCTTACTGTAACCATTGCTGCTGTCCTTAACCCCTGCTCTGCTGCCACCGTACAGAGCGTTAACCTCTTCAGTGCTCTGTTCTCTGTAGAGCATGCCTCTGCTCTGCAAACAATCCTTTAACCCTGTATTACCTTGGCCTGCAGTTATTAACCCCTGCAGAGCCACTGTTGTGTTTAACCCCTTGTACCCCGTAGGGACAGTGCAGACGGGTGGGTTATTGTTAATATACTTGTATGTGTGAACTGTATAGTTAATTTATGGGTGGAATTTGGGAACGTATAGTGTAGTTTAGGCTGTGTATTTACTGTATATCGTGTGCGTCAGGTGTTAATAAATACTGTTATATTTGTACCCTTTTGTGTAGCGTGTACTTGTTAGCGGTAGTGAGTTAGTTAGGCGCATGCAGCTAGCGTAGTGATTAGTGTAAAGTATAGCGAAAGTATTGTTATTGTTATATAAAGGTATAAATAGGCGGAGTCATCAATAGATGGCTCCTCCTATTTATGAATATTAATTATCGATATTCGCATAATATTGGTGAATAATATTCCCCCCTTTACAGACATCAATGCCCATTCATCGCTTGTGAAGAGCGGAAGCTGACTGGAAAGGCGACGACCATGTTGCAGCTGGTATTCCACTACTTCCCTCTGCTGCTCACAAAGCCTGGCCAACATGTGGAACGTGGAGTTCCAGCACCTTCTCACGTCGCACAACAGTTGGTGAGCTGGTAATTGCAAGCGCTGCTGCAGATTGCTATGGTCTGTGGGTGGGTGGCTAGGTATTTGCGCTTTCATTCAAAGGCCTGTGGTACAGACATCTGTATGCTGCGCTGGGATACAGAAGTGGATGTGCTAGCTGATGGTGCTTGCGAAGGTCCAGATGCATGGCAGGAGGCATCCGGGCCTGCGTCTTGGACAGGGGATTGGCCAGCATGTAACACAGGGCAAGAGGAGGCAGTGGTGTGACCCGTAGACACTGATTGTGGACCCAGGCGTTCAGCCCACCTATTAGGGTGCTTTGATGCCATGTGGCAGATCATGCTGGTGGTGGTGAGGTTGCTAGTGTTCACGCCCCTGCACATTTTAATATGGCACAAGTTGCCAATGACAACTCTTTTATCGTCCGCACTTTCCTCAAAAAAGTGCCAGACTGTGGAACACCTACCCCTTGGCAAGGGAGATTGCTGCAAGTTGGTGCTCCGGGTACAGTTGCGGGCCTGTTTGGTGTGGCCCGCCTTCTCCCTTTTGCCACCCCGCTGCCTCTTCCAGTCTGTTGCGGTGCTGCGGATCCCTCCCCCTCTGTACTGCTGTCCTCGCTCAGCTTGCCACCTTCTAGGTTGGGTCAGTGACTTCATCGTCCAGCACCTCCTCTTCCACTTCCTCACTCTGGTCATCCTCCTGACTTGACCTAACAACAATCTCAGTTATTGACAACTGTGTCTCAGCCTTATCATGAACCTCTTGGGACACTAATTGCGGTTGACTTATTGGCAACTGTGTCTCATCATCATCATCCACCTTGTGAAACACTAATTGCCGTTCCCCACCGTCATCTTCTTCTGACAGTGGATGCTCCAGAGTTTAGGAATCAGGGCACAAGATCTCCTCATGTCCCTCTTCAAGTCTTCAAGCGGGCTTGGCGAGAGGCCCAAATTAAGGAATGGCGATGAAAACAGCTCATCGGAATATCCGAGTGTGGGATAACTTGTTTGCCAAGACTCTCCATGGTGGGAGGAAGGAGGATCAGGGTGAGGAATATGTTGACCAGACTCTTGGCTACTAAGACTAGACTTTGTGGAAGACAAGGTGGTTCTTAACCGACTGGAAGCATTAACTGCTGCAATCCAACTGACCACCTGGTCGCCCTGGTCTGAGAGTGGTGTCCTGCGCCGCCCTGCAAACTGGGACATGAAGCTAGGCATCGTTTCTTGTGCTCTGGCAGCAGGCACAATTTCACTGCGCCCAGGGCCATGGCCTCTGCGTGCACCATCAGCAGTACGGCCACTTCCCCATCCCTTACTGCTCGCCTTGTGCATATTAAATGGTATATAAGCTTGCAAGTATGTCACACGTACAGTAGCGCAGGTTTTGTAAGTGTATGCGCAAATAAAGTACACAGAATGTCACAGATATTTTTAGGATGCGCACACGTTAAACAGGAGGTATAGCGCAAGTAATGTCGCTGTCACCACCGCCTAATAAAAAAATGACACTAAATGAATGTCACTGATATTTAGGGTGCACACACGTTAAACAGGAGGTATAGGGCAAGTAATGTTGCTGTCACCAGCGGCTAATAAAAAATTACACTGAATTAATGTCAGTGATATTTCAGATGGGCAAACGTTATCCAGGAGATGTAGCGCAGGTAATATCGCTGCCATCAGCAGCAAAAAAATGTGCCTGAATTAATGTCACTGATATTTCGGATACGCAAACGTTATACAGGAGATGTAGTGCAGTTAATGTAACTGTCCACAGCGGACGCCATCTACCGAAAAATTACACTGGATGTCACAGATATTTTTAGGCTGCGCACAAGTTACACAGGAGATGTAGCACAGGCAATGTCGCTGCCACCAGCAGCAAAAAATATTTGCTTAATGTCACTGATATTTCGGATACCCAAACGTTATACAGGAGATGTAGCACAGGTAATGTACCTATCCGCAGCGGACACTGTATACGGAAAAAGTACACTGGATGTCAAGGATATTTTTAGGCTGCGCACACGTTAAACAGGAGATGTAGCGCAGATAATGTTGCTGTCTGCAGCGGCCAAACAATTGCAAACAGGTTACGCTAAAAATATATATTGCTGCCAGATACAACTATAGTCCTTAAAAGTACTTTTGGGTCTCTAACAAGTTTTAGCATTTAGCGCAGGTAGCACTAAAAATATATATTGCTGCCACACACAATAGTCCTTAAAAGTACTTTAGGGTCTTTAACAAGTTTTAGCAATTTAGTGCAGGTTGCGCTAAAAATATATATTGCTGCCACACACAATAGTCCTTAAAAGGACTTTTGGGTCTATAACAAGTATGAAAATTAAAATATTGCTATTTCAATCCCTACACTATCTCTCCCTTCTGCTCTCCAGCTCTTCCTGACTAATACTGAGCCGAACATGTGTCATTGTGTGCTATATAGCACCCGATGACACGTTCCGGCCAGCCAATCACTGTAATGCCAGTAGCCAACATGGCTAGGGCATTACAGTAAATGGCAGCACTTACCTGCACGTTTATTAGCTGCGTAGCAGCCGACAAATGTGCGGGGAGGAAACTCGAGCATCACACTCGAGCACACGCGGTATTTGGTCGAACACTGCGATGTGCCGAGCATTGCGATGCTTGAGCCGAACACTACTCGTTACCATGAAGCACAAGGAAATTCGGCTTTGTGGAAAATCATATTTTTCCTGAAATTCAGATCAATGTCCACTTTGTGAACTTCATTTCACTTAAAACTAGTTGCTTATTGCAAAGGCTAACCTTTGTCCCAGTCTGAGGTCTAGATCAAGTTTTCATTAAGAACATCTCTGTACTTTGCTACATTCAACCTTCCCTCAACCCTGACCAGTCTTCCTGTCCCAGCCACCAAAAAACATCTTCATAGCATGATGCTATGGAGCATTTTTGCAAACTCCACGACGGCTTTCATGTGTCTTTTATTGAAAAAGTTAAATCTTGGTTTTATCAGACCAGAGAATCTTGTTTCTCACAGTGAGTCCTTTAGATGCTTTTTTTTGCAACTCTAGGAGGACTTTCATGTGTCTTTTACTGAGGAGCAGCTTCTTTCTGGCCACTCTGCAATAAAGCTTAGATTGGTGGAGTGCTCCAGTGATGGTTGACCTTTTTGAGGTTTCTCCCATGTGCACACAGGATCTTGGAGCTCAGCTATTGGGTTCTTGGTCACCTCTCTTACCAAGGCCCTTCTCCCCCAAATACTTAGTCTCATAGAAACATAGAAACATAGAATGTGTCGGCAGATAAGAACCATTTGGCCCATCTAGTCTGCCCAATATATCTGAATCCTATGAATAGTCCCTGGCCCTATCTTATATGAAGGATAGCCTTATGCCTATCCCATGCATGCTACCACTTCTGCAGGAAGGCTATTCCATGCATCCACTACTCTCTCAGTAAAGTAATAGTTCCTTATATTACTTTTAAACCTTTGCCCCTCTAATTTAAAACTGTGTCCTCTTGTGGTAGTTTTTCTTCTTTTAAATATGCTCTCCTCCTTTACCGAGTTGATTCCCTTTATGTATTTAAAAGTTTCTATCATATCCCCTCGGTCTCTTCTTTCTTCCAAGCTATACATATTAAGGTCTTTTAACCTTTCCTGGTAAGTTTTATCATGTGGTAGCCAGTTCTAGTAAGAGTCCTGGTTGTTCCAAACATCTTACATTTAAGAATTATATAGGCTATTTGAGTGCAGCAGCTTTTTTTTTTTTTTTTTCCTTTTCCAGATCTGCTGTGCCTCCACAATCCTGTCTCTGAGCTCTACAGGTAGTTCTTTCCTGCTCATGGCTTAGTCTTTGCTCTGATATGGATTGTCAGCTGTGAGACCTGATATAGACTGCTTCTTTCTAAATCATGTCCAATCAACTGAATTTACCACTTCAAGTCCATGTAAAACTTATTTTTTTGCAAAAATTTCTAAAATTCTGTTTTCACTTTCTCATTATGGGGTATTGGGTATAGAGGGAAATTCATTTTTTTTTTATTTTACCACAAAAGGCTGTGAGGTACATTTATCAAAACTGGTGTACAGAACAGACATGACCTGCTCAGGAAGTAGTCTCTATCTCTGTGTGCGCAGTCTGCACTTAATGAAGCCTGACTACTTGACTACCAAGACATCCTGTCTACAAGACTGCCTTTAGTTAAAGGGTTCAAAATGTATGGCTGCAACTGAGGTGGGATAAAACTAATTGCAATGCTGGAATATTCCCGGCAAGTTAGCTTAGGTAACTGTTGAGTTAGTTACATGTCCAGAAAAAAATTCCTAAATTGCTTCCTTAACCAGTGTGACATTGCCTCTGTTGTAGCTTCTGTTATTGCTGCTGTTATTGTTGCTACTACTATGCAAGTTGCGTTAAAGGGAACCTGTCACCCAAAAATCGCCTATTAAGCTGTTTACAGTACCTTATAGTGCTGTATAGTCGTTTCCTGATGCACTTTTGTTAGTTTTGCAGCATGTATGCTCAGTCAGAAATCGATGTTATATTCAGCTGCTGCCCCGTGCTTCAAGTCAGGCTTGAAGTCACGGGGGCAGCGGCCTCGGCGTCTTACATGGCCCTCTCCCCGCCCCCTGCCTCTGTGACTGACAGCCGAAATCCGATTCCGGGACCGCGCTCAACGGCCGCATGCGCAGTAAAGGGCGGCAGGAGCGCGGTCCCGGCTGCCGCGCGTACTACGCGCCGTCTTACTTTCGCCGCACTGCGCATGCGCCCGACATCCTGTATCAAACGCGCCCGCGCCCGGCACGTTTGATACAGGATGTCGGGCGCATGCGCAGTGCGGCGAAAGTAAGACGGCGCGTAGTACGCGCGGCAGCCGGGACCGCGCTCCTGCCGCCCTTTACTGCGCATGCGGCCGTTGAGCGCGGTCCCGGAATCGGATTTCGGCTGTCAGTCACAGAGGCAGGGGGCGGGGAGAGGGCCATGTAAGACGCCGAGGCCGCTGCCCCCGTGACTTCAAGCCTGACTTGAAGCACGGGGCAGCAGCTGAATATAACATCGATTTCTGACTGAGCATACATGCTGCAAAACTAACAAAAAGTGCATCAGGAAACGACTATACAGCACTATAAGGTACTGTAAACAGCTTAATAGGCGATTTTTGGGTGACAGGTTCCCTTTAAGGAGTCCTTGAAGAGATGGTGCATCCTTCACAGAATCTTGAACTGTGTAAGTCACCTGGTGCTTTGAGACTACTCTCATGCTTTGAGTATTAACTGCATGCTCACAGCCTTGGGAAGTCAAGCAGTCTTTGTGAGGTAGTAGCAGGTGGTGTAGCAGCCACGGGTAACCACAGATTAGGGTGGGGACGTGGTTTCACCAGACCCATGGTAGTAAAGGTAGATGGGCAAAAGCTGACAGTTACATTAAATTCAACCCTACTGTAGTGAACCTGTAGGAATACCTCACAGTCAGTAAGGTATTGGTTATACCGCCACACGGTAGTGAGTGTGTAGCAGTATAAAATCACACCCAAATTAATGCAGAATTTATATGTGACGCAGGTCCCTACTTCACTTCCGGTGAGCCTACACCACATGATCCCTGCTTCCAGTCTGGTGGAACGCACGCGAGCGGCGCGCGTTCCACAGGCAGTCACAGGCACTCGTGCCGCTACAGACAGGTGAGGCAGGTGATCAGGGGGGGCCTAAACCCACTGGGAGTGGAGTAATAAAAGGAGGGGGGGTACCGACTACTAGTTGCTCACCCAAATCACCACTATTTGAGGTAAGACACAGGCCGTTATGGGACACTTCCCATGATATGGCATGGATATGACTTACTCACTATCCATATTGAAAGCACGAAGGTAAACCACCTTCATCTTTCAGTAAGTAATTCATCTGAGTTTCTCTTTTGCTGATTAACATCTGGCACTCAGTAATATATATGTGACCAATACTTAGTGTATGCTTGTAATCTTGTTTCTAGCTATCCCTGAATACTTTGTGAAGTCCCCTGATGATGTCTGACAAACAAGACTGAAACATGCATGTAGGGCTTTGTAATTAGGGTTAAGTGCAGTACTAGGCCCATACTGAGGGAAAGGTTCCGTATGGGGTCGCCCCTGTCGGGGCGGGTGCTCTGTGTCTGTTAGGTAGGTGTCCAGAACAACCCCTAGCCCTCCTATAGGTAGGGAATTCAACAATAGGGCACACTAGGAGTTCCATTTATGCCACCAGACACAAGCACCGTGGTCACTTTGGTTCCGGTTTAAACTAACTACCAGGGCCTTCCTCCACTGGATGTGGAACCCACAAGACGTGGTAAGATCCACCCTTTTTCTTCACTTTTATGTGATTCTGAAACAGTGGAGTTGAGTATTTTTGTTGTTTCTCACCTAGTGGTACTATATATTTATTTTAAATAATTTAGTAAAAGCTATGTTTTAAGATACCCAGTTCACATATAAATTCCGCATTAATTTGGGTGTGATTTTATACTGCTACACACTCACTACCGTGTGGCGGTATAACCAATACCTTACTTATTGAGTAATTCTTGGATATGGCAGGATTTCTGAGTACAGGCTTTGACTCCGATAGTTGGCTGACAGAAGCCAAGGAGGTTTTCTCGGACAGAACCTTCTGTCAGAAAAAATACACTCCATCATTTGGTGCAGCTTTTAAGGAGCTGGAGAAAGTATATAAAGAGCAGATTGTTTCCTGGTGGGAAGTCCAAAGTCTAGAACACTATTTGGAGCACAATATAGTGCCTCAAGGTTTACAAATTACCCTGACTCCTGCAACCCGCTGTAGGAATGCCTCTTTGATGAGCAAATGGGAATTGGATGCTACAAACAGCTCCTTACGGTTCATGAAATTACTGATTGAGCAGGAACGGCAGACTTTGGCAGGATTAGATACCAAATTGAAAGACCAAATAACTATTACTCAGTATTTTTCACAGGAGACGGATTTTGGGGCAAAGGAGAAAAAACTTGAGGCCTCCTTAGAAAAATTTCAATATCATCTAAAGGAGCGTAAACATAAACAATTCACACGTGACTTGGCTGACTTTAAAGAAAATAAGGTATATGTACAAATAAGTGAAAGAATGAGGGTGACCGAAAGAGACACAGATATTTCATCAACAGAGACAGATCAGTCTGAATCCGATAAAGAACAATACACAGGGAACCGAAAAAGCTCAGCTAGAGGTAGAGGCCGAGGTAGAAGAAACTACCGAGGGGGGTCTTATAATAGGGGTGCACAAGCTTTTTTAGACCAGAACCCCATATACCCCCTAAGGAACCGAGTACAGCAACAATCCCAGGGAGTAGGAGCTATTCTGGTCCCAAAATAATTAATCTGTCGTCCCATACCTTAACAAAGAAATAAGGGTCCTTGAGAAGGGTCTCTCCTTTGTCCCAACACCCAAGTATAATCCTTTTAAGACTGTAGTAGACCTGAATCTCTTTGCTAGCAAATTACGATGGTATAAATATTTTTGCAATATTGAGAAAAAACAAAGTTCAGAGATGGGTGTTCCTAGAGATATGGTTTCGGACGTGAAATTGCTACAAAGTTTGACTGCCACAAATAAACCGGTCTTGGGTGAGGGGCCTTTTTTGCATCTCTTAAAAATAAGAGATACCCCCCATAGGTGAGACCAATTGTGTGGACATGTTTTTGAAACTGGTCAGTACAGACCTGGAAACTACCCATCTTTATTCGGCACCACAAAATTGTACTCAAGATGAACTGTGTGCACTTGATGATTTGTCCCATAACAAAAACTACCCATCTTTATTCGGCACCGCAAAATTGTACTCAGGATGAACTGTGTGCACTTGATGATTTGTCCCATAACAAAAACATTGGACAAAGGTGGTAACACAGTCATCTTGAGTACAAATAACTATGAAATTATGTGTGAAAACCTATTGGCCCCCCGGGACTGCTATGAAATTCTTAATAGTGATATCCCACCATGATATACAAGAATTAATTAAAATGCATTTTAGACAGGGCAAAATTTGCCAAACTAATTAACCAAGAAGAACTGGATTTTCTCTACCCACAGTGTCCCCAAATTGCCACATTCTATAGCCTCCCACAGGTACACAAAGGGTATGAGCCTCTAAAAGGGCGCCCGATTGTATCAGGCGTGGATACCCTAAGCCAAAACCTATATAGACAAAATTTTGGCACCCTTTGTGTTATCTCTTTCCTCCCATGTAAAAGATACCGGTGACCTCCTTAAACAACTGGAGGGGATTCATCTTGACAGTGGATGTATATTAGGGAGTGTGGCCGTGGAGGCCCTATACTCGTCTATCCTACACGAGTGGGGATTACATGCAGTGTCTTACTTTCTATCCACAAGGGGGAGACACTTTCAGGCACATAATGCCTTTGTGCTTGAATTACTTGAGTTCTCATTGAAAAGGAACTACTTCCTATTTAATGGCCATTTCTACCACCAGCTCAGGGGCACCGCGATGGGGAGTCCCTGTGCCCCATCGTATGCAAATCTGTTCCTGGGCTGGTGGGAGAATACTCTAGTATTCAGAGACGAATCCACACTTGAGCTGCTGTCACGGACGGTGTACAGGAAACAAGGCAAAGCAACATGTATAAACGACTCGCTGGATCCAAAAACTAAGGAACCAAGGGAGACCCCTGCAGAAGACCTGGCACTTTCCCTGGCTGCTCAGCCTATGCAAAGATCCGAATGGTGGAGGTTTGCATATCCACGAACCTTGACTATAAAGCCCTGAGCACCCTACAATAGTGAGGGGACACGACCACCGGCTCCCTACACAAGATACGGAGGGAGTCAGGGTCACCTGGGATCCAGCAAACAGATAATAACAGATAAAGGTACAGCACTTAGCTTTGAAGCAAACAGGAGGACAGAGTCAGCGTGCACACACACTCCAGGAAGTAGTATAAGCCGCCCAGAAAAGCCTTCTGGGGAAGAATTTAAAGGGAAGCAATTAGTCCAACACATGACAGCTGAGAGAGGCTGACGAGAGGAGGAGCTGAATACCACAACACAGAAACTCAAGGAGGAGGTTCTGAAAGGCCTCTGTCAGAGCTTCTCAGCTGTCTGGTTGTGACAGTACCCCTCCCTCTACGAGTGGACTCCGGACACTCAGAACCCACCTTCTCAGGATGGGACCTATGGAAAGCCCTGATGAGACGAGAGGCCTTAATGTCCGTCACTGGGACCCACATCCTCTCCTCAGGACCATACCCCTCCCACTGAACAAGGTACTGAAGAGAACCGCGGACAAGACGAGAATCCACAATCCTAGAGACCTGAAATTCAAGATTCCCATCAACCATAATCGGAGGAGGAGGCAAAGGCGAGGGTACAATGGGTTGAACATAAGGTTTCAATAAGGACTTATGAAAAACATTATGGATCTTCCAAGTCTGAGGAAGATCAAGACGGTATGCAACAGGATTGATGACAGACAGGATTTTGTAAGGCCCAATAAACCTAGGACCCAACTTCCAGGAGGGAACCTTCAATTTGATATTCTTGGTAGACAACCACACCAGATCACCAACATTCAGGTCCGGACCAAGCACACGTCTCTTATCAGCCACACGCTTATATCTCTCACTCATGCTCTTTAGATTATCTTGAATCTTTTGCCAAATAGATGACAAAGACGAGGAGAATCTGTCCTCATCAGGTAAACCAGAAGACCCCTCTCCCGAGAAAGTCCCAAACTGTGGATGAAACCCATATGCACCAAAAAATGGTGACTTATCAGAGGACTCCTGACGACGGTTATTTAAAGCAAACTCAGCAAGGGACAAAAAAGAACACCAATCCTCTTGATTCTCTGCCACAAAACAACGCAGATATGTCTCCAGATTCTGATTGACGCGCTCTGTCTGGCCATTCGACTGCGGGTGGAAAGCAGAAGAGAATGACAACCGAACCCCCAAGCGAGAACAGAAAGCCTTCCAGAATCTGGAAACAAACTGCGTGCCCCTATCAGAGACTATGTCTGAAGGAATACCGTGCAATTTGGCAATGTGATCAACAAATGCCTGCGCCAGCGTCTTAGCATTGGGCAAACCAGGAAAAGGGATGAAATGCACCATTTTGCTAAAACGGTCCACCACCACCAGAATCACAGTCTTCCCCGAGGAACGAGGCAGGTCCGTTATGAAGTCCATGGACAGATGTGTCCAAGGACGGGAAGGAATGGGTAAGGGAAGGAGAGGACCTGATGGCCGTGAATGAGGGACTTTGGCACGAGCGCAAGTCTCGCAGGCTGCCACAAAACCCTCAACCGACTTACGAAGCGCAGGCCACCAGAATCTCCGAGCGATGAGATCCAGTGTGGCTCTTACCCCTGGGTGCCCAGCAAGGACCGTATTGTGGTGTTCTTTAAAAATCTTGTGTCTTAAAGCGAGAGGCACAAACAACCTCCCAGGAGGACAAAGATCAGGAGCCTCTGACTGGGCTGCCTGCACCTCTGCCTCCAATTCAGGAAAAAGAGCAGAGACCACCACACCTTCAGCCAAAATGGGACCCGGGTCTTCAAAATTCCCGCCTCCCGGAAAACAACGTGACAGGGCATCTGCCTTCACATTCTTAACTCCAGGGCGGAACGTGACAACAAAATTAAACCTAGAAAAGAACAACGACCATCTGGCCTGTCTCGGGTTCAGACGCTTGGCTGACTCCAAGTAGGCCAGATTTTTATGGTCAGTAAATACGGTAATAGGGTGTCTGGCTCCCTCTAGCCAATGGCGCCATTCCTCAAAAGCCAACTTGATGGCCAACAATTCCCTATCTCCCACATCGTAATTTCTCTCTGCGGAGGAGAGTTTTCTTGAGAAAAAGGCACACGGTCGCCATTTGGCAGGAGAGGAACCCTGAGACAAGACCGCCCCCACACCCACCTCAGAAGCATCAACCTCAACTATGAAGGGTAAAGAAACATCAGGTTGCACCAAGATGGGAGCGGAAGCAAAACTCTCCTTGATATCAGAAAAAGCCTTACGCGCCTCTACTGACCAAGAAGAAAAATCTACCCCCTTTCTGGTCATATCAGTGAGTGGTTTAACAATAGAAGAATAATTCAAAATGAACTTCCTGTAATAATTGGCAAAGCCCAAAAAACGCATCAGTGCCTTTTGATTCTCAGGAAGCTCCCACTCAAGCACAGCGCGGACCTTCTCGGGGTCCATGCGAAAACCAGAAGCGGAGAGAAGAAACCCCAGAAATTGAACTTCTGGAACCGCAAACACACATTTTTCCAGTTTCGCATACAATTTATTCTCCCGCAGGATGAGCAAGACCTGACGTAAATGTTCCTTATGAGTTTTGAAATCGGGAGAAAAAATCAAAATGTCATCCAAATACACCAATACAAATTTTCCCATCAAATGATAAAAAATGCTGTTCACGAAATGCTGAAAAACGGCTGGGGCATTCATCAAACCAAAAGGCATAACCAAATTTTCAAAATGGCCCTCAGGGGTATTGAAGGCCGTCTTCCATTCGTCCCCTTCTCTGACCCTGACCAGGTTGTATGCCCCTCTTAAATCTAATTTGGAAAAGACTTTAGCCCCAACAACCTGGTTAAATAGGTCCGGGATCAGAGGAAGCGGATAAGGGTCACGAATTGTGATATTGTTCAGCTCCCTGAAATCCAGACAAGGTCTTAAAGAACCATCTTTTTTCTTAACAAAGAAAAAACCAGCGGCAACAGGTGACTTCGAGGGTCGTATGTGTCCTTTTCTCAGACTCTCAGAGATATAAGCACGCATAGCGATCCTCTCAGGTTGGGAAAGATTGTATAAACGAGATTTAGGCAGCTTGGCGTCTGGGATGAGATTAATAGGGCAATCGTACTCCCTGTGCGGGGGCAAATCCTGAACTCCACTCTCAGAGAAGACATCCGAAAATTCAGAGAGAAAAGATGGTACAGTCTTAGTAGCAACCTCAGAAACAGATGTCATGAGGCAATTCTCTCTGCAAAAGTCACTCCAACCATTTATTTGCCTCGCTTGCCAATCAATGGTGGGGTTATGCTTAGTGAGCCAGGGCAGCCCCAACACCAGAGGGGTGGGTAAACCGCTAAGGACGAAACATGACACATCCTCAATATGAGCATCACTCACAATTAAACGGATATTGTGAACTATGCCCTTTAATGATTTTTGAGAAAGTGGAGCGGAATCGATAGCAAAAACAGGAATATCCTTTCCCAAAGTGCGCACCTGGAAACCATGAGTTATCGCAAATTGATTATCAATGAGATTAACCGCTGCTCCACTATCCACAAAAAATGTTCTTGCTCTCTAGCGCCACCCTAGCCGGCAGGACAAAACGGGAACTACAAGCAAATGGAAAACCTTCAATTTCCGCCTCAACCCTGCCAATAGTAACAGACGGAACATTTTTAAAAGATTTTTTCCTGTTTGTTTCTTTATTACTCCCAGAAAACTGCCTGAATCTCCTAGAGGGACAAATATTTGCCAAATGATTTATACCTCCACAACAAAAACAAACCCTCCCATGCGAGCTGAATCTTCTATTGTCAGAAGCAATCAACCCCAGCTGCATGGGCTCCTGCTCAGAAGGGGCTGACGGCGACTGAGACCCCTGCGCACAGAGCGGGACCGCTGCACTGTCCTGGGACTGCGTATGACAGGAAGGAGACATCTCTCCTCTCTCTCTAAGACGCCTGTCAATACGAACGGCCTGAGACATAGCAGAGTCCAAAGAAATAGGCCTCTCATGAAAGGCAAATGCATCTTTCAATCTCTCTGAAAGACCATGGCAAAATTGACTTCGGAGCGCAGCATCATTCCAACCAGTATCAACTGCCCATCTCCGAAATTCTGAGCAGTATATTTCTGCGGATTGTTTACCCTGGCATAATAGACGTAGTTTAGACTCAGCCAGAGCAATACGATCCGGATCATCATATATCTGACCCAGGGCGAAAAAGAATTCATCCACTGAACGGAGAGGCCGTGCCCCCTCCGGCAGCGAAAAGGCCCAGGACTGAGCGTTACCTCTGAGCAGCGATATAATGATCCCCACCCTCCGTTCCTCATCACCAGAGGAGTGGGGAAGAAGGCGAAAATGGAGTTTGCAAGCCTCTCTAAAACGCACAAAATTCTCACTACCCCCGGAGAACGTATCCGTGAGCGAGATCTTAGGCTCAGAACAAACTCCATGAACGCAAGCTGAACCGGTCACTTGAAGCTGAGAAAAAGTCTTACGGAGATCAGCTACCTCCAATGAAAGACCCTGGAAGCGTTCAGCCAAAAGTGAAACCGGATCCATGCTTGAGACGGTTATGGCGGCTTATAATGTCACGGACGGTGTACAGGAAACAAGGCAAAGCAACATGTATAAACGACTCGCTGGATCCAAAAACTAAGGAACCAAGGGAGACCCCTGCAGAAGACCTGGCACTTTCCCTGGCTGCTCAGCCTATGCAAAGATCCGAATGGTGGAGGTTTGCATATCCACGAACCTTGACTATAAAGCCCTGAGCACCCTACAATAGTGAGGGGACACGACCACCGGCTCCCTACACAAGATACGGAGGGAGTCAGGGTCACCTGGGATCCAGCAAACAGATAATAACAGATAAAGGTACAACACTCAGCTTTGAGGCAAACAGGAGGACAGAGTCAGCGTGCACACACACTCCAGGAAGTAGTATAAGCCGCCCAGAAAAGCCTTCTGGGGAAGAATTTAAAGGGAAGCAATTAGTCCAACACATGACAGCTGAGAGAGGCTGACGAGAGGAGGAGCTGAATACCACAACACAGAAACTCAAGGAGGAGGTTCTGAAAGGCCTCTGTCAGAGCTTCTCAGCTGTCTGGTTGTGACAGCTGCAGTGTGTACAAAAATGGGCACGCTTTATAGATGACGTGTTTGTCATTTGGAAGGGGAGCATGGAGACTTTCTCTGCTTGGGTCCAAGAACTAAATAAGAATGAGATAGGCCTTCACAGAATGTCACCCAACAAAACTCCCCTTCCTTGACATCTGTGTCATCCTAAATCAAAGTGGTACCCTGGAGACATCCATCTATCGGAAGCCAACCTACACTAACTCTCTCTTGAGGTGGGAGAGCAGTCACCCATACCCCCTCAAGAAAGGGATCCCGCGGGGTCAATACCTGCGACTAAAGAGGAATTGTTCCAAACGCTCTGACTTTATACAACAAGCCGAGGATCTAAGAACCAGATTCCTGGAGCGGGGGTACCCGGCGGGCATACTGACACCAGCCTACCAGGCGACCCTCAACAGGGACCGAGTGTCCCTCCTTACCCCTCAAAAAGAAGTCCCCAGTGTGGATAAGTCAGAGGATAATAGAGAGATTCGCCTTATCAGCACTTATAATGGCTGCTCCGCTGCAATCAGAGATATAATTTCTAAACACTGGCATGTATTACGGATGGATCCAGATATCTGTAAGGTCATAAAGGAATGCCCCAGCATTACCTACAGGCGGGGTAGGAGTGTCCGTGACCTCACGGTGCATAGCCATTATGCACCATCTGTCACCAAAAAAACATGGCTTGAAAGAGGAATTCAAGGCAACTTCAGATGTGGAGGATGCGTGACATGTCCCTTTTTTGACCAAGGCAAAAACCTTCAGGAGTAATAACACCGGAAAAATATACACAGTCAACGATTTTATTAATTGCAAAACCATGGGAGTAGTTTATAAGATCACATGTGACTGTGGAAAAGAATATGTGGGAAAAACAATCAGAGAACTTAGGAGGAGGATAGGAGAACATTTGGGTGACATAAAAAATGGTAGAGACACACCCGTGTCTCGACATGTGATCACTAAACATGGAGGGAGGCCTGAGTGTCTTTCCTTCATGGGGATTGAAAGGATCAAGTCAGGAATGAGACGGGGGGATGTTGATAAGAGGATCCTCCAATGTGAGGCGAAGTGGATCTTCTATCTGAAGACTGTCCACCCCTCTGGATTAAATGAGCAACAGAATTATAGTTGCTTCATATGAAGACAGATTGTGATGGCACCCTACAGTTATAAGTAATGCATGGTGACCTGGTGTTGTACCACCATGCACGAGTGCACTGACTACAAATCTATCTATTTCCATTTACAAGCGTTATGACCATTGTATTTCCCTGTATGCTCACCTATTCATAGATGTACATGAGCAGGGGAACTATAATGGATACTTCCTAAAATAGACAGATAACTAGTAATTGAGGGTGTGGATATAGGTTTACATATGATGTGGCTCACCCAGAATGAATAGGGAAGATGAGCCCCACCGTAATACCTCCCTGGTCACTCTGGGTGCTACTATGTCTGGCGTCTTTTAATGTACCTGGCGATCCTGCCAAACTAAATCCAATATGCGATTCAGCATTCGTTGAACAGCAGGCAAAATATCATTTCCAGCACTAATGGGCCGAGCGTGTGTGAGCTTGGATGTTGCCATGCAACGGGCGACCCTCAGACGCAGGTCCCTACTTCACTTCCGGTGAGCCTACACCACATGATCCCTGCTTCCGGTCTGGTGGAACGCACGCGAGCGACGTGCGTTCCACAGGCAGTGACAGGCACTCGTGCTGCTACAGACAGGTGAGGCAGGTGATCAGGGGGGCGTAAACCCACTGGGAGTGGAGTAATAAAAGGAGGGGGGGTACCGACTACTAGTTGCTCACCCAAATCACCACTATTTGAGGTGAGACACAGGCCGTTATGGGACACTTCCCAGGATATGGCATGGATACGACTTACTCACTATCCATATTGAAAGCACGAAGGTAAACCACCTTCATCTTTCAGTAAGTAATTCATCTGAGTTTCTCTTTTGCTGATTAACAACTGGCACTCAGTAATATATATGTGACCAATACTTAGTGTATGTTTGTAATCTTGTTTCTAGCTATCCCTGAATACTTTGTGAAGTCCCCTGATGATGTCTGACAAACAAGACTGAAACATGCATGTAGGGCTTTGTAATTAGGGTTAAGTGCAGTACTAGGCCCATACTGAGGGAAAGGTTCCGTATGGGGTCGCCCCTGTCGGGGCGGGTGCTATGTGTCTGTTAGGCAGGTGTCCAGAACAGCCCCTAGCCCTCCTATAGGTAGGGAATTCAACAATAGGGCACACTAGGAGTTCCATTTATGCCACCAGACACAAGCACCGTGGTCACTTTGGTTCTGGTTTAAACCAACTGCCAGGACCTTCCTCCACTGGATGTGGAACCCACAAGACGTGGTAAGATCCACCCTTTTTCTTCACTTTTATGTGATTCTGAAACAGTGGAGTTGAGTATTTTTGTTGTTTCTCACCTAGTGGTACTATATATTTATTTTAAATAATTTAGTAAAAGCTATGTTTTAAGATACCCAGTTCACATATAAATTACGAATACCTCACAGTCCCCAAGGACACAGACAAGAGGAGCTAACCCTACAAGTTGGCCTCTGTTCCATCAGGTAAAGTTTTTTTTTTTTTTTTTTCTGGGGGGGGGGGGGGGGGGGAGATTAGGCAGAATAGTGCAACCTCTTATAACGTTCTACTCAGTAAAGCCTCATTCACACGTTAGTGTTTTGGTCAGTGATTTCCATCAGTGATTGTGAGCCAAAACTAGGATTGGAGCCTCCACAGACATAAGTATAAGGGAAAGATCTGCACCTGTTCTGTGTTTAGAGCCGCACCTGGTTTTGGCTCACAGTCACAGATGGAAATCACTGACCAAACAGTGACATGTGAATGAAGCATAAGGCTCTATTCTAAGGATCTAATTTGTTATCTTTTGCTATTCTGCTTAATGGTTCTTACGCAAAAACGTTTGTAATAGCCATATTGATTTTAACTGGATTTTTCTGTCAGGTGCCATTAGTTGTCATTTTTTAAGTTTTTTCCTGGACAGAACAGCAGTACTCCCCTTAGCAATAAAAAAACATTGAAGGCAATTAGTAATGAGCAAATTGTCTGAAATTTGTTTCGGATTCAATTTGGCCAAACTGGTCGGGGCCTAAATAAATGACTGAAATCAAAGGAGCCCCTATCGCCCTTGCATGGCTGCTGGTGGTATCTGTTTTAAGGCAGACTGCACTGTGTGATATTTTTTTTATTGTGATTTTTTTTTTACTTTTTGGTGTCTTCTGTCTTCTAATTTTAAAAATGAATGCCTATGTTTTGAAAAAATCTCCTGAATCGAATTGCAAAAAAAAATTGGATTTGGTTTCAACCAGATTTTTTTCTTTTTATTCGGGTTAAATATGATTAGAACCAAGTCAATTCTCTCTCCTCTAAAGGCAATGACTGAAATAGCATAATGTAATGTGTGTCATATGTATAAGGGATCACAGGTCACTGCTGAATAGATAATGGTTTCTGATTTACTATATGGAGTATTTCAGTTGTCATTTGTATTGTGCAGGTGTTACTGTGGATTTCACTCAGACATTTTTCCTGTATGATGGAGAGAACAAGCCCAGAAGATTTACAGCCTGTTATCTTCTATGCCTTGTTATTGCTACTACTGAATTATAAGAAGCATGATGGAACTTGCCGTTCAGATCAGAACACAAGGCTGCGATTCTTTATAACTTGAGGAACGTCGGACAATAATAAAACGTACTATCATTTGCTTAAACAAAACAAGCGAAACAAAACAATCAGCAGGCTTTTATTTCCTTACATCTAGAAAAAGTTACCGTATTTTTCGCCCTATATGACGCACCGGCCCATAAGACGCACCTAGGTTTTTGAGGAGGAAAATAAGAAAAAAAAAAATTTGAACCAAAAGGTGTGCTTTTGGTGGGCTTTGAACTAATGGTAGCCTGTGAATTACACTATTATGGGGGATCTGTAGACGACGCACTGTTATGGGTGATCTGTTGATGACACTGTTATGGGGGTCTGTGGATGGCACTGTTATGGGGGTCTGTGGCTGACACTGTTATGAGCGTCTGTGGATGGCATTGTTATGGGGGTCTGTGGATGGCACTGTTATGGGGGTCTGTGGCTGACACTGTTATGAGCGTCTGTGGATGGCACTGTTATGGAGGTCTGTGGATGGCACTGTTATGGGGTCTGTGAATGGCACTGTTATGGGGGCTCTGTGGATGGCACTGTTATGGAGGCCTCTGTGGATG
Source organism: Bufo gargarizans (assembly GCF_014858855.1). Classification (NCBI taxonomy): domain Eukaryota; kingdom Metazoa; phylum Chordata; class Amphibia; order Anura; family Bufonidae; genus Bufo; species Bufo gargarizans. The sequence goes on along the minus strand of NC_058081.1, from coordinate 197,137,615 downwards.
GCACTGTTATGGAGGCCTCTGTGGATGGCACTGTTATGGAGGCCTCTGTGGATGGCATGACACTGCTATGGGGGGGATCTGTGGATGACAGATAAATAGCATCTTATGCTATTTGTCATCCACAGATCCCCCCCCCCCCATAACAGTGTCAGCCACTGTAAATGACCCCCAATACAGGGGGCAGGGGCTGGCATCTACACTAGTTTTTTTTATGGCAGTGCAGTCATTGTATTTTATTTCTAACTACACAAAATGAACAAAGGGACACACATAAAATTATCGCAAATTTTATTACATAATTGACATTACAAAAAACATAAAGAAATAGTAATAGCAGCAGCAATGCAGGCTAGTGCTGCGACAAGCAGCTCATTTGCCGAGCAAGGAGTACACCCGATCCCAATATAGGGGAGACTCCAAAAAGAACATAGGTGGCGCATAAAGCAGGCAATATTCGAACAGCCCCCAATAAGATGTGAAAAATCCTACTCAGGTAACAGAGACTACACTAATATAAGCAAATGTGAGGGCTAGATACAAAGCACCTCAGAGGAAAAGACCATAGACAGTGTTAGAGACAACAGTAATAGTAATGACTGGAATAGTAAATACTAAAACATATTACCTAAAGTTTAGTAGGACCACAAAAAGGATCGGACACTGGACCGGCAAAGAGCGCACCCCGACACGACTCCGCTTTTTCAAGGGCTATGGGCCCCTTTTTCTCACACATTTGATTCATCTTGTTGATGATTAAGTAGGTTGTACATTGTATTCTATTGCATCGGGCCCCGCTCACTGTACTAATCGTATCTACGGTAACTGCAGGCAATGTTTAACTATAGAATATGTTCGATCCAGCAGCCTTTACTTACGACTATAGCAGGCATGAGGCAGGAGGCTGGGCGGGCGGGCGGGCACTGGCAGCGTAACTCACTGCGTCACATGCCCGCGCCGCCTGCTTCATTCATAAAGTGGGGGGAGCAGGCATGTGACGTAGGAAGTTACGCTGCCAATGTCCACCTGCCCAGCCTCCTGCCTCCTGTCTGCTTTAGTCGTAAGTACAGGCTGCTGGATCGAACATATTCTATAGTTAAACATTGCCTCCAGTTACCGTAGATACGATTAGTATAGTGAGCGGGGCCCGGTGCAATAGAATACAGTGACTGCATCGGGCCCCGCTGCCATTACAAAACTAGATGCCGGCCCCCAGCCCTTCCTCCCCACTGATACACCGCCGGCCGCGCTGTGCATCATGCGGTCGGCGGTGTATCAGTGTAAACAGCAGCATTCGCCTCATAAGACGCACTGCCATTTTCCTCCCACTTTTGGGGGCTGAGTACGTCTTATAGGGTAAAAAAAACGGTATGTTGTTCCAATTGTATTTTCTAAAAAGGAGATTCTAAATAAAACACATAAGAAAAAAAACAGAATGAGGGTGATTTATTTTTGCAACAGGCAGGGGCGTTGCTAGGTTAAAACATTCAGGGCCTGGGCCCCTGATGTTTTGTCCCAGGCCCTGAATGTCTTGCCTGCCTGCTAGATACAACTGTATTGCTGTCCTCAGGACAGCAATACAATTGAATCGAATCTAATGCACTGCAAGAGCTGAAGGACCTGTGGTGACATCACAGGTCATGTGATCAGTTCTAAATGCAGTAGCTGAAAAGGACCTGGGATGATGTTACCATCATGTGACCAGTGCAGGAGAGGATGGCTCAGCAGTGAAGAGAAGCCCTGGGACGAGGCTGATGTGAGGTCTGCTACATGAGGAGAGATAAGTGAAGATTACTTAGTGTGAGAAGCAGAGCAATGTTGGGAGTTGTAGTTATTTAACTGGGACTGTATGTTAGTGCTGAAGGAATGGAAGTTATTTACATGGGACAGTGAGGTGGAGTGATGTTAATTACATGGGACTGAAATTTGGAAGTGGCTGGGGTAGGGTGATGTTATTTACATGGGACTGTATGTTGAGGGGTAATGTTACTTATATGGGACTGCATGTCGAAGACAGCTGTGGGAGGGAGTGATATTATTTACATGGGATTGAATGTTAAAGGGGTTGTCAGAGTTTAGAGCTGAACCCGGACATACCCCCATTTTCACCCCGGCAGCCCCCCTGACAGGAGCATCGGAGCAGTTCATGCTCCGATGCTCTCCTTTGCCCTGCGTTACATCGCGCAGGGCAAAGGCATTTTTTGGAGATCCGGTGACGTACCAGGGCTCTCCATAGGGCTGCCAGTAAAACAGCTAGGGCAGTGCTAAAGCCCGCCCATCAGAGCCGGTGACGTCACCGAACACACTGCCGGGCGGAAGTTTCTGCCCGGCAGTGTGTTATTGAAAACAAAAGACACATTGCCCTGCACGATTTAGCCTCAGGGAGGCTAGTCTCAGGGGAGCTGCCTGGGTGAAAATAAGGATATGTCCGGGGTAATGTTATTTACATGGGACTGCATGTTGGAGGAGGCTGGGGAGGGGGTGATTTGATTTACATGGGACTGTATGTTGAAGGTGTCTCGGGGAGGGAGTGATGTTATTTACAGTACAGACCAAAAGTTTGGACACACCTTCTCATTCAAAGAGTTTTCTTTATTTTCATGACTATCAAAATTGTAGATTGTTGGCCCTTTTGCCTTCACTCTGCGGTCCAGCTCACCCCAAACCATCTTGATTGGGTTCAGGTCCGGTGACTGTGGAGGCCAGGTCATCTGGCGCAGCACCCCATCACTCTCCTTCATGGTCAAATAGCCCTTACACAGCCTGGAGGTGTGTTTGGGGTCATTCTCCTGTTGAAAAATAAATGATGGTCCAACTAAACGCAAACCGGATGGAATAGCATGCCGCTGCAAGATGCTGTGGTAGCCATGCTGGTTCAGTATGCCTTCAATTTTGAATAAATCCCCAACAGTGTCACCAGCAAAGCACTCCCACACCATCACACCTCCTCCTGCATGCTTCACGGTGGGAACCAGGCATGTAGAGTCCATCCGTTCACCTTTTCTGCGTCGCACAAAGACACGGTGGTTGGAACCATAGATCTCAAATTTGGACTCATCAGACCAAAGCACAGATTTCCACTGGTGTAATGTCCATTCCTTGTGTTGTTTAGCCCAAACAAGTCTCTTCTGCTTGTTGCCTGTCCTTAGCAGTGGTTTCCTAGCAGATATTCTACCATGAAGGCCTGATTCACACAGTCTCCTCTTAACAGTTGTTCTAGAGATGTGTCTGCTGCTAGAACTCTGTGTGGCATTGACCTGGTCTCTAATCTGAGCTGCTGTTAACCTGCAATTTCTGAGGCTGGTGACTCGGATGAACTTATCCTCCGCAGCAGAGGTGACTCTTGGTCTTCCTTTCCTGGGGCGGTCCGCATGTGAGCCAGTTTCTTTGTAGCGCTTGATGGTTTTTGTGACTGCACTTGGGGACACTTTCAAAGTTTTCCCAATTTTTCGGACTGACTGACCGACCTTCATTTCTTAAAGTACTGATGGCCACTCGTTTTTCTTTACTCAGCTGCTTTTTTCTTGCCATAATACAAATTCTAACAGTCTATTTAGTAGGACTATCAGCTGTGTATCCACCTGACTTCTCCACAACGCAACTGATGGTCCCAACCCCATTTATAAGGCAAGAAATCCCACTTATTAAACCTGACAGGGCACACCTGTGAAGTGAAAACCATTTCAGGTGACTACCTCTTGAAGCTCATCAAGAGAATGCCAAGAGTGTGCAAAGCAGTAATCAAAGCAAAAGGTGGCTACTTTGAAGAACCTAGAATATGACATATTTTCAGTTGTTTCACACTTTTTTGTTATGTATATAATTCCTCATGTGTTAATTCATAGTTTTGATGCCTTCAGTGTGACTCTACAATTTTCATAGTCATAATAATAAAGAAAACTCTTTGAATGAGAAGGTGTGTCCAAACTTTTGGTCTGTACTGTATATGGGACTGAATATTGAGGAGGTTATGTTATTTACATGGAACTGTATGTTGAAGCCGGCTGGAGAGCGGGTGATGTTATTTACATGGGACTGTATATTGGAAGGGGCAGGAGAAATGGTGTGATATTATTTACATGGGACTGTATTTTAGAGGGGGCTGGAGGGATGGTGTGATGGTATTTATATGAGACTCTATGGCGGAGGGAGGGAAATAGTGTTATTTACATGGGACTGTATGGCGGAGGTGCTGAGGAATTATAATTTCTGAGGACACTAAACGGAGAAATATAACTACAGGGGGCACTGCAGGCGGCATTATAAATATTGAGGCGCTTCAGGGCGAGCATTATAACAGTAGGGGGCAATATAAATACTGGGGGCACTGTGGGGGCATTTTAAATCCAGGGGACATTGGTCATTCTTATTACTACTGGGGGCTCTATAGGAGGGACTTATAGATCCACCTTATTTCTACTAAGAGCACTATGGGGGCCTTATTACTACTGAGGGGTCTGTAGAGAGCTTTATTACCACTGGGGGAATAAAAGGGGGCCTTATTTCTACTGGGGGCTCTGTGAGGGTATTATTAATACTGAAGGACTCTTCTACTAATGGAGGCACTATGAGAAGCGTTATCACGGTTAGGGGCACTGTAGGGGGCAGTATTACTAATGAGGGCACTCTTGTGGAGCATTATCACTGTTGGGTCCAGTAGGGGGCAGTATTACTAATGACAGCATTCTAGAAGGGAATTACTATTGGTGGGACTATGAGGAGTACTGTTACTATGGGGGCACTTATTTTTCTTCAGAATAGTATTTGGGGTTACAGAAAAGTGAGGAAGCTAAGATGTCTGTGTGTCACACTCTGCAGAGACGAGGCGGCTGAGAGAAGTGTCTACATCAGAGGAGACGTCACCTGCGAGGCCTTGGATGTGAGAGGTATGTGCTGCTGTATAGCAAGTACAGTAAAATGTCTTCAGTGCTAGTGTTTGCTGGAGGGGGATGCGGTTGTTCAACTTAGAGCAGGGATGCTCAACCTGCGGCCCTCCAGCTGTTGTAAAACTACAACTCCCACCATGCCCTGTTGTAGGCTGATAGCTGTACGCTGTGTCGGAATGCTGGAAGTTGTAGTTTTGCAACAGCTGGAGGGCCGCAGGTTGAGCATGCCTGACTTAGAGATTTGGGCCATATGCATTGGTGCTTGGGCCCCTGATCTTTTGAGACCCTAGCAACAGGTGATAATTGCCATGAATTAATTCATTAGTGTTGGTCGAACATCAAAGTGCTTGTGTGCTCTGTTGCTACAGAGCACCCGAGCACAATGGAAGTCAATGGGAGAACCCAAGCATTAAACCAGGCACCCCCTACTCTGAAGAGAGATGGTGTGAAGGGTGTCGGAATTCTAGTTCGGCTTAGGAGTCCCTGCTCTGACTCCATATATAGCTATGTCCATATATGGAGTCAGTGCTTGGGGGCACCCAGTGTATTTAAATCTAATTTAGCATCTATTTCTGAAATGTTTCTGGCAGGATTCAAACTCACAACCTTCTACATTACAGCCAAGAATCGCAACCACTACACTATAGAGCTGCACAGCCAGTTAGTTAAAAAAAAAAATTTTTAATAAAATTTAATTAAATATGAGACTTCTGCTGTAGAGGAATACTTACTAGTAGTAAGTATTCCTATACAGCAGAAGTCTCATATTTTATTTATTTTTAGCAACTGGCCATACAGCTCTATAGTGTAGGGGTTAACATTTGGGCTGTAATGTAGAAGGTTGTGAATTTGAATCCCTTTAGAAATAGAGGTTCAATTTAATTTAAACATATATATAAGTTTTTGGCCATAATATATTTGCATATATTATTATATATTTAGAATATATAATATATTATAATATATGTAAATATATTATGGCTAAAACATCAGTAGTAGTTTCCCACATATTATGCATTCATATATATCAGAAGTATTATATATATATCTATATATATATATATACACACATATATATTTTAGTAATTACACATTTTTTACAATTACAAAAAAAATATAAATATATAAATTTTATTTAGCCTCTATTTCTGACAGGATTCGAACTCACAACCTTCTACATTACAGCCCAGAATGTTAACCACTACACTATAGAGCTGCATGGCCAGTTAATAAAAAAATAATAATAATAATAAAATAAAATATGAGGCTTCTGCTGTATAGGAATACTTACTACTGCTACTTACTACTACTTACTACTGTCCGACAAAGGAGGACTTACTACTACTTACTACCATCCTAAAAAGGAGGACTTCTGGACATCCGTCCGTGCCATCTGATCGCTGCACTCTGATGCTATATCAGTCTTCTATCACATCTCTGGTGATCGGCATCTAGGTAGAGCAGGGGTCAGCAACCTTTGGCACCCCAGGTGTGGTGAAACTGCAACTCCCAGCATGCACACTCAGAACTCCCATAGACGTGAGTGGAGCATGCTGGGAGTTATAATTTCACAACAGTTGGAGTGCCGGAGGTTGCTGATCCCTGTGGTAGAGAACATCCTGCCAGAGTTCACTAATCCACCACTGCTGGTTTCTGCCCTTCACCAGTAGAACAGTTTTTATCAGGACGAAACCCTGCTGGTCGTCTGCCATACTCAATGGCAGGAAAGCTCAACCTGCAGCCCTCCAGCTGTTACAAAACTACAACTCCCAGCATGCCCTAATAGCTTTAGGTTGTCCAGGCATGCTGGGAGTTGTAGTTTTGCAACAGCTGGAGGGTGCTGGTTGGGCATCCCTGGAGAATGGCAGAATCTAGCAATGCTGGATCCAGTCAACTCTGGCAGGATGTTCTCTGTTGGAACGGCCTGCTGGATACAGTCACCTGAGATATGAATGAAGACTAAGGGTCCATTCAGGCGTCAGTAGTGCATAGCGGATTCGGCACCCCCATTGAACTGCCTATTCTTATCCGCAATTGCGGACAAGAATAGGACATGTTTTGTTTTTTTCCGGAGCTGCGGACCGGAAGATCGGGGCCCCCCTCCGGAAATGCGGATGCAGAGAGCACATAGTGTGCTCTCCGCATCCATTCTGTTCCCATAGAGAATTAATGGGTCTGCACCCGTTCCGCAATTTGAGGAAAGGATGCGGACCCATTATACGGACGTGTGAATGAAGTCTTAGGCTGGGTTCACATCACTGTTCCGTTTTCCGTTCTTCTGATCCGTCAGAAGAAGAGATAAATAAACAAAACACTGATCCTGTTTTTTAAGCATCCGTTATGCTCAGTTACACGCATTTTGCAGCCTCTTTAGCAATTTCCGTCTGATATCTGTTTTTTGTAAAAAAAAGTTCTACACAAAGTATTTTTTTCATACCGTCTATAGAATAACGTATCTCAGACAGAAATGGCTAAAATTGATGCAAAATGTGTATAAATGAGCATAACAGATGCTTAAAATACAGGATCTGTATTATTCCTTTTTTTCTTCTTCTGACAGATCTTCTGACAGATCAGAAGAACGGAAAACTAACAGTAATGTGAAGGTGGGCTTGGATGGTAGTGCTATATAGTACATTATACCTACTAATGTCACCCTATGTGTACATGTTGTTTCATAAGCAGTAGTAATGTGTAATGTAGCACCAATGTACCTACAGTTCATGGGTGAGGGAGGGGATGGGCTGGGGTAGAAGGTTGGAGGGACCAGGGATGGTTAGTCAGCGGGGCTTGGAAAGGACCATGAGGGCCCAATTCAGATTCCTGCTATGGGGCCCAATGAATTCTAGGTACTCCCCTGCTTGTCTGTAATGCCGACAATAATAGGACATGCTTTATAATTTTGCGGAACGGACATGTGGACATACAGACACGGAATGCACATGCAGCAGTCATTTCCATTTTTTTTTTGCGACCCCACTGAAGTGAATGGTTTCACATACAGGCCACAAAAAACTAAAATGTTAAGGACACAGAAAAAAAATAAGTTTGTGGGCCCCCAGAATCAGTTACACTGGTGGGCCCTAAGTATCTCAGTCCAACACTGCTTAAAGGTATCTGTCATCAGTGACCTCCCTATGAAAAGACGCACAGTCCCCAACAGGTATTGCTAACCTGATTCTAATGCAGCTCTTATTTTCATGATCCATGGCTCCATTAAACAGAAAATTCGTTATTTATAAATATGCAAATGAGGCACCATTGTTGCTGTTGTTGCGCACAAGCTCCACTCCTTTCTCTGGCCAGCACTTCCCTCTGACTGACAGAGCCAGGTAGTTGTGCAGAAATCCAGCCTGGCTCTGTATTCTTACATATGCACTGTTCAGGTGATTTTTGGTGCATGCGCAGGGCAGCCTGATGTCTCTCCGGGATGTGAAACAAGTCACAGAGCATGTGCCGAAATGCGATTTGACAGCATGTACTCAAAATACAGAATCAGCGAAAGGAGTGGAGCTTATGTGTACCAAGAGCAACTTTGCTGCCCTCATTGTACTTATGCCCTCCTTTGCTTTTTATAAAAAAAAAGCATTTTCTCCAGGGATCGAGCATTAGAATGAGGTGAGCAATACCTTTTGGGGACTGTGCTTTGTTTGTAGGGAGACTCCCATGCCTGTATTTATTGGAATATCATTGTTTATAATTCTTTAGATTTTGCCATTGTCTATTATTCTTGTTAGGTAAACTATACCCAGAAATCTCAGATTTCCAGAAGCTTAGTTGCAAACTGAAGTAATTTGCACAGAAAATATTCTTTTCCTTCTCATCTTTAAACACGTGACTAACGTCTCAGTAGTAACTTCATTTATCTCTAGAGAATTTTGTATATTCCCTGCAGAGCGTGGTTTTGAAACGTCGCTCCGTGGGGTCTTAAAGTTATTAATGGCAGTGAATTAATTGCGTTAGCAGCGTGTTATTTGGAATTGGTATTTATAAGGGAATAAAAAGGAAGCCTTTGCAGAGCGATCTGTGACAGGGAGGCTCCGTCTGATTGATACACTTAATAACAGCTACTTTGCATAGAGTAAAGCACTTTCTACTCACACTGACACGGAATATTTGTGTCCTCCTTTACTCTAGCAGGAACTTTAGTAATTATCAGTGACTGCAGACGAGAGGGGTGTCTGCTTATTTTTAGAAGCTACAAAGAATATTAGCACCATTCAGGCATTTGCAAGAAGTAAAAAGAAATCCTTTTTAATAATAACCATTTAATATTAAAGAGAAGCTCAACTTTTGGGAAACATCTGAGAAACTCGGAGCATAAAAGTCAAAAGCAAATTGCTGATGGCAGCACAGCTGGATTAAGGTTGGTGAAAGGCCCTGGGACTCATGTGCCCCCTATAATCCAGCCCAGGGGAGGACACAGACGGTGTAGACTCCTGGGCAAGGACAGTGGATGGGTCACTCAACAACATGAATAATAATAAATGTATACACTGTAGAAAGAAATATGCTGTTTGCTGGAAATCTCCAGCATGCTGAACAATTTTGTCATGCATTTTTTATGGAATCTATGATGGAGGTTACTAACTGAGCCTCCAACGCAGATGTGAACATGGCATAAGATATCCTGTATACAACATTGAAAATGCAACAACAAGAAAGAAAAGTTGTGGAGTTATGGAAATCATAAATGCATATGATTAAAAAATGGAAACAAAATATTCAGCATCAGAAATAACTGCACTTACATGCCTTGGCATGCTATCAACTAGGTTATTAATGGTTGTCTGAGGAACGATCTGCCACACTTTGGGTACACAAATCATGAAGATCCTCTGCCAGCAGTTTCCTTTCCAATTGTGAGACAATTATGTCCCAGATTTGCTCAAAGGGAGACAGGTCCAAAGATGCTATAGGCCCTCATAGCGCTGTCCTGTTGAAAAAAGTCTGAGAAATTGCTGTACCACTGGTTCCACAACCAAATCAATGTAATGCCATACTGCTAGTGTACCTGAAATGAAGACTAGAGGTGTGTGGATACATTATGCCACCCTACACCATAATCCTTTTTTGATTATACTGACCAACTGTACATTTTATGCTATTCTGTACAGGAATAAAAGGAAAAGTAACTTTAAGGGTGGTGCCATACTATGTTATTTTTCTGGATTTTTGGCATTTTTGGGGAGGCATTTTTTAGTCATACGTTTTTGTTGCCTTTTTTCACACATATTTCCCCTGTAGAGAAAAGTGAACACCAATTAGGCAAAATAAATAAATATCATTCACACATCAGTGATTTACAGAAGTGCGCTGTACATGTTCTTCACAGACAGCACACATACCCATGCATTTTAATGTGTGTATTCAGACATCCGTGTTTTGGCATGGTATGTGGGTCTGTGGTTTTAGCACGGATACATGCTCTATTTTGTGTTCACAGATCCATCATGCCCATTGCCCGGATGCAACACGGATGCCATCCATGTTTCCTCTATGTTTCATGGACCATTACCTTTCAGCTTTACAGTATCCGTGAAAAACAGATGACACATGGAGGGCAAAAAACGGACACATGAACCAAAGACAGATGTTTCACAGACATCTTCAGGGATGCATCACTGACCATCTTATCATGGATTTCATTACGGACATGTGAATGAGGCACTTTTGTCTAGAAAAGCGACTCCAGTTTTCCTACTTCACCCTCCTACTGGAGTGAGGTTGAAAACTATTTTCGCGACTTTTCAAAAAGTCACAGTGACAAATATGGAGTGAAACTCATTAACGTAGCTAACCACGACCACTTTCCCACCCAATTTGAAAACAGGAGTGAGTGGTGTAAAAATACAAAACCTCCCTAAATTTTTTTCATGTGAGCCCAAAAAGTCGCTAAAGACCCCTTTTGTGACTTTTTGAAGCCTGGATTCTAAGGTGAAGGTATGATAAATCAGGGCCAATGTATGTAGGGCATTTTACAGTCTACTACTGGCCAACCCGCAATATCTGGACACAGCGTTCTTCACTGCAAAAAAAGTGCACAGAAAAATGTGATAAAAAATGTTAAAAATACAGCATTCATGAAAAAAGACATAGAGTGAAACCACTATTATATATACTTTTTTCTCATACAATGAAAGTCATATTTATTCCTATGTAGTCCTGTAGATATCATGGCGGAGGGTGTTGGTCAATCCCTATCCAATCCCTAAAATGCCTCCCCATACACCCCGGCCCCTCACAGAGGTTGTACTTACCTGGCTCCCCATACTTGCGCTGCTTCTGATGCCCTCGCGGCCTCCGTTGCATCTCCCTGACGCGCGGATGAAAACATCCAGCTTCCGGGGAAGGGGGGCAGCCAATAGCAGTCCGCGAGGGGCTTAGCCTGATCAGAGAGCATAGAAAATTGCATCTGAAAAAGGAGAGATGTGTGAAGTTGGTGCACTACAGGTTTTAACATACCCAGATAAGTTTAAATCTTGCTGTTAATATGCAATCTTCATGTTCTGGGGCTACATAGCAGAACCAAGTTAGCTTTTATCTTTCCTCGGCGTGCTGGGACTGATATTGCACAAGCTACACTAACAGACCCAGAGCAACTAGACCTAATTTCGGTGCAAGTCAGACCTATATTTACATTTATACAATTATTTTGTGGTTCTCCTAACTTGTGCCCATAAAAAAAAAAAAAAAAAACTTAAAAAAAAATTGTCAAAACCTGTCTGCAGTTCCTCTGTTCCTGTGCAACTGCCTTATTCATTGCTGCTTCTGGTTCCCACTGAACTGGATGTGGCTTAGCCCCGTAAACGCTGTGGACAAGCACTGACCTGAGCGGTCACATGTGCTAGCACATCTCTGGACACAATGCATTTTATTAATCTGCTGTCCAATCCGTACGAGAGGTGAGTGAAGCAATTTAACACTAATCAAATTTGTTACTAATTTTCGAAAAGATTCTAATTTTGACTAATCCAACACTTATTTGACCTGCACAAACCACTTAAAATGGCAGACACCATTTTACAGGTCAGAACTTAGACAGAGAAGAACGCATCTGCCACCAGCGGTGTTTGCACTAGTTTTTGTACGGCCGCGTATCCCTGTTCTCATGCTGGAAACCAGCCGGATCCCCACAAGGTCACATTATACATTCACTCTGCGGTGAATGGCAGTATCCAGTTATGCCAGATATGGTGAACTCCGGCAGGCTGTCCCTCTGCTGCAATAGCCTGTTGGATAGTATAAAAACATACTGTATGTCAAGGGCGTAGCTATAGGGGAAGCAGGGTCCCATCCAGGAGGAGGACTAAAAGATTTTGTCAGGGCCCCCTAAACAGCATTACACAATTAAATTATATACAGTGACAGTATAGACAGTGTAGAAAACGTATGGAACAGCTGCTGGGCCTGGTCTGAGAGAGCGATCTTTACTAGCCACAGGAATGGGGGCGGCATGAAAGGAAGGGGTTGCGAAAAAATTACTGGGGGGGGGGGGGGCATTCAAAAATTTGCTGTGGGGCCCAGTCATTTCTAGCTATGCCACTGCTGTATGTGATAGTATACTTAGCAAGTGGGATCCAGTGGTGTTCATAAATTAGCGCACTGCTGTGAGGACCTATGTAGAGGTAAGAGCAACAACACCTGCAGTAGAAGGGCATGTGGAGCAGGGTAGCTGACTATAGTGCTTCCTAGCCCTTGCACATGCGAGCATTCAGAGGACCTATTATTCAGATGTCCCCAGTTTAGAAGGAACAGATTGGCCAGCTTGCTGCAGTAAGAAAAAAACCTATGTACGTAGATAGCAGCATACCAAACTGTAATAGTAAGACAGGGAGGTTGCAGAGTACTATGATGTTTATAGAGTCTTTGTACCCTTCAAGCCTGTTGCCTAAAAAGAGACTCTTTGCAACTACTAAGCCTGTTGCCTCTTGTAAGAACTGTCACCATTAAGCCAGTTGCCTCTCCTCTGAGATTTTTATAAATCTGTTCAGTAAAGACACTGTTACAGCTGTGTCCACTTGATTTCTTCCACTCTCTTTGTGGGGAGATGTATTATTCATTGGCCAAAAAGACAAAGTAAGGTCTGTCTTCTTACAAGTGCATCAGAATACAATAAATAGGTATAAGAAAAAGGGCACAGTTATGTCCTTCATGATTTTTTTTACACAGTACAGTGTGGATAGTGTGGAGATTTTATGCAAGTTGTATAGCTTTTTGATGGATACCTTATATAGCTTTGAATGATATACTGGGGTTTAAAAAGAGTATCAAAATTGCCATTGAAAATATTATGCAGAGAAAGCAGTATCTGCTTTAGCTCTTGAGCCTGGGGGGGGGGGCCTAAAGGTTTGTCTGCCATGTAAGAAGACGCCATAAATGGCACATGGTAGCCAGGTGCAGAGCATCCAAATGTACAGTGTGCATCAGATGAGAAGTGGTGCGGCCATCTTGGATGGCAGAAGAGGAGCCTGGGAAATGACAGATCTGCAGCTAAAAAGATGAAAAGGAGATGACCATGTAAGTGTACTGTTGGTTCCCCAGTTAAAGTTGGTTTAAAGGCATCTGTCAGCAGATTTGTATCTATGACACTGACTGACTTGTTACATGTGCACTTGGCAGCTGAAGGTATCTGTGTTAGGCCTCTTTCACACGACCGTATGGCTATTTCAGTGTTTTGTGGTCCGTTTTTCACGGATCAATTGTTCAGTTTTTTTGCTTCCATTGTGTTTCCGTTCTGTTTTTCCGTATGGCATATACAGTATACAGTAATTACATAGAAAAAATTGGGCTGAGCATAACATTTTCAATAGATGGTTCCGCAAAAACGGAACGGATACGGAAGACATACGGATGCATTTCTGTATGTGTTCCGTTTTTTTTGCGGACCCATTGACTTGAATGGAGCCACGGAACGTGATTTGCGGGCAATAATAGGACATGTTCTATCTTTCAACGGAACGGAAAAATAGAAATACGGAAACGGTATGCATACGGAGTACATTCCGTTTTTTTTGCGGAACCATTGAAATGAATAGTTCCGTATACGGACCGTATACGGAACACAAAATATGGCCTCAAAACGGAAAAAAAACGGTAGTGTGAAAGAGGCCTTAGTCCCATGTTCCTATGTGGCCTCATTGCTGAGAAAAATGATGCTTTAATATATGCAAATGAGCCTCTCTGCTCTCTCTGCATTTGCCGCATTTGATTGACAGGGCCAGACAGGTGTGAGGGCGCAGCAGTTGTAGAGAGAGCTGAGCCTCTAGGAGCAACAATTGTTTACAATGCTTTGTCCCTGTCAATCAAAGTGGAGTGGGGGTAGGAGTTGCAGAGAGAGCAGAGCCTCTAGGTGTAACGGCAACGCCCCCGTTGCTCTTAGAGGCTCATTTGCATATATTAAAACACATTATTTTTCTTAGCAACGAGGGCACGTATGAACATGAGACCAACACAGATGTCTACAAGTGCACATGTAACAGGTCAGCTGGAATCATAGGTGCAGATATGCTAACAGATGCCCTTTAAACTAACCCTTCAGTCGCTTTAATTAGAGAAAAAACTGAAGACTTACATGGTGACCTCCTTTTTACCTTTTTAGCTGCAGATCTGTCATTTCCCAGGCTCCTCTTCTGCCATCCAAGATAGCCGCATCGCTTCTCACACTGCCTGATACATACTGTACATTTGGTTGCCCCAAACACTTCCTTCTGCCCTTAGATTGGCTATCCCTGCTCATGTGAACAGTGCTGGCCAATCCAAGAGCAGGGCTGGACAAGGAGCAAATGTCTTAGAATACCGATGCCTAGGTGCATCAGTCTGAGAAAATCTTAAAGAGGACCTGTCACCAAAAAATGCTGTGCAATCTGACAGCACTATGTTATAGAGCAGGAGGAGCTGAGTGGAATGATATATATTTTTATGGGAAAATATTCAATAAAACTTGTAAACTTTACATTTATATCTGCAGCCCTGTGAACAGCTATCGGTACAGGAGGGAGGAGTTATCAGTGACTGACAGCATTGTGTGTATGTGTGCATACAGAGATAGCTGTCAATCACTGATAACCCCTCCCTCCTGTACTGATAGCTGTTCACAGGGCTGCAGATATAAATGTAAAGTTTACAAGTTTTACTGAATCTTTTCCCACAAAAATATATATCAACCTGCTCAGCTTCTCCTGCTCTATAACATAGTGCTTTCAAATTGCCTTGCATTTTTTGGTGACAGGTCCTCTTTAAATAGCAAATAGGAGCCCGGTAAATGATGGATCTGCAGATAAAAAGATGAAAAGGAGGTCGACAGGTAAGTGTTCGCTTCCCAGTTAATGTCCTTTTTTTTGGAAAAGGTTGCTTAAAATGTACATGCGATAGGAGTCAAATGTGGTTGAATAAGGGTGTGAAGAATATTCTGCATATGTAAATGCAGAGCTATATGAAAAAGTATGTGGTACGGTTGATGGATCTGCAGATAAAAAGATGAAAAGGAGGGCGACAGGTAAGTGTTCGCTTCCCAGTTAATGTCCTTTTTTTTTTTTTTCTTGAACCTAAAGGTCATGTTAAAGTTACTCCTGTGGCAGGGTCTTATTGTATTGCACAGAACTCTACTTTATAACAGATGGAAATGCTGCGCTGTAAAATAGCAACCGTACCACATACTTTTTCATATAGCTCTGCATTTACATATGCAGAATATTCTTCACACCCTTATTTAACCACATTTGACTCCGGTCGCATGTACATTTTAAGCAACCTTTTCCAGGTTTGATGTAAAACTGGCCTATGAAATGCCGATATAGTAAAGTCTGGGCAACAATGCATGGATCCAGACATCAAAGGGTCAACCGTTGTGCATTGAGAATCCACTTCATGTTATCTAAGCTGATAGGGCTGACCTAATCCTGTCTGGGCTTTTCATATCACACATGCAGCAAAGAAGCAGGTGGAGAATTAAAACCTAGAGAAGAATGAGCAGTGGTCCTACAGGAAGCAGGAAGATGGTATGAATTTCATCAGGCAGACAAGAGTGATTCAGAATGACAGTCCTCTCGCAAGTAAACAGCTGACAATACTAAGCAATAGCTGCAGGTGCATAACACGTAGTAGAGCTCCACTCATCTGCGGGATGGATTACATTGTGCTTGTCAATGTTCTGCGAGAATACTGTAAGGGTGTAGTTTACCACAAGGTGGCGCCGCGCCTGCCAGCATAAGAGTTTACTGTCCGCATTCAGATTTTTGTCTCTCATTCATATTAAATAAATAAAAATACTGAGACTGGTTTGTAAAAGAAAGGTAAGTGGAAATGTTGCCCGTCACATGCAGATTTTTGGAAACAGAATCTTTATAAATGAACCCCTGTTACTTTTGCTTGTTCTTTGACTGTTGCATATGCAAAAACCCCCATATTTGCTAGTTGAGAGTAGTCTGCGAATAGATTAGAGAAATTGATTTGTGTATTACATGCTTAAAGGGGTTGTCCATGACAGGAAAAGGATTTCTATGGAGCCGAACACAATGTAAAATTAAAAAGAAAAACACTCACCTGTTCAGGTCCAGCACCGAGCTCCTGTCTCAGCTGCTTCTGGTCCCAACCATTCCTGCTTCTGGTCCATCCCATTCCAGGGACTGGAATAAGTAAAGACGAGAGTTTGGTGCTGGACCTGGAACAGTAGAAACAGTTTTTTAATTTTTTTTTATTTCCAACTGTGCCCCTTTAAAGGGGTGTCTACTCTCCTGAGCAGAGAGTGGCTACATGGACAGTCTGTTAATATAAAAGGAAACTGTGTACGGGTATATACATGTGCTGCAAATTTGCTGAAGCAACTTCTGTGACTAAAATTCAGCTTCATAGATATTATTGAGGTTGTTTTGGAAAAAAAAAAAAACTGGGAACATGCCGTGGGAATCATATTGATTTTCTATGCGGATTTGTGCATAGAAAATCCACAGAGAAATAGAGTACCAGCAAAGCAGATCAAAATTTAGCAAATCTCATCCATATGCTGCAAAAAATTTCAGCACAGATTTTGACCTGTGGAGCAATTTTTTTTTTTTTTTACATTCGCACATTCGCAGTATGTCAAATTCTGCTATGGATTTCCACAGCAGATTTAATCTCTTTCAATATAAAATGTTGAAATCTGCTGTGAAATCCACTGAACAGGAGTAGCTTAGCAGATTGATATATAGTTTTATGGGAAAAGATTCATTAAAATGAATAATAATTTATTTATCTATATCTTTATTTATCTATAGCTTTTTGTATTATGAGGGAAATAATAGGGGCATTTATTTTGTTGATGCATTCATTTCATATCGACCTAAGGCCTATTGCACACGGCCGGTTTTTTTTCCCGTTTACTGGCCGTTTTTTGCGTTCCGTATACGGTCCGTATACGGTACTATTGATTTCAATGGTTCCGCAAAAAAAACTGAATGTACTCCCTATGCATTCCGTTTCCGTATTTCCGTTTTTCCATTATGTTTTAACATAGAACATGTCCTATTATTGCCCGCAAATCACAGTCCGTGGCTCCATTCAAGTCAATGGATCCGCAAAAAAAACGGAACACATACGGAAATGCATCCATATGTCTTCCGTTTCCGTTCAGTTTTTTCCTGAACCATCTATTGAAAATGTTATGCCCAGCCCAATTTTATCTATGTAATTACTGTATACTGTATATGCCATACGGAAAAACGGAACGGAAAAACGGAACGGAAAAACGGAACAGAAACGGAAACAAAAAACGGAACAACGGATCCATGAAAAACAGACCGCAAAACACTGAAAAAGCCATACGGTCGTGTGCAATAGGCCTAACACATGTACTTAGGGTACTTTCACACTTGCGGCAGAGGATTCCGGCAGGCAGTTCCGTCGCCGGAAAACTGATGGCATTTGTCAAACGGATCAGGATCCTGATCAGTCTGACAAATGTATTGAAATGCCATATCCGTCTCTCTGGTGTCATCCAGAAAAAAGGGCATCCGGCATATATTTTTTTCACATTTCTTGCGGTCTGAGCATGTGCAGACCGCAAAAATGGATTTGTTCTGCCGGAACACTCGGGGCCGGCACTAATGCATTTCAATGGGAAAAAATGCCGGATCCGGCATTCTGGCAAGTGTTCCTGAATTTTTCAACGGAGATAAGCATGGGAGAAAAGAGTACAAATTCCACAGTGAGCCCCTCATGCTAATCCTTGCATTTTTGTTACCTCTAACTAGACATAGTAACTCAAGTTTTTGTCTCCACTATTACACTTCTACTGCTATTTTTAATCTTTGATAAGATGTGTGTGTGTGTATATATATATATATTCACTGTCATTACGAGGAACGCATCTTGTATGTGTCTCTGTGTCGTGACCTCTGGCTGGTTCACTTAACAGAACTTTTAGGACACCACATCACATCAGAAGGTCGATTTCAACCACAGAAAATTGGCACCTAAACAGGGACAGGACATCTAGTAAGGCCATTCGTATCAACAACGGCATGTCCTCCACCGAAATGGGCAGACCATAACGCAGCTGCACGGTAAGAAATTTAATCTTACAAAATGACACTCTGTCTGTCCCTATGTTGACTGTTAAGATCTGGGTGAGTTTTAAATGTTATAAATTGTCCTGTCCAAAGAACTGTTATATGTACAGTACAGACCAAAAGTTTGGACACACCTTCTCATTCAAAGAGTTTTCTTTATTTTCATGACTATGAAAATTGTAGATTCACACTGAAGGCATCAAAACTATGAATTAACACATATGGAATTATATACATAACAAAAAAGTGTGAAACAACTGAAAATATGTCATATTCTAGGTTCTTCAAAGTAGCCACCTTTTGCTTTGATTACTGCTTTGCACACTCTTGGCATTCTCTTGATGAACTTCAAGAGGTAGTCACCTGAAATGGTTTTCACTTCACAGGTGTGCCCTGTCAGGTTTAATAAGTGGGATTTCTTGCCTTATAAATGGGGTTGGGACCATCAGTTGTGTTGTGGAGAAGTCAGGTGGATACACAGCTGATAGTCCTACTGAATAGACTGTTAGAATTTGTATTATGGCAAGAAAAAGCAGATAAGTAAAGAAAAACGAGTGGCCATCATTACTTTAAGAAATTAAGGTCAGTCAGTCCGAAAAATTGGGAAAACTTTGAAAGTGTCCCCAAGTGCAGTCACAAAAATCATCAAGCGCTACAAAGAAACTGGCTCACATGCAGACCGCCCCAGGAAAGGAAGACCAAGAGTCACCTCTGCTGCGGAGGATAAGTTCATCCGAGTCACCAGCCTCAGAAATTGCAGGTTAACAGCAGCTTAGATTAGAGACCAGGTCAATGCCACACAAAGTTCTAGCAGCAGACACATCTCTAGAACAACTGTTAAGAGGAGACTGTGTGAATCAGGCCTTCATGGTAGAATATCTGCTAGGAAACCACTGCTAAGGACAGGCAACAAGCAGAAGAGACTTGTTTGGGCTAAAGAACATAAGGAATGGACATTAGACCAGTGGAAATCTGTGCTTTGGTCTGATGAGTCCAAATTTGAGATCTTTGGTTCCAACCAACGTGCCTTTGTGCGACGCAGAAAAGGTGAACGGATGGACTCTACATGCCTGGTTCCCACCGTGAAGCATGGAGGAGAAGGTGTGATGGTGTGGGGGTGCTTTGCTGGTGACACTGTTGGGGATTTATTCAAAATTGAAGGCATACTGAACCAGCATGGCTACCACAGCACCTTGCAGCGGCATGCTATTCTATCCGGTTTGCGTTTAGTTGGACCATCATTTATTTTTCAACAGGACAATGACCCCAAACACACCTCCAGGCTGTGTAAGGGCTATTTGACCATGAAGGAGAGTAATGGGGTGCTGCGCCAGATGACCTAGCCTCCACAGTCACCGGACCTGAACCCAATCGAGATGGTTTGGGGTGAGATGGACCGCAGAGTGAAGGCAAAAGGGCCAACAAGTGCTAAGCATCTCTGGGAACTCCTTCAAAACTGTTGGAAGACCATTTCAGGTGACTACCTCTTGAAGCTCATCAAGAGAATGCCAAGAGTGTGCAAAGCAGTAATCAAAGCAAAAGGTGGCTACTTTGAAGAACCTAGAATATGACATATTTTCAGTTGTTTCACACTTTTTTGTTATGTATATAATTCCACATGTGTTAATTCATAGTTTTGATGTCTTCAGTGTGAATCTACAATTTTCATAGTCATGAAAATAAAGAAAACTCTTTGAATGAGAAGGTGTGTCCAAACGTTTGGTCTGTACTGTATGTGATGCTGGTTTAATGTTATGCTGCTAATGTGGACTTGAAACAGTCTCAACAGACCGGGGTATGTCGCAGGCAACCGGTATCGTGTCTCACAACTGTTTTTTGGTAAGCGGATTGGGGCGCCCCACAAGTGTAACGAGGAGCGCCCCAATGTTGTGTAGCAACATTGTTAAGTCTAGAGTTAAGACAATCTACAGACACTAGCGTTAACTTTTGAGTAACCAGTCTGCGTGTCTCACGGCTATGTTTTGGTAAGTGGCTCTGGGCGCTCCCAGAGTGCAGTGAGCATTGTAGCCCCATAACAAAATTAACAACCAAACTGTATGAATTATACATTTTTGTGAGTTTTGTCAAATATCTGTTAGGGCTACATACAGTAATGTATGTAGCCCTAACAGATAAGGACCGCCTCTATGTTGATTTTTTTTTTGACTAGGTGTACCAGAAAGACTTTTTGTCTGAGGGAGGAGGACCTAGACTAGGTATACCAGAAGGACTGTTGTCCGAGGGAGGAAGACCTAGAGGAAGTCCAGTCGGCAAATTATGTAATTTAGGATTTGGGGTGTGAAGTGCCTTGTGAGCCAAAACCAAATCCTGCGATTTGACTGAGATGGACCATGGGGACCGCACCAAGTAAGTCCAGGGATCAAAAGAGGAAAACTGCCAGGCAAATAGTGAAAATAGTGAGCGAGAGTGAGTAGGAAAGGATGTCCTAAAAGGATGTGATAAACTTTAAAAAAAAAAAAAAGAAGCTGACTTGTTCAAGGATGAATATCTGGATCTTGAAATGGGAAGTGGTACTGTTGGTCATAGTAGGTTGTGCAAATTGGTTTGACTTTGTTATTTGTCTGGCTTGAAAATCTGATAGGAGCAGCAAAAAGGCAAGTGATGGTCGGGTTAAGGCAATTTTTCTGCAATTTTTTCCCCATAGACTGTTCTAAAGCAGGTGAAAAACACCACAAAAAAAACATATTTACTGTAAACTGTTTTAAGATAAACACCTTTAACACTTTGGTGACGCAGGACAAGTAAACTAGTAGGTAGGAGGATTCTCATCCTGCAGTTAGCCCCCTTTCCCACAGGCGCTGTTGCAATTACCGGCTGTATCAGCCAGCATCGATGAAAACAAAGATGCCGGTGGATTAACCCCCTATATGCTGGGATCAACGCTGACTGCATACAGGAATGGACTCTCTCTCTCCCCATCGGGTCCTGATGGTTACCTTGCAAAGGCCTTAGGGCCTGGCAGCTACGGAGGCCTATGAGGCCCAGCCCCCAGGCTGAATCTGATAGGCAAACTGTCAATGTCATACACTGGCAGTCAATGCAGCATGTATTGTACTGCATTAAAACACAGATCAGACCCTGAAATGTTGGTCCCATAATGGGACATAAACAAAAAGTAAAAAAAGTATTCTTTAATGTAACGGCATACAAGAGGATGCTCCAAACTCCCGAACGGAACCTCACGAATAGCTGCTAGCAGACGATTAGGAAATGCACCCAAGCGGCTTACACTCCTAGCAATCAGTCTCTAACAGCATACAGTGAATCCCCCCAAGAACGAGACAAGGCTCTGTGTTGAGGGTCAAGCAGTGGACAGTTAGAGCTGTGCTTATTTTTCTTATATAACATTGTTACACACTAGTACCACCCACAGGGTTTTGTAAAAACAACCAATAAACACGTACAATACAGTAAAACACTCCCACACAAAATCCTCCCCTCTGCCTGTGATACAATTACCTTACACAATGGGTTGATGTAATTATCATAGGCAGGAGAATACATAGTTTTAAACAATGTCTTCTGTCCTGGAGTCAACCGAGGAGTAATTCAATTATCTCTCAGGACAAATGGAAATCGCCAATACACACGTTGAGACAATAGGACAGACATCACTACTCAAATATACAATGTCACAACCATTACAGTAAACATAGACATTTTACATATCCAAAAATGGCACGAATTAGACCAGGGGTTCAAAAGTTAGTAAAAGACCTTTATGAACAAAGGAAGCATGGCTTTTCTGCCCAAAACCAGTTTTTACAGAGTTAGGCCTCATGCACACGACAGTTTTTTTTCACGGTCCGCAAAAACGGGGTCCGTAGGTCCGTGATCCGTGACCGTTTTTTTGTCGGTGGGTCTTCCTTGATTTTTGGAGGATCCACGGACATGAAAAAAAAGTCGTTTTGGTGTCCGCCTGGCCGTGCGGAGCCAAACGGATCCGTCCTGAATTACAATGCAAGTCAATGGGGACGGATCCGTTTGACGTTGACACAATATGGTGCAATTGCAAACGGATCCGTCCCCATTGACTTTCAATGTAAAGTCTGGAGTCTCTTTTATACCATCGGATCGGAGTTTTCTCCAATCCGATGGTATATTTTTAACTTGAAGCGTCCCCATCACCATGGGAACGCCTCTATGTTAGAATATACTGTCGGATATGAGTTACATCGTGAAAATGGGGACGCTTCTAGTTAGAATATACTACAAACTGTGAACATGACTGCCCCCTGCTGCCTGGCAGCACCCGATCTCTTACAGGAGGCCGTGATCAGCACAATTAACCCCTCAGGTGCCACACCTGAAGGGGTTAATTGTGCGTATCATAGCCCCCTGTAAGAGATCAGGGGCTGCCAGGCATCAGGGGGCAGACCCCCCCTCCCCAGTTTGAATATCATTGGTGGCCAGTGTGCGGCCTCCTCCGGCCCCCCTCCCTCCCTCTATTACATTAATAACATTGGTGGCAGTGTGCGGCCTCCCCCGCCCCCCCCTCCCTCCCTCTATTGCATTATTAACATTGGTGGCAGTGTGCCCCCGGCCCCCCCTCCCTCCCTCTATTGCATTATTAACATTGGTGGCAGTGTGCGGCCTCCCCTCTCCCCCCCCCCCATCACTGGTGGCAGCGGAGTTCCGATTGGAGTCCCAGTTTAATCGCTGGGGCTCCGATCGGTAACCATGGCAACTTAAGGACGCTACTGCAGTCTTGGTTGCCATGGTTACTTAGCAATAGTAGAAGCATCATGCTTACCTGCTGGCTGCTGCGATGTCTGTGTCTGGCCGGGAGCTCCTCCTACTGGTAAGTAACAGGTCTGGTCGGCGCATTGCTGTCACTTACCAGTAGGAGGAGCTCCTGGCCGGACACAGACATCGCAGCAGCCAGCAGGTAAGTATGATGCTTCTACTATTGCTAAGTAACCATGGCAACCAAGACTGCAGTAGCGTCCTGGGGTTGCCATGGTTACCGATCGGAGCCCCAGCGATTAAACTGGGACTCCGATCGGAACTCCGCTGCCACCAATGATGGGGGGGGGGAGAGGGGAGGCCGCACACTGCCACCAATGTTAATAATGCAATAGAGGGAGGGAGGGGGAAGGGGGGGGGGCGCACACTGCCACCAATGTTATTATTACAATAGAGGGAGGGAGGGGGGGCACGCACTGGCCACCAATGAAATTTAAACTGGGGAGGGAGGGGGGTCTGCCCCCTGCTGCCTGGCAGCCCCGGATCTCTTACAGGGGGCTATGATAAGCACAATTAACCCCTTCAGGTGCAGCAGCTGAGGGGTTAATTGTACGGATCACAGCCCTCTGTAAGAGATCGGGTGCTGCCAGGCAGCAGGGGGCAGTCATGTACACAGTTTGTTGTATATTCTAACTAGAAGCGTCCCCATCAGTGGCGTACCTACCAGGGAAGCAGGGGAAGCAGCTGCTTCGGGGCCCGGGCTGACAAGGGGCCCGGAGCAGTAGTAAACAGTCAGACTGGCCACACCCCCTCTACACTCACTTCACTGCTGCTTGGAATATCCTCGGAGCAGAGCAGGGAGCTAAGCCCCGCCCATCAGCACAGACCATTAATAGAGGAGCCTGGCTGCTTAATAGTGCAGCCAGGGCTCAGGACAGTGTGCTACAGGGAGATCCTGTCTCCCCTCCCTCTCCTGACTATTAGTACAGCCCAGCTTCTGCTACAGAGAGTGCTCTGTAGTCGGCAGTAACAGGAGGGAGAGGGGAGACTGAATAGTGACAGGAAGTGCTGCAGAATGAAGATGCTGTGTCACTATCAGGAGCCCATACATTCCAGGCTTATGCCTGCCAACCCTAGCTGTCCTGCATCTCATGTAGCCTCCCCAGCTGCATTCATCTGCTGTCCTTTCAGAAGCCCCCCCCCCCCCCCAGTTCTGTCCTGTGGGCCCCCTACTTATCTGATGCCCTGACCTCTAGGCCCCCTATCCATCTGATGCCACACTCCTCTGGGCGCCCATGTGCAGCTTGGGGACACCAGTATGAGGCCAGAATGGGGACTGGAAGATCACGGAGCGGCGTAGAGCAGGCGAGTATGGTTTTTTCCACAACTGTACAATGCACCACTAGTTCACATCACATTTTTGTCCAACATTTAAAGGGGTTGTCCGGGTTCAGAGCTGAACCCGGACATATCCTTATTTTCACCCAGACAGCCCCCCTGAGGCTAGCATCGGAGCATCTTATGCTCCGATGCACTCCTTTGCTCTGTGCTAAATCGCGCAGGGCACGGGCTCTTTTGTTTCCGCCCGGCAGTGTGTTCGGTGACGTCACCGGCTCTGAGGGGCGGGCTTTCGCTCTGCCCTAGCCATTTTACTGGCTAGGGCAGAGCTAAGTCCAGCCCATCAGTGCCAGTGACGTCACCGGGGTTCCTGGCAGCCCCATGGAGAGCCCCGGTACGTCACCAGATCTCCAAAAAATGCCTTTGCCCTGCACAATTTAGCGCAGGGCAAAGGAGAGCATCAGAGCATGAACTGCTGCGATGCTCATGTCAGGGGGGGCTGCCGGGGTGAAAATGGAGGTATGTCCGGGTTCAGCTCTGAACCCAGACAACCCCTTTAAGGCTGGGTTCACATCACGTTTTTCCCATCCGTTTAACGTATACAAAAAAACATATTCGGATGCCTCATACTGATGCCATGACAGTGACATCCGTTCACCATAGAGTTTCATTGTAAAAAAATAAATAAATAAATAAATATATATAAAACATTTTTTTTACCGGATTGTGCAGAATACAAGAACGTGGAGTACTGCATTTTTGTATTGTGTACGTCATAGTCCAGTAAAAACACATGTATGTTAAAGAATCAAATGCCACTGTATGACGCCTGCCTGCCCGTTTAAAAATTTGCTGTGGGGCCCAGTCATTTCTAGCTACTCGACTGGTTACCAGGGGCTCAGACCATGGGGACAGACTACAGTCGATGTCAGCCCTGCAGCAATACATAGAATGGGTGCCTATGCTACAGCAGGGGTCATACTGTACATACAGTGTAGTGTGATGTCATGTTCACCTCTCTGGGTATATTACCCAGGAAAGCACAATTCTGCAAAAAGGACATGTTCTATCTTTTGGTGGAACGGAAGTGCGGAATGGAACTCCACGGAAGCCCTGCGTAGTGCTTACATAGTGTTCCGTTCCGTGATTCCGTTTCGCACCCTTCTGCATCTCTGGATTTGCGGACCCATTAAAGTGAATAGGTCCGCATCCGTGATGCGGAATGCACACGGAAGGGTGCCCATTTATTGCTGATCCGCATATGCGGTCATCAATACGGGAATGGCTGGCCCCTTTCACACAAACGATACGGGTTGGCTCCAGATGCGTTCAGGGTGCATTCAGTGAAACTCGCACCATTTTTCAAGAAAGTTCAGTCAGTTTTGTCTAAGATTGCTTTCAGTTTTTTCTGCGCAGGTGCAATGCGTTTTGATGCGTTTTTCATGCACATGATAAAAAACTAAAAGTTTACAAACAATATCTCCTTGCAACCTGGTGGTGACGTCGGCGCAGGTCCTGCTGAATGAAGATAGAAGATTACTATCTTCATTCAGCAGGACCTGCTCCGACGTCACCACGCTCACCACGTTGTGAGCGCGGTGACGTCACTAAAGGTACTTTTCCTGCCAGGTCCTGAAAGAAGACGAGCCGGGCTGCGCGATCAAGTGGATGAGGTGAATAATTAATTATTTTATTATTTTTTAACCCCTCAAGCCACATGTTACTTAGCATTCTGTATTAAGAATGCTATTATTTTCCCTTATAACCATGTTATAAGGGAAAATAATAAAGTTCGGGTCCCTATCATCTCCTAGCAACCATCCGTGAAAATCGCATTGCATCCGCAATGCTTGCGGATGCAATGCAATTTTCAAGCAGCCCCATTCACTTCTGTGGTGCCTGCGCTACGTGAAAAACGCAGAATATAGAGCATGCTGCGATTTTTACGCAACGCACAAGTCATGCGTGAAAATCACTGATCATGTACACAGCCCCATTGAAGTGAATGGGTCCGGATTCAGTGTGGGTGCAATGCGTTCACATCACACATTGCACCCGCGCGGAAAACTCGCCCGTGTGAAAGGGGCCTAAGACTTTGACACGGCCCCCACAACAGTATGATAGAATGACACTACATGACAGATAGGGTGTGTGTGTATGTATATAATATATATAATAGGAAAAGGATGGCATGGCAGCCTAGTCTGGTTTAGATCGTGACTAGCCAAATTTGCTGTGGGGCCCACTTACCTCTAGTTACGCCCCTGGTCCCCATCACCATGGGAACGCCTCTGTGTTAGAATATACTGTCGGATCTGAGTTTTTACGAAGTGAAAACTCAGCTCTGAAAAAGCTTTTATGCAGACGGATCTTCGGATCCGTCTGTATGAAAGTAACCTACGGCCACGGATCACGGACACGGATGCCAATCTTGTGTGCATCCGTGTTCTTTCACGGACCCATTGACTTGAATGGGTCCGTGAACCGTTGTCCGTCAAAAAAATAGGACAGGTCATATTTTTTTGACGGATAGGATACACGGATCACGGTCTCGGCTGCATTTTCCGATTTTTCCACGGACCCATTGAAAGTCAGGGGGTCCGCGAAAAAAAACTGAAAACGGCACAACGGCCACGGATGCACACAACGGTCGTGTGCATGAGGCCTAAGGCTGTGTAAGATAATTGGCTTAACTGGGTGTGGTAAGCCAACTAGGTACAGAAAATACCTCTATTCACAACAGCAAAACTACACATAAATACATAACTCCTATCAAACTGAACAGAACCCCCACATTCAACTTATCCCCAGATGGCTTGGATCTGAGCGCTCAATATATCCGAACAGCGCTCAGATGCCACAGATGCTCAGATGTTTAAGTTTAGCATGGGCTGATGAGAGGGCCCATAATCCTGGGCAAGAGGCTGGCAACCAGGCTTCTCCAGTACCCAGTGGCGAGGTTCATTTTGCCACATTTAACAATAAAAAAAAAGTTTAAAGTTAAAAAAGTGCCCTTTCCCATAATCAACCCATGTACAATTAAAAAAAAGAAAAAAAATATATATTACATATCTCCGCGTCCATAACAACTGGCTCTATGCAAATATCACATGATCACAAATCAAATAAAAATGGTGCCCAAAAAATACAAAACAAAATAACAAAAAATATGTAACACAAAAACTGTTTTTTTTTTAAATAAATGCTTTTATTGTATAATATTGCATTGCATTACATTGCATTACAAAAAGTGTAATAGAGTGTGATCAAAAAGTAATATGTACCCCAAAATAGTAGCAGTGAAAATGTCAACTGGTATCGCAAAAAACGAGCCCCCAAACAAGACGGCCAGACAAAAAATAAAAATAATAGAGCTCGGTAAGATGTAAAAAAAAAACTGTATAAAATTGGTATCTCTGTAATTGTACTGACCAGCAGAATAAAGATAATGTCATTTTTCCAGCACTGTGTTCGCAGCAATAACAAAACCCCAAAATAATTGCTGTCTTTTGTTTATCCTGCTTCTAAAAAGCTAAAAATAAAGTCATCAAAAAGTTGTTTGTGCCCAAAAATAGTACCAATGATAATGGCAACTCACCTTCCCCCCTCTGTCGAGAGAATTTTTTTTGTTATGGTTCTCAGAGAACTACCCCAGAGGCTGTTTAATAGCAACATGGCGCCTGTAAACCAATCCATCAAAATCTGCGCTGCCAAATGGTGGTCTTTCCCTTCTGAACCCTACAGTCTACCCAAACAGCTGTTTACATCTACATTTAAATTATTTCAGAAACCAGTAGAACCCATCTAACATTTTAAAGGGCCCAGCGTGTCTCAGATGGTACACACTGGGCACAGCATATTGGGAACTGAAATGTGAAATCTGTGGAAAACTCGCAATTTTCACTTTGTATGGTCCGCTGTGCATTAATTTCTGCAGAATATCTGTGACATCAAAATGCTCACTCCACTTCTCAATAAATACATTAGGGGGTGTAGTTTCCAAGATGGGGTCACTTCTCTGGGTAATTTCACCCCAGAGCCTCTACAGTTGTCAGGACAAGGTACGTAAATCACCACAATGCTCCTCAAATGCACTTGGCACTCTTTTACTCCTAAGCCCTATGGTATGTCCAGGAAAAAGTGTAGTGTCACATGTAGGGTCCTTATAAAACCAGGAAGCAAGGCATAATAATAAAGGGGCATGCATTGCACACTACCATGCATATCTGTTTAAAAATTGAAATTTTCACTTTGCACCATCTGCTGTGAATTAATTTGCAGAACATCGGTTGTGTCAAAATGTTCACGACACCCCTTTGTACATACTGTGAGGGGTACGGTTTCTAAAATGGGTCACTTCTTGGTGTTTTCTTTTTTATTTCACCTAAGAGCCTCTGCTGTTGTCGGTCAGTGCTGTATAAATCACCAAGCTAGGTCTCAAATGCACATCACACTCTTTCTCTTCTGAGCCCTCCTACAGCAGTTTATGACCACATGTGAGGTGTTTCCATATTCAGGAAGAAATGGGTAACAAATTGTGGGGTCCTTTTTTTCCTGTAGCCCCTTAAAAATGAAAAATCTGAGCCTAACGCAGCATTTTCTTGTAAAACAAAGTGTTTCTAAAGTCTATGAAACACTTATTAGGTCAAAGTGCTCACTACACCCATTGATAAATTCATTGGGGTGTAGTTTCCAAAACGGGGTCACTTTTTGGGGGTTTCCACAGTAGGGATACCATTACAGCAAAATCTTCCCTCCAAAAGCATATTGCGCTATTTCCCTTCTGAGTCCTGGGGTGTGCCTATACAGCAGTTTATAGAGTTAATTGGACGGCATTCCTCGGTTCTTCAGTACACGGTGCTCAATGGTAATTGTGATAAATATAGTGAGAATCAACCACGGCACTCGTTATTTAAAGTTGAATCAATTATGCTTTTTTATTTTTTATCCATCCAGAAATTAATTATGAAAACTGGCCAACATTTTGGTCTTACCACAAGACCTTGCTCACGGCCTTAGTTTAGTAGACATACTGTGTGTTGGGGTGTCATTTCCAAAATAGGGTCTTTTTGGGGGGTTTCCACTCTCTGGGTAACTTACAGTCTCTTCAAAACTGACGTGGTGCCCAAAAACCATTCCAGCAAAATCTGCACTCGAAGATACATATGGTGCTCCTGCCCTTCTGTGACCTACAGTGTGCCCATACATCAGTTTACGACCATATATGGGGTTTTCTGTAAACCGCCGAATCAGTCTATTAAATATTGAGGTTTCTTTTGTTGTCATCCCTTGCTGCCTTACAGGAAAAAATGGATTAAAATGGAAAATCTACAATTTATTAAATGTAATTCTTGTGAAACATGTAAAGGGTTAATAAAGTTTATAAAAGCAGTTTTATAAAATGGGGTATAGTTTATAAAATGGGGTAATTTATGGATGGGTTCTACTATGTGAGCCCCATAAAGTGACTTTATAAAGGAATTAGTCCTTACAAAAGTGGCTTTTGGAAATCTTTAAATTTTTTAAAAGTGCTTCTAAAATTCTAAGCCTTTTAATATCCTAAAAAATAAAATGACATTTACAAATGATGCCGACATAAAGTAGACATATGGCGAATATTATCTAATAACAAATTTATGAGGTATCACTATCTGTCTTAAAAGCATAGAAATTCAAATTAAGAAATAATTCTGCATTTTTTTTAATAAATAAAGGTGAAACATATTGACTCAAATTTACCACTAACAAGAAGTATGGTAAGTAAAAGAATTCCAAAGTTATTACCACATAAAGTGACACATGTCAGATTTGCTAAATTTGGATTGGTCCTTAAAAGGGTTGTCTCATCATGGACAATGGGGGCATATCGCTAGGATATGCCCCCATTGTCTTATAGGTGTGGGTCCCACCGCTGGGACCCACACCTATATAGAGAACAGAGCGAAAGTGAAGGAGGACACACTGCAGTGGGACCGGCACCTATTATGGGGCAGCGATATGTCCCCATCCTAGCGATATGCCCCCATTGTCAATGATGGTGGGTTAAAAACTCCATTAAAAAACATGAAATCCACTTGAATTATATTAGAGTGCCTTCACATGTGGCAGATTTTGTCTGCCACGTGTAAGGAAACCTTGAACTTCTGCAACAGTTTCCTGGTATAGAAAAGTCACAAATTTTGGTACAGGTACTGTTTTGAACCAAAATCTGTGACTTTTCTCCCTTTTCCGACAATCTTGCTACTTACAGTTGCAAGAAAAAGTATGTGAACCCTTTGGAATGATATGGATTTCTGCACAAATTGGTCATAAAATGTTATCTGATCTTCATCTAAGTCACAACAATAGACAATCACAGTCTGCTTAAACTAATAACACACAAAGAATTAAATGTTACCATGTTTTTATTGAACACACCATGTAAACATTCACAGTGCAGGTGGAAAAAATATGTGAACCCCTAGACTAATGACATCTCCAAGAGCTAATTGAAGTGAGGTGTCAGCCAACTGGAGTCCAATTAATGAGATGAGAGTGGAAGTGTTGGTTACAGCTGCCCTGCCCTATAAAAAACACACACCACTTCTGGGTTTGCTTTTCACAAGAAGCATTGCCTGATGTGAATGATGCCTCGCACAAAAGAGCTCTCGGAAGACCTACGATTAAGAATTGTTGACTTGCATAAAACTGGAAAGGGTTATAAAAGTATCTTCAAAAGCCTTGCTGTTCATCAGTCCACGGTAAGACAAATAGTCTATAAATGGAGAAAGTTCAGCACTGCTGCTACTCTCCCTAGGAGTGGCCGTCCTGTAAAGATGACTGCAAGAGCACAGCGCAGACTGCTCAATGAGGTGAAGAAAAATCCTAGAGTGTCAGCTAAAGACTTACAAAAGTCTCTGGCATATGCTAACATCCCTGTTAGCGAATCTACGATACGTAAAACACTAAACAAGAATGGATTTCATGGGAGGATACCACAGAGGAAGCCACTGCTGTCCAAAAAACTGGCAAAATATTCTGTGGACAGATGAAACCAAAGTTGAGTTGTTTGGAAGAAACACACAACACTATGAGTGGAGAAAATAAGGCACAGCACACCAACATCAAAACCTCATCCCAACTGTGAAGTATGGTGGTGGGGGCATCATGGTTTGGGGCTGCTTTGCTGCGTCGGGGCCTGGATGTATTGCTATCATCCAAGGAAAAATGAATTCCCAAGTTTATCAAGACATTTTGCAGGAGAACTTAAGGCCATCTGTCCACCAGCTGAAACTCAACAGAAGATGGGTGTTGCAACAGGACAACGACGCAAAGCATAGAAGTAAATCAACAACAGAATGGCTTAAACAGAAGAAAATGTGCCTTCTGGATTGGCCCAGTCAGAGTCCTGACCTCAACCCGATTGAGATGCTGTGGCATGACCTCAAGAAAGCGATTCACACCAGACATCCCAAAAATATTGCTGAACTAAAACAGTTCTGTAAAGAGGAATGGTCAAGAATTACTCCTGACCATTGTCCACGTCTGATCTGCAACTACAGGAAACGTTTGGTTGAAGTTATTGTGATTGTCTATTGTTGTGACTTAGATGACGATCAGATCACATTTTATGACCAATTTGTGCAGAAATCCATATCATTCCAAAGGGTTCACATACTTTTTCTTGCAACTGTATGTAAAAAGTTAGTGGGGTATGGGCAAGGTGAAAGCCGTGGGTAGGACCTCCGAGGCCCCACAGAGTTAAGAAAACTGGCGCATATTACACCAGAAATCTACACCAGTATCATCTGGTTCATGGACCTCCTGAGGGAGCACAAAATTATTAAGAAGCTGTTCTTTATTAAGTCTTAATACATTCCCACCCCACTCCCGTAGTGTGTGTGAACTAGGAGCAAAGTTTTTATATAGTTAACATTTCTACCAGATATAATGTATTGCAGGCATTTATGAGAAAAGGCTAAACTATGTGTTGAATACATTCTCGGGGCATTTCAACTAATCCACAGTTAGTAATAATCTGTGGAAGGAAGATGTTTTACATAGTACTTACCCATTCCTCACTCTGCCGATGCCGCTTTCTGCACTGCCCTCACATAGCCTGCAGGCTCTTCCGCCCTGGTCCCGACTGAATGTGGATTAAAGTATATGCATCTGAACAAGAAAAGAAGGATCCAAATCTGGTCGGGACCCAGGCAGAACGGATTATCTGAACGGATCCGTCTGTGCAGATCCATGATGGATCCGCACCAGACGCGAGTGTTAAAGAAGCCTTAATGAACTCCTGGTGCAGCAGTGCAGTAGTGCGTGAATGGATGCTGCAGAGTTTATGTAGTGACAGGCCAATGTAGCAGAGTTGAGTACAGCAGAGCTGATGCAGAGTCATGATAAACAGTTGCACTGATTTCTACAAACACCACACAAGATTGATTACACCTCATCTCTTTAAAAGGCTGCCATGGATAGCCCGTTAGCACAGAGCAGAGGTAAGAACCGTAGAACTCTAGAGGCCATTCATCTGAATATGGCTTGCAGAAATCAATGTGGCAGATTGACTAATCCTATAGATGGTGTAAACTTAAACAGGTTGTCCTGACCTGCACCAGATTTTCCCCTATGATATGCAGAGGACCAAATCTGAGGCAAACCTTCATCAAAATCCATTTATGCGCATTTTCCAGGCCAAAATACATCCTGTCTGGACTTACTTGAATTCTCTATTCAGATACCGTAAGTCATTTTAAAAGGAACCTGTTACTAAAGATCATGATTTGAGAGGGAGCAGGGCTCCAAACTTGATTAGCTACAATTTTTTACTGACAATTTGGAAAGCCATAATAAATCATAAACATGGTAAGTGAGAAATGTTCACAGCCCAGAATATGGTAAATAACATGAACACATTAGCAGCATTCACTGTGAACTGTAACATGATGATAATTACATATCACAATAATTTATACATGTTCCTCAAGATAAAAAAAAATAAAAAAACATTATGAAAGTGTCCGTTTTTTCACAGGCACTAGAAATAGTCCCTTATTTTTAGGGTGCCCCAAAGCAACAGATCTAGCTCTGCTCCACATGTACTATACTGTACATCCCTTTAATAAATAGTTATCTCTTCAAGAACTACAATCAAAGTCAAATGGTTTCAGATGTTTCCCTAGCTGTCAACATTCAGCTCCCCAGAGAGGTCTTTGCTGACACCAGCAGGCAACATGCTTGACACAATACACTTATTTTTCTTTCATCATGTTCAATATATCAGTCTTAAATCTAGTCAGTAGCATAGTTGGTTGTTTCATTTGAAATTATTCACACATTCTTTTTTACTTGAAGGGGTTCTCTGTAATGATTTATATCTCTCTGTAAGTGAAGTCAAAGCTAGATGTGCTTTTACATTGCAATATAGGCAGGGGAAGATTTACTAACCCTATAGATGGTGTAAGCCCAGGGGTGGGATTCAAATTTTTAACAACAGGTTCCCTACTCAGCGGTGGATACGCAGCGCGTCACGAGTCATGACACATATATACATACACCATATATATGCAACACAGTCACGACATATTTACATACACCATATATACACTACACACAAATACACTATATATACACTACACACATACCACTCAACTTTTAAAAAGCCTTAGGCCCCCTCTTTGTTATTACTGTAATGGCCCCCTCTTTATTATTATTATAATGGCACACTCTTTATTATTAATATAATGACCCCCTCTTTTTTATTAATATAATGGCCCCCTCTTTATTATTAATATAATGGCCCCCTCTTTATTATTAATATAATGGCCCCCTCTTTGTTATTACTGTAACGGCCCCCTCTTTGTTATTACTGTAACGGCCCCCTCTTTGTTATTACTGTAACGGCCCCCTCTTTATTATTATTATAATGGCCCCCTCTTTATTATTAATATAATGGCCCCCTCTTTATTATTAATATAATGGCCCCCTCTTTATTATTAATATAATGGCCCCCTCTTTGTTATTACTGTAACGGCCCCCTCTTTGTTATTACTGTAACGGCCCCCTCTTTGTTATTACTGTAACGGCCCCCTCTTTATTATTATTATAATGGCCCACTCTTTATTTTTAATGTAATGGCCCCCACTTTATTATTAATATAATGGCCCCCACTTTATTATTAATATAATGGCCCCCACTTTATTATTAATATAATGGCCCCCTCTTTATTATTAATATAATGGCCCCCTCTTTATTATTAATATAATGGCCCCCTCTTTATTATTAATATAATGGCCCCCACTTTAATAACAAAGAGGGGGCCATTACATTAATAACAAAGAGGGGGCCATTACATTAATAATAAAGAGGGGGCCATTACATTAATAATAAAGAGGGGGCCATTATATTAATAATAAAGAGGGGGCCATTACATAGTGGAGTACCGCTTAAAAAAGCTGCTCTTACTCTGTGGGCAAAATAGATGTGTTTCCCTGTGTGTGGCCACCTTAAATATTGTCATCAACCCCATCCATAACTCTTGTTTGGCTAAAAGAATCTAAACATTGGGTCAGGATGAGGGGAAGGTGGAGTAGGCACCTGCTTAGGAGAAATAATTAATACTTACCTCTCTCTCCTTCACAGCTTGTGGCATCCTGGTACAGGCGGTCACCAATGCCTCGCTCACTGTGCCTTCCCGCGCCGCGTCATCGCGTCATCTCGCGAGATCCGCCGCAGGAGGTCACAGTGAGGTACGTGACTAAGTCCTGCGTCGCACCTCAACTGAAGCCGCTCCCCCGGCCCCTCCTCACTTCGCCTGCCCAGCTGCCCTGCACAGTGCGCGTCACACAGGGCCTCTCCTCTCGGCTTCCGCTCCGCCCCCACCCCTATAGCTACGCCACTGGTGCAGGCGCAGCTGCAGGACCGGGTCGGGATCCCTGCTTCTCACCGGTCCTGCGAACCGCCTGTAATTTTAACAAACGGTTCGGCAGAACCGGAGAGAACCGGCTGGATCCCATGCCTGTGTAAGCCTCAACAGGTTGTCTAGACCTGCAGATTTATCATAGGGGCTCAGGCTGGATGGACACTTTCTCTGACTCTATACCAGGGGTGCACCACCAATGAGGCCAGATGAGGCGAGCACCAGGAAGGGCCAGAGGGAGACAGCAGAAGGGCCATGGGCAATGAGCGCTTTCATTGTGGCAAAGGGGTTAGGTTAAGAAATTGGCATGGGGGGGGGGGGCGCCGTTTCAGTTTTCGCCTCAGGCAGCAGAAATGCTAGGTGCACCCCTGCCCTATACAATCTATTGGTTAGCTTAGTTTGTGACAGTATTTTGAGCCAGAATTGTGGGGCAATTTTGGTGCAAAAAGGTGCATCTTAGGCCATACCACTTTCTTGTAAAGCCATGCCACTTCGCTCTTAGCCCATTCCCTTTTTGAAATATTGGAGAAACCCTAGTTGTGCCAAAATTGCACGAATTTGCACCACTTTTTAGAAATATGCTCGTAGCAGACACATTAGTAAATGTGGGCCATTGTGTAAGATAACTAAGGCAGCCAGTGATAGGTTGGAGATGATGGCATGAGATATGTACAAAGATTCCAATGAGTCGTGCAGTATATAAACACACTGGAATGTACACCATTTGTCCCCATAGAATATTCGCAGTGGTACCCATGGAGAGCCTTTATAAAAGTTAATGCTTGCCATTCCATTTTTAGGCTTAAATCTCTGTGCTGATTGTATGGTATGGTATAGGGGAGCTCTATTTTAATAAATTTATAAATTATATAATTCTAGCTGCATGAGGCCACCACTAGGGAAGCGATCTGCATAGGGGAGTGTTGGGGGCAAATTTACTAACATTCAGCCCAGGCTTAAACGTTGGTGACAAACTTTGGTAGCCAGGGGCTGGAGTAGTTTTCTTGCCAGGCATAAGGACTGCCATAGATGCTCCTAATTTATAGCAAGATGCATGCCTTGTCATAAATTAGACAATAAGACTGTTGTAAAAAGCCAGTGAATTCAGAAAAGAGGCGATATCATATCCGTCCTTTATACGTTCTCTCCTTTTATGATCCACTCCTGATTTTGGCTCCCAAACCTGCATCAGAAAACCTGACCGTATGCTCGTGCCCTTAGGCTGCATGTACACAATGCTGAGCCGCACCTGTGCATGCTATTTGAAACAAACAGCATGTATATGTGTGGCCTGGAAACTACAGCTGCGGCCCGGCAATTAGTGGTGATCTGCAGATTCTGTTACTTGCTAGAAAATTCATTCTGTAGATAAGCTTATTAGGTTGTTCTTTATTGTTGTGCCCTTTGTGAATTAGCTTAGATGATGGCAATATACTGTACATAGAACCTGCACCAAACACTCTCTGAATACAGCATGTGACCAATAAAATCTGTTGCTAGGATTACAGTTGTATTCATTTATCCTTTTAAAAGGATATAAACTTTGTCCACTAGAGGGCAAATCCTATATTGCATTATGTGATTCATTAGAAACTAACAGCATTAGAAAATATCTATCTGCTAGACTGAGATAGCACCAAACAACATGAATTATAACTGCATCCATTGAAAAACTGGTAGTCCCAGAAACATAATTATCTAAATAAAACTAAAATAAAATTTACAAAAATAAAACAATGCTTTACAGGGTGCGTACCTCCCATGGACAATTAGCTGCAGAGGTATAAAACTCCCCTGACACTGTCTGCACAATCTGTGTGTGCTGTGTGCATAATCTCCTGTGTATCCTGTGAAATAGAGCTTCACACTGCCCTCTCCTGCCTCTTGTCTGTGAAAAAGTAACATACAAGCAGAAGGCAGAGCAGACATGCTGAAGCTGCCTTATATAAGATACACCGATACTCTGCAGTGTAAATTAGGTCACTGATCTATCAGAGTGCTGCCTTGGGATAGGACTCAAAGCAGAACAGTAAAAGTGTGATGATACTCTGCTCCCTCTGTCTCTGTCCATGGACATAGTGCAGAATGTAGGCTGCATTCGTATATTTAGAATATAGTGCTATATTTTTTTTTTTTTAACAGTACACATCAGGTGATCATCCTCCCCTTCTTCTAGCTATCATAGGGGAAGGAGACAACCCATAAATGGCACATCATTCTCCACTATCAGCAATCGATAGCAGTAAGTAATAAAGCTAAAACTACTGATGCATACGCAGTCTAGGAACCACAGTGTACCAACCAAATAATAGCACCCACAGCCCCAATGACATTTCACAGTCGCTTCTCCCGAAGAAGGGATAACTTATTAAACAAATTATTTCACTTTTAAAGTGAATTTGCCGGACCACATCTTATTTAGGGATTTCACAGC
The DNA here is from genome assembly GCF_014858855.1 of Bufo gargarizans. Classification (NCBI taxonomy): domain Eukaryota; kingdom Metazoa; phylum Chordata; class Amphibia; order Anura; family Bufonidae; genus Bufo; species Bufo gargarizans. The sequence goes on along the minus strand of NC_058081.1, from coordinate 197,099,800 downwards.
AAAGGAGGTGAAAACATACATATGCACACAGTTGTTCAGTTTTTATTAATTTATTTCCAAACAAGGTATTTTTTACACTCCACTGTATTTGGGCTATTTTCTCAGGTCCATGGCATAAAATCTTATGTAAAATACATTTTAATTCCAAGGTATAATGGAACAAAACAGGAAAAGGGGGTGAATATTTTCACAAGGCACTGTATGTATATGTCAGTTTAGACCTACATTGTATGAATCCGCACGCACATGCTGAACTTAAATTTTAGGAGGTGTGGAGTGCTTAAAGTTTTGCTTGGGTTACACATTTAACTACAAATAGAAAGCTTTTTTCAAGATAAAATACAGTTTGACACAAAATTTTATGAAGGTCCCTGTTCTGCATAAAGTGCTATTGTGGCATTTTAACAATGTTCCAAGTGTCTACTTTCAGAAAACATATACAGTCAGGTCCATAAATATTGGGACATCGACACAATTCTAACATTGTTGGCTCTATACATCACCACAATGGATTTGAAATGAAACAAACAAGATGTGCTTTAACTGCAGTCAGCTTTAATTTGAGGGTATTTACATCCAAATCAGGTGAACGGTATACGAATTACAACAGTTTTCATATGTGCCTCCCACTTGTTAAGGGACCAAAAGTAATGGGACAATTGGCTTCTCAGCTGTTACATGGTCAGGTGTGTGTTATTCCCTCATTATCCCAATTACAATGAGCAGATAAAAGGTCCAGAGTTCATTTCAAGTGTGCTATTTGCATTTGGAATCTGTTGCTGTCAACTCTCAAGATGAGATCCAAAGAGCTGTCACTATCAGTGAAGCAAGCCATCATTAGGCTGAAAAAACTAAACAAACCCATCAGAGAGATAGCAAAAACATTAGGTGTGGCCAAAACAACTGTTTGGAATATTCTTAAAAAGAAGGAACGCATTGGTGAGCTCAGCAACACCAAAATACCCAGAAGACCACGGAAAACAACTGTGGTGGATGACCGAAGAATTCTTTCCCTGGTGAAGAAAACACCCTTCACTACAGTTGGCCAGATCAAGAACACTCTCCAGGAGGTAGGTGTATGTGTGTCAAAGTCAACAACAATCAAGAGAAGACTTCACCAGAGTGAATACAGAGGGTTCACCACAAGATGTGAACCATTGATGAGCCTCAAAAACTAGAAGGCCAGATTAGTTCACCAAATTACATCTAAAAAAGCCTTCACAGTTCTGGAACAACATCCTATGGACAGATGAGACCAAGATCAACTTGTACCAGAGTGATGGGAAGAGAAGAGTATGGAGAAGGAAAGGCACCGCTCCTGATTCTAAGCATACCAGCTCATCAGTGAAGCATGGTGGGGGTAGTGTCATGGCGTGGGCATGTATGGCTGCCAATGGAACTGGTTCTCTTGTATTTATTGATGATGTGACTGCTGACAAAAGCAGCAGGATGAATTCTGAAGTGTTTCAGGTAATATTATCTGCTCATATTCAGCCACATGCTTCAGAACTCATTGGACGGCGCTTCACAGTGCAGATGGACAATGACCCAAAGCATACTGCAAAAGCAACCAAAGACTTTTTTAAGGGAAAGAAGTGGAATGTTATGCAATGGCCAAGTCAATCACCTGACCTGAATCCGATTGAGCATGCATTTCACTTGCTGAAGACAAAACTGAAGGGAAAATGCCCCAAGAACAAGCAGGAACTGAAGACGGTTGCAGTAAAGGTCTGGCAGAGCATCACAAGGGATGAAACCCAGCTTCTGGTAATGTCTATGCATTCCAGACTTCAGGCTGTAATTGACTGCAAAGGATTTGCAACTAAGTATTAACAAGTGAAAGTTTGATTTATGATTATTATTCTGTCCCATTACTTTTGGTCCCTTAACAAGTGGGAGGCACATATGCAAACTGTTGTAATTCCTACACCGTTCACCTGATTTAGATGTATATACCCTCAAATTAAAGCTGACAGTCTCCAGCACATCTTGTCCTTTTCATTTCAAATCCATTGTGGTGGTGTATAGAGCCAAAAATGTTAGAATTGTGTTGATGTCCCAATATTTATGGACCTGGCTGTAGGTTTGGGTGGCTAGTATGATTTTTTATATTTTGTGATTTAGGTTTTGTATGCACATAGTGAAAATATTGTCCTGGCTACCAGAAGTGCAAAATGTCAAAAACAACAAAAAGTTTAAATGGGTTATCCCATGAAAATGTTTAGTACTCCCCCCCACCCTACCCAAATTTTTAGGTCAAGTTCACACTTCAGTTATTTGGTCAGTAATTTCCATCAGTTATTGTGAGCCAAAACCAGGTGCGGGTAAAAAACAGAACAGGTGCAGATCTTTCCATTATACCTGATCTCTGAGTAGGCTTCACCACTGGTTTTGGCTGTATCTAGTGGCGGCTGCATGAAAATGCTGTGTTTTCATGTCAGGAGAAGAGTTGCTGGACCCCCTCCCCCAGGCCTCATCACGTGGTCTGCATTCATTGAAGGTACACCACTGCCTAAGATCCCTCATAATCCCAAGAATAAGGGTTCCCCAATAGTGTTGAGCGCGAATATTCAAAAAGTGAATTTTTTATTTTATTTTTTAACAGTACACATCAGGTGATCATCCTCCCCTTCTTCTAGCTTGTGGACCAATGAGAAGGCTTTGTCACAACTTAGCAACATCCCTAGCAACCAATAGAAAAGTTGCTTACTCCTTACTATATAAGAACCTCCCCAGCAGCCATTTTCTAAAGTTTATTGCAGTTATGAAAGAGACAGCAGTGTCATTGCTGTGCTCTGTGCTTTGTGCTATTACATTAGACAGTTAACTTATATATATAATTCAGATAGTTAGTGGTAGATAGTCAGTGTAGGTTAGATTGAGCTATAGTGGAGCTGATCGGTTCCAGTGTAGGGTGTTAGGCAGTGTGATAGGTTCTGCTGTCCATACATGCTACAGACATAGTGCTGTGATGTCACAAGTATTGTGAAAAAATATGCGCATCATTAATTGCCGAAAATTTGCAAGTGCAAATATATTGGAACACTGTATCTGCATATAAAGCTATTCTAATGTTCTGCCATGCCAACCATTTTCTCCAGTCTCAGGAAACTTATACCAGCTTGAAAAATGTAGCATAAGTGACCCACGCCGGTATTTCATGCGCATTACGCGAATAATACATTGCTGATTTTCGCACTCAAGAATATAATATTGAATTCTCGAATTTGCGAATATATGACGAATATTCTACAAAATATTTGCGAAATATTGTGAATTTGAATATTGCCCCTGCCTCTCATCACTAGTCCCCAAGTAGAATAGTATTGCAAATGTTGTATTCTGATATGGGATGTTTGCTACACCAGGACATACAATTATTAACTGGTGGTGTGTTTGTCTAAGTCTCATCTGCACAGTAACCGGGCTAACAGGTTCTTCCCTAACAGCAGGCAGCAAAAAGAATCCTGTTCCTACTGTTAAAAGTCATTTTACAATTTACTGCAGGTCACTATCTATGAGCAAAGGAATATTTCTTTCCTCCTGGTATGGAAAAAGTCTATGTATGGATCACCAGGGTTTTCTGAAAGGTTAGGGTCTCATAGGTTTCAGATTGTGCAAATTTTTTTTTTGCTGAAAAACCGCTGTATAATACTATACCAGAAAAGTGAATGAGATTAGACAGACCTCAAGTTTGCGGAAATTGACCTGCCATGTGAAAATTTGAAATCTGCACCTTATAAATTGTGTGTATTTCAGCAGTTGGAATTGTAGTGTCCCACTCTGTGATAATCGGGGGGCCCTGTATAACTTTGGGCATATGCATTATACCATGTTAATGTATTGCTGTGTGAGCTGTAGTTCCTTATAACAGGCTGTTTTATTTGAGCATGTCATTACAACCATTCACCCCTAGGTGGTGCTGGCACCACACACATATATATACTGTGTATATATATATATATATATATATATATATATATATATATATGTGTACATATACAGTACAGACCAAAAGTTTGGACACACCTTCTCATTCAAAGAGTTTTCTTTATTTTCATGACTATGCAAATTGTAGATTCACACTGAAGGCATCAAAACTATGAATTAACACATGTGGAATTATATACATAACAAAAAAGTGTGAAACAACTGAAAATATGTCATATTCTAGGTTCTTCAAAGTAGCCACCTTTTGCTTTGATTACTGCTTTGCACACTCTTGGCATTCTCTTGATGAGCTTCAAGAGGTAGTCACCTGAAATGGTCTTCCAACAGTCTTGAAGGAGTTCCCAGAGATACTTAGCACTTGTTGGCCCTTTTGCCTTCACTCTGCGGTCCAGCTCACCCCAAACCATCTCGATTGGGTTCAGGTCCGGTGACTGTGGAGGCCAGGTCATCTGGCGCAGCACCCCATCACTCTCCTTCATGGTCAAATAGCCCTTACACAGCCTGGAGAGGTCATTGTCCTGTTGAAACATAAATTATGGTCCAACTAAACGCAAACCGGATGGAATAGCATGCCGCTGAAAGATGCTGTGGTAGCCATGCTGGTTCAGTATGCCTTCGATTTTGAATAAATCCCCAACAGTGTCACCAGCAAAGCACCCCCACACCATCACACCTCATCCTCCATACTTCACGGTGGGAACCAGGCATGTAGAGTCCATCCGTTCACCTTTTCTGCGTCGCACAAAGACACGGTGGTCGGAACCAAAGATCTCAAATTTGGACTCATCAGACCAAAGCACAGATTTCCACTGGTGTAATGTCCATTCCTTGTGTTCTTTAGCCCAAACAAGTCTCTTCTGCTTGTTGCATTTCCTTAGCAGTGGTTTCCTAGCAGGTATTCTACCATGAAGGCCTGATTCACACAGTCTCCTCTTAACAGTTGTTCTAGAGATGTGTCTGCTGCTAGAACTCTGTGTGGCATTGACCTGGTCTCTAATCTGAGCTGCTGTTAACCTGCGATTTCTGAGGCTGGTGACTCGGATGAACTTATCCTCCGCAGCAGAGGTGACTCTTGGTCTTCCTTTACTGGGGCGGTCCGCATGTGAGCCAGTTTCTTTGTAGCACTTGATGGTTTTTGTGACTGCACTTGGGGACACTTTCAAAGTTTTCCCAATTTTTCGGACTGACTGACCTTCATTTCTTAAAGTAATGATGGCCACTCGTTTTTCTTTACTTAGCTGCTTTTTTCTTGCCATAATACAAATTCTAACAGTCTATTCAGTAGGACTATCAGCTGTGTATCCACCTGACTTCTCCACAATGCAACTGATGGTCCCAACCCCATTTATAAGGCAAGAAATCCCACTTATTAAGCCTGACAGGGCACACCTGTGAAGTGAAAACCATTTAAGGTGACTACCTCTTGAAGCTCATCAAGAGAATGCCAAGAGTGTGCAAAGCAGTAATCAAAGCAAAAGGTGGCTACTTTGAAGAACCTAGAATATGACATATTTTCAGTTGTTTCACACTTTTTTGTTATGTATATAATTCCACATGTGTTAATTCATAGTTTTGATGCCTTCAGTGTGAATCTACAATTTTCATAGTCATGAAAATAAAGAAAACTCTTTGAATGAGAAGGTGTGTCCAAACTTTTGGTCTGTACTGTATATATATATATATATATATATATATATCTGAGGGTGTGCTAAGGCTAGTTTCACAGTAGCGGCAACGGAGTCCGGCAGGCTGTTCCGGCAGGTGAACAGCCTGTCTGATCCGTCCTGCTGCTAGTTCACGTGTGCCCACAGACTGCCGCTTCGTACCCATTGACTATAATGGGGGCCGAGTTCCGGCAGCAGCATGGCAGCGCACAGCGAGAGGCAGCCAGACTAAAAGTACTGCATGCACCAAGGGCACCTCAACCACCATCTGGTGGGAGTCCCTGGACAACAGAAGGAACTGGTGCTGCTGTCCTTCCATTCACTGGCCCAGGGAGCTCTACAGAACAGTGAGCAAACAACTACTACCCCCATCGGCCCACTAACACTCACATATTGCCCCTACGGCCCAGTCGCTGCAGAATGCAATGGATGAGATCTGTGGAAAATCTGCATCAAATATGCAACAGAAACCGCAAGTAACTCATGGTGTGGGTTGGCACAAAAATCTGCATGAAAATCAATGTTCTTAAACCCATTCTAGATCTGCTACTGCTTGCCAAGCAACCGAGATTTACAATGTTTAGGCGCCAATGATGTCATTCCACCCAGATCTAAAGCTTGTGAGCTACAGTGTAGGTACCAGAAAACAGGGCAAGATAACATATCTTGCCCTCTCAGTGAAATGGGAGGGTAGAGTGTGGGTAGAGTGTACTGAACACTGGAGTATAGCCGTAGTGGTGCTCCTAGCACTATAGACAGCCCCTCTGTGTTACAACTAACTAATTTGCATGAATATAAAAGTATTCATATCTCTGTAAGAGGCAGCCCTGATCATCCAGCAACATTTCCAACACATATATATATATAACAGACTGTCATGTTTCCCTCCAGCCACCAGAGGCCACTGTGGCTGAGTAGGACAGTGTGAGGAGTTGTTTCCAGAGGACAAGGAGTTAAGTGTTTTTCCCGGGCTGAGCAGAGAGCCTGGGCTGAAGGTGTCTGAGTACACAGGAAGAAGGACGCTGTGCACTGAGAGGGAGATCCACAGGGAAGATTAGAGTGATTTCTACCTGCCAACCTGCTGTGACATGGTATCTGGGACATTAGAGTGTGTTTGCTCTCTGACTGAGCTGATGTGTCCTGGTGTAGAAGAGAGACTGCTGTAGTGTGAGGCACTTACCAGAGGAACTGTGAGTGAATTCCAGGCCCTGCCTGATTACACGTCCAGAGCTGCTGATTATCTCTACCAGAGTTACAGAGACTACAAAGAGAGGCCAGAGCTGAGCCACGCTGAAGCAAGCAAGCAAGCAAGCAACCAGATCGGGACCCAGACTGTATCTGCCTGCATGTGCCGGACACCGAACTGTGAGTGCACTGATGCTAACCGGAGCTAGGACATAGTGGAATAGGATTTAGTTTAGTGCACCGTAGAGGTGCACCCCGGGTAGCGGGGACAGATAGGACTACCTAGAAGAGAGTAGCCTGCTATTGTCTGTACTTGTGTTTGTGATTCATTTGTTTTCTTTATGCAAATTTCCATTATCTTTGTTGTGAATTCTCAAGCTGTTCATATTGTAAATCTGCTTCTCCGGCAGTTAGAGTTCTCCTTTAATAAAGCCGGTTTCTACTTCAGCCTCCTTGTCTGCTGCACTGTACTTGAGTCCTGCTCTACGGTCTCTTCCTCTGCTGACCGTTACAAGTGGCGCTGCGAGCAGGGTACAGTCACAGAGATGGAGGTGGCTGAAGGCAATGTGCATGATGTTAATGTGAGTACCTCAGGCAATGGTGGAACCCTTGCAAGGGCCCTTCCTATTGGCACGTTGTTCAACTTGCTACCCAAATTTGATGGCCAGAACATGACACTGTCAGACTGGGTGACAAGGTTACAGAGTGCTGTTAGGATTTACAATGTCAGCCCAGAACTACAAGTAGAAATTGCTTTGGCCGCTCTCGAGGGTGAGGCCCGAAGAAATGTTCTCCTACAACCAGAAGCCACGCGCAATACATTGCAAGAGATGGTGAGATTCCTGGAAGAAATATATGGGGAAACAGCCAGTGCAGGGCACCTCCGGGCGAAGTTTTTTTACCGGATTCAACGGGAAGACGAAGGTGTCTCTCAGTACGCTACAGCCCTACAGGAAGTGTTGGCCGAGGTACAAAAAAAAGAGGCAGATGGGGTTACTGGCATGGGATCCATAGACCGGATACTGCGGGAACAATTTATTCTGGGGCTCTACAGCAATCCCCTGAAACAGGCTCTGCGGGAACGAGTCAGAGTAGACCCTACCCTAACCTTTCGACAAATTTTGGCAGAGGCCGTGACGCGAAACAAAGAAGACGGCTATGCTTCTGGAGTAATACGGACCCAGACCGTTGCACCCCCCGGGGTTACAAGAAATGAGGAAGCCCTGGTCAGAGTGGTACAAGACTTGCAGAGCTCCCTGAGTGCCATGCACGAAAAGTTGACACATCTGGAGAAACGGATAGAGTCGCGCCATACTACTGAGGCTGCCTATCCAGCCCGACAACAAACCTATCAGGCGACTCCGTGGGTTCCTACACCCGAATGCCCTTATGCTAGTTTACCATACCATCAAGCCCCTCATTACCCTTCAGTGGGGCCATCCAGCCAAGCTCTGAGGGCACCTCCCACTCGCAGGCAAAAAGTGGGCCGTCAAGGGGCACAGTGTTGGCGGTGTGGAGATCTAGGACATTTCGCCAGAGAGTGTCGGAATAATCCAGCTGGACGCCAAGAGCCGCCGTTAAACTACCGACCCCTGCAGTAGTGGGGCGTACTGCAGGGGAGGTGGAGAGCCAAGTTACCCAGCAAAGCTCCGAACACCTGGTCGCAGGGTGCCCCACTATACGAGCTGAGTTCGAAGGTGTTCCTGTCGACTGCTTAGTGGATACTGGGTCTCAAGTGACAACTATGCCCGAGTCATTCTTCTACCGTTACTTTCAAGCGCTGGCCAAGCCAGAACGAGAGACACTGGTCCGGGTTACAGCGGCTAACCAACAACAGATTCCTGTCACAGGGGTCGTGTGGATGAATGTACGGCTATGTGGACAGGAAGTGGGGCGGAAAGGTATCTTGTTGGTCCCCGAAACGTTCAAAGAAGATGTGCCGGTGATAATGGGCATGAATATCCTGCGAGAATTGGATCAGATCATGTTCACCAAACGGGGGCCGGGTTACTGGAAACAAGCCACCCCGCACAAACCTACCCAGAAAGCATTTCAACGGCTAATCCGTTTTTGTGGAACACAGAAAAGTGTACCAGCACACCAGGCGGTGGGAACGATCCGAGCGCCAGGAAAGGCTACCTTCACCCTTCCCCCTGGTCGGGAGACCGTGCTGACGTTACCCGTGGGAACTTTCCGTAATCTGGAAGGCATGGAGGTGTTCGTTGAACCAACAGGCCTAGGAGAGCTGGGTCAGGACGTCCTGGTGGCCCGGACACTGGGAGTGGTCCAGAATGGACGAGTACCCATAAGAGCTGTGAATGTGGGATATCTAGAAGTTCCCTTGACGCCAGGGGTGGAACTGGCTCATGTGTACCTACATCAGGGAGAAATCCTGAGTCAGAGAGAAGTGACTCTAGCTCCGGTAGGGGATGCTGGTTGGACCCTGGCAGTTACTGCCAGTGCAGAAGAGGCGCCGACCCCAGAATGGAATGGGGGAACCATCTTGGATCAAATGGAGATAGATGTTAAGGCTCTCAGTTTAGACCAACAGCGAGCAGTTGAAACCATGCTGTGGGAGAATCAGGCTGCGTTTGCCCGCCACGCCGATGACTTTGGCTGCACGAATGCTATCACACATGATATACCGACGGGGGACACTCCACCAATTCGGGAGAGATATCGACAGATTCCGCCCAAGTTGTACCAGGAAGTGAAGACGCTATTGAAACAGATGATAGATTCCGGAGTGGTGCGGGGGAGCCAGAGCCCTTGGGCAGCCCCAGTGGTGCTTGTCAAGAAGAAGGACGGCACTATTCGATTTTGTGTGGATTACCGGCGGTTGAATGCTTGCACTGCGCGAGACTCATATCCTCTGCCACGCATCGAGGAGTCTCTGACGGCTCTAGGACGAGCCAAATACTTCTCCACCCTGGATCTAGCAAGTGGGTACTGGCAAGTACCAGTGGCTGAGCAGGACAAGGCAAAGACAGCATTCATACTCCCCATGGGGTTATTTGAATTCAACAGGATGCCATTCGGACTGACTAATGCCCCTGGAACCTTCCAGCGGCTGATGGAGAGATGCCTGGGAGACCTGAATTTTGAAGCCACTCTGATATACCTAGACGATATCATCGTATACTCTGCTACTTTTCATGAACACTTGAATCGGCTAGGGCAGGTACTCGAGCGACTGCGATCCCATGGCCTGAAGGTAAAGCCAAAGAAGTGTCATCTCTTCAAGAGGGAGATCGAGTACCTGGGCCATAGGGTGTCCCAAGACGGAGTGCTACCGTCCCAAGACAAAGTGGCTGCAATACGACAATGGATAGTGCCGAGAACACTGCGTGAGTTGAAGGCCTTCCTGGGACTGACTGGGTACTACCGGCGGTTCATCAAAGACTACGCAAAAATAGCGGGCCCTCTGAATGAGTTGTTGAGAGGAACGGCTGGGCAACCCAAGGGCCAAAGTATCCCCTGGGGACAGAAACAGGAAGAGGCCTTCCAGGCCCTGAAAGAAGCCCTGACATCGGCCCCCATCCTGGCTTATGCCGATTTTGATAAACCATTCATCTTAGCTACTGATGGCAGCCTCTACGGACTTGGGGCAGTCCTGTCGCAGGTACAAGATGGACATGAGAGAGTGATCGCTTATGCCAGTAGATCCTTGCGAGATACGGAGCGAAACCCCCATAACTACAGTTCCTTCCGGCTGGAACTCCTTGCCCTGGTGTGGGCTATGACGGAGAAATTTGCAGGATATCTGACAGGAGCTAAGATCTTCGTACGGACGGATAACAATCCCCTGGCCCATCTGGGTACTGCCAAGTTGGGAGCCCTGGAGCAACGCTGGGCGGCTCGCCTCGCAAAGTATGACTTCTCAATTCGCTACCGCTCCGCTACAGAGAACACTAATGCTGATGGTCTCTCGAGGGTTACTTTTGAAACTCCAGTAGGGGATATGGATGAACAAAAGGAAGAAGATGAAACTCCTGACTTCCGCAAGTTCGCTCCCCCAACAGTCGCGGCCCAGACAAGTGGGGAGGCCCGTAAGTTGCCCAAAGCATTGGGGAGAACTAATGAAGAATGGGGCAGATTGCAAGATGAAGACATTGGACTGCAGCAAATGAAAAGCTGGGTAACCCAGTGCAGGAAACCCAACAAAGAAGAAAGGACTGATCTGGATGCCGAGATGAAGTCCGTTCTACATCAATGGGACAGACTGGAAGTGCATGGAGCTGTTTTGTTCCGCAAGTGGCAACAGCCTGCCGACCTAGAGGCGAGGTGGCAGGTAGTGATACCCAGAAGAATGGCACGGGAGATAGCCAAAGAGGCTCATGAGTTTGGAGCTCACTTCGGGCCAGTCAAGACATACCAGTGGCTGCAGCGTTATGTGTATTGTCCGCGACTGGAGGCCACAGTTGAAGAAGTTTGCCGACAGTGTCGAGTGTGTGAACTCACGAAGAGTACAGAACAGAGAGCACCCCTACAGTCCATCCAGACCACAGAACCGCTGGAAGTGTTGATGATAGACTATCTTCTTGTGGGACAATCGTCAAGAGGTCCACAGTATTGCCTGGTCATGATCGACCACTTCTCCAAGTTTGCAGTAGTCACCCCAACTCGGGACCAGACGGCCGAGTCCGCGGCACGAGCCATTTGTCAAGACTTCATTCGGGTCTATGGGTGTCCAAAGCGGATCCATTCAGATCAAGGGGCGTGCTTTCAAGGAAAAGTGATGGAAGAGCTACATCGACTGTACGGCATTGAAAAATCCAGGACAACTCCTTATCATCCCCAAGGAAACGGAGCCTGTGAGCGCTTTAACCGCACATTGCTGCAAATGCTGAGGACACTAGAGGAAGACAAGAGGGCACACTGGCCTGACTACCTGCCAGAATTAGTCTGGGCTTACAATAATCGTGTCCACACCACCACCGGTTACACCCCATACATGTTACTGTTCGGTAGGGCTGGTCGAGAGATCGTGGAATTAAATCTAGAACAGCCAGAAGACCTAATAGAGCGATCAACCACCTCATGGGTGAAAGAACACCGTCGGCGTCTCCAGACCATTCGCCGGTTGGCAGGTCAGCGGTTACAGGAGAGAGCTCATACAGACCGTCCTCCAGTTCAGGAGGTTCCATTGCAGCCTGGGGATCGGGTACTGGTACGAGAGAAACGTCCCAGAGGCAAGTTGAGTGAGCGTTGGGAAGTACAACCGTATAAAGTGATCAAGAGAGTGTACCCTAATGGTCCGGTCTACGAAGTGCAGGTTGAGAATGAGGAATTTGCTTCACGGACTCTACATAGGAATATGTTACGGCCATGCCGGTCCAAAGATCCCGCACCTGTTCAGAGGACACCTCCTCCTGCCCCATACTCAGAACTTGTTATCTCTGATGGAGATTATGGTGAAGACTGGTGGACTGCTCCCAACACTGAAGAAGCCTCCCAGGTTACAGGTGATGAAGGCACTGTCACAGAACCATTGCCAGCCCGTAATGGAGAGGGGCCCTCGGACACACCCGAACCTCCTATTGTGGTGGATGAATCCAGACTGGCAGTTCCTAGTGGAGAGAGTCAGGTCGTAACAGATAGCCAGGACCTCCGGAGATCCAGTAGGCTTACTGCAGGGGTTCCACCAAACAGGTACGCTGCTGATGAGTTCATTTGGTCCACCTGTATGTATTGTGGACAATGTTGTACTGCTGTATAAAAAGTTACATTAACCATTATTTCTATGGACTATATAGTAAGGCCGAGGACGGCCACCTTTAAGTGGGGAGGCATGTAAGAGGCAGCCCTGATCATCCAGCAACATTTCCAACACATATATATATAACAGACTGTCATGTTTCCCTCCAGCCACCAGAGGCCACTGTGGCTGAGTAGGACAGTGTGAGGAGTTGTTTCCAGAGGACAAGGAGTTAAGTGTTTTTCCCGGGCTGAGCAGAGAGCCTGGGCTGAAGGTGTCTTAGTACACAGGAAGAAGGACGCTGTGCACTGAGAGGGAGATCCACAGGGAAGATTAGAGTGATTTCTACCTGCCAACCTGCTGTGACATGGTATCTGGGACATTAGAGTGTGTTTGCTCTCTGACTGAGCTGATGTGTCCTGGTGTAGAAGAGAGACTGCTGTAGTGTGAGGCACTTACCAGAGGAACTGTGAGTGAATTCCAGGCCCTGCCTGATTACACGTCCAGAGCTGCTGATTATCTCTACCAGAGTTACAGAGACTACAAAGAGAGGCCAGAGCTGAGCCACGCTGAAGCAAGCAAGCAAGCAAGCAACCAGATCGGGACCCAGACTGTATCTGCCTGCATGTGCCGGACACCGAACTGTGAGTGCACTGATGCTAACCGGAGCTAGGACATAGTGGAATAGGATTTAGTTTAGTGCACCGTAGAGGTGCACCCCGGGTAGCGGGGACAGATAGGACTACCTAGAAGAGAGTAGCCTGCTATTGTCTGTACTTGTGTTTGTGATTCATTTGTTTTCTTTATGCAAATTTCCATTATCTTTGTTGTGAATTCTCAAGCTGTTCATATTGTAAATCTGCTTCTCCGGCAGTTAGAGTTCTCCTTTAATAAAGCCGGTTTCTACTTCAGCCTCCTTGTCTGCTGCACTGTACTTGAGTCCTGCTCTACGGTCTCTTCCTCTGCTGACCGTTACATCTCTGCAGCTGTACAAGCTAAAAACAAAAGAAACATATTGTTTTAATCAGAATGATCAACCCTACCAGTCAGTATGCCTGATTTAATAGGGTGTCACGATGAGGATACCTTAAGTCCACCCGCACCACTGTCCCTGCTGACTTGTACAATCCGTCCTAGGTGACGGTCCTTATAAAGGGCTGGGACCTATTAGGGAACAATACCAGGGGAAAATAACAAACAAAGACAGACCGTGACCAGAAGGAATGAAAAACTACACTACGAAATTACAAAAATTTAATTTTATAATTGTTTATATCCTTTAAAAAATGCAAATACAATGTACTGGTGTATATAGAGATGTATCTGTAGACAACAGTACATTATGCATGGGAAGAATATTGAAGCTTTTAGAAAGAGAAAATCCTTTCATTGGGGAGGAACTGAACTGTGACTGCATAGAAAAGGCCAAGGACCAGTGGCGTACATAGAGAAATAAGGGCCCCATAGCAAGGATCAAACCAGGCCCCCCCCCCCCCCCACACACACAGAATAGAAGGGTTTCTGCCTAAACCCTTTTCAATGATCCTTGCACCATTTTTTCCACTGCCTCATTTGCTAAAAGCTGTTCCTTTATAGCAGGGTTTCTCAACTCCAGTCCTCAGAACCCTCCTACCAATATTGATTTCATGACTTCCTTAGTATTGAGCAGGTGATATAATTAGTGTCCATGCATCAAGACTTACCATAGGTATTTATTCTGTGGGATATTCTCAAATACCGACCGGTAGATGGTTCCCGAGGACTTGAGTTGAGAAACCCTGCTTTAGAGGGTAGAGTCCTGACCAAGTTTTAACCCCCAGTAGAAGAGGAGATGATCCCAACTGGGCCCCCTCTTGCCCTGGGCCCCATAGCAGTGGCATGGTCTGCCACTATGGTAGTTACGCCCCTGCCAAGGACTCCTTACAGCCTCAGAATACGGTTGGGAACGCCTGGCCTCACCATCGGTGTGAGTAGTAATCCACCATTGACTGCGTGCCACTGCATCTTCAGATTGTTGTTCTCTGCCTAACACTGAATCTGTCAGAGAGTTGCTCTAATGGCTTGGTCTCTAGCCCTTTCTCTGAACTCCTGACAGCTCATATACACTAATTTAAGCCATGTTCTTATCAATTTGATGATTGTGTTCATGAGCTGTCAGAAGTTCAGAGATAAGTGCTACAGATCGAGCTATCAGAGCACCTCTAAGGGTACTTTCACACTTGCGTTGTTTGATTCCGGCAGGCAGTTCCGTTGCCTGAACTGACTGCCTGATCAGGCAAACTGTATGCAAACGGATGTCATTTTTTCTGACTGATCAGGCATTTTTCTGACTGATCAGGATCCTGATCAGTCAGAAAAATGCCTGATCAGTCAGAAAAATGCCTGATCAGTCAGAAAAATGCATTGCAATACCGGATCCGTTTTTCCGGTGTCATCAGGCAAAACGGATCCGTTTTTTTTTTTTTTTTTTCATTTTTAAAGGTCTGCGCATGCGCAGACCGGAATGACGGATCCGGCATTCCGGTATTTTGAATGCCTGATCCGGCACTAATGCATTCCTATGGAAAAAAATGCCTGATCAGGCATTCAGGCAAGTCTTCAGTTTTTTTCGCCGGAGATAAAACCGTAGCATGCTACGGTTTTCTCTTTTGCCTGATCAGTCAAAACAACTGAACTGAAGACATCCTGATGCAAACTGAACGGATTACTCTCCATTCAGAATGCATGGGGATATGCCTGATCAGTTATTTTCCGGTATAGAGCCCCTGTGACGGAACTCTATGCCGGAAAAGAAAAACGCAAGTGTGAAAGTACCCTAAGATATTGATGAGCGGCAGGGGCGATATTCGAATTTGCAATATTTCACAAATATTTTGTAGAATATTAGTCATATATTGGTGATTTCGAGAATTCGCTATTATTTAATTGATTGCGAAAACCGGCAATGTAATATTTGTGTAAAGCGTGCGCAATACAGGTGTAGGTCACTTTTGCTACATTTTCCAAGCTGCTAGAAGTTTCCTGAGACTGGAGAAAATGGTTGGCACGGCAGAACATTAAAAATGGCTTTATATGCAGATAGAGTGTTCCAATATATTCGTGATTGAGCTAATCGGCAATTAATGATGCACATATTTTGGCGCAATACGTGAAACTTCAAATTTTAGCAGGTCTGACTACATATTACTGATTGGTGCACTAAGTATTGTTGTAACATCACAGCACTGTCTGAAGCATGTACAGTCGTGTCAGGGCTGGAATAGTGGATCAGGTATGGAATCCTTTGGCAGGGATGAAATAATCCCAAAAATTAGCGTAGTACAAAAAAGGTCAATCCAATCGGGTAGTCGGTTCCAGTTCCGGGTCGTGGCGGGCAGCAGAAATCGTAATCGAGGAAACAGGCAAGGAGTCGGTAGCTGGGAAGTCAGATTAAACAACAGGTTCACAGGAGGGAGCTGGGTGTTCACCATAAGGTTGAATAACTCAGCAATGAGTCAAGGCTCTGACTGGCTTTAAGTACACAGGGAACCCAGGACCGCCCCCCTGGTTGCCGGGCAACCAGGAGGCTTCCTTAGTCAGAAGCCAATCATAAGGCTGAGGGCGGTGACGGAGGCTGAAGCCCTCCCCTAGCCTTAGTAGTACCTGTGGTCTGGAATGGAGCATGTGCACTACGCTTGTATCCCCGCGCACGCGGCTTGTGTACCGCGCACCCGGCGTCCGACTCGCGCAGGCGCACTGGCCACATTGACGTCAGGTGTCCTGTCAGGAGGAAGAGGAGGAGCTATCTGCGCCCGCCGCCCGCGCCTGCAAACCCGATGCGAAACGGCCCCCCTGGTTCCCTGACAGAGCCCCCCACCAAGGAGCGGCCGCCGGACGCGAACCTGGGATGGCCGATCAGGATGAGCCCTGTGGAATGCGCGGACCTTGGCGTCTGCATGAAGGTTACCTGCTGGTTCCCAGGAACGCTCCTCTGGCCCATATCCCTTCCAGTGGACAAGGTATTCCAAGACTCCACGGCGTCTGCGGGAGTCCAAGATCCCCTGGACTTCATATTCATCATTGTTATCCACCTGAATGGGAGCGGGTGGCATCAACACTCTGCCCACAAGGGTGTTGGCACGGTAGGGTTTCAGTAGTGATACATGAAACACCGGATGGATGTTAAATGAAGTGGGCAGGTTTAGTCTCGCCGCGACGTCGTTGACCATTGAGGCGATAGTGAATGGTCCCAAATAGCGAGGGCCCAATTTCTTGGACGGGCAGGTCAGTTTAAGGTGCTGAGAAGATAACCATACCCTATCCCCACTTCTGTACTTGGGGCTCTCGGTGCGTCTCCGATCCGCCTGAGTCTTTTGCTGTTGCTGGGTAATGTGGAGCTTCTGCACTAGGGTACGTAGCAAACCCCGGAGACGACGGAGGCGCTGGGCCACTTCAGGTACGGGAATGTCCACCGGAAGGTCTGGAAGCGTCAAGGGATGGTACCCGTAATTCGCATAAAAGGGTGAGAGTCCCGTAGAGGTATGCTGCTGTTGATTGTATGCATATTCTGCCAGAGGGAGAAGGTCCACCCAGTCGTCTTGTAGGTACGACGAATAGCAGCGAAGATACTGCTCCAAGGTTTGGTTCGTCCTCTCCGTCTGGCCGTTGGACTGGGGATGATAAGCAGAGGACAGGTTGCGGGTGATGTGGAGGCAGCGGCAAAATTGGCTCCAGAAACGGGAGGTGAACTGCGAACCCCGATCAGATACAATAGAGGAGGGGAGTCCATGTAGGCGGAACACGTGCTGTAAAAACAATTTTGAGGTATGTTGGGCTGTTGGAAGGCCGGTAGTTGGAATAAAGTGGGCCATCTTGGTGCATCTATCTACTACAACCAAGATCGTAGTGTGGCCCTGTGAAGGAGGTAAGTCCACCACGAAATCCATTGCGAGGTCCCTTCAGGGCACCATTGCCACGGGTAGAGGTTGTAGTGGGCCGACTGGCCGGGTGTGGGGTCTCTTGTGCATGGCACAGATAGTGCATGAGCCCACAAAGGACCGTACATCCGCCGCTAGGGAAGGCCACCAGAACTGCCTCTGCACGTACTCTAAGGTATTGCGTATTCCCCTGTGACCTGCGGTTGGGTGGTCGTGATGATGTTGCAGGACCGGAACCCGATGGGAAGTAGGCACGTAGATTTTTCCCTGATGGTAACGTAGACCCTGCCTTTGTGGCAGGTGTGCTGCTTCAGACGGTACGGTCACGCTGGCTTGTCGGATCTCTTCGAGTAATGAATGTTGCGTGGCCAAAAAGTAGGTGCTTGGAAGGATGGTTTCTGGAGGTGAAAACACGGCATCGGTGTCATGAAGACGGGAGAGGGTATCGGCCTTCCCGTTCTTTGATCCAGGACGATATGTTATCTGGAGGGTGAAGTGGGAAAAGAAGAGGGCCCACCTGGCTTGCCGGGGCCGTAACCTCTTAGCAGTACGAAGGTATTCTAGGTTACGGTGATCAGTATAGACAGTTACCGGGTGCTTGGCTCCCTCCAGCAGATGCCGCCACTCCTCCAGCGCATTTTTTATGGCCAGTAGTTCCCTCTCGCCCACATCGTAGTTTCGTTCCGCCTTGGTTAACTTGCGGGAGTAGAACGCCACTGGGTGTAGGAGTTGTTTCTCCCCTTGTCTTTGGGAGAGAACTGCCCCGACAGCTTTCTCTGAGGCATCTGTCTCCAGGTAGAAGGGGAGAGCAGTGTCAGGCTGTGCCAATACCGGAGCTTGTGTGAAGAGCCTTTGGAGGGTTTGGAAGGCCTTATGAGCGGCAGGGGTCCATACAAATGGAACGTTGTTCCCGGTTAGGACCGTAATAGGAGCGCATATGGCCGAGAAATTCCGGATGAAGCGACGGTAGAAATTCGCGAAACCGATGAACTGTTGGACCATTCGTCGGTTTCGTGGGATAGGCCATTCTAGGATGGCCTGCACCTTCTTGGGGTCCATCTCCACTTTTCCGGGGGACAGTATGTATCCCAAGAATTCAATAGAAGGAACCTCAAAGATGCTCTTCTCCAGCTTCCCATAGAGTCGGTGTGTCCGAAGGCGCTGGAGGACTACCTTCACATGTCTCTCATGCTGCTGAAGTGTGTGGGAAAAAATAAGGATGTCATCCAGATACACTACCACATATGTGTCCAGAAGGTCGCGGAAGACATCGTTGATAAAGCTTTGGAAGGTAGCTGGGGCGTTGCAAAGCCCGAAGGGCATCACCAGATACTCATAATGGCCGAATCTGGAACGAAAAGCCGTCTTCCATTCATCGCCCTCACGGATCCGCACAAGATTATAGGCCCCCCGGAGGTCGATTTTGGAGAACACTTTGGCATCCTTCACTCGGTCCAGGAGATCAGGGATGAGAGGGAGAGGGTATTTATTTTTCCTGGTGATGTTGTTAAGGCCCCGGTAGTCCACACAGGGCCGAAGACCCCCGTCCTTCTTCCCCACAAAAAAGATACCTGCACCGACTGGGGAGGTGGACGGGCGGATGAAGCCCTTCGCCAGGCTTTCCTCAATGTAATCCCTCAGCGCCTGGGTCTCGGGCTCAGACAAGTTGTATAACCGTCCGTACGGCAGCGAGGCCCCGGGGAGTAGATCAATGGGGCAGTCATAAGGTCTGTGGGGAGGTAAGGTGTCTGCCCCTGCTTTCTCAAAGACATCTGCATATTCTTCGTATTTAGCAGGTAATACCCGAGGAGATGAGGCCAGGACCAGCAGAGAGCCAGGAACGGAGGAGATGCAGTGGGAGATGCAATAAGAGGACTGAAATGTGACACGTCCCAGGGCCCAGTCAATTTGGGGGTTGTGCTTTTTAAGCCATGGGATGCCCAAGATAACAGGAAATAAAGGAGAGGGTACGATGTCCCACACGATCTCTTCACGGTGGTGGCGACCAATGGAAAGGGTAAGAGGGTGTGATTCCAAGGAGACCGGTCCGGTTTTTAATGTACTGCCGTCCACCATGTGGAGTCGGGATGGGTGTTCCTTGGAGCGCAAGGATATTCCTAGCTGCGTGGCAAGTTTGGAATCAAAAAAACAGCTGCTTGCGCCCGAATCGATTAAGGCCGTGAGTTCATAGCCAGTTCCGTTCAGCTGTAGAGAAACACATAGAGTTAGATGTGAAGAACCGTGGTATACAGGTATGTTCAGGAACACAGCGGAACTGACAGTCCTACCTGTAGGTGGTTTGACAGGACAGTCTCTCAACATATGCCCGGATTTGGCACAGTAGAGGCAGAGATTGAGAGTCCGCCTTCTGGACCTCTCAACTGCTGAGAGTGGACCCCTGACTACTCCGACCTGCATTGGTTCGTCCGGGGTGAGGTCTCCCACTGTGGAGGATTGCCCAAGGACTGAAACGGGAAGAGGATTGGATCGCCGTGCAGGAAGAGGCAAAGCAAGCTGTCTCTCCGTCCTTCGTTCCCGGAAACGGCGGTCCAGTTGGGTAACCGTGCTCATCAGCCCTTCCAGGACCTCTGGGATCCCGATACGGGCGAGTTCGTCTTTTAATTGGTCCGACAGTCCGATCCGGAACTGGTCGATAAGGGCCACTTCATTGAGCCCGGTATCTGGTGCGATCTCCCGGAACTCTGTAATGTAGTCCTCCACTGGACGCCTTCCTTGTCGCAGGGAACGGAGAGTGTCCCTAGAGGTGGAAGCGCGCAGGGGGTCGTCAAAGAGTGCCTGCATGGTGGAAACAAAGGAGCCCCAAGAGGACAGCACTGGGCTATCAGTTTGCAGGAGCTGATGGGCCCAGGTCTGTGGGGGTCCCGTGAGCAGGGAGATAGCTGTCCGTACTTTGACATAGTCCGAGGAGTAAGTGCGGGGTTTCAAGGAGAACAGTAGCTCGCAGGAAATAATAAACGAACGGTATTTCTTCCTGTCTCCAGAAAAGCGTTCTGGTAGGGCTACTGCTGGTTCACTGTTCACCACTTCTAGTGAGGTGCGTGGAGCGGGAGGAGGTGAGGGTGGTAGTGCAGTGAACTGGGCTTGGCGCAGCTCCTGGGCACGCATTCTCCCTAATAGGTGTGCATGGCTGGCCTGCATGTCCTGAAGGGCTTGCGCCATCATCGTCAGTTGTTCGGACAAAGAAGGGGCACCGTCTGCAGGTCCCGCGGATTCCATGGTTCGGCTGAGTTATTATGTCAGGGCTGGAATAGTGGATCAGGTATGGAATCCTTTGGCAGGGATGAAATAATCCCAAAAATTAGCGTAGTACAAAAAAGGTCAATCCAATCGGGTAGTCGGTTCCAGTTCCGGGTCGTGGCGGGCAGCAGAAATCGTAATCGAGGAAACAGGCAAGGAGTCGGTAGCTGGGAAGTCAGATTAAACAACAGGTTCACAGGAGGGAGCTGGGTGTTCACCATAAGGTTGAATAACTCAGCAATGAGTCAAGGCTCTGACTGGCTTTAAGTACACAGGGAACCCAGGACCGCCCCCCTGGTTGCCGGGCAACCAGGAGGCTTCCTTAGTCAGAAGCCAATCATAAGGCTGAGGGCGGTGACGGAGGCTGAAGCCCTCCCCTAGCCTTAGTAGTACCTGTGGTCTGGAATGGAGCATGTGCACTATGCTTGTATCCCCGCGCACGCGGCTTGTGTACCGCGCACCCGGCGTCCGACTCGCGCAGGCGCACTGGCCACATTGACGTCAGGTGTCCTGTCAGGAGGAAGAGGAGGAGCTATCTGCGCCCCCGCGGCCCGCGCCTGCAAACCCGATGCGAAACGGCCCCCCTGGTTCCCTGACAAGTCGTGGCCAAAAGTTTTGAGAATTACATAAATATTGAAAATTGGAAAAGTTGCTGCTTAAGTTTTTATAATAGCAATTTGCATATACTCCAGAATGTTATGAAGAGTAATCAGATGAATTGCATAGTCCTTCTTTGCCATGAAAATTAACTTAATCCCCCAAAAAACTTTCCACTGTATTTCATTGCTGTCATTAAAGGACCTGCTGAGATCATTTCAGTAATCGTCTTGTTAACTCGGGTGAGGCTACTTTCACACTAACGTTCGATCGGATCCGTTCTGAACGGATCCGCTCATATTAATGCAGACGGTGGCTCCGTTCAGAACGGATCCCTCTGCATTATAACTTAGAAAATTTTTCTAAGTGTGAAAGTAGCCTGAGCGGATCCGTTCAGACTTTACATTGAAAGTCAATGGGGGACGGATCCGCTTGAAGATTGAGCCATATGGTGTCATCTTCAAGCGGATCCGTCCCCTTTGACTTACATTGCAAGTCGGAACGGATCCGCTCGCCTCCGCACGGCCAGGCGGACACCCGAACGCTGCTTGCAGCGTTCAGGTGTCCGCTCACTGAGCGGAGCGGAGGCTGAGCGCTGGCAGGCGGATACATTCTCAGTGGATCCGCCTCCACTGAGAATGCATTAGGGCCAGGCGGCTGCGTTCAGGGCCGCTTGTGAGCCCCTTCAAACGGAGCTCAAGAGCGGACACCTGAACGCAGGTGTGAAAGTAGCCAATGTTGACGAGCACAAGGCTGGAGATCATTATGTCATGCTGATTGGGTTAAAATGGCAGACTTGACCTGTTAAAAGGAGGGTGATGCTTGAAATCATTGTTCTTCCATTGTTAACCATGGTGACCTGCAAAGAAACGCGTGCAGACATCATTGCATTGCATAAAAATGGCTTCACAGGCAAGGATATTGTGGCTACTAAGATTGCACCTCAATCAACAATTTATAGGATCATCAAGAACTTCAAGGAAAGAGGTTAAATTCTTGTTAAGAAGGCTTCAGGGTGTCCAAGAAAGTCCAGCAAGCGCCAGGATCGTCTCCTAAAGAGGATTCAGCTGCGGGATCGGAGTGCCACCAGTGCAGAGTTTGCTCAGGAATGGCAGCAGGCAGGTTTGAGCGCATTTGCACGCACAGTGAGGCGAAGACTTTTGGAAGATAGCCTGGTGTCAAGAAGGGCAGCAAAGAAGCCACTTCTCTCCAAAAAAAACATCAGGGACAGATTGATCTTCTGCTGAAAATATGGTGAATGGACTGCTGAGGACTGGGGCAAAGTCATATTCTCCGATGAAGCCTCTTTCCGATTGTTTGGGGCATCAGGAAAAAGGCTTGTCTGGAGAAGAAAAGGTGAGCGCTACCATCAGTCCTGTGTCATGCCAACAGTAAAGCATCCTGAGACCATTCATGTGTGGGGTTGCTTCTCATCCAAGGGAGTGGGCTCACTCCCAATTTTGCTCAAAAACACAGCCATGAATGAAGAATGGTACCAAAACACCCTCCAACAGCAACTTCTTCCAACAATCCAACAACAGTTTGGTGAAGAACAATGCATTTTCCAGTACGATGGAGCACCGTGCCATACGGCAAAAGTGATAACTAAGTGGCTCGGGGACCAAAACGTTGACATTTTGGGTCCATGGCCTGGAAACTCCCCAGATCTTAATCCCATTGAGAACTTGTGGTCAATCCTCAAGAGGCGGGTGGACAAACAAAAACCCACTAATTCTGACAAATCAGGAATTGGCCCAGAAGTTGATTAAGAGCATGCCCAGTCGAATTGCAGAGGTCCTGAAAAAGAAGGGCCAACACTGCAAATAATGACTCTTTGCATAAATGTCATGTAATTGTCGATAAAAGCCTTTGAAACGTATGAAGTGCATGTAATTATATTTCACTACATCACAGAAACAACTGAAACAAAGATCTAAAAGCAGTTTAGCAGCAAACTTTGTGAATACTAATATTTGTGTCATTCTCAAAACTTTTGGCCACGACTGTATGTATGGACAGCAGAACCACTACCTAACACACTACCTAACACCCTGCACTGCAACAGCTACACTATCTAACCTACACTGACGATCTCCCACTAACTATCTGTATTATATATATAAGCTATTTAACTATTTTTCTAATGTAATGAGTGGAAAGCACAGAGCACAGCAATGACACTGCTGTCTCTCTCATAACGTTAAAAAACTCTAGAAAATGGCTGCTGAGGAGGTTCTTATATAGTAAGGGGTAGGCAACTTTCCTATTGGTTGCTAGGGATGTTGCTAAGCTCAGACAAAGACATTGCAGCCTTCTCATTGGCCCACAAGCAAGAAGCTGGGAGGGATCATATGATGGTTCAGATGAAAAAAAATCTACGGTATTCAAAAATACGAATATATATCACTATATTCTAAATATTCTCAAATTCTCAAAGTGCTGATATTCGCAATTAATATTCGCTATTCAAATATTCACGCCCAACACTACTCTCCTGACAGATCCAGTGTGAGGCAGAGATCAGTAGTCTGTAGATGCACTGAAACTGAAATCCATAGAGAGAAAGACCAATTGAGAGAAAGACCAATTGAAGTGTCTGCTTCTGGTCACTCATGCAGACTGGCAGAGTCTTCCACTGTAAGCATTGACTCCTAACTGCAGAACACTGCAAGGGGCTCTGACTTCTCTCTTTATATACCATTTCTAGCTAGACTAAAACCTTCTAGTGGGATGGGTGAAGTGGAGAAGCTCAGCACAAACAATTACAAACTTACCACTCCCATCTGGCATAAACTTACATTACTCAATGGCAATAACACTGCAGTTTTTCCAAACAAAAACAAGTTTCCAGACATAACATCATAGCTAAAACCAGACATTCAAAAGGTCAAACTGTCTGATTCTGGTGGTAAACAAGTCTAGCTTTTTCCCTCCAAAACATAGTCTTCTTTAAACCCTATTATAGCTGTGGAAAATTAGCAGCTTCCACAAATGTCCAGACTTCTAAGTACCCCTTGCTCCAGGGCACTACTTGTGTCTTTTCTAAGGGGGGGGGGGGGGGGTGCATATCCTTTCTGCTGCTGTTCTCCCCTATCACAGCTCAGGAGGTGTGTCCTTTCTGCAGCAGCTCTCTCTCAGTAAATATATATGTCTGGTAGTTGAAGGATGGAACTGCTCACTCAGCTCAGTGGGTGGACATGCTCAGTACTGTACAGATTAAACACCAGGAGTGTCATTAAAATTAAGTAAAAAGTAGCATGCAACTAGAACATTTTTGTAAAGGAATATACATTACAGAGGTAAATAGTTAACATTCGAGCAACATTGGCACAACCCCTTTAAATACAGACTTTATGGTTCTGTGGTTGCAGACTGGTATAGCCATTTATTGAGGACAGGTTGTGTTCTGGGACCATATGGTTTATGGAACATTATGGGTTTTATGGGGCTAATTCATTAAAAAGTTGTAATTAATATGTAACTGTATTTTCCATATGAACATTTGTATTATAGGCTGCCAATTTCTGGCATGGGCAATGATGCACTTCAGAATGTTTAATGGAGGTGTGCCCTTCTATATTTGCTTTCCATACAAATAGGCAGATTAGTACCGTTACACTTTTTCCAGTTGGTAAATGGCCTTTAATAATATTACTTTACAAGCCAGCAAATTATAACGTTAGCACTGGAGTTTTCATATTATAGACAATGGTTTCCACACTATTACTAGCAATGCAAACCAGGAGAATAATGTACCAAGTGAAAAACGTCACAGAGTTCTCTACATTTGATGCAATGCAGATTTTGAGGTAGTGTGCAAAAATGGTCTACTAAGAAATTATTTTTTACTTTTTTTCTGCGAATATGGAGACTGCAGATTTTATTTATACCAGACATAACGACTGAAGACACCAAGGAGGGACCTTAAAAATGTTGAGGAATTTATACATAAAGTATACTGGAACATTGAGTCCCGCTGGATCCAGGGCAGTTGGGAGGCATAGAGACAGTGTGCACTATGTGCCATGTTTCTTTGACTGATGGTGCCTGAGCAGCCACTTAAAGATGACCTGTCACCACTCCTGACATGCCTGTGTTAGCTTCATGCATTCTCCATGTAATAATAATTCTGGAGCATCTATTCTTATGCTCTATGTTGTCCCATTCCTCTATTATTCCTTCTAGAAGTTATGAATGAATTGCTAGCAGTGTGCAGTAAGGGTACAGATGGGTGGTAACCAGTTGGATGTGTGGCCCTGCACAGACTCACCCTATCCAATCAGTGCTGCCATTGTCAGACTGTGCAGGTACCCCCCCCCCCCAACTGGTTAACTCCCCACAGTGTCCTTACTGCAGACAATTCATTCATAACTTCTAGTAGAAATAATAAAAGAATAGAACATCATAGGGCCATAAGAATAGATGTTCCAGAATTATTACATGGGGAATGCAAGTGGTTAGTAAAACAGGCATGTCAAGAGTGTTGAAAGGTCCTCTTTAATGCCCCTGCTTCGCTGGGATGAATGGCGGTGTGCTGGACTCCACGTAAGGCACAGTGGAGTATTGGTCTTGGCTTACTTGCTTCATAAATGTGTCTGAAATGAGATGCGCTAAATATGTGCCACTTTGCCAGATTTCAAGGCAGCCACAATAATAAATGTGGGCTTACGTATTTTGAGTCTGATATTACAGCTCAGCTCTATTCACCCCCTTTAAAAAAAAAAAAACATTTCCTAACCCTGACACTGCTTATATATAAGCCTCACAATGTTACACATAACCCCACTCACATGTCCACAAGATACACGTCAGACAAATCCTTCTGCAATCTTTTTCCACACAATACAGAAGATTGATCGGTTCTGCCCTACATTTAGACATACAGAGACTGTGCCAGCTTTTCATTCTGCAATTTGAGCCATACTGGCACAGTTTGCTTAGTAAATCTCCCACAACATGTTGGGGTGTTGTTCAATACACGATGAGCCCCCAGGATGGATGAGATTGGTTTATACTTCTGATGCCTACTTTACAGCCTGAATTGTGACATTTCTCACCACCCACACTGTTTATACATAGGAATAAAATACACAATTGTATCCTATTTATACACAGAGTAGCATCACTGATTGAGCGCAATAGTTACATAGCCACCTAGTGACTTCTACAGACCTTGCTTCACCCATCTGCTGAGTGGAGAATAGCTGCTGTCTGGTTAATAAATAAAACAAAGTTCAGCTGACCATTCTAGAAAAGTAATAATAATAATTATTATTTATGTAGATCTATCTATCTAAATATCAATATCTATCTATCTATCTTTATCTATCTTTATATTTGTCCATATCATATTATCTATCTATCTATCAAAATATCTATATCTACCTATCTTTCTATCTATCCATATCTATCTATCTATGTATCTGTCTTTATCTATCTTTATATCTGTCCACATCATATTATCTATCTTTATCATCTTAATATCTATCTATCCATATAAAATATGTATGTGTGTGTGTGTATATATATAGAGAGAGAGAGAGAGAGAGAGAGAGAGAGAGAGATCATTTAACATAAAGTATTATATATTGTCACAATCTTAAAAAGCCTGTTTATCTTTATCTATCTGCCCATATTATATTATATTATCTATCTATCTCATCTAAGTATGTCTCTTTTATTGTATCTATCAATTATCTATCTATCATCGATCTATCCATTTAAAATATGTATGTGTGTATATATAGAGAGAGAGAGAGAGAGACAGAGAGAGAGAGACAGAGAGCGCTAAAGGGCATCCTACATAAAGATCACTGAGTAATATATTTTGTCACAATCTTAAAAAGTCTGTTTATAGCTATCCCGACTCCTGAATGGCACATCAGACTGGGTAAATATACTGTATTTCTGTATATATTAGTATATAACTAGGCAGATTATTCATTCTCAGGAAAACACATTTCCAATGATCACTTATGTAAAATACCAATTTCTATTTACTTGATAGAAAGCAAAAACTCAAGAACTTTTTTTGTTTTCGGTGGCAGAGCTGCGGCTCATAAGGAGTCCTCATCAGCATGTTCCTGTGCATTAGGCGTCTGTGACATGCACTGTCTTGGTGCGCAGACATTTAAACTGTCTGTGTATACATGTGTTCTTCCATAATCAATCCCAGCACTTCTCTTCGCTTCCCTCCAGCGCTGTCAGTGGCCACATGTGGTAACTGCTCTTATCTCACACTCTTTTCCCTGTGTCTCTCTCCCTCCTTCCTTTCCTTACCATAGAGTTGCATTGACACAGAGACAGAGGGAGTCTATGAGCCTCCTCCCAGCAATATCTAACATTGGGGGGGATCCTGATCCTCAAGACCCTACTACATCATTCTTTTGGGGGGAATAATGGATCCTTGTTCTCCTGCAAGCCCTGATCCGGCTTTGGAAACAGAAATCAGCAAGCCAGCCCCCCAGCCCAGAGACCCCCAGGAACCTGCAAGAAGAGGGGATCATACAGGAGCTGCAGGAAGACACAGCTACCCTATAACCACCACCAACAGAGGTACCATCTCCAAACCAGTGTGGGCTTCGATGGTGGGGGGGGGGACAGCGAGATGTGGCAGAGGCAATCTGGGGTTTTCATTCCACATTCATGGAGGGAGATAGAAGCAGGGATAGGAGACAGCAGAGCAGCCTTGGAAAACTTTGACAGCTTTTTTTTGTGGGAAGGAGGGGTGTTAATTAACCTCTTCAGCTCTGAAGCCATCATGCAGCCCTGCGTTCGGTAGCATTCATTTTAGTAGGTGCGGCATTTGCAGAAAGTACAGAAAAGTTTGAATTGCAATGATTTCCACTGACAGATGCAATAATGTTAGCAGGGGTTTGGTTTGACCTGGGTACCACTCCTCCTGATTCCTCTTCCCCTGCTCCATCACATCGCCTTTCCCCACGCTAAAGTCAGTACAAAGCTGCATGGGGGTCAGGTACAGTGCAACTACTTTCCGTTCTTACCGCCAGCTAATGAATGTCAGTAACCCTTTAAACACTGGACAATTTGACAACCTATGGGAGGCTATGGGTGCTATCTTATGAATTAAAAAAGGCTGACCCCGCAGATTCCAGAGGGCGCAAGAAAGCCTGTACTTTCAGTTAGCATTTGAAGGGTTAATGCACATCGGTATTATCTCTGTGTGGCTCGCTGTTCTTTTTTTTTTTTTTGGGGGGGGGGGGGGGGGGGTTTCATTAATATTATTATTTTTTCCTCCATAAAGGATTAAGGGTTAACCCTGTGTGGCTTTGATGGCAATGGTGCATTTTATTATAGTAGTGCGAGAAGGCTTGACTGTGTTTTAAGTAGTAAGCGCAGTGGGTTATGTAATATGTAATTACATTTATATGATAATTATATGTAGTGTTATTCAAGGAGATTATTCAGGATAGATAGGTGTGTAGTACATTTCGTGCCGGGACAAAATCAAATATGGCAACGTAAATCTCTTCAGGTGTCATATGTAAACTATATCCACATTTGGCTGAGGGACTGATCCCACCGTTCTGTGAGTGCGTGATAATCAAGTACAAGGCGCTGTTTTTCTTCATTGTAGAATGTTAAACGGGATTCAAAAAGTGGTTTTTTTTTTAATAACTTGTAAATTTGGAAAGTGTTGGAAGCATTGTACATGACATATTTCCCATTGGAATAGCTTTTATTTGGGCTAAATATTACACGTGATATCGGCGCAGAGCACTGGGAAGAATGAGCAGCTTTGTGAAAGTAGATATTGTCGCATACTTTGATATTTTTTGTGTTTCAGGAGGACTCAAACTCAGCTGTTAGAAGTCACTCAGAGGCCTAAACTGTTTTTCATTAAAGGGGTTGCCATGCTTTTTTTTTAAACCGTCCGCTGTACCTGTGGGGAAAAAAAACCTACCTGTTCCATGCCAGCTCCCTAGCTCCATTCACTGGTTGCTAGGCTTTTAGGCTTTTTTTTTAAAAATTTCAACCCCAGTCTGCTGTATCTGTGGAAAAAACATACCTGTTCCCAGCCGCTCCAGCAGTCCAGCTCCTGCATGGGACAGATGTGGTCACATGCGCTGCTGCAACCAATGACTGGCCTCAGCGTTGATATGTCCTAAGAGATCATGTAACTGCTGGGTCACATGCCACTTGCGGACATGAGCTAGTCATTGGCTGCAGCAGAGCATGTGACCCTGTCCATCTGGAGGTTTATAGACAGGTAGCTGGAAGCAGAGGAGCATGGTTTTTCCACAGGTACAAAGGTTGAAAAAAGTCAAAAGAAAAGCTGGATAACCCCTTTAAGTGCTATTGTATATTAACTGTCACCACCAAAGGCTAGGGTTTGAGTGACCCTTTAAGATGTTCTTAAGACAATGTGAAGACAATTCTAAGTAATTTGGAAGACCGTTGGCCATAATGATAATGACTCCTCACATACATGAGAGGTTATAACCTTGTGTCCTTTACTTTGATGTGCTGCCTAAAATGTAGGTTTAAGATGGTGACAAGGCCTGCTACATACACAGCCTAAAATCCCAGCTAAGGATACAAGGAAAGAACTGTAGGTTGTCCTGTCACAAGAACCAAAAAGCCAGAGATATTGTGCAGCATTAGTGCCACCGGTCCTACGTGATGGTCCTGGCCTAAAGGTCCAGCCAGGATGCTGGTTGTGATCCAAATATGTACTCTGTCATCAGGCCCCAGTGTGAGAACTGTATGTATGACCTTTCTCGCCTCAGTGGGACCTACCGTATATACATTGGACCCACTCTGCACACATTACACACACCACTCTTAATACCCTCTTATGCATCGACGTGTTTCACATTCGCCGTATGTTGGCAGTATTTTCATTACTCCCTAAAAATGTATGCCAGACACATTACAGGGACACTATGGCAGTGCATGCATCAGAATTGTCTCAAAAGTTGCTGTAAAATATTAAATATGAGGGAGGCACATCTTCATTGCTCCTTAAAATAAAATCTGCTGATTCCTTAATTTTACTGTCTGGCTCCGCGCCGTTCATTTGCAGTGAACAGACACAGGCCTCAGGTGAGGCAGGAGCTGAAAAGACATGGACATGCCAAGGACAAGCATATACAGAAATTTCTGTCATTTTTCATTTAGGATTTTTGCCTCATGTATGCCCTTTTCATGTGTGCTCTTCAAATACACTTTTACACCATGTGAGGTGTAGTTCTGTTCAGTTCCCTGTCTGATGAGCACAAACGATGGACTGAGGAAGCACCAAAAGAAGAAGACAAAACATGAATTCGAAGAAGCTCACTATGGACGTAACGTACACATCTGATAATACATAGCAATCCGCATCTACAAAAATGAAATAGGATTCTATTCTACTTAGGCTGAGTTCACACTTCAGTTATTTGGTCAGTTATTTCCATCCGTTATTATGAGCCAAAACTAGGTGCGGATCGGAAACACAGAACAGGTGCAGATCTTTCCATTATACCTGATCTGTGTGGTCAGTACCAGTACTACCTACCTATCTATTAAAGGGGTTTCCCTATCACAGACATATCACTAGGACATGCCCCCATTGTCTGATAGGTGCAAGTCCCATCTCTGGGACCTGCGCCCACACTGGGAACAGAGGGGAGAAAGGTGGTGGAGGGTGCATACCCAGCGGCCCTCAATTCATTTCTGTGGGGCCGCCGAAAATAGCCAAGCACTGGTCACCACTCTCCCCGCTCCGTTCTCGGCATAGGTGCATAGGACCCGCACCTATCATAAAATTGGGGCATATCCTAGCTATATGCCCCCATTGTCTCAGATGGGAATAACCCTTTAGGTGTAGTTATATGACTGATGAAGCCTTATAATTTGTCCGATATGTTGACAAAATGACCACTCTCCGCACCTGTTGGGTTTCCCATGCAGTTTTCCTTGGACTACTATATCCTGCAATCCAATGTTGTATAATGTATTAGTGATGCAGTCATAGAATATTATAATAATAATACGGATAAGAATAATTATTATAATCGGAGATGCTGAATGACCAGATGTCATTAAATGTGTCCACTCATGTGTCTGGCCAAACTGCAGGATTATACAGCTCTCCAATTTAAACAATTTCCTTGCAATCCTAATTCTTACCTGTTGCACAAAATATATAACATGTGTATGAAGTAGGCATTAGGCACGTGCAGTGCCTTGTGCGCTGAGGCAAGCAGCGACAATAGAGTCCATGTGGCTCTCTATTACGGAGCTATATGCACTCAATGAGAAGCTGTGTGTGGCACCACATTACTTCATATTAACCTAATGTGTCTGTACGAAAAATTGCTAATGTGTCTGTACCAAAAATCTGTCGGAAAAAGTGAATCAAAATGGCGCAATTTGGCGCGTCTATAGTTTCTACACTTTTTTCTGACATGTGTGACAAGGGGCAAGATTTAGCAAAAAGTGGGTGGGACTTTTTGGGAAACGGGATGGGCCTATGCACCAAAATTTTGGCATAAAAAACTGTTTAAAAAAAAGTAATCCAACCAATAAGTGGTAAAGAGTCAGTGTCTATCCCTGCACCAGATTTATCATCCAGCCTTAGCCCCTGTGATAAACCTGGTGCAGGTCTAGACAGCTGGTCTTAGCTTACACCATCTACAGGATTAGTAAATCTGGGCCTATCTGTACAAGGATGTCTAAATCATTGTTTGCCGGCAGCAGATCGTGCCGCCTACACAGCCTCTGCCGCCAGCAAACAATAGTTCTGTATGGGGACGAGTGATGGCATTAACGATCTGTCCATACTGAGGAGGAGATCACTGCATATAAATGTAGTGGTCTCCTCTATTGATGAGCAGGTCTGACAATCATTTGCTCCATCGGGCCATATAAAGGTGTCTTTATTTGTTTTGTTTTTAACTGAAAGGCATACATACTGTATATGGTGCCTTAAAAAAGTATTAAAACTTTTCCACATTTTTTCACGTTACATCCACAAACTCAAATATATTTTATTGGGATTTTATGTGATAGACCAACATAAACTGTCAAGTATGTGCGAAGTGGTTTTCCAATTTTTCTATAAATAAAATTCTGAAAAGTGTTGCATACATGAGTCAAAGGGCCACCTTTCGCTGCAGTTACAGCTCCAAGTCTTTTGGGGTATGTCTCCACCAGCTTTTCACATCTGGAGGCTGAAACGTTTGCCCATTCTTCTTTGTGAAATAACTCAAGTCAGATTAAATGGAGAGCTTCTGTGGACAACAATTTTCTAGGGATTTAGGTCTGGACTTTGACTGGGTCATTCTAACACATGAGTATGCTTTGAGCTAAACCATTCCATCATAGCTCTATAGCAGGTTTACCTCCAGGATTGCCCTGTATTTAGCTGCATTCATCTTCTTATCAACTCTGACCAGCTCCCCTGTCGCTGCTGAAAAAAAGCATCCCCACAGGATGATGCTTCCACCGCCATGTTTCACGGTGGGGATTGTGTGTTCATAGTAATGTGCAGTGTTAGTTTTCTGCCACACATAGAGTTTTTGCATTTAGGCCCAAAAAAATTTCTTAGGTCTCATCTGACCAGAGCACATTCTTCCACATGTTTGCTGTGTCCCCTACAGGGATTTTCGCAAACTTCAAATGGGACTTCTTATGACTTACTTTCAAAAATTGCTTTCTTCTTGCCACTCTTCCATAAAGGCCAGATTTGTGGAGTACATGACTAATAGCTATCCTATGGACACATTCTCCTACCTGAGCTGTGGATCTCTGCAGCTCCTCCAGAGAGACCATGGGCTCCTTGGCTACTTCTCTAATTATTGCTCTCCTTGTCTGGGCTGTCAGTGTAGGTGGGCAGCCATGTCTTTGTAGGTTTGCAGTTGTGCCATACTCGTTCCATTTTCGGATGATGGATTGTAACAGTGCTCTCTGAGATGTTCAGAGCTTGGAATATAAAAAAAAAAAACGAACCCTGCTTTACCCTTCTCCACAACTTTATCGCTGACCTGGCTGGTGTGTTCCTCAGTTTTCATGATGCTGTTTAATCACTAATGTTCTTTAACAAACCTCTGAGGCCTTCACAGAACAGCTGTAGTTATCCTGAGAGTAAATTACACACAGATGGACTCTGTTTACTAATTAGGGGACTTCTGAAAGCAATTGATCACACTGGATTGTATTTAGGGGTATCAGAGTACAGGGGGCTCAATAAAAATGCACGCCATGCTTTTCATATTTTTATTTATTGTACATCCTACCGCTATCTCTCCCAGTCCCCAGCATGCAGAAGTATGGTCAGCTTGGCCTACTGCATTCTCAGTAGGAAGAGGGGAGGAAACCAGTATCAGAGACTTCTAGTGGTGGTTTATCTCCATGAGAACACAAGGATTGAGCCTGTTGAAATCTAACTTCCCAATCCTTATCTGACATCTGCTTTTACGGGAGAGTAAGGAGACCCCCCCCCCCCCATACACATTATATAGTTAGGTTGTTGTAACAAAATTGACATGTTTTGCAACATTAATCTATGTATGTGTATGGCCAACTTAAGCCAAGAACTTCTGGAGCATGGAAGTACTTTACATAACATCTTTTTGTCTCTAGTCAGTTCAAAGAGCCTCTCAACGGGACTGGCTCCTTTTACATTTCTCCTCCGTAAGCTGAACTAATGTGATTGAACACACTAAATGATCCTTCAATCAATCAGTCAGACAGAAGAAGCACTCCTGTCTACTTACATATGGGGCTCTAAGATGTCATGGACCCAGGAGTGTGTCATATGACCTCTTTTGATTCAAAATGGCCTTGAAGGGTCATAAAGTAGAAAGCATAGGTGGCACGCTCTCATTTTGTCATTAGGGCATCTGATATAAAGGTGAGAGTCCCGTTCACTTGTTTCTTTTATATTTTGATACTGGCTATATTGTACATGTATGTTTTGAAGGTTGTCATCGCATTTATGGTAGCTGTCCTATTCAGTGTTCATGTTGAGCTTTTCTTGAAAGAAATGAGAGGAGAGAACTTATAAAGGACAGATACTGCCTCTCCTCTTTTTCATATTCTCTCCAGGTTTTGGTTCCCAAAACTGCATGCAGAAACCTGACCATGTGGCTGTACCCTCGTATATAGAAACATGATACATGATTTTTCATAGTAAAAGTATGTCTACATGAATAAATGCTGTACTAAAATAGAGCATCCTGTAGGCCCAATAGGTTGGGACCATTTGCCTGTTGTTGCTGCTGCTGTTCGTTGCCCTCTCCCCTGTACACAGTAGTATAAGGAGGTGGAATAGTTTGTATAATATTATTACATAAGTACGTGGGTAGCGTGGTGCAGCAATGCCAGCATATACCACTTACATTAGCCTTTGAAACAATGTTTTAATCAAATATACTCCCACATTTCACTTAGTATACCTGTGACTCACATGCACTCTTTTTGATGCAAATTGCTTTCTCTTTGATGCAGCTCATTAAAAAAAGATGATTTTGACACTATTGGCATACTCCTAAAAAGCTGCATGTCTGTAGCTAAATGAGTAGCGACATTGTAATGTGTGGGTAATTTGTAAAGACCATCTGCGGTTTAGGGATTGTCATATATATATATATATATATATATATATATAGCACCAATTAGATAAGGAGAGCTTTGTGCCATCCTCTGGTGTAGAAGTACATTCACTCCTCTCTGTTGTTTCAGATATGTCTTTCCAGTCTAGAAAGAAGAGTTGAAGGGATGTGCCATGCATAGTGGGAAAAATAAGCCTGCAAGTTTAATTATTCCTATAAATAATGTATAAATCAACTCCAGCTTTCAGAGAACGCTTGTCTTCTCGTGGCAAAAGGAAAAATATGATGCTTAACCCATTCATCCTGCATATTATTAAGAGGGTGGCTATATAGTTTGTAAAAGTGCATGTGCTCTGAGACTGTAAATTGTGCCAAATTGTGGTGCAGTTTGGCACATCTGAGTTTTAAGAATCTGCGCCTAGGCTGAAAAGGGCATGGAATGGATTCACAGGAAAGGGCCATGGCCCAATATGCAACATTTAGTGCCAAAATTGCATCAAAGTTCTGTCTTAAAGCAAGCCAACCAATAGTTGGTATAAAGTTAGACAAACCAAATATATCGTCCAGCCTGAGCCACTGCGATGAATTGGTACATATCTGGACAGCCTGCCTAAGTTTACCCCTTTTACAGCAGGAATGGGATTACAATTTTTAACATCAGGTTCCGTACCTGGCTGACAAAGATGAGTGTGTGGGGTGTAGCTAGGGTTGAGCGGTAAACCGGTGTCAGCGGTATACCGTGGTATTAAAAAACAACGTTATGGCGATATCGCTGTTTCCTAATAACCGCAGTATTTTGTGAGGTCATAGAAGCAGTCACGTGCGCTGACAGCTTCTAAATCGGTGCCCATCCTGCATAACAGTACTCACAACCACATTACTACCCGCAGCGGCCGCCCCGGCTCCTCCTAGATCCCCATATTCATGTCTCCGCCCAACAGCATCGGAATCGGATAACAGCAGAGGCGAGCACAACAGCCAGGCGGGAAAAGTCTCTCCCACACACAGAGTTTGGCCTGCGAGAAGTGAGAGATGAGAGGTTAAACATAGAATAGAACTGGACCGGGTGTCATACATAAAGGTCCTCTGTCTGTCTTCTGCGGCCCTGTGGCCTGGTCCTTCCTTCCTGCCTGCAAGCTGCAGTCTGCACACTGATCTATAATAGCAGGCATTAGGGAATAATGAGTCCTCCATACATGAGCAACATTACATTATTATATTGAGGTGGGGGGGGGGGGGTCGAAACTTGCTCATACAGTATAATGTCTCCTTGTGGCTGCCCCCATACAGTATAATGTCACCCTGTGGCTGCCCCACACAGTATAGCGTCTCCTTGTGGCTGCCTCATACAATATAACGTCTCCTTGTGGCTGGCCCCATACAGTGTAACGTCTCCTTGTGGCCCCCATACAGTATAATGTCTCTATGTGGCCCCCATACAGTATAACATCTGCTTGTGGCCCCCATACAGTATAACATCTCCTTGTGGCTGCCCCTATACAGTATAATGTCTCCTTGTGGCTGCCCCATACAGTATAATGTCTCCTTGCGGCTGCCCCCATACAGTATAACGTCTCCTTGTGGCTTCCCCATACAGTATAACGCCTCCTTGTGGCTGCCCCTATACAGTATAACGTCTCCTTGTGGCTGTCCCCATACAGTATAACGTCTCCTTGTGGCCCCCATACAGTATAACATCTGCTTGTGGCCCCCATACAGTATAACATCTCCTTGTGGCTGCCCCTATACAGTATAATGTCTCCTTGTGGCTGCCCCCATACAGTATAACGTCTGCTTGTGGCTGCCCCATACAGTATAAC
Source organism: Bufo gargarizans (assembly GCF_014858855.1). Taxonomy (NCBI): domain Eukaryota; kingdom Metazoa; phylum Chordata; class Amphibia; order Anura; family Bufonidae; genus Bufo; species Bufo gargarizans. The sequence continues at coordinate 197,063,152 of NC_058081.1, read as the reverse complement.
GCCTCCTTGTGGCCCCCATACAGTATAACGTCTGCTTGTGGCCCCCATACAGTATAACATCTCCTTGTGGCTGCCCCTATACAATATAATGTCTCCTTGTGGCCCCCACACAGTATAATGTCACCTTGTGGCTGCCCTATACAGTATAATGTCTCCTTGTGGCTGCCCCCATACAGTATAACGTCTGCTTGTGGCTGCCCCATACAGTATAACGCCTCCTTGTGGCCCCCATACAGTATAACGTCTGCTTGTGGCCCCCATACAGTATAACATCTCCTTGTGGCTGCCCCTATACAATATAATGTCACCTTGTGGCCCCCACACAGTATAATGTCACCTTGTGGCTGCCCTATACAGTATAATGTCATCTTGTGGCCCCCATACAGTATGATGTCTACTTGTGGCTGCCCCACACAGTATAATGTCACCTTGTGGCTGCCTCCATACAGTGTAACGTCTCCTTGTGGCTGCCCCATACAGTATAACCTCTACTTGTGGCTGCCCCACACAGTATAACATCTCCTTGTGGCTGCCCCTGTCCCCATACAGTATAAAATCTCCTTGTGGCTGCCCCCCATACAGAATAATGTCTCCTTGTGGCTGTCCCATACAGTATAATGTCACCTTGTGGCTGCCCCCATACAGTATAACGTGTCCTTGTGGCTGCCAAATACAGTATAACGTCTCCTTGTGGCTGTCCCCATACAGTATAATGTCACCTTGTGGCTGCCCCCATACAGTGTAACGTCTCCTTGTGGCTGCCCCCATACAGTATAATGTCTCCTTGTGGCTGCCAAATACAGTATAACGTCTCCTTGTGGCTGCCCCCATACAGTATAACATCTCCTTGTGGCTTCCCCCATACAGTATAATGTCTCCTTGCGGCTGCCCCATACAGTATAACGTCTCCTTGTGGCTGCCCCCATACAGTATAATGTCTCCTTGTGGCTGCCAAATACAGTATAATGTCTCCTTGTGGCTGCCCCCATACAGTATAATGTCTCCTTGTGGCTGCCCCATACAGTATAGTGTCTCCTTGTTGCTGCCACCATACAGTATAACGTCTCCTTGTGGCCCCCCATACAGTATAAAGTCTCCTTGTGGCCCCCCATACAGTATAAAGTCTCCTTGTGGCTGCCCACATACAGTATAATGTCTCCTTGTGGCCCCCCATACAGTATAAAGTCTCCTTGTGGCTTCCCCCATACAGTATAATGTCTCCTTGTGGCTGCCCCCATACAGTATAACGTCTCCCTGAGGCTGCCCCATACAGTATAGTGTCTCCTTCTGGCTGCCCTATACAGTATAATGCCACCTTGTGTTTTTTCTTCTTTTAAATAGGTATTCATACGTTATCGCAATAAATTTCTTAATAAATATCGTTATTGTTTAATATTTTTGATATCGCCCACCCCTAGGTGTAGCGTGCTGTGTAGAATTATGCCTAGCTTAAAGGGCATCTGTCAGCAGATTTGTACCTATAACACTGGCTAACCTGCTTGGCAGCTAAAGGCATCTGTGTTGGTCCCATGTTCATATGTTCCCACATTGGTGAGAAAAATGAAATAGTTATATATGCAATTGAGGCAACAGGGGCGTTACCGTTACATCTAGAGGCTTGGCTCTCTCTGAAACTTCTGCGCCCTCTCTACTTTGATTGACATAGCCAAGCATTATGTTTTCACTGCCTGGCCCTGTCAATCAAAGTGCAGAGTATGTGGCAGTTGCAGAGAGAGCAGAGACTCTAGGAGTAATAACTTCGCCCCCATTGCTCCTAGAGGCTCATTTGAATATATTAAAGCATAATTTTTCTCAGCAACGCAGGCACATATGAACATGGAACCAACACAGACGCCTTCAGCTGCCAAGTGCACATGTAACAGGTCAGCCAGTTTCATAGGGACAAATTTGCCAACAGATGCCCTTTAAAGAATAAATATAAGTATTCCAGTATTCCATATTTGCTATATAATAATACGGGAACTACAAAAAATATGCACAAAGAAATTCAGCATTGATGAGACGCAGTCAGAGGAGGAATACATTTACCTTTAGTCACTCACAAGTGATGTCTCCTCTGATCGGAGTCATCCACTTCCCTTTCCTTCTCCATCTGGACCAGACCATCATAATGACATCTGAACATAACTCATCGCTGCAGAGTTTTCTTCCAGATGTGTTCATATAACAATGTTTGCTGGCTTGCTGCGGTTTCCTACTCCTATATTAGCACAAACTCCTCACCGTGCCACACACTGTGCCCCCTGAATATAATTACCGCTATATCAATATATTGTCATATACAGTATTACTGCCACAGCCTACCCTATTGAAAAACATGCCACGTACAGTATCACACATATCACTCTCTGAAAGTCTCAGAGATAGGCCTCTTTCACACGGGAGTCCCGGGTGCATTGCGGGAAACCTGCGCGAGTGTGCACGCAATTTCAATTAGTTTTGACTGCGATTGCGTTGCGTTGTTCAGTTTTTTCCTCGCGAGTGCAATGCATTTTGCACGCACGTGATAAAAATCTGAATGTGGTACCCAGACCCAAACTTCTTCACTGAAGTTCGGGTTTGGGTTCGGTGTTGTGTAGATTTTATTATTTTCCATTATAATATTGTTATAAGGGAAAATAATAGCATTCTTAATACAGAATGCTAAGTAAAATGTGCCTTGAGGGGGTTAAAAAATAAAAATAATTAACTCACCTCATCCACTTGATCACGCATCTGGCATCGTCTTCTTTCTTCTTCCTTCAGGACCTGCAAAATGACCTTTGATGACCTAATTGCTCTCACAACGTGGTGAGCGTGGTGACGTCAGGGCAGGTCCTGTTGAATGAAGGATCTTCTATCTTCATTAAGAAAGACCTGCGCTGGCGTCACCGCACTCACCGCGTCGTGAGCATGATTACATCATCAAAGGTCCTTTTGCAGGTCCTGAAAGAAGAAGAAAGAAGACGATGCCGGCTGCGCGATCAAGTGGATGAGGTGAGTTAATTATTTTTATTTTTTAACCCCTCAAGACACATTTAACTAAGCATTCTGTATTAAGAATGCTATTATTTTCCCTTATAACAATGTTATAAGGGAAAATAGTACAGTGAATAGACTTTAATTGAATAGACTTTAATGGGGTCCGGGGTTTCTCATCCCTAGCAACCATGCATGAAAATTGCACATGCAGCCCCATTAATTTCTATGGGGCCTGCGTTGCGTGAAAGATGCAGAATATAGAACATGCTGCAATTTTCACACATTGCACAAGTAATGCGTGAAAATCACTGCTCATCTGCACAGCCCCATTGAAGTGAATGGGTCCGAAATCAGTGCGGGTGCAATGCACCCGAGCGGAAAACTCTCCTGTGTAAAAGGGGCCTATTTCTGTCAAATATTGTGCCCCTGGCAACATTTCTGCCAGATATAGCGCCCTCTGACAATTTTTGCTACATATTGTGCCCCTGTTCCTGTGTTGTCTTCTTGAAATGCAGGTCAGGACTATTCTGGCCAAGCCCCTGCCGAATGGTGCAGGTGCCATGCCTGTGTCACACTGAAAGCACTAAACGGTAAAGCAGGGAGTTCAGAAGGGGTCCTTTGTACCCATGTGTGTCACTGTCATGCTCAACTGCATCCATATCCTAAGAACATGGCTACAGTTGACTGCAGGATTGAGGATCAGATCTGGATTCCTCTTCTCCCTGGTTCTGGGAACCAGCTTTTGTTTTAGCAACCGTTTTAGGAGATCTGGAGAGAACCAACCGATTCCCACCCTTGCTATACAGGATTAGTACACCTGCCCCCAACTTATTGCCCCCTGACTGTGATAAGTGCTTTGCCACAAGGATCTTTATACTGAATTCCTAGGAGACACGGAAGGCTCTTCACTGAAGATTTTATAGAGAGTACAACGCAACGGTCAGCAGGAATTATGGCTACCATATGTCTGGACAATACAGAGAATAGTAATAAGCTAAAAAAACAAAACAACCTTTACTTCAAAGAGAAAAATTTGGCTGATTAACAAATATTACAAATGTTGCCTTTAAAGAGGATCCATCCTATTTAAAGGGAGCCTGTCACACTGAATTAGCAATCCTAGCTGCCAGCTACAATTTTCAGAGCAGCCATTTATTGACATTTATTCTTTCTATTCCCAGTCCAGTGAGCAGTCCTGATCAATGATTGACAACTATGTGTGTGTCCATGCTTATACAAGAAAGTCTGGCGATCATTGAGTGAAATCACCCACTGGACTCCGAAGATTAGAAAAAGTAGATATCAATAAATTACAAGTTTTACTTAAAGGGGTTTTCCCCTTAGATACTAATGACCTCTGGTTAGGTCATTAGTATCTAAACGGTGGGAGTCCGACACCCCGAACCCCAGCTGTTTAAGAAGGTAGCGACGCTCGCAGTAATGCCACGACCTTCTCTCACTCACCAAGAACAGCGCTGTACATTGTATAGCAGATGTGCTTCGTATCACCCTCATGGGGGTGAGCTGCGCCTAGGCCATGTAACTGATAAACGTGACATCACATTGCCTAGGAAAAGCTGGAGAAGGCCACGGCGCAACTGAGAGACTGCCTTCTCAAACAGTTAATCGTTGGAAGTCCCGGGTGTGGTGCCCCCACTGATCAGATACTGGTGACCTATCCTGAGGATAGGTCATCAGTATAAACCTCCTGAAAACTCCTTTAAATGTTTTCCCACAAATGATATATCAATCTGCTCAGCTCCTCCTGCTCTATTACATGCTGCCTGTAGATTGGATAGCATTCTCATAGTGTCAAGTTCTTTTTTTATTGGTTCACATAGGCGTACTGTACTCCCTAAACATCTCCATCTCTCAAGTTTTTGGACTGCTAAGTACATGATCCCATCCTAGTCAATCAGCGGATTTTTTCAATTATGGTAGGACAAAATTTTATGGCTGGCGGGAACTTGAGGAGCAGCCGTCATGCAGCCAGTATCTGCAGACCATGTAAGCTACAGCTTGTTCTATAGATTATTTTTATTTTTTAACCCCTCAAGACACATTTAACTAAGCATTCTGTATTAAGAATGCTATTATTTTCCCTTATAACAATGTTATAAGGGAAAATAGTACAGTGAATAGACTTTAATGGGGTCCGGGGTTTCTCATCCCTAGCAACCATGCATGAAAATTGCACATGCAGCCCCATTAATTTCTATGGGGCCTGCTCTATAGATTATTATAAATTGATTATTAATCAGTTGCTAATTGTTAATGGCCATGCTGTTTTGTGCATCATGGTCCTATCTCAACCATCTATCTGCCACCATGTCTAATCTTACCCTTACAAGTGTCTTAATACTATCCAATCATCGAGATGGATGTGTTAGAACAAGCCTTTAAATGACTGCCTAAATGCGAATAGTAGCATGCATAGGGTTCAGAAACCCCATTCACATGTACAGTACAGACCAAAGGTTTGGACACACCTTCTCGTTCACAGAGTTTTCTTTATTTTTTATGACTATGAAAATTGTAGAAGGCAATTTTATACAAAAATTAGTTTCGCAAACAGTCGGTTGCTGCTGTGCATAGGGTTCCCACCCCAGGTAATATTTTTACAAAGATCACAGCAGATAAGTGAGATATTCTTTGTGTTTTTCGTTTTATTTTGTTTCAAAATAAAGTATAGTGACATACGGCATATAGTGACATTGGAGCACAGCTCCGTTTCTATTGGCATAACCATCACTCTCTTTTCACCATATCCACATCACACTGCGGCACAGTGTCTGAGGAAGACTTTGCATAGGCGAAAACATTTACACACGTACTGCCGTATGTCACTATACTTTATTTTGAAACAAAATAAAAAGAAAAACACAAAGAATATCTCACTTATCTGCTGTGATCTTTGTAAAAATATGAAAATTGTAGATTCACACTGAAGGCATCAAAACTATGAATTAACACATGTGGAATTATATACATAACAAAAAAGTGTGAAACAACTCAAAATATGTCATATTCTAGGTTCTTCAAAGTAGCCACCTTTTGCTTTGATTACTGCTTTGCACACTCTTGGCATTCTCTTGATGAGCTTCAAGAGGTAGTCATCTGAAATGGTTTTCACTTCACAGGTGTGCCCTGTCAGGTTTAATAAGTGGGATTTCTTGCCTTATAAATGGGGTTGGGACCATCAGTTGCGTTGTGGAGAAGTCAGGTGGATACACAGCTGATAGTCCTACTGAATAGGTGGTTACTTTGAAGAACCTAGAATATGACATAATTTCAGTTGTTTCACACTTTTTTGTTATGTATATAATTCCACATGTGTTAATTCATAGTTTTGATGCCTTCAGTGTGAATCTACAATTTTCATAGTCATGGAAATTAAGAAAACTCTTTGAATGAGAAGGTGTGTCCAAACTTTTGGTCTGTACTGTATGGAAGAGAATTTCCGGAGCTGAACTTCTGTAACAAATCTATCTCATGACCATATGCTAGTTCTTTGCTGCTGAAACTTTCAAGGGGACTTGCTGGGGTTTTGAAGGAAATCATAAATATGTATAAAGGTAGAAGAGCACATTATGTGCTGTAAGTGTGTAATGAAAGGTCTCTAGCATTGATCTTGGGAATCCGTTGAATATTTGTTTTTCCCCCCTTCGTCCATGAATGGAGGACAAGTGCATGGTCTTACATTTAAGCTACATGTGGCGCTTGCACTTTTATGTTTCTGCAGTGTAAGAGGAGGCAAATACCTCTGATGTGTCATTCTTCCTCTGCTCAGCAGGCATAAATATCTTGGAATTAGACAGAAAATCTTAATGCAGCTAGATAATTAAGCATACGGAATGATGGACTCCATCTGTCAAGCAGAGTAAACATTAGCACGTGTGCAAAGGCCGCTGCCGTGACGTGTAAAAGCCCTGCAAAGCAACATCGATGCATTCATATAATGGTAGAAAAAAAAAAAGTCCTGAGTGTTTGGAGAATATTCTTCTGCTGCTCGGAGACATTACGGATTTTGTGAACTCTTTTGCTTTCAGACAATGCATCTGTTTTCCAAACTACATTTCATAGAATTCTTAAAATATACCTTTTCTTTGAACGGCAAAGAAATAGCAGAGAAGGACAATGCTGGCGTCTAGGTAGTGCCCAGCAGTAAGGGCCACCTGCATATAGAGTATTGCTATATTAACAACAATTTTAAAGATGGCTGATGCAATATCAGGGGCTACAGACTGCACTAAAGAAGAGATTTAATATGGGCAATGTTTGAGAGGGAATTCAGCAAGCGGCATTCTGCTGAGATTCCTGGCTGATTCTCTTTCTGCAGGGGGAGAATTTAAGCCAGAGGGATTTGGGTGACTGAAATGCAGGATTTGGAAAAGCTGGTCTGTTATGTAACCAGGTTCAGGAGGGGAGAGAGACAGGAGGAGAGAGAAAGCAGGAGAGAAAGAGAAAGGAGGGGGAAGAGAAAAAGGGAGGGAATGAGGAAGACAGCAAGAGAAGAGGGAGACGGATTAGCAGCACATAGACTAATGTATATAAATAAATCCACTACAAAAGAGTGTGTGCATGCATGTATGTATGTGCGCGTGTTGTATCATGTACATGTGCAATTATATGTCTATGTATGCATATACTATAAGCCTCACGTCATCTATGTGTGCATATAGAGAATGGTGAAATAGCTAATGGCTATGTTACAAAAGTCATAGACAAACATAATGACTTTCTCCTTATAGAAATGAAATGTGCCAAAAGCAAAGATGTCGCTAGCTCTGCCATATTCCCTCTTCCATACATACATCCCTTCAAAGGCGGCTCTGTGGATCACATTGAATCATGTGATTGCCTTAAATAACTCAGCCTCTACTTCAGGATGCGCCCTTGAAATCATATACTTTTTTTTCCACCCCCCCGACTGTTTTTATTTTTTATAAACGACTGGCAAAACCTCTTTTGCCCTAATCCTTTAGCTATTAAGACTATATAGATACAGATGTAGGAGGATGTGAAAGGAATTACGACACCCAGCCATCAACATATATGCACGTTGTCTGTTTCCTACTTGTGGCAGCACTAGTCTCTGGGATCAACCATAACGCCTCAGCGGTAGCAGATACAATTAAAATCTTATATTTCCCACCACTGGCGGAGAACAGTGACACATTCAGTAAAGCTGAAGTCTTGTGAAAGATAAATCCCAATATATTCATTCCCTAACACTAGGTAGACAGCAGCTGATGCTAGCTCCACATTGCTTAGCTAAATCTGTGGAGCACACATTGGACATTTTATGTCTTCATTTTACCATGGGCTTGGAACTGCTATGTTTCTATTTAGAAGATAATAGTTATTTTATGTCTTGACTTATGTCCTCACCTGCCGTCACCAGCCTTGAAAACCAAGCGGAAGGCCTTGTGCACGTCTGTGTGATGCCACTATTTTGTATGGAGTTGTACCTGTGCACTTATGAGATGTGGTCTGTTTGCTGTGGACCCTAGAAGCAATGCTTCAAGTGTAGGTTAACTCTGTACATAAGTCACATAATAAAGAGCATGGTATGGCTATAGTCCCATAGTACAGATGCATGCCGAAGTCTATGTAATGCCCCCCTGCACACGTCTGTGTGATGCCACTATTTTGTATAGAGTTGTACCTGTGCACATATGAGATGCGGTCTGTTTGCTGTGGACTCTAGAAGCAATGCTTCAAGTGTAGGTTAACTCTGTACATAAGGCACATGATAGAGCATGGTATGGCCATAGTCCCATAGTACAGATGCATGACAAAGTCTATGTAATGCCCCCCTGGACACGTCTGTGTGATGCCACTATTTTGTATGGAGTTGTACCTGTGCACATATGAGATGTGGTCTGTTTGCTGTGGACCCTAGAAGCAATGCTTCAAGTGTAGGTTAACTCTGTACATAAGTCACATAATAAAGAGCATGGTATGGCTATAGTCCCATAGTACAGATGCATGCCGAAGTCTATGTAACGCCCCCCTGCACACGTCTGTGTGATGCCACTATTTTGTATGGAGTTGTACCCGTGCACTTATGAGATGTGGTCTGTTTGCTGTGGACCCTAGAAGCAATGCTTCAAGTGTAGGTTAACTCTGTACATAAGGCACATAATAAAGAGCATGGTATGGCCATAGTCCCATAGTACAGATGCATGCCGAAGTCTATGTAATGCCCCCCTGCACACGTCTGTGTGATGCCACTATTTTGTATGGAGTTGTACCTGTGCACATATGAGATGTGGTCTGTTTGCTGTGGACCCTAGAAGCAATGCTTCAAGTGTAGTTTAACTCTGTACATAAGGCACATGATAGAGCATGGTATGGCCATAGTCCCATAGTACAGATGCATGCCGAAGTCTATGTAATGCCCCCCTGCACATGTCTGTATGATGGCACAATTTTGTGTGGAGTCTTACCCATGCACATATGAGTGTATGTGGTCCTTTGTACTGTTACATGGGGAGTTTGGACCCTAGAAGCAATGCTTCAAGTGTAGAATAACTCTGTCCATATGGCCCATAATAGAGCATGGTACGGCCATAGCCCCATAGTACAGATGTACATGCCTGTGAAGTATTCATGAGGCCTAAAGTAATACACCAAGTTTTAAGGCAGAATATAAGAATATAATATTATACTGCATACATAACATTTGAATATAATATTTTTTATATAATGCTCTTTTTAACTATGGGGGTTCTAGTTTTTTTGTGTGAACACCCACACCGGTCAGCAGAATACAGGCTGCCATTAAAATAAACATCTGCAAGCATTGTTCTGACAGCTCTGCAGCTCAGTTCTTGTGGCTTGGAAGATATTATTGGAGAGCTTAGTAAATACAGTCACCAGTTCACTCATTCTGCAGCTGAACAGATGCAGAGCTTTGTGGGAGACTTTCATGACCTTCTGGGAGCCTCCTTGATGAAAAATCTGAGACGGTGAGCAATTCTGATTTAACATCTATGTATTAGTATTCCTGTACAACAAGTCACCACAGCACCACCTTCAGATTTATTTTATGCACTTACAGTGCCTTGCAAAAGTATTCACCCCCTTGACCTTTTTCGTGTTTTGGTGCCTCACAACCTGGAATAAACATGTTTTGTTTGAGGATTTGCATCATTTAATTTACAGAACATGCCCACAACTTTGAAGATATATAATTTTTTTTATTGATAAGCAAACACAAATAGGACAAAATAGCAGAAAAGGCCAATGTGCATAACTATTCACCCCCCTAAAGTCAATACTTTGTAGAGTCACCTTTTGCAGCAATCACAGCTCCAAGTCGCTTTGGATAAGTCTCTATGAGCAGTTGCCACATCTTACCACTGGGATTTTTGCCCATTCCTCCTTGCAAAACTGCTCCAGCTCCTTCAAGTTGGATGGTTTGCGCTTCTGAACAGCAATCTTTAAGTCTGACCACAGATTTTCTATTCGATTGAGATCTGGACTTTGATTAGGCCATTCCAACACATTTACATGTTTCCCCTTAAACCACTCAAGTGTTGCTTTAGCAGTGTTTTTGGGGTCATTGTCCTGCTGGAAGGTGAACCTCCATCCTAGCATCAAATCACGCACAGAGTGGTACAGGTTTTGCTCAAGAATATCCCTGTATTTAGCACCTTCCATCTTTGCCTCAACTCTGACCAGTTTCCCAGTCCCGACTGCTGAAAAACATCCCCACAGCATGATGCTGCCACCACCATGTTTCACTGTGGGGATGATGTTCTTTGGGTGATGTGATGTGTTGGGTTTGCGCCAGACATAGTTTTCTTTGATGGACGAAAAGTAAAATTTTAGTCTCATCAGACCAGAGCGCCTTCCTCCATACATTTTGGGAGTCTCTCACATGCCTTTTCACAAACTCACAATGTGCCTTTATGTTTTTAACTGAAATTAATGGCTTTCTTCTGGCCACTCTGCCATAAATCCCAACTCTAAGGAGCGTACGGCTTATGTTCTAAACCATCACATAAAATTCATATTAACAAAACATTGAACTTAAGGCTCCAATGTAACAAAATACAAAAAAAGTCAAGGGGGTAAATTTTGCAAGGCACTGTATAAAGCACTACTATATCCTGCAGCGCTTCACAGACTTTGCATCAGGCTGTCCCTAATAGGGCTCACAATCTAAGTGTGTCTCTTGAGTGTAAGAGATAACCAAAGAGGAAACACACACAAACACGGGGAGGACATACAAACTCCATGCAGATGCTGTCCTTGGTCAGATTCGAACCCAGGACCCCAGTGCTGGAAGGCACTAATGCTAACCACTGAGCCACAATAAACCAAATTGGGTGGACTGAGGACCCACAAGATGCTGGTGCCCTGTAACCAATGGAGTGTCAGCTTCTTCTTTTTTTTTTTTTAACTTAGTCCGCACCGGCTGTCATCTGCTGTTTACCTACTAGAGTTCCTATAGAGTTGGGAAGGGTTGAGGGTTGGGGAGGGTTTCTTGTATTTATCCGCTTTTTCTGTGTTATTGTTCTAGCTAGGTCGTCATTTTGTATTTGAAAATAATTCAAATATTATTATAAAAAAGACGTTCCTGTAGACTAACGTCAGCCTGCTACAGAGAGAAATAGTGTAGCATGAATATACGTTATAAAAACAGTTGAGTCATATTATTATGACCACTTCCTACTTTCAATGTCAGCAGCTTATGAAGGAAGTCACTTGAGGTGAGCTGGCTTGGTGGGTATACAAGGTCTGCTATGGGCTGCCTGCATAGGGGTGATTTCTCATAGTTGCAAAAAGTGATGTTTATTAGCTTTCAGGCCAAGGGTGGCAGTATATCCGAAACTGGGTGGTTTGTGAACTGTTTGTGCTGCTGTGGGGAGTGGACAAATGGCACCTTTGCAAATAAGAGAGGTGGAAACTGCAGAGTACCATGTGCCATTAATGTGAGAGGTGAATTTTAGCTATGAAGGTGTTTGAGAGCGGACCGACACGCTACAGTGGAGAAGCTCATTGCCAAAATGAACCAGGGGGCAACCAGACGTGTGTCTTAAACAGCAGTTCAGTGAACCCTACTGCATATGCGGCTCTGAAGCAGATGGATGGTCTTTGCACTTCTGTTAATGAAGTTGCATCAGCAGAAAAGGCTTAATTTTTTTGCGGCAGTGTCGGAATTGGATCTTCACTGATTGGCAGAGGGTTGTTTTCTCCCATGAGTCACGGTTTCTGCTTCATCGAATGGATGAATGTTGGCATTTCAGGTGAGAAACATCAGAGAACAAACACCCTGTGACCTTTCCTGGAAAAACAAAAGCTGGTGGTGGCAGTGTTATGGTCTGGGGAATGTTTTCATGGCATTCTCTAGGCCCACTTATCCATGTGGAAGGCACTCTTAACCTTTGGATATGAATTTATCCTTGAAGATTACGTATATCCATTCATGCTGATTTTCTTTCCTGGGGCAGATGGGAAATGTCACATGGTTGAAAATGTCCAGCATTGGTTGGAAGATCATGAACAAGACTTCCAAGTACCACCCTTGCTTCCTAATTCCCCAGACTTGAACCCAGTTGAGCTGTAGAGCCACCTTGATTGTCCTATTCACGCTATGGATCCTCCCTCACTCACCCTCCAGCAGGTGAGGGATGCACTGCAGTCATGGCTCCACATACCTGGGAGAACATACCAGGACCTTACTGAGTCACTCCCAGCCCGTCTACCTGCTGTCTGTGCTACACACGGCGGTTACTCTGCATATCGGCTGGTGGTCATAGTAATGTAACTCAACTGTGTAAATAATTCAGTTCTTTTATTAATATTCAGCTTAGGGACGCACAGATTTTCACACAAATTAAAATCACATAGTGACTTTAATTGTTGTTAACATTTACTTATCTTGTAATTCCTTTTCTTGCTTGGTAAAACATCTGTTAAAAATAAGAAAACAGAATACTGAATGAGATAGTGCTCTTATTTAATAGTTATTAGATTAAAGAGACAATTATGCATATAATATGAACACGTGTAAGTGTACCCCATAATAAAAAAGGGGACTAAGGTATGAAAATGTTGTTAAATATTCAGGGCCAGATTAATCATTACACTTACATCTTACTCCACTTTTACATATGTCCAAAGTCAGATTTATTAATGGTCCTTTAAGGCCCCATGCACACGGCCGTTGTTCACGGCCGTGTGCGGGCCGTGGAACCGCGGCCTGGATCCCTTCCTGTGAGCTGGAGCGCACGGCGTCACTGGTTGCTATGACGCCGTGCGCCCCCTGCTGCCGGCACAGTACAGTAATACACTGGTATAGATCATACCAGTGTAGTACTGTATTGCGGCGGCAGCAGGGAGCGCACGGCGTCATAGCAACCAGTGACGCCGTGCGCTCCAGCTCACAGGAAGGGATCCAGGCCGCGGTTCCACGGCCCGCACACGGCCGTGAACAACGGCCGTGTGCATGGGGCCTAATACTGTGATAAATGTGGTTTGACGGTAACAGTTTATCCTTCAGTAAGCGGCTTTACAAAAGTCACGCGTATTTATGAAAAAGTTGCATGTTCTATAAAAAATTTGCACAAGATAAGCATGGTCCTCACTGGAGTGAAATTGCGCAATTTTTTGCGACTTTTTAAATTGTTGCAATAGAAAATCTGTCTAGAGATTCATTTACAGAATAAAACACGCCCACTTTCAGAAAACTGGCGAGCATAGCGCAGAACCAATAAAGGTTTGCGACTTTTATAGACTTTTTGCACAGTTTTAGCGATTGCGCAAAACTTTTTCACTCCATTATTTTGACTTTAGCTAATGATAAATCTGGCTCTCAGTCTTTTACTTGGTACTTTGTTAAATGGGTTGTCAGAGCTGAACCCGGACATACTCAGAATTTCAACAAGGCAGCCCCCCCTGACAAGAGCATCAGAGCAGTTCATGCTAAATCGCGCAGGACGAAGGCATTTTGTGGAGTTCCGGCGATGAACTGGGCTCTCCTTCGGGCTGCCAGGTGGAGGCTGCCTGGATAAAATCATGGGTATGTCCAGGTTCAGCTCTGAAGTGGTTAAATGACTTGACTAAATAAAATAAATGATAAAACCAATGAGGTACCTCTTGATTTCAGAGGTACAATTCATTCAAAATGGATGCAGTACCCTACCAGTAGGTACACCTGGAGGGTCTACATTCAGGACTACCACACAATTCATTATGTTACAGAAGACAGCCTAGACAGAAGAATAAAACCCAAGGCGGTCATTTATTAAGCAGAAATATGCCTATATTAGGCGTATTTCTGGCGTAGAATGTCATTTGCCCCGCAATCTACTACTTTTCCCCCCTCACGCCAGGTCCAAAAAAGTGGGCGTGACATAGGTATGGAAGGGGTGGTAGGGTAGTCTCATTTACCATGTTCTACGCCTGTTTTAGGCATATAAGATGGTCTAAAAGTAAGACAGCTAGGAAGCTGTCTTACATTTAGAAGCAGCAGTGGAACCGCCGAAGTTATGTAGAGGCCTACATAACTTTTCAGGTCTCTCCAGAGCTCCAGAAATGTTCATTTCCTGTTGGTAAGTGAATCTTATACCTAGTTTAATTAGTTTATGCCATATTTTAAACTTATGCAGTATCTGTAGGGGGTGATTGGCAGGGTTTTATTAGGAACAAGAAAGGTGGTTCTTTTTCTTCCCGTATGAATGGAGTGGTGGTCGAGCATGTTTACTGGTGCGCCATTCACCACTGTGCAACTGCAGAAGATAAGGCCTCATGCACACGACAGTATTTTTTCACGGTCCGCAAAAACAGGGTCTGTAGGTCCGTGATCCGTGACCGTTTTTTTCGTCCGTGGGTCTTCCTTGATTTTTGGAGGATCCACGGACATGAAAAAAAAGTCGTTTTGGTGTCCGCCTGGCCGTGCGGAGCCAAACGGATCCGTCCTGAATTACAATGCAAGTCAATGAGGAAGGATCCGTTTGACGTTGACACAATATGGTGCAATTGCAAACGGATCCGTCCCCCATTGAGTTTTAATGTAAAGTCAGGAGTCCCTTTTATACCATCGGATCTGAGTTTTCTCCAATCCGATGGTATATTTTAACTTGAAGCGTCCCCATCACCATGGGAACGCCTCTATGTTAGAATATACTGTCGGATATGAGTTAGATCGTGAAACTCAGATCCGACAGTATATTCTAACAGAGGCGTTCCCATGGTGATGGGGACGCTTCAGGTTAGAATATACTAAAAAACTGTGTACATGACTGCCCCCTGTTTTTAACTCATTGGTGGCCAGTGGGCCCCCCCTCCCTCCCTTGTAGTTAACTCGTTGGTGGCCAGCCCCCCCCTCCCTCCCCTGTAGTTAACTCATTGGTAGCCAGCCCCCCCTCCCTCCCCTGTAGTTAACTCGTTGGTGGCCAGTGGGCCCTCTCCCCTCCCTCCCCCTCCTAATTAAAATCATTGGTGGCAGTGGAGAGTACCGATCGGAGTCCCAGTTTAATCGCTGGGGCTCCGATCGGTAACCATGGCAACCGGGACGCTACTGCAGTCCCGGTTGCCATGGTTACTTAGCAATTTGTAGAAGCATCATACTTACCTGCGAGGTGCGATGTCTGTGTCCGGCCGGGAGCTCCTCCTACTGGTAAGTGACAGATCATTAGGCAATGCACCGCACAGACCTGTCACTTACCTGTAGGAGGAGCTCCAGGCCAGACACAGACATCACAGCTCGCAGGTAAGTATGATGCTTCTACAAATTGACACAGGATTCCTGTTCTCGTGATCTGTGGAAGTCCCATTGCTCAGAACCCCACTAATCCGACTCTTATCCCATATCCTGTGGGTAAGAATAAGTTTAGAACTTGGTACAAACCTATTAATGTCCAGAACACTCTACATCAATTTTTCATCAAGGAGCCTTCTGCAAGTACCATGTCTCATGACAGAAGTGGTGGTCATGATTGGTGCTAGGTTTTCTCTGGACATGCCAATCGACATTGAGTCTGAATTGTTTAATCTTGGTTTCGTGAGATCAGAAAATCTTGTTTCTCAGAGTCTGAGAGTTGTTTAAGTGACATTTAGCAAACTCTAAATTTGCTTTTATGTGCCTAAAAGCGCCTGTGGCTTGCAGGATATTTTAAATGGCAGCAGTAATGAAAGCTGGACACAGGATGGTTGCAAGGGACAATTTTCTACTCGCAAACCAGATGACAATGGAAAAAAACTTTTCCTGCAGAGAGGCATCATACTTTTAATGTTACTTTAGAAGGCAACAAACTGGGTGCAGCATGGTCGGGTTGAAACACAGCTAACTTTGCTCTCCAGGAACCAATAGCTGTCTCATTTGTTCAGCTCTCAGACAGCTCTCTAAGCTTGCTTTAGCAGCACCTTCTCACACACAACAGATTGGCTCTGTGCTACTCCTGCAATGTGGCCAGCTAACTTGGAGGGAAACCGGAGTTCATTTTAAATGCTTCTCAACATCTCCCCTGTGGGTGACATGATCATGCACTTTGCACCCACTCTGATGTGCTAGCTGGGGCAACAACACTTTCCTCCCTGCACAATATGGCATCAAAACTACCCATCAGCAATGGTAGCTGGCCAAACCAACCTCCACTACTGCACCTTCAACAAGCATTGCACACCTAATGAAATGACACCCATATGTACAATAATAGAACCAGAAGGTCTCCTCATCAGGTCTACACGCCCTTTACTGAGGTGTGGCTTTTTTTTTGCCTGCTTTACAGTAAAGGTCTGACTGACAGAGTGTTGCACTTATAGTTGCCCTTCTGGAAAGTTCTCAGCTCCACTGCAGAACAATGGCACTTTATCAAAGTGACTGTTGCTTACCCCCTCCCTAAGGTTGTTCTCCCCCAAATGCTCGGTTTTGCTGGCAACCAATCCTTGGAAGAACCCTTATGGTTCTGTATGTAATTATTTTTATAAAAATTTTTAAAGGGGGTTTCCAAGTGTTTTATACTGATGACCTATCCTCAGTATAGGCCATTAATAGTGTTGAGTGAATATGCCTTTGGATTAGAGATCCGAAGTCGATTTGTTCAAACACTTTGGTTTTAATGCTATCTCCATACACCATTATAATGTATTACCTCTGTGTAGGCAAAATTGGTCTCACCCAAGGTTGAGCGAGACTTCAGTGAATTAATTCGGTAATCACATCTGCGTCTTTAAAAACATTTTAAAATAGCTATCCAAGTCGGGTTTGGTACCAAGGTACCAGCCAGTACCAAACCCGTCAAGGGTGACAGATCCGTTTTCTATTGTGTCAAATTGTGTCAGAGAAAATGGATCTGTCCCTATTGACTTGTATTTTGGGTCATGACTGATCCATCTTGCTTCGCATCCCAGGGCGGAAAGCAGATCGCAGCATGCTGCGGTTTGCTCTCCGGTATGAGAACGGAATGGAATGCATTTTGGAGCATTCCGTTCTGTTTAGTTTTGTCCCCATTGACAATGAATAAGGGCCAAAACGGTAGCGTTTTTTTTCCTGTATTGAGACCCTATGACGGATCTCAATACCGGATAATATTAATGCCAGTGTGAAAGTAGCCTAAGTCAGTTTGTTAGATTTCATGAAAGATTTTTTTTTTATTATTTGTTCATTTTTGGCTTTTCACAGATCTGCAGCTACATCTATCTCCTCCCTATATTCTCTTTACTCTATACACTGACATCTTTTTGGAAAACTGAGTAGTCCCACAAGGAAAGAGAATCTGCTGGATAGTGTGGAATATGCTACTTTTCATGTATTATTCATGTATGCTGTCTGGCTTGCTTATGTATACCTATCAAGGCCATGGCATCACCATAACTATAGAAGTAACACATAGGTGGAGATTGCATGCCTCAATGTAAAGATACCTTTCACTTAGCGTTCCGTTGCTTCATTCATACTTCATGACTATGTGTGTGCCAGTGTCACTGTTACTATACTGCATGACTTGTGCCCTCTTTTTGTGCACATTTAATAAATAGTTAATTTGCAATGTTGTACTTTTGGGACACTATAATTTATTCTAGTTCATGATTTTACATTAGTTACATGGCTATACATTATATTATGTAAGTGCTGAAACCAGTTGAAAACTAAGGACCTCCTTACATCTCTTTTGGCATACAGTGCAGTGAAAAAGTGTTTGCCTAATTTCCAACTATTTTTGCATGTTTGTCACACTTAAATGTTTCAGATCATCACACGTCCAGTGAACCACAGCAAGAGCCATTATCCACAAATGGAGAACATTTTCAATAGTGGTGAACCTTCCAGGAGTGTCCGGCCGGCAAAATTTAAACAAAAAACTCAAGTGCATCGATGACTTCTCTAGGAGGTGACAAAAGAGCCCAGACAAACTTCCTAAGAACTGCATGCCTTACTTCCTCAGTTAAAGGGGTTTTCCAGTTTTCATCAACATCCTGTAAAATAATTATTTATGAAGGTGGCTGTAATTGTGTGATTTATTTCTTTTACCTTTATGGCACCTATTGTCCTTTCTTGGATGTGGTCACATCACCATGTCAATGTAGCCTTTTCTATTTTCTTGTGATGTTATGTCCATGGTGGTGTCAAAGCAGTGATTGGAGAGTGCCTGTTTAGCTGGGTGGAAGGAGCTATAAACTAGTAGGGTGTTGTTAGTAATCCTTAAGGTCATTACAAAAGACACTGGCCAATAATTGCATCCATGGGAGAGTTGCAAGGCACAAACCACTGTTGACCAAAAAGAATACAAAGGTTAGTCTTGAATTTGCCAAAAAAAACATCTAGATGACTTCCAAGACTTAATAATATTCTATGGATTGATGACTCAAAAATGGAACTTGTTGGATGACATGGGTACTGTGACATTAGGTGAAAAGCAAACACTGCATTCCACCATAAGGAAGTTGTCAAACGTGATGGTATTGTGTTGGTCTGGGGTCGCTTTGCTTCTGCAGGAACTGAATGACTTGACATAACTGATGGAACCATGAAATCTGCTCTCTGTCAGAAAAGGTCTTGGAGTGGCTGAGTCAAAGTCCTCCACGTCAATGGAAAAGACTCATTAACTGCAAGTTATTACAAATTTTTGATTGCAGTTGTTACTGTTAAGCAAGGCCCAATCAGTTCTTAGTCTTACATTCCTTTCTTTCACATGTGTGATTTAGGTTTTGAATAAATCTTTATCTTCAGTAAATGGAATGATTATTTCAACGTGGCATTTTGTGTTTACTCGTGGTGTCTTTATCTTATATGAAAATTTGTTGGATGATCTGAAACAGTTAAATGTGGCAAATTAGTAAAAAAAAAAGAAGGAATCGAGCAAAGGGCAAATACTTTTTCACAGCACTGTATATGTCTATGTGAACATGGACTATCATAGCTAAATAAATGTCATTCTATACATTTGTATAACTTTTATTTTAACTATACTGAAAAGATTAGTGGACTGTACATTTGAATACAAGGGGATCACACAAAAGACATATATCATGTTTTTTTCTTTTTTTTCTTACAGTGGCAGTCAATGGCAAAAGTATACAACTATAGTACAAACCGGATTCCAAAAAAGTTGGGACACTATACAAATCGTGAATAAAAACTGAATGCAATGATGTGGAGGTGCCAACTTCTAATATTTTATTCAGAATAGAACATAAATCACGGAACAAAAGTTTAAACTGAGAAAATGTACCATTTTAAGGGAAAAATATGTTGAATCAGAATTTCATAGTGTCAACAAATCCCCAAAAAGTTGGGACAAGGCCATTTCCACCACTGTGTGGCATCTCCCCTTCTTCTTACAACACTCAACAGACGTCTGGGGACCGAGGAGACCAGTTTCTCAAGTTTAGAAATAGGAATGCTCTCCCATTCTAGTCTAATACAGGCCTCTAACTGTTCAATCGTCTTGGGCCTTCTTTGTTGCACCTTCCTCTTTATGATGCGCCAAATGTTCTCTATAGGTGAAAGATCTGGACTGCAGACTGGCCATTTCAGTACCCGGATCCTTCTCCTACGCAGCCATGATGTCGTGATTGATGCAGAATGTGGTCTGGCATTATCTTGTTGAAAAATGCAGGGTCTTCCCTGAAAAAGATGACGTCTGGATGGGAGCATATGTCTTTCTAGAACCTGAATATATTTTTCTGCATTGATGGTGCCTTTCCAGACATGCAAGCTGTCCATGCCACACGCACTCATGCAACCACATACCATCAGAGATGCAGGCTTCTGAACTGAGCGTTGATAACAACTTGGGTTGTCCTTGTCCTCTTTGGTCCGGATGACATGGCGTCCCAGATTTCCAAAAAGAACTTCGAATCGTGACTCGTCTGACCACAGAACAGTCTTCCATTTTGCCACACTCCATTTTAAATGATCCCTGGCCCAGTGAAAATGCCTGAGCTTGTGGATCTTGCTTAGAAATGGCTTCTTCTTTGCACTGTAGAGTTTCAGCTGGCAACGGCGGATGGCACGGTGGATTGTGTTCACTGACAATGGTTTCTGGAAGTATTCCTGAGCCCATTCTGTGATTTCCTTTACAGTAGCATTCCTGTTTGTGGTGCAGTGTTGGTTAAGGGCCCGGAGATCACGGGCATCCAGTATGGTTTTACGGCCTTTACCCTTACGCGCAGAGATTGTTCCAGATTCTCTGAATCTTCAGATGATGTTATGCACAGTTGATGATGATAGCTGCAAAGTCTTTGCAATTTTTCGCTGGGTAACATCTTTCTGATATTGCTCCACTATCTTTCTGCGCAACATTGTGGGAATTGGTGATCCTCTACCCATCTTGGCTTCTGAGAGACACTGCCACTCTGAGAAGCTCTTTTTATACCCAATCATGTTGCCAATTGACCTAATTAGTGTTAATTGGTCTTCCAGCTCTTCGTTATGCTCAAATTTACTTTTTCCAGCCTCTTATTGCTACTTGTCCCAACTTTTTGGGGATTTGTTGACACCGTGAAAATTTGAATCAACGTATTTTTCCTTTAAAATGATACATTTACTCTGATTAAACGTTTGATCTGTCATCTATGTTCTATTACAAATAAAATATTGACATTTGCCATCTCCACATCATTGCATTCAGTTTTTATTCACAATTTGTTTAGTGTCCCAACTTTTTTGGAATCCGGTTTGTATATATTATACTATATTAGACTTAAGGTGGCTATACATTTGAGATAATGATCGGCCTCAATCGTCCATGGGATCGTTCGTACAAACAATCCCGACAACTAAACTGGCCGACCAGGGAGTCAGAAAGTAACTGCAGCCCCTCACACAAGCCTCTCTCCATCTACAAGTCAATGAAGCCTGCGCATAGTAATAGCGTCAAACCCTGAAAGAGCATTCACCACACTGCGCCTCTGCCACGTCCTGTAGCTGTGGTTTGTGTAAGCTGCTCTAGTAAGGACGGGCACTGTGGAGCATGGCACACAATGTGCAGAAAGTAACGCTGGCACTTACCCTTCCCATTAACTGCTACATCTGCATCTCTGGCCCTTGAGCACAATGGCAAGTGATTGGCCGAATTTGGCCGCTCATACCATGAACATGCATTTTCATCTGATGAATGGCCAACGTTTTTCAGCATGGCGGCTCATTCGCGCTAACGCCTTTTATCTCATGTGCAAGGTCTGCTTTTAGGTGAGAAGAGTGCTACACCTCTGACACATGATAATTAGCCTTGTTCCACAGAATAAGCCTGTAGTTCAGTCTGCTGAATTTCATGAAAGATTGCTCTTTTTAAATTTCTCCTTTTTGGATTTTCACACATAATATTAAATATAAACAACAGCAGATGGTGAAAGAGGGAAAGATAAGGATTATAAGGTGTTAGGAAGAAAGGGATCTTTAGAAAGGACATGAGGGAGTTTACAGGTGGAACAGATCCAAGCATGTTCAAAGTTTGGTCCAATTTTTGAGTAAAGTATTTTTATACAATGTTTTATATGTTTTTATATGTTTTAGTGATTAAGTAGAGCATAAATGTTCGGTTAGGTTGAGGAGGTACGTAAGAATGGAGGAAAGCAGCATGGCAAACAGTGTAATATGAAAAAT
Organism: Bufo gargarizans; assembly: GCF_014858855.1. Taxonomy (NCBI): domain Eukaryota; kingdom Metazoa; phylum Chordata; class Amphibia; order Anura; family Bufonidae; genus Bufo; species Bufo gargarizans. The sequence continues at coordinate 197,041,107 of NC_058081.1, read as the reverse complement.
GTATAGGCTGTACAATCAAATGAGTGGTACTTGATTTATTTTTTGGGTAACCACCACTCACTCCATGCAGACAATATAAATAGTGTGAATAATAATGCTCACTAGAAACAAGAACAACAGCAGTAGTAACATAGAATAGTTTAGACTGTACAATTATCATAGCATTAAGGGTGGTCTTGAGTTCCCGGGCTTATCTCCTCTACATTTATTTTCGTTTTGTAACAAGTGCAGCCGTCATTTTAGGAAAACCTGATTCGTTACCACAAAGCGCGAGAAGGTTTGGATTTGTTTCTAAGCAAAGTTTTCCTGAACTTCGGGACGAATTCTGCTTCGAATGCTTTGCTTCGCTCAACCCTAGTGAAAATACTCAAATAATGTAGAATACTTGAGTACTTTGAGATTTTTTTCTTTGCTTATGAAAAAAATAAAGTCACACAAATAGACATAGGAAAATCTATGTGTGAGGTGAAGTTGCGAAACGTTGCTTTAAATAGTATTTAATTCGGCAGATCCTGAACTATTTTTGCTTTTCCATATTTTAACACTGCCTATCAGAAAGCTTTGAAAACATATGTTGTCTATTATTAAATGCTTTTGTTATGGAAGGAAATAATTCTGTAAAATATATGAAAGGGGGTGGTTAAACTATGCAGAAAGTTTAATATGTAGGACAGTGCATTAAAAAGTTGTAAAAGTTAAAAACGCATTTACCACATTTGTGTTCAATGTAATCTAATTAAAAGGAAGAAGAAAGCTTGCGTATAAAACAACCCTAAACTGTTGGACACAATTTATGGTTTCTATACCATACAGATGGAATCTACGTATTACTTATTTTCTCTTGCAATGTTCATAGCTTGCATTTAGTCAAGACTTCCATTAACGAGCAATTAAAGGGGTTATGCCATGATTGATATAAAAAATGAAAATCAGACATCATAAAGTAGATGCCAACACCTTACTAACAAAGCCAGAACCAACTGCAAATGGGTTCAGAGATCTCCACATTCACTGCTCCAATTGCCCTGCTAGATTATCTTCAGTCTGGCAGCTCAGGAGGTGTGTCCTTTATCAGGGGGTGTGTCCTTTCTGCGGCAGCTCACCTATAACTATACCTATAACTTTCACAGCTTCTAACGGAACGTATGGCTGGTGGCAGTTGAAGATTTAAACTGAGCACGTTCAACCATCTCAGTGAGGTGGCGCTATACAGATACAGTTTATTGAATTGCTCAAAGTTGCTGGTTTGAAAAATGTAGAATATGCTTTGTGACACAACCCCTTTAACAGTTAAGAACGTTGTCAATTTATAAATCCCTAACATCGTAACTGAGCATCTACAATGTCTACAATGTCGTACAATGTTAGAGATATCAGCTTATTGCTGACATGATACCTCATGTGTATGATGAATGGCAGATCATACCAAGACACCTGCCGAGGGGGGGGGGGGTATAGGGATTAGATAGGTAAAATTTTATCCCATCTGTCTTGTCCATTGTGTCACGAGGGTGTCACGACCTATCGCTGACCCTGTTGTGTCTCGGTTTCTCAAGAGATCGCTCCATAACCTAGTGGTGAGAATGGATTCCGGTCCAGGTTTTCCTGCTTAGGTTTGCAATCCTTTTTGTCCCATTTAGGAATCTGTAGCTTTTCCTATCAGCTGTTCTCTGTCAGCCACTCCCAGATACTATATATTCTCCTTTTCTGCTTCCCTTGTTGCCAGATATAGACCTTTTTTCCAGATCTTCTAGTCTGACCTCTGGTCGAGTTGGAGTTGCTGTGGAGCCATTGGAACTGGAGCTGTTGGATCTCTGGTTCACTCCTGTTGTTGTTTCCTGTTTGTTGTCACCCTTTGGGGATTGATTGTTGTGTTTGTGTTGTTTGTCCTTTCCCTGTTGTTACCCTAGATGTCAGTGGTGAGGACTATGCTCCCACTACCTAGGGCTTATTTCAGGGTAAGCCAGGGACGAGGCACGTGATCGGCGTACGGGTTAGAAGCCCGCCTAGGGACGTCAGGGCAGCCAGGTGCCAGTGCTAGGTGAGTTAGGGGTCACCACTCCTCCCTCTCCCTAGGGAAAGGGTACTCCTCTTCCCTCCCCTCTGCACTGCACATCTGTTACTTGCCAAATCAGACGTGATACATTGTTTCCTGAAATAAATTGGTGGTAAGGGTGTATGGCAGTTTTTCTTTTCAAGACTCTCCTCATATATGGTGTGCTACTTTATAGTGCTCCAGATACTGAACCAGTAGAGTATGCTGGGAGATTTCAGCTCTGAATCTTGCAGAACTGTGAATGTAGCTCTGGACTATTATGCAGGCTGTAAATGAGGATAAGTGGAATAAAAGTAATGTTTAAGCCATGCCAACAGTTAAGTATCCAGTGTTACCTAATATCCCAGTCTCTCCAAAGCCTTACTAATCCAAATGTTGATTAAAGGTAGATGGACGTTTTCACTGTTTAGCAATACAAGATTTTACCGTAATTATAAGAAGAAGTGTCAGGTCCCATTACATTGCAGTAAACTATTATTCACATTGATTCATCATCTACATACATTTGTTCTAAGCAAAAACAAAGCCGTTATAAAGCTGTAACATAAGTATATATGTTATAGCAGAGTATCCATTTATATGTTAATAATTATACATATATTATTCTTTTATTCATTTGTATAGTGCCAACATATTCCACAGCACCGTCATCGCTCAAATTGGTACCGGTTTACATTGGCATTCACAATCTAATTTACATATTAAGTCATTATGTTTTAGGGAGTGTGGGAAGAATCCCACACTAACATGAGGAGAACATAAAACTTTGGGGAATTAACATATTTTTTGCCCTATAAGACGCACTTTTTGTCCCCTCAAAGTGGGGGGGGGGGAAATGTCAGTGTGTCTTATGGGGTGAATACTAATGAGCGAGTCCATTATGGAAGCACTCACTAACTAGTACAGGAGGACTGGTAAGCGGAAAATTATGTGCTCTCCGGGCTCTGTACTCACCGCTTCCTGGTCCTCGGCTGCTCGCTTTGCTGTAACTGCATTAGAAAGTGCCGGAAAAGCAGGAGCTGGATCCCTGGAGCGGCGAAAGCATCTGGAGCAGGAGAGGTACAGTAAGTTGATTTATTGTTTTTGTCTGATCTGAGGTCTGAATGGGGGTCTTATCATTGGGTGTCTGATCTTAATGTCTAAATAGAGGTCTTATTAACATGGGGGTGTGATCTGAGGTCTGAAAAGGGTCCTAACATTGAGGGTCTGAGCTAAGTGCCTGTATGGGGGTCTTATTAACATGGGAGTCCAATGTGAGGTCTAATTAGGGTCTTATTAACATTGAGGGTCTGATCTGAGGTCTTATTAGTATTGGGGGTCTGATTAGGACTATGAGCTGTGGTCTGATGAAATATATATTTTTTTATTATTTTCCTGCTCTAAAACCTAGGTGCGTCTTATGGGCAGGTGTGTCTTATAGGCGACAAAATACCGTAATCATTGTATGTGTATTTGAAGTTAGTTTTAAGATTGGAGTTGCTATACTAACCTGCGAGCATGGTTTTTAAAATTTGGCACAAATGCAATGCAATGACAATATGCCTGGGAGATACCTGGTGTGGAGTTGCAACTGGCTGCAACTTTTCAAAAAGTCACTTTTCATAAATGTCAGAAATTTTCAATTTCAGAAATTTTCCCTTTCATGTAGATGTTGCCCTTGGTCAGATTCAGACCTAGGACCCCAAGCCAACAATGCTAGCCACTGAGCCGCTGTGTTTTCCAGTATCTATTATAAACTCAGTGGACAGTTTATTACACTACCTAATTAAAGGGGTTTGCAAGAACCCCCCCTCCAAACACACTCTAGGCTGGACCTGGAAAGGAAAGATTATGTACCTGCTTGCCAGCGCTGGCTTCCCGCTCTTTCTCCTCCTGGGTTCCCTCGCAGACATCTGGTTTGACTGCGACCAATCACTGGCTGCGATATAACCAGATCCTCATGCATCATGTGACTATTTGTAATGACATAAGGGTAGCCAGTCATCAATGCGGCTACTGCAGGCAGGGTTAAACTAGATGCTTTCAGCAAGGCAGCCCAGTATTCTTAAGATCTTGGCAAAAGTTATACGTTTTAAATATTTTTTGTTAAATCGATATAAATTTTCAAATACGGTTCTGTTCAATGTACCCTTATCTACAGCTTTGAAGTTCTAAACGTCTGTCTGGAAATGTACTCCAAAGCAGAAGTGTCACAAGACGGTGAAAGTGAAACAGCTCTATACTGTTGTATGGATCAAGTATTTTTGCAGAAAATAATGATCAAGTGACACCCCTAAAAATATAACCCTTTTTCCCAAATTTTTTATAATTTTCTTTGTTAAAGGAAATATACTTTGTAGCATCCAAATGTATTAGTAAGTATAAATGAACCAATTCTCTGAAAAAACACGTAGCAATGTAAAGTGAATGGTGTCGAAACACTTCAGCACCTGCACTCTGTGCTTAAAGAAAATAAGCAGGGTTTAGGCTACCTTCACACTAGCTGCAGCCTTCTCCTGCAGACATGTCGTAGTTTTATTCCGGCTGCCTCTCGGCATGTGTGCCATGCTGCCGCCGGAACTCTGGCCGGCCCCTATTATAGTCAATGGGGCCGGAGCAGACCACCGGCGAAAAAACATGCACTAGCTGCAGCACGGATCCGGCAGGCTGTTCACCCGCCGGAACAGCCTGCCGGAGACGGGTGCTGCTAGTGTGTAACTAGCTTTACTAAAAGTCCTGTATTTGTGTTATAAAAATTTTTACTCCTATAAGAATGTTCTTCTGTGTTGTTCAACTTTCAATAACCTAGATCAGGGATCCATTAGAATGATTGGGCAGTAGTCTTTTATTTCATTTTTAGGGTACAGTATTTTCATACACGGTGAATACGCTACATGTGAACAAATCCTAACATCCTCGTTTACAGCCATTTTTTGTTTAGGATTCATTCACATGACCGTATGTATTTTGCAGTCCACAAAACACGATCCAAAAAATACGGATGACGTCAGTGGGGCGTATGTATTTCTTTGCTGACTCATTGACTTCAATGGGTTTGTGCTCCGCATTTTGTGGCCAAGAATAGGGCATACTGATGCAGAAAGTACACGGATGATCAATGTGCTTTCTGCATCCGTATGTCAGTTTCGAAAAAAGAACATATCCTATACTTGGCCTCAATATGCAGTTCACAGACCCATTGAAGTCAATAGGTCTGAAAAAAATGAAAGTCACATGGACGTCATCTGTATTTGGCGGATCCACGTTTTGCGGACTGCAAAATACATAGAGTTGTGTGCATGGGGCCTTAGGCTGTAAACAAATTATTCTACAGTTTTCAAACCAGCACCTGGATCTGAATACTTTTGCCAGTGAGCTATTGGATATATATGTATCTGTATGGTGCCACCTGCTCTTTGTTCTTTTTCTTATTTCTTTGACCTGCCCACTGAAATGGCTGCACATGCTCAGTTTTATCCTTCAACAGCCTCCTGTGCTGTGATAGGGAGAGCTGAGACACGCCTCCTGAGCTGTGATAGGGAGAGCTGAGACACGCCCCCTGAGCTGTGATAGGGAGAGCTGAGACACGCCCCCTGAGCTGTGATAGGGAGAGCTGAGACACGCCTCCTTAGCTGAAGCAAAAGGGCACCCCCTTCCTGGATTTAAATCTAGCAGAGCAATGAATGGTCAGATCTCTGGATCCATGTGAGGTACAGGGCTGGTTCTAGCTTTGTTAGAAAGAGATTGTCATGTACTATATGTCTGGTTTTCATTTTTTACATTACTCATGGGATAACCCTTTAAGTATTGATGACCTATCTTCAGATCAGTGGGGGTATGACTCCTCCACTGATCAGCTTTTTGAAGAGGTTACAATGATCAGAGGAGCGCTGTGGCCTCTTTATACTATACTAGCAGAAGGACCGGCTTCGCACGGATATATTTCATGCATTTAATTTAATGTTTATGTGTGAGTTTAAAAGATATCCACAGTGTTCTCTATCACAGTGACCTCTACAGCATCCCACCCCTTTAACAGTGACTTCCACAGTACTCTGGTCCCTTAACAGTGACCTCCACAGTAGACCGCTCCCTTAACAGTGACCTCAAAGTACCATGCTACCTTAACAGTGACCTCTACAGCAGCTTCCCCTTTAATGGTGGCCTCTAAAGTCCCCTGCCCCCTTAACAGTGACCTCCATAGTGCCCATCCCTTTAACAGTGACCTACACAGCGGCCTGCCCCCTTAGCAGTAACATTCACAGCGATCGCCCCTTTAACAGTGACCTCCACAGTGGCCGCCTCTTAATTAGTGACCTCCACAGTACCCCTTCTCCTTAAAATGGATTTCCACAATAACCCGCCCCTTTAAGAGTGACCTCAACAGCGGCCTGCCCTTTATTTGTGACCTCCACAGTTCCCCGTCTCGTTAACAGTGATTTTAATAATAAACCGCCCCCTTAACAGTGACCTCCACAGAGCTCCTTTTCCTTTAAAATGTGACCTCCACAACACCCTGCCCTCTTAACAGTGACCTCTACAGCACCCTGCCCCTTAACACTGACCTGCATAGCAGACCGCTCCCTTAACTGTGACCTCCACCGTTTCCTGCCACCTTAACAGAGACCTCCACAGCACCCACCCCTTTAAGATTGACTGCCACAGTCCCCTGCCCCCTTAACAGTAACCTCCACAGTGCCTGACCCTTTAACAGTGACCTCCACAGCATTCCGCCCCCTTAACAGTGACCTCCAAAGCACCCGCCCTTTTAACAGTGACCTCCACAGTGGCCGCCCCTTTATTTGTGACCTCCACAGTACCCCATCTCCTTAACAGTGATTTTCACAATAACCCGCCCCCTTAACAGTGACCTCTACAGCACTCTGCCCCTAAACACTGACCTCCATAGCAGACCATTCCCTCAACTGTGACCTCCACAGCAGCCTTTCCCCTTAACTGTGACCTCCACAGCAGTCCGCTCCCTTAAAGGGGTTGTTCAAGTTATATTTATTGATGACCTATCCTCAGGATAGGTCATCAATCTCAGATCGGCGGGGGTCCGACACCCGGCACCCCCTCCGATCAGCTGTTTGAAGAGGAGACTCGCACGGTGTCAGCGCTGCCTCCTCTTCACTGTTTACCTTCTAGCCGTTGCATCTGCAGTGGTGAGCAGGTGTAATTACACCCAAGCCGTCCTATTCATTTCAATAGGAAGGCTTGGGTGTAATTACACCTGCTCACCACTGCAGATGCAACGGCTAGAAGGTAAACAGTGAAGAGGAGGCAGCGCTGACACCATGCACGGCTTCTTTTCAAACAGCTGATCGGAGGGGGTGCCGGGTGTCGGACCCCCTCCGATCTGATATTGATGACCTATCCTGAGGATAGGTCATCAATAAATATAACTTGGACAACCCCTTTAACAGTGTCATCCACAGTGCCCTGCCCCTTTAAAGGTGACCTACAGCAGTGAAGAAAAATGGCTGGGTTGTTATGGAAACCTGGAATAAAACTGTGTGTATGTGGAGACTAAGGGCCTGCGAGCTTCTATTGGCTGATAAGGGACATGTGACTGTGTGTATGGCAGTTGTGTTGGCTAATGCAGGTTATATTTTTGGAAAATCTCAGGAACGGTATGTCCTAGAGAGCTGAGATAACTCTAAAACCTTCCCGGACACCTGATGTACCTGTGTGCCAAATTTGGTGAAGATCGCTCCAGTCGTTTGGTCGCGCATAAAGAACAGACAGACAGACAGAAACTCGTTTTTATAATATAAGAGATAAGAGACTAGGCATAGCACCGTACATTGTATAGTGTCTGTCCTTCGTATTGCAGCCCAGGCTCTTTCATGTGACTTATAAATGTGATGTAATTGGCTAAGGAAGAGGCTGTAGCACTCGCCCCTCACCTGAGCACCATGTCCCTTTCGAAGAACCAATTGTTGGTGGTGCTGATCAGATACTGATGACCTATCCAGGGGATATAAAATCCTAGAACCCCCCTTATAAACAGTAGCCCAGATTAAATCAGTGATGATCAGACATAAGACAATGCAGAGGGTCCACTCTGTCAGGGGATTCAAAAGGCGTTCTACCATGTTGAAGAGTTTAAAAAAGCGGACAAATCATAAAAACTTTTTTGATGGAAATACCAAAAATGTTAGGTTTTATACAGAGGCATGTGAAAACATCGATAATTAGGTGGGCCCGGTTAAATAATTGCCTCTGAGGCATAGAAACTTTATGGCTACCTGCACATGAGTGAGGGTCAACGCACATACAGTAAGATCCGCATTAATTCCGTACCGATTTATGTGCATTTTTGCAGCATATCTGAAACAAAATCCGCAATTTCTATCAGCAGCTTTTGGAGCGGATTTAATACGGTTTTGCAGTAGATCTCATCCTTCTATTGAAAAGGGTGAAATCCGCAGCTAAAACTACAGACATAATTGACATGCTGCAGATTTTGAAATCCGCACGGCAGGTCAATTTCTGCACGGAAAACATCTGCAAAGTGTACATGACATTTGTGTAATTTCATACACTTTTCTGGTACTGTAATACGCTGAGGTTTTTCTGCACAGGAATCCACTCGGAAAAAACACACGTATTCCGCAACATGTGCAGATGGCCTACCTAAAACCTTTGCACTTCTAACTATGTCCACAGATCTGACAGATCTCCTTCAACTACTCTTGTATGATTTGGATTAGGCCTCTTTCACACTACCGTTTTTTTTTTCCGTTTTGCGGTCCGTTTTTTGCGTTCCGTATACGGTCCGTAGACGGAACCATTCATTTCAATGGTTCCGCAAAAAAAAATTAATGTGTTCCGTATGCATTCCGTTTCCGTTTTTCCGTTCCGTTGAAAGATAGAACATGTCCTATATTTGGCCGCAAATCACAGTCCGTGGCTCCATTCAAGTCAATGGGTCCGCAAAAAAAATGGAACACATACGGAAATGCATCCGTATGTCTTCCGTTTCCGTTCCGTTTTTTCTGAACCATCTATTGAAAATGTTATGCCCAGCCCAATTTTTTCTATGTAATTACTGTATACTGTATATGCCATACGGAAAAACGGAACGGAACAACGGAACGGAAACGGAACCACAACGGAACCAAAAAGACGGAACAACGGATCCGTGAAAAACGGACCGCAAAACACTGAAATGGACATACTGTAGTGTGAAAGAGGCCTAAAGCTGTGATCCTTTTCATATAGAAAGGTACACACATATAATCTCTCCACCTTTCCCTATTTGATTACATTTGTTGCATAACCTAAAATTCCCTACTGCATTAATAAGCACATCCTGTACATGATTTATCTCTTAAGAACTGTCCCTCCCTATAGTTACAGTCTACCACTATAATATAGCTGTTTGCTTGCCTTTACATGAAATTAAAGGGGTTGTGTCACTTCAGCAAACAGCATTTATTATGTAGAGGACATTAATACATGGCACTTACTAATATACCGTGATTGTCTATATTTCTTCCTTTGCTGGCTGCATTCATTTTCCATCACATTATGCACTGTTTGTTTCCATGGTTACGACCAACCTGCAAACCATCAGCAGTGGCTGTGCTTGTACACTATAGGAAAAAGAACCAGCCTATGTGCACTCCCACAGTCCCAGCCACTAGAGACGCCAAACTCTTCTTCCTATAGTGTGCAAGTATGACCACCACTGATGGATTGCAGGGTGGTCGTAACCATGGAAACAAGCAGCGCATAATGGGGCGGGAAAGTGAATCCAGCCAGCAACGGAAGCAATATGGATAGCAACAATACATTAGTAAATGGCTTGTATTAACTTTCTCTACGTAATAAATGCTATTTGCTGAAGTGAGACAATCCCTTTAAGAAGACAGCTAAGAAGCTCCACAATTACAGAAATATGGATATTTTTAGTACTTTTGGAGGGCAATATTGGGCTATTTGCATTGTGGGTTAGATGTGATCTCAGGTACAGGTTAAGGCCTCTTTCACACTACAGTATGTTGAATTCAGTGTTTTGCGTTCCGTTTTTCACGGATCCGTTGTTCCGTTTTTTGCTTCCGTTGTGGTTCCGTTTCCGTTCCGTTGTTCCGTTCCGTTTTTCCGTATGGCATATACAGTATACAGTAATTACATAGAAAAAATTGGGCTGGGCATAACATTTTCAATAGATGGTTCCGCAAAAAACGGAACGGATACGGAAGACATACGGATGCATTTCCGTATGTGTTCCGTTTTTTTTGCGGACCCATTGACTTGAATGGAGCCACGGACCGTGATTTGCGGCCAAATATAGGACATGTTCTATCTTTTCAACGGAACGGAAAAACGGAAATACGGAAACGGAATGCATACGGAACACATTCCGTTTTTTTGCGGAACCATTGAAATGAATGGTTCCGTATACGGACCGTATACGGAACGCAAAAAACGGACCGCAAAACGGAAAAAAAAAACGGTAGTGTGAAAGAGGCCTAAGACTACTACTGCCAATCTTGAGCATGCTTTAGCACATCTTCATCATGTTCAACCCAGAGCAGCAAGCAGGCACTGAGATTAATGATCTTGATGCCTGTATGACAGGAAAGTGTTAAACTGAGTTCCAAAAGGAACATCACATGAGCAAGCTTGTGCTCTGTGCTAGTAAGCTGCTTGTCTGAACGAGCCCAAAGGAGTGCTGCATATATTAAACATTTATATACCATTTCAATTGAGAGTTGGTAAAAGCGAGTACAGTACATATATTGTAGATCAGGCAAATACCATGGGATCACTCTTGGAAGATGTGTGTACTGTAGGTTCATCATTTTCCAGTTTAGAATGTGTCACACACACACACACACACAAAACATATGAAGCAATGCAAGATATAACTTAGGATATACCAGTATCTAACTCTGGATAGGTCATCAATATCTGATCGGTCGGAGTCTGATTCTGGGCACTGGTGCCGATCAGCTGCTGGAAGGGGCTGTGGTACCGGTGCCCTGCTTTACTGCAGCTCAGTGCAGTTTAAAGGGGTTGTCTCACTTAAGCAAGTGGCATTTATCATGTAGAGAAACTTAATACAAGGCACTTACTAATATATTGTTATTACACAAATTGCTTCCTTTGCTGGCTTGATTCATTTTTCCATCACATTATACACTGCTCGTTCCATGGTTACAGACGGCCCTGCAATCCATCAGTGGTAGTCGTGCTCGCACACTATAGGAAAAAGCGTCAGCCTCTCTGGTGGCCGGGAGCATGGGGGCGCACATAGGTTAGTTCTTTTTCCTATATTGTGCAAGTACGGCCACCACTGATGGATTGCAGGGTGGTCTGTAACCATGGAAACGAGCAGTGTATAATGTGATGGAAATATTAATCCAGCCAGCAAAGGAAGCAATATGGATGATAACAGTACATTAGTAAGTTGCTCTAATTTACTTTCTCTACATGATAAATGTCACTTACTGAAGTGAGGCAACCCCTTCAAGTGAATGGGATTGAACTGTAATGCCAAGCACAGTCTCTATACAATGTACAGCTCTGTGCTTGGTATATAATAAAGAGGATGCAGCAGTCAGAGAGGAGGCCGGGAGTCAGATCCCCACCAATCTGATATGGATGCTGAGGATAGCGTAGTAACCTAACACCTAACTTTTATTTGGTGTTTTTAAAAATATCACATAATTTTCATATGATAATTCACAGGGAATAATGACCCATGACCCACGTACCAAAAACATAAGGAGAACTATGGTGCAGATGTGGATGGGGTAGTGTGACAGTTGTTAAGGCCTGAAAAATACTAGGCCTAATGCTGCCTTTACTGATGTACTTTATAATGGGGTAAGAGAACAGTTCCATGCAGAACCGTGGTGAGGGCAGGGAGGAGACAGAGCCAGCAGGCCCCGCACATTTATCTTCAGTTTTGTGATGTAGATAAAGACAGAAAACAACAGGAGCACCGAGCTACTGTTGATTTCTGTGTAGGTGCATGGACTGTCAGAGGTGCCCCTAATTTATGACAAGGCCTGTGCCTCACCATTAATTAAGAATATATTCCGGTAGAACACATCATAGATAATAGACCAGCATAAAAGTGCTGGTCTATGAGAATTCTCCCCCAAAGTTCCAACTTGTTTTCCCATCATATATAATAGAACATACTAAGCCAATATATATGGCAATGTGTGACTGGTTTGTAATGGTCACACAAAGGATTAACAAGACCACGGGTTCAGGCCTCCCCTGTCAACACTGTATGTACTGGCATCCTGCATGGGGCCATCATTTTTTGGGCTCGTCTTACATCAGGGCATCCGTATAGAGCTTATTACGTCTTGCGTTATGGAGGCCCCTAATACAGTTGTCTCATTATGTCATCCACATCTGCTCCTTGGTTCTCCTTGTGTTTTTGGTATGTGTGTCATGTTTTCCTTTACTTTACTTGAATTTTTTTTTATGACAAATACTGTAAATGTTAGGTGTTGGGTTACATTTAATTTATAATTATCTAATTATTTCTGTCCTGAGAATTAGTCATCAATATTTAATTCCCCGAAAACCCCTTTAATTACTTTCCTAGAAATCCACACTCCAGCGCTGGCAACCAGCAGCCACCTTAATCTCCGTGCAGCCTGGGTATGCACCAACACTGCCAGTAGTTGCTAAGCATAACCCAAACATATTTGGGTTGCTGGTTAGAAAACACTGCAGACAAAAGATTGTTCATCAGGGAACTTGTAGGACTCCATAATGATTACAATGGGATACTGATGAGTCTCTAAATACAAGATGGCTCTGAATTCAAATTACGTCAAGACTGTGCCATATATACAAGGCGTCAAATACAGATAAATCTGACATAGAAAAGATCTGAAGTGTGTATGCACACTGACAAAGAAAGATACTATCCTATAGTCAGTTGGTAGTAACGTCTAGGAGCCAACAGGGTGTGCTTTGGTTGCCATCTATAGAGCTGGATACTAGCATTTTTGCTCTACCAATCATTTCTTTAAAGGATTTTTTTCTTTAAAGAGTACATAATTGATGGCCTATACTCAGGGATGACTCCTACCACCCCTACAATGCGATATTTGAAGAGGTCATGGCACTCCAGTGAGCACCGCAGTGTGTTCCTAGACCAGTGAAGTCACGTTCATTGGTCACGCGGCCTATTTGCAGCTCAGTCCCATTCAAATAAATGGGTCTGGGCTGCAATACCAAGTACAGCCACTATACAGTGGACGTCACTGTGCTTGGTATGATGTGCGAAAGCTGCAGCACTCTTCACACAGCTGATCGGCGGGTGTGCCGGGTATCAGACCTCCAGCAATCAGATATTGATGACTTAGGCTGAATTCCCACGTCCGTGGAACACGGTCCGTAAGATACTGGACTGGCATACTGCTTAGTGCAGAAGCGCACAGCGTCATTGGTTGCTATGACGCCATGCGCTTTGTGCCGCCGCTACTGTACAGTAATACACTTGTGAAGATCATACGAGTGTAGTACTGTACTGCAGCAGCGGCACAAAGCGCACGGCGTCATAGCAACCAATGACGCCGTGCACTTCTGCACTAAGCAGGATGCCGGTCCAGTATCTCACGGACCATGTTCCACGGACGTGTGAATTCAGCCTTAGGGCTCGTTCACACTAACGTGTGGAGCCCCTGCTGTGGACCGCAAATTGCAGTCCGCAATGCTCGGGCACCGTCCGTGGGGCAGCCGCATGGGGATCGTGGACCCATTCACTTGAATGGGTCCGCGATCCCTCCGTTCTGCAAAAAGATAGAGCATGTTCTATTTTTTTGCGGTGCGGAGGCACGGAACGGAACCCCAGGCAGCACTCCGTAGTGCTTCCGTAGTGTTCCGTTCCGCATCTCTGGATTTGCGGTCCCATTGAAGTGAATAGGTCCGCATGCGTGATGCGGAATGCACACGGAACGGTGCTCGTGTATTGCGGATCCGCAAATGCGGTCCGCAATACGGCAACGGGCAGCACGCGTTCGTGTAAACGAGCCCTTAAACTGAGGATAGGCCATCAATATTGACCTCCTGGAAAATCCTGTGACAGATCCTGGTACTTGCTTAGCCCTGAACAGGATCATACATCCCCATTCTACAGAAAATGTCTTCATGCAGTGATGAATCAGGTGTTCATACCCAACCTTTCTGTTCCTCATTGCTTGACAGATTGACTGCACAGCATACATCATATATACTTCAGCCTACCACAGATGATGTATGTATACGTGCTTTATATTAGCCTGAACTTCATTATATCCTTCCTTAGCACGCCTCCCGTGCTAATCTGACGGGCGGGGGGATATTTCTTATCTTCACGCCGCAAAATTACACAGCCTGTCTCTGCTGGCTGTTAAGAAGATTAGGAGGGAAAGCTGGATTTAAACTGGCATTATGGCCTTGAGAAAAGCACTCACGAGTGTAACATCATGTCTGCTTTCCAGTGTCATCCCATCCCCTGACACTTCCCTTACATGATTGAAAAACACAGTGGACCCTTTAAATGTTCAAAAGCTTTGTACCACCTAAACATCTTCAGTTTAGTAACCTATAGCATGTATACCACTAGCACATTAGTAATCATGAAACCACCATCTACAGTATATTGACACTGCCCAAGAAAGTGGCTTCTTCAACTACGGTCTTTGTTAGAGGTATCCTTTGTCAGTATAATGTTTGTTCATCTCTGACATCACTAGTTGACCCTTAGGCCCCTTTCACACGGGCGTGTTTTCCGTGCGGGTGCGATGCGTGCGGTGAACTTATTGCACCCGCACTGAATCCAGGCCCATTCATTTCTATGGGGCTGTGCACATGAGCGGTGATTTTCACGCATCACTTGTGCGTTGAGTGAAAATCGCAGCATGCTCTATATTGTCCGATTTTCACGCGACGCAGGCCCCATAGAAGTGAATGGGAAGCGTGAAAATCGCATAGCATCCGCAAGCAAGTACGGATGCTGTGCGATTTTCACGCACGGTTGCTAGGAGACGATCGGGATGGAGACCTGATCATTATTATTTTCCCTTATAACATGGTTATAAGGGAAAATAATAGCATTCTGAATACAGAATGCATAGTAAAACAGCGCTAGAGGGGTTAAAAAAAATAAAAATAAAAATTTAACTCACCTTAGTCCACTTAATCGCGAAGCCGGCATCTCCTTGTGTCTCCTCTGCGCTGAACAGGACCTGGGGTGAGCTGCTGCATTAAATAACGGTTAAGGACCTTTGATGAGGTCACTCCGGTCATCACATGGTCTTTTACCATGGTGAATCACCATGGTAAAAGATCATGTGACGTACCATGTGATGACCGGAGTGACGTCATCAAAGGTCCTTAACCGGTATTTAATGCAGCAGCTCACCCCAGGTCCTGTTCAGCGCAGAGAAGACACAAGGAGATGCCGGCTTCGCGATCAAGTGGACTAAGGTGAGTTAAATTATTTTTATTTATTTTTTAACCCCTCCAGCACTATTATACTATGCATTCTGTATTCAGAATGCTATTATTTTCCCTTATAACCATGTCATAAGGGAAAATAATACAATCTTCAGAACATCAATCCCAAGCCCGAACTTCTGTGAAGAAGTTCGGGTTTGGGTACCAAACATGCGCGATTTTTGTTACACGAGTGCAACGCATGACAATGTTTTGCACTCGCGCGGAAAAATCGCGCATTTTCCCGCAACGCACCCGGCTCTTATCCGGGCAAAAAAACTGACGCCCGTGTGAATGAGGCCTTAGAGATTTAGCACAATGAGACTGCATGAATTTACCACCGTTCTATGGGGTTTTTTCCTGTCTAGCTTTATATAAATGTACTTGATTTTGTGAGATTATCTCATGGACTTTCAGGTCAATATGGCACCATCTGTAGGACAGCGAGGGTTTCAGATTGGATGTGGTTGGGTGGTACAATGACATTCTACAATCTACATATTAGACTCATGCAGAGAGGCATAATGACTAGAGTTGAGCGAACACCTGGATGTTCGGGTTCGAGAAGTTCGGCCGAACATCCCGGAAATGTTCGGGTTCGGGATCCGAACCCGATCCGAACTTCGTCCCGAACCCGAACCCCATTGAAGTCAATGGGGACCCGAACTTTTCGGCACTAAAACGGCTGTAAAACAGCCCAGGAAAGGGCTAGAGGGCTGCAAAAGGCAGCAACATGTAGGTAAATCCCCTGCAAACAAATGTGGATAGGGAAATGAATTAAAATAAAAATTAAATAAATAAAAATTAACCAAAATCAATTGGAGAGAGGTTCCATAGCAGAGAATCTGGCTTCCCGTCACCCACCACTGGAACAGTCCATTCTCAGATATTTAGGCCCCGGCACCCAGGCAGAGGAGAGAGGTCCCGTAACAGACAATCTGGCTTCATGTCAGCAGAGAATCAGTCTTCATGTCATAGCAGAGAATCAGGCTTCACGTCAGCCACCACTGCAACAGTCCATTGTCATAAATTTAGGCCCAGCACCCAGGCAGAGGAGAGAGGTCCCGTAACAGAGGATCTGGCTTCATGTCAGCAGAGAATCAGTCTGCATGTCATAGCAGAGAATCAGGCTTCACGTCAGCCACCACTGCAACAGTCCATTGGCATATATTTAGGCCTAGCACCCAGGCAGAGGAGAGAGGTCCCGTAACAGACAATCTGGCTTCATGTCAGCAGAGAATCAGTCTGCATGTCATAGCAGAGAATCAGGCTTCACGTCAGCCACCACTGCAACAATCCATTGGCATATATTTAGGCCTAGCACACAGGCAGAGGAGAGAGGTCCCGTAACAGACAATCTGGCTTCATGTCAGCAGAGAATTAGTCTGCATGTCATAGCAGAGAATGAGGCTTCACGTCAGCCACCACTGCAACAGTCCATTGGCATATATTTAGGCCTAGCACACAGGCAGAGGAGAGAGGTCCCGTAACAGACAATCTGGCTTCATGTCAGCAGAGAATCAGTCTGCATGTCATAGCAGAGAATCAGGCTTCACGTCAGCCACCACTGCAACAGTCCATTGGCATATATTTAGGCCCAGCACCCAGGCAGAGGAGAGAGGTCCCGTAACAGACAATCTGGCTTCATGTCAGCAGAGAATCAGTCTTCATGTCATAGCAGAGAATCAGGCTTCACGTCAGCCACCACTGCAACAGTCCATTGTCATAAATTTAGGCCCAGCACCCAGGCAGAGGAGAGAGGTCCCGTAACAGAGGATCTGGCTTCATGTCAGCAGAGAATCAGTCTGCATGTCATAGCAGAGAATCAGGCTTCACGTCAGCCACCACTGCAACAGTCCATTGGCATATATTTAGGCCTAGCACCCAGGCAGAGGAGAGAGGTCCCGTAACAGACAATCTGGCTTCATGTCAGCAGAGAATCAGTCTGCATGTCATAGCAGAGAATCAGGCTTCACGTCAGCCACCACTGCAACAATCCATTGGCATATATTTAGGCCTAGCACACAGGCAGAGGAGAGAGGTCCCGTAACAGACAATCTGGCTTCATGTCAGCAGAGAATTAGTCTGCATGTCATAGCAGAGAATGAGGCTTCACGTCAGCCACCACTGCAACAGTCCATTGGCATATATTTAGGCCTAGCACACAGGCAGAGGAGAGAGGTCCCGTAACAGACAATCTGGCTTCATGTCAGCAGAGAATCAGTCTGCATGTCATAGCAGAGAATCAGGCTTCACGTCAGCCACCACTGCAACAGTCCATTGTCATAAATTTAGGCCCAGCACCCAGGCAGAGGAGAGAGGTCCCGTAACAGACAATCTGGCTTCATGTCAGCAGAGAATTAGTCTGCATGTCATAGCAGAGAATGAGGCTTCACGTCAGCCACCACTGCAACAGTCCATTGGCATATATTTAGGCCTAGCACACAGGCAGAGGAGAGAGGTCCCGTAACAGACAATCTGGCTTCATGTCAGCAGAGAATCAGTCTGCATGTCATAGCAGAGAATGAGGCTTCACGTCACCCACCACTGCAACAGTCCATTGGCATATATTTAGGCCTAGCACACAGGCAGAGCAGAGAGGTCCCGTAACAGACAATCTGGCTTCATGTCAGCAGAGAATCAGTCTGCATGTCATAGCAGAGAATGAGGCTTCACGTCACCCACCACTGCAACAGTCCATTGGCATATATTTAGGCCTAGCACACAGGCAGAGCAGAGAGGTCCCGTAACAGACAATCTGGCTTCATGTCAGCAGAGAATCAGTCTGCATGTCATAGCAGAGAATGAGGCTTCACGTCACCCACCACTGCAACAGTCCATTGGCATATATTTAGGCCTAGCACACAGGCAGAGCAGAGAGGTCCCGTAACAGACAATCTGGCTTCATGTCAGCAGAGAATCAGTCTGCATGTCATAGCAGAGAATGAGGCTTCACGTCACCCACCACTGCAACAGTCCATTGGCATATATTTAGGCCTAGCACACAGGCAGAGCAGAGAGGTCCCGTAACAGACAATCTGGCTTCATGTCAGCAGAGAATCAGTCTGCATGTCATAGCAGAGAATGAGGCTTCACGTCACCCACCACTGCAACAGTCCATTTTCATAAATTTAGGCCCAGCACCCAGGCAGAGGAGAGAGGTCCCGTAACAGAGGATCTGGCTTCATGTCAGCAGAGAATCAGTCTGCATGTCATAGCAGAGAATCAGGCTTCACGTCAGCCACCACTGCAACAGTCCATTGTCATAAATTTAGGCCTAGCACCCAGGCAGAGGAGAGAGGTCCCGTAACAGACAATCTGGCTTCATGTCAGCAGAGAATTAGTCTGCATGTCATAGCAGAGAATGAGGCTTCACGTCAGCCACCACTGCAACAGTCCATTGGCATATATTTAGGCCTAGCACACAGGCAGAGGAGAGGTTCATTCAACTTTGGGTAGCCTCGCAATATAATGGTAAAATGAAAATAAAAATAGGATTGAATGAGGAAGTGCCCTGGAGTCCAATAATATATGGTTATGGGGAGGTAGTTAATGTCTAATCTGGACAAGGGACGGACAGGTCCTGTGGGATCCATGCCTGGTTCATTTTTATGAACGTCAGCTTGTCCACATTGGCTGTAGACAGGCGGCTGCGTTTGTCTGTAATGACGCCCCCTGCCGTGCTGAATACACGTTCAGACAAAACGCTGGCTGCCGGGCAGGCCAGCACCTCCAAGGCATAAAAGGCTAGCTCTGGCCACGTGGACAATTTAGAGACCCAGAAGTTGAATGGGGCCGAACCATCAGTCAGTACGTGGAGGGGTGTGCACACGTACTGTTCCACCATGTTAGTGAAATGTTGCCTCCTGCTAACACGTTGCGTATCAGGTGGTGGTGCAGTTAGCTGTGGCGTGTTGACAAAAGTTTTCCACATCTCTGCCATGCTAACCCTGCCCTCAGAGGAGCTGGCCGTGACACAGCTGCCTTGGCGACCTCTTGCTCCTCCTCTGCCTTGGCCTTGGGCTTCCACTTGTTCCCCTGTGACATTTGGGAATGCTCTCAGTAGCGCGTCTACCAACGTGCGCTTGTACTCGCGCATCTTCCTATCACGCTCCAGTGCAGGAAGTAAGGTGGGCACATTGTCTTTGTAGCGTGGATCCAGCAGGGTGGCAACCCAGTAGTCCGCACAGGTTAAAATGTGGGCAACTCTGCTGTCGTTGCGCAGGCACTGCAGCATGTAGTCGCTCATGTGTGCCAGGCTGCCCAGGGGTAAGGACAAGCTGTCCTCTGTGGGAGGCGTATCGTCATCGTCCTGCCTTTCCCACCAGCCACGCACCAGTGATGGACCCGAGCTGCGTTGGGTGCCACCCCGCTGTGACCATGCTTCATCCTCATCCTCCTCCACCTCCTCCTCATCCTCGTCCTCCTCGTCCTCCAGTAGTGGGCCCTGGCTGGCCACATTTGTACCTGGCCTCTGCTGTTGCCAAAAACCTCCCTCTGAGTCACTTCGAAGAGACTGGCCTGAAAGTGCTAAAAATGACCCCTCTTCCTCCTCCTCCTCCTCCTCCTCCTCCTGGGCCACCTCCTCTTCCATCATCGCCCTAAGTGTTTTCTCAAGGAGACATAGAAGTGGTATTGTAACGCTGATAACGGTGTCATCGCCACTGGCCATGTTGGTGGAGTACTCGAAACAGCGCAACAGGGCACACAGGTCTCGCATGGAGGCCCAGTCATTGGTGGTGAAGTGGTGCTGTTCTGTAGTGCGACTGACCCGTGCGTGCTGCAGCTGAAACTCCACTATGGCCTGCTGCTGCTCGCACAGTCTGTCCAGCATGTGCAAGGTGGAGTTCCACCTGGTGGGCACGTCGCATATGAGGCGGTGAGCGGGAAGGCCGAAGTTACGCTGTAGCGCAGACAGGCGAGCAGCAGCAGGATGTGAACGCCGGAAGCGCGAACAGACGGCCCGCACTTTATGCAGCAGCTCTGACATGTCGGGGTAGTTGTGAATGAACTTCTGCACCACCAAATTCAGCACATGCGCCAAGCAAGGGATGTGCGTCAAATTGGCTAGTCCCAGAGCTGCAACGAGATTTCGCCCATTATCACACACCACCAGGCCGGGCTTGAGGCTCACCGGCAGCAACCACTCGTCGGTCTGTTGTTCAATACCCCGCCACAACTCCTGTGCGGTGTGGGGCCTGTCCCCCAAACATATGAGTTTCAGAATGGCCTGCTGACGTTTACCCCGGGCTGTGCTGAAGTTGGTGGTGAAGGTGTGTGGCTGACTGGATGAGCAGGTGGAAGAAGAGGAGGAGGAAGCCGAGAAGGAGGAGGTGGCAACAGGAGGCAAAGAATGTTGCCCTGCGATCCTTGGCGGCGGAAGGACGTGCGCCAAACAGCTCTCCGCCTGGGGCCCAGCTGCCACTACATTTACCCAGTGTGCAGTTAGGGAGATATAGCGTCCCTGGCCGTGCTTACTGGTCCACGTATCTGTGGTTAGGTGGACCTTGCTACAGATGGCGTTGCGCAGTGCACACTTGATTTTATCGGATACTTGGTTGTGCAGGGAAGGCACGGCTCTCTTGGAGAAGTAGTGCCGGCTGGGAACAACATACTGTGGGACAGCAAGCGACATGAGCTGTTTGAAGCTGTCTGTGTCCACCAGCCTAAATGACAGCATTTCATAGGCCAGTAGTTTAGAAATGCTGGCATTCAGGGCCAGGGATCGAGGGTGGCTAGGTGGGAATTTACGCTTTCTATCAAATGTTTGTGAGATGGAGAGCTGAACGCTGGCGTGTGACATGGTTGAGACGCTTGGTGACGGAGGTGGTGGTGGTGGTGTTGGTGGTACATCCCCTGTTTGCTGGGCGGCAGGTGCCAACGTTCCTCCAGAGGCGGAGGAAGAGGCCGAGGCGGCAGCAGCAGAATAGGCCGAGGCGGCAGCAGCAGAAGAGGTAGCAGGGGGAGCCTGAGTGACTTCCTTGGTTTTAAGGTGTTTACTCCACTGCAGTTCATGCTTTGCATGCAGGTGCCTGGTCATGCAGGTTGTGCTCAGGTTCAGAACGTTAATGCCTCGCTTCAGGCTCTGATGGCACAGCGTGCAAACCACTCGGGTCTTGTCGTCAGCACATTGTTTGAAGAAGTGCCATGCCAGGGAACTCCTTGAAGCTGCCTTTGGGGTGCTCGGTCCCAGATGGCGGCGGTCAGTAGCAGGCGGAGTCTCTTGGCGGCGGGTGTTCTGCTTTTGCCCACTGCTCCCTCTTTTGCTACGCTGTTGGCTCGGTCTCACCACTGCCTCTTCCTCCGAACTGTGAAAGTCAGTGGCACGACCTTCATTCCATGTGGGGTCTAGGACCTCATCGTCCCCTGCATCGTCTTCCACCCAGTCTTGATCCCTGACCTCCTGTTCAGTCTGCACACTGCAGAAAGACGCAGCAGTTGGCACCTGTGTTTCGTCATCATCAGAGACATGCTGAGGTGGTATTCCCATGTCCTCATCATCAGGAAACATAAGTGGTTGTGCGTCAGTGCATTCTATGTCTTTCACCGCTGGGGAAGGGCTAGGTGGATGCCCTTGGGAAACCCTGCCAGCGGAGTCTTCAAACAGCATAAGAGACTGCTGCATAACTTGAGGCTGAGACAGTTTCCCTGGTATGCATGGGGGTGATGTGACAGACTGATGGGGTTGGTTTTCAGGCGCCATCTGTGCGCTTTCTGCAGAAGACTGGGTGGGAGATAATGTGAACGTGCTGGATCCACTGTCGGCCACCCAATTGACTAATGCCTGTACCTGCTCAGGCCTTACCATCCTTAGAACGGCATTGGGCCCCACCATATATCGCTGTAAATTCTGGCGGCTACTGGGACCTGAGGTAGTTGGTACACTAGGACGTGTGGATGTGGCAGAACGGCCACGTCCTCTCCCAGCACCAGAGGGTCCACTAACACCACCACGACCATGTCCACGTCCGCGTCCCTTACTAGATGTTTTTCTCATTGTTATGGTTCACCACAACAACAAATATATTATTTGGCCCAATGTATTGTATTCAAATTCAGCGGAATATAAATTTGAGGCCTAGTATTTAGGCGCTGGGTGACCGGTATGGATTTAGTGACAGAATTAGACTTGGAAATGCACAGAAGCGTGTGTGTGAAGTTATTCTGAATGACCCTATGTGCACCTTGAATATTATATACCCTTTTAGGGATAGATTTCAAATAGCTCTGATATAGCAGGAACCACTAAATTATGAAATTGCTAAATTGGGAATTGTACTTCAACCCAGAACAAAAAATGTGCTTTGACGGACACTAAATAACTTTCCCAGCTACAACAGGACAGCGGTAACGAGAGATTTAGCGGGATATAAATTTGAGGCCTAGTATTTAGGCGCTGGGTGACCGGTATGGATTTAGTGACAGAATTAGACTTGGAAATGCACAGAAGCGTGTGTGTGAAGTTATTCTGAATGACCCTATGTGCACCTTGAATATTATATACCCTTTTAGGGATAGATTTCAAATAGCTCTGATATAGCAGGAACCACTAAATTATGAAATTGCTAAATTGGGAATTGTACTTCAACCCAGAACAAAAAATGTGCTTTGACGGACACTAAATAACTTTCCCAGCCACAACAGGACAGCGGTAACGAGAGATTTAGCGGGATATAAATTTGAGGCCTAGTATTTAGGCGCTGGGTGACCGGTATGGATTTAGTGACAGAATTAGACTTGGAAATGCACAGAAGCGTGTGTGTGAAGTTATTCTGAATGACCCTATGTGCACCTTGAATATTATATACCCTTTTAGGGATAGATTTCAAATAGCTCTGATATAGCAGGAACCACTAAATTATGAAATTGCTAAATTGGGAATTGTACTTCAACCCAGAACAAAAAATGTGCTTTGACGGACACTAAATAACTTTCCCAGCCACAACAGGACAGCGGTAACGAGAGATTTAGCGGGATATAAATTTGAGGCCTAGTATTTAGGCGCTGGGTGACCGGTATGGATTTAGTGACAGAATTAGACTTGGAAATGCACAGAAGCGTGTGTGTGAAGTTATTCTGAATGACCCTATGTGCACCTTGAATATTATATACCCTTTTAGGGATAGATTTCAAATAGCTCTGATATAGCAGGAACCACTAAATTATGAAATTGCTAAATTGGGAATTGTACTTCAACCCAGAACAAAAAATGTGCTTTGACGGACACTAAATAACTTTCCCAGCTACAACAGGACAGCGGTAACGAGAGATTTAGCGGGATATAAATTTGAGGCCTAGTATTTAGGCGCTGGGTGACCGGTATGGATTTAGTGACAGAATTAGACTTGGAAATGCACAGAAGCGTGTGTGTGAAGTTATTCTGAATGACCCTATGTGCACCTTGAATATTATATACCCTTTTAGGGATAGATTTCAAATAGCTCTGATATAGCAGGAACCACTAAATTATGAAATTGCTAAATTGGGAATTGTACTTCAACCCAGAACAAAAAATGTGCTTTGACGGACACTAAATAACTTTCCCAGCTACAACAGGACAGCGGTAACGAGAGATTTAGCGGGATATAAATTTGAGGCCTAGTATTTAGGCGCTGGGTGACCGGTATGGATTTAGTGACAGAATTAGACTTGGAAATGCACAGTAGCGTGTGTGTGAAGTTATTCTGAATGACCCTTTGT
This sequence comes from Bufo gargarizans, assembly GCF_014858855.1. Taxonomy (NCBI): domain Eukaryota; kingdom Metazoa; phylum Chordata; class Amphibia; order Anura; family Bufonidae; genus Bufo; species Bufo gargarizans. The sequence goes on along the minus strand of NC_058081.1, from coordinate 197,016,911 downwards.
GCACCTTGAATATTATATACCCTTTTAGGGATAGATTTCAAATAGCTCTGATATAGCAGGAACCACTAAATTATGAAATTGCTAAATTGGGAATTGTACTTCAACCCAGAACAAAAAATGTGCTTTGACGGACACTAAATAACTTTCCCAGCTACAACAGGACAGCGGTAACGAGAGATTTAGCGGGATATAAATTTGAGGCCTAGTATTTAGGCGCTGGGTGACCGGTATGGATTTAGTGACAGAATTAGACTTGGAAATGCACAGAAGCGTGTGTGTGAAGTTATTCTGAATGACCCTATGTGCACCTTGAATATTATATACCCTTTTAGGGATAGATTTCAAATAGCTCTGATATAGCAGGAACCACTAAATTATGAAATTGCTAAATTGGGAATTGTACTTCAACCCAGAACAAAAAATGTGCTTTGACGGACACTAAATAACTTTCCCAGCTACAACAGGACAGCGGTAACGAGAGATTTAGCGGGATATAAATTTGAGGCCTAGTATTTAGGCGCTGGGTGACCGGTATGGATTTAGTGACAGAATTAGACTTGGAAATGCACAGTAGCGTGTGTGTGAAGTTATTCTGAATGACCCTATGTGCACCTTGAATATTATATACCCTTTTAGGGATAGATTTCAAATAGCTCTGATATAGCAGGAACCACTAAATTATGAAATTGCTAAATTGGGAATTGTACTTCAACCCAGAACAAAAAATGTGCTTTGACGGACACTAAATATCTTGCCCAGCAACAACAGTACAGCGGTGGGTAACGAGAGATTTAGAGGGATTTAAATTTGAGGCCTAGTATTTAGGCGCTGGGTCACCGGTATGGATTTAGTGACAGAATTAGACTTGGAAATGCACAGAAGCGTGTGTGTGAAGTTATTCTGAATGACCCTATGTGCACCTTCAATATTATATACCCTTTTAGGGATAGATTTCAAATAGCTCTGATATAGCAGAAACCACTAAATTATGAAATTGCTAAATTGGGAATTGTACTTCAACCCAGAACAAAAAATGTGCTTTGACGGACACTAAATAACTTTCCCAGCTACAACAGGACAGCGGTAACGAGAGATTTAGCGGGATATAAATTTGCGGCCTAGTATTTAGGCGCTGGGTCACCGGTATGGATTTAGTGACAGAATTAGACTTGGAAATGCACAGTAGCGTGTGTGTGAAGTTATTCTGAATGACCCTATGTGCACCTTCAATATTATATACCCTTTTAGGGATAGATTTCAAATAGCTCTGATATAGCAGGAACCACTAAATTATGAAATTGCTAAATTGGGAATTGTACTTCAACCCAGAACAAAAAATGTGCTTTGACGGACACTAAATAACTTTCCCAGCTACAACAGGACAGCGGTGGGTAACGAGAGATTTAGCGGGATATAAATTTGAGGCCTAGTATTTAGGCGCTGGGTGACCGGTATGGATTTAGTGACAGAATTAGACTTGGAAATGCACAGAAGCGTGTGTGTGAAGTTATTCTGAATGACCCTATGTGCACCTTGAATATTATATACCCTTTTAGGGATAGATTTCAAATAGCTCTGATATAGCAGGAACCACTAAATTATGAAATTGCTAAATTGGGAATTGTACTTCAACCCAGAACAAAAAATGTGCTTTGACGGACACTAAATAACTTTCCCAGCCACAACAGGACAGCGGTAACGAGAGATTTAGCGGGATATAAATTTGAGGCCTAGTATTTAGGCGCTGGGTGACCGGTATGGATTTAGTGACAGAATTAGACTGGGATATGGCCAAAAAATAACCACACTATTGCTGGTTAAATGCACTTGGTGACGGGCGCAGCTTGCCCCTGATGTAGTATATGGCCAAAAAATGAACAGACTATTGCTGGTTAAATGCACTTGGTGTCACAGCTTGACCAACCACACTACTGAGGGTTAAATGCACTTGGTGACGGGCGCAGCTTGCCCCTGATGTAGTATATGGCCAAAAAATGAACAGACTATTGCTGGTTAAATGCACTTGGTGTGACAGCTTCACCCTGATGTAGGCTTTAGCCAAAAAACAACCACACCATTGAGGGTTAAATGCACTTGGTGACAGGCGCAGCTTGCCCCTGATTTAGTATATGGCCAAAAAATGAACAGACTATTGCTGGTTAAATGCACTTGGTGTGACAGCTTCACCCTGATGTAGTCTTTAGCCAAAAAACAACCACACCATTGAGGGTTAAATGCACTTGGTGACAGGCGCAGCTTGCCCCTGATTTAGTATATGGCCAAAAAATGAACAGACTATTGCTGGTTAAATGCACTTGGTGTGACAGCTTCACCCTGATGTAGGCTTTAGCCAAAAAACAACCACACCATTGAGGGTTAAATGCACTTGGTCGCAGCTTGGATGCACTTGGTCGCAGCACCGCACAAGACACAAAATGGCCGCCGATCACCCCATAAAAAAGTGACTGACAAACGGTCTGGGCAGCCTAAAAACAGTGAGTGAGCATTTGAGTATCAGCAGCTCAATGATGCACAGCTGCAGATCGATCGATTAATCAAGTGAAGTCCTTTGGAGGAGTTAATCTGCCTAATCTCGCCCTACTGTCGCATCCGCAACCTCTCCCTACGCTAATCAGAGCAGAGTGACGGGCGGCGCTATGTGACTCCAGCTTAAATAGAGGCTGGGTCACATGGTGCTCTGGCCAATCACAGCCATGCCAATAGTAGGCATGGCTGTGACGGCCTCTTGGGGCAAGTAGTATGACGCTTGTTGATTGGCTGCTTTGCAGCCTTTCAAAAAGCGCCAAGAAAGCGTCACAAAAGCGCCAAGAAAGCGACGAACACCGAACCCGAACCCGGACTTTTACGAAAATGTCCGGGTTCGGGTCCGTGTCACGGACACCCCAAAATTCGGTACGAACCCGAACTATACAGTTCGAGTTCGCTCATCCCTAATAATGACTGAATGGAGCCCTAGGCAGTATATTAGTTGAACATACTCTCTTGTCTACTCCCGAGCCTTTTTCCTACCTATCTGCTTATCTGAAAGGATCACTAATGCTTTGATTGATGCCCACAAATAAACATACCCACTTACTGGTTATTTATGTGAAAATTGTAAGGGAGTTTCTGAACTACTCATCACTTTTCCCATAAATAGAGATTTTATTCTCACAACCATATTTTATACTTGTTTTTATACTATTTTATACGTTATGCTCACAAGGAATCATGTATCAAATCTGCTGCTTTTCTGGCATAAAAAAGTTGGAACTGATGCCCGTGTGTGACATTTGGTGAGCCTCGTCACTTTTAGAAGTGGGGTAAAAAGTAGGTCAGGGCTTCAGAATACCTTTAAAGCGTCAATAACCTTTCACGTTATAGAAACATATCAAAAGTTGTGATCTGTGGGAGTCTGAGTGCTGAAAACCCCATCATACTCTAGAACAAGTGGAGAGAAGCACACACATATCGTGTTCTCTCTCCTTACTGCATGAAATGGAGCCCATAGTCCATGGGCCCATCTTGAGTCCGTCCTCACCAGCGAAGAAAAAGAGCATGATATGCTTCTGCTTCTCTCCCCTCAACACTCAGACCCCCACCGATCACAAGTGTCTTTATGACATATCGAAAGTTGTGTGAAAAGTTAGTGACTCTTTAAGTCTCATTTATGATGAGCAGTGAAATTGTTGGACCGCAGCATTCTAGGGGCCTGAAAGGCTCCTCAGCACTGAGATTGAGGGAGACATTCAGTTGCTATGGCAACCTCGGGCCTTCTGAAGGCTCTGAGGCCTGCCACAGTGGAGTTCCTATGAAGCCCTGCATAAAAAGTGTTCAAAAAGTCTTACTCCAAAATGATATTTGTAAAAACTACAGATCACTCATAAATGTATGGCTCTGGGAAGGCAGGGAGTTAAAAAACAGAAAATCTTTTAGAGGTTAGTTTACAAAATCCCTTTATGTAGTGTATTGTGTGACTATGACATAAAAATGGGTTGTCTAGCCATTCAATAAAAAAAACTTCTAAGAATGTCTTAATTTAATAAAATAACTTTACTGAACCCTCACCTCTTATTTTTTAATGCGTCCCATATCCCCCAATAATCTCTGTACTTTCTGAACCCACGTTAACACCAATGTGACCACTCAAGCAATCACTGGTTACAGCGGTAGTAGGCAACATTACATATTGCAAGACATTTACTTCTGAGGCCCCTTCCTTCCTATACCATGTACAGTTCCTCAGGGGTAATTCATTTTAACCCTTAAAAGGCCATTTACAGCCTGTACAGGTTGTTTCATTTCTTGTTCTCGATGTTTGCTATGATGTGTCAAGGCAGGTAAAATGTATATAATTTTGGCTTTTTAGCTCACAGAGTATTTTTTAGACTGATATTAGTCTACATAAATTGGACAAACAAACTTAGGCATTGTTATGAAGTTTAAGTGGAACTTCTGTGTCACTCCTAAGGGTGTTATCCCCCCCCCCCCCAGTCTTCACCATTTAACCCTTATACAGGGATCTAGACTTCGCTGCAGGGGAACTACCAGGCCACTGCCTCTTGGTGTAGTCTCTTTTCAGGTGAGGGCTGCCAGTGCTGTGCACTGAGGGATCAGGAAAAAATTATAGGCAGCGTTTGTGCAATCCAATAAACAGTCTGAGGTCAGCTTATGGTCATAATGGAGTCGAGGCAGAGGTCAGGTCAGACACCTAGGGGTCAGAATCCAGGAAATAGGCAGAAGTTGATACACATGTAGACAAATGTAGAACAGCACACCTTAGAAGACTAGAACCTATTGCTCAGACACTTTCCCATAGATAAAGGTGCCTTAAGTACCCCAGGGTAGCAAGCCATTGATTGGGAAAGAATAGGGTTCTCGCTGTCCCTTTAGGAGACAGAGGGAGCAAACCCACACCATATGGGCAGAGAAAATGTCCTAGCTGGCAAGAAGCAGGAACAGACCAGTGGCCACTGAGATGACATACAGAGAGGCCTGAGGGTCCGCACTGCCGAAGCCTTGGAGAGACAATGCTGTTGAACAGAGAGTTGGCCACGGCAACCACTGTGGCAGGCACTAAGGGGTTACTATGGTGTCAGGATGATTTTTCCATTGATCGTAATTTATCATCCATAATAGGAGGTTTTACTGAAAAATGTTTCCCACCCCACTTCCCAAATTATGTTGGGCACAACAAACTTTCTCAACATCATTTTAAAACAAATCATTATTATGGATTCACAAATCCCACACAACATATGTTTATATGACAGTACATGATAGCTTCATGTAGCAAGAAATATTATATTTTTCCAGTAGCTAATTAAGGCAGCGTTGGAGTTTTCTGGCTCTTCCCTACTGTTAGTGGAAAGCTTTCAGAGCTGGGCTGATGTCACTATGTGTTGTGTATTGAACAGCACAAGTATTTGTTACCAGATACTGAGATATGTTACTGCCAGGAGAGCTGCCTGCATTTATGTTGTTCCTCTGGACTTAGTCTTCTCATTATAAAATCCACTCTGAAAAGCAATTGTGACATATAGAGAAAATAAACTATTAGGATTAGAAATATATATGGATTTATAATATATGAATTAATAATATGGATGCCATGTTTCAACTACCTGACTTGTCTAAAAGTTACTCTGTTTTATTCCTTTTCTGTCTGATCCCTCACCTGCTCCTCCATTGCATGTTCTCATCTTGCCATGCTATCAAGGGATCACTCCAGAAGGGATCTTAAAGATGTACTGAAGATTATCTAACCTCGTGCAGCACCCCAGGAGGAGCAGGAGCGGAGGATGGGAGTTGTAGTGGCTCTAGCTGTAACAGTCAATCACAGTGGCTTTCCATTGCTCTCTAGGGCCGTGCAATGAAAAGAGGGCACATCTTTTCTCCCTCCCAGGGCACACCCATATGTTGGGGCTCCTGCCTGGTGGTAGTCAGGATGCCTGTGATGTTAAGTGTTTGCATGTAGAGTACAATGTTTGGATATTGTGTAGGAGTCAGTAACCAGGCCAGATGTAGCAGAATAAATGCTTCTCTTTACTGTAGTGCAAAATAGGAGTTGTGGTGCATCCATCTCCACTGATGGTTTTGTATGGATTTCAGAAAGTATGGAAATTATTGTACTCTTTCCTCGCTCATACAATAGTGCTTGTAATTCTCAACTGAGGCATACAGGTTTTAACATATGAGCGGCCAGGTCATATCCAGGTGTGAAGGGTGTCTTAGCAGTGTCCCTCATTGCAGCAAAGTCTGAAAAGCTGAAGTAGCAGGTTACCTTGATGACTCCTATGCTTGGACATGCAGATTCTGAGTTCTCCTCTTTCTCTGTAGCTTGAGAACTAAGAAGATGGAGCACAGGTCACTGCTTTCCTCTTCCAACCACTCTTACTCAGAATTGACCTAAATTAGGAGTGGGGCCAGCATACCTCTAACCTTTAATGACAGGTTTTGACAGGTTTTGCATATAACTGCTGCAAACAGAGCCTAACAGATTCTTCTGACTATAATGGGATCAGTTCAGTTCCCATTCTGGAGAATATTTTTTTAGGAGAGAAAAAAGTCCTGCAGGACTTTTCTCTCCAATTTTTTTTAAGAACTCTGACAGAGGCTCAGAAGGAAGCCTCCAATGCAGATGTGAACATACCTTACATGACAAACCATTTGCTCTGGGTACTCCACACATAGCTTTTTGCATATGGTTTCCTAAGCACTTTTGTACTGGTTTAAAAAGAGAGTGCAGTTCTTAAAATGTTGTTAAAGGCTGGGATGCTGCCACTGAATGATGTGCAGAACGATGTGCAGAACAGCGTCACACCGCCGTGCCCTGCACATGTGGTATGCTGGAGGGGCACTGTGACTTGTCCCTGCAGTGGAGGCTGAGGATATGGTGATTTGGAGTCAGAGGCGGACATTGTCGCAGGACCAACGGCGTGACAGTGTGGAGGCGGAAGCGGCGTGACCTGGCCAAGTTGCTGGTGTGGCTGTGCAGGAACCACATTCACCCAGTGGGCCGCAAAGGACATATATTGTCCCTGACCGTAGTTACAGCTCCACACGTCGGCGCTGCCGTGCACTTTGGCAGACACTGACAGGCTCAAAGACTGGCCCACCTTCTGTTCTACATATTTGTGCAGGGCTGGTACTGCCTTTTTCACAAACAAATGACTGCTTGGGACTCAGCTCGGCACAAGCCATCAGTTCTCTGAAAGGTGCAGAGTCCACCACTTGGAAAGGGAGGGACTGCAGCACCAGCAACTTGGACAGAAGCACGTTCAGCATCTGCGCCATTGGATGCGTGCACGCATACTGCTGTCTCAATAGCTTCGGTGATCGATTGCTGACGGAGTGACTGACGAGGAGTAGGAGGAGCAGGAGCAGGAGCATCTGGACCAGCAGAAGATGGGAATGACAGACAGCTCCCTTCAGCTGAGGTGGTGGAGCCTTGACTGGCTGAAACCGGGTGCATGCCACTGGCTGGACCACCACATCGGAGCCATAGTTCTCCCAGGCAACTTTATGGTGACGTTGCATATGTTGATGCAGGGCTGTGGTGCCAACATTGGCACCCTGGCCACGCTTCATCTTCTGGTCACATATTCTACATATGGCCATATTAACCTCCTCCGGCGGCTTAACAAAAAACTGCCACACAGCCGAGTAGGTGATTTTCCTCCCAACAGTCCGTACTGATTGACTGCTGCCGCCACTGCCTCCGTAAGCCCCTACACCACTACCTCCCGGGCAGGTAGGCTGCTGCGAAGCAGGTGGTCTACCCCGGTCACGTTTGGCTCCCGACCTCCCACTTCTGTCACCCTGCTGACGCCCAGTCATGCTACCACCTTGCTTGCTCAGCCACTGCCTCACGGGCAAGCTGCCACCCTCTTCTCCTGATGATGATAAAGCCCCTTATGCACCCAGCTCCCAAGTGCGATCGGCTTCATCATCATCGAGTAGTGTCGGCACATCACTGATGTCCTCCTCAACGGTCTCTGGGTCAGGAGCCTGACCGCTCGCAACACCACCTCCCATGCCACTCTCCTCATCACTACTTGCCCACCTAGTGGAGGAAGCGGCGGATGTCTCCTCCAGATCTTGGCAGTAGCTGCTCACCGCCCTCTAGTAGCTCTTCCTCACTGAAAAGTGGAGCTGAGCCTACAGCATATAATACTTCTCGCGGTGAGAGAACAGAAAAGGACAGAGGCAGGTTGAGGACAGGTGAGGGCACAGGACCTGCTCCTGGGCCATGCCAACTAAGGGTTGTGTCGAACCCACCGACTGTTGGCTGGGGGTGTCTGATGTCACTTGGGATGAAGTGGATGACCCAGTTAACCAATCAAGAACCGCTGGGATGCTGGTGAATACATGACCGCTAGATGACACCGGGAGCTCAGGCCTCTCGCTGCAACTCCTGCTGACACACCACCTTACTCTGCTGCGACCTCTGCCTGCGCCAGAAATATTTAGGCCTCTGCCACTCCTCTGCGCATGGCCTGGCGCTTCTCAGTCTGACAACTAAATAAATTAAAAGCATATTAAAACACCCCTAAAAGCTACGAATATATTTTTCTTTCTTTACTGAAATAGCCCACTAAACGCTTTTACCACAAATAACTGCAACAGTGAAGTGCGTATATATTTTTCTTTATGTACTGATATAGGCCACTAAATGCTTTCGCCACAAAAAACTGCAACAATGAAGTGCGTATATATTTTTCTTTCTGTACTAAAATAGGCCACTAAACGCTTTTACCACAAATAACTGCAACAGTGAAGTGCGTATATATTTTTCTTTATGTACTGATATAGGCCACTAAATGCTTTCGCCACAAAAAACTGCAACAATGAAGTGCGTATATATTTTTCTTTCTGTACTAAAATAGGCCACTAAACGCTTTCACCACAAATAACTGCAGCAGTGAAGTGTGTATATATTTTTCTTTCTGTTCTGAAATAGGCCACTAAACGCTTTTACCACAAATAACTGCAACAGTGAAGTGCGTATATATTTTTCTTTCTGTACTGATATAGGCAACTAAATGCTTTCGCCACAAATAACTGCAACAATGAAGTGCGTATATATTTTTCTTTCTGTATTGAAATTGGTCACTAAACGCTTTCACCACAAATAACTGCAACAGTGAAATGCGTATATATTTTTCTTTCTGTTCTGAAATAGGCCACTAAACGCTTTTACCACAAATAACTGCAACAGTGAGGTGCGTAAATATTTTTCTTTCTGTACTGAAATAGGCCACTAAATGCTTTTACCACAAATAATTGCAACAGTGAAGTGCGTATATATTTTTATTTCGGTACTGAAATAGGCCACTAAACGCTTTTACCACAAACAACTGCAACAGTGAAGTGCGTATATATTTTTCTTTTGGTACTGAAATAGGCCACTAAACACTTTTTCCACAAATAACTGCAACAGTGAACTGCGTATATATATATTTCTTTCTGTACTGAAATAGGCCACTAAATCCTTTTACCACCAATAACTGCAACAGTGACGTGCGTATATATTTTTCTTTCTGTACTGAAGAAGGGCACTAAAGGTTTTTACCACAAAGATCTGCAACAGTGAAGTGCGTATATTTTTTTCTTTTGGTACTGAAATATACCACTAAATGCTTTCACCGCAAATAACTGCAAGAGTGAACCGCGTGTATATTTTTCTTTCTGTACTGAAATAGGCCACTAAATGCTTTCAACACATAACTGCAGAAGTGAACTGAGAATATATTTTTCTTTTTGTACTGAAATAGGCCACTAAATGCTTTCACCGCAAATAACTGCAACAGTGACGTACATATATTTTTTCTTTCTGTACTGAAATAGGCCACTAAGCGCTTTTACCACAAGCAACTGAAACAGTGAAGCGCGTATATATTTTTCTTTTGGTACTGAAATAGGCCACTAAATGCTTTTGCCACAAATAACTGCAACAGTGAACTGCGTATAAATTTTTCTTTCGGTACTGAAATAGGCCACTAAATGCTTTTGCCACAAATAACTGCAATAGTGACGTGCATATATATTTTTCTTTCTGTACTGAAGTAGGCCACTAAAGGTTTTTACCACAAAGATCTGCAACAGTGAAGTGTGTATATTTTTTTCTTTTGGTACTGAAATAAACCACTAAATGCTTTCGCCACAAATAATTGCAACAGTGAAGTGCGTATATATTTTTCTTTTTGCGCTGAAATAGGCCATTAAACGCTTTCAACACATTTAACTCCAGAAGTGAACTGAGAATATATTTTTCTTTTTGTACTGAAATAGGCCACTAAACACTTTTTCCACAAATAACTGCAACAGTAAAGTGCATATATATTTTTCTTTCTGTACTGAAATAGGTCACTAAACACTTTTGCCACAAATAACTGCAACAGTGAACTGTGTGTATATTTTTATTTTAGTACTGAACTATGTCACTAAACGCTTTCACCGCAAATAACTGCAACAGTGAACTGCATATATATTTTTATTTTTGTACTGAAATAGGCCACTAAAGGCTTTCACCACAAATAACTGCCACAGTGAAGTGCGTATATATTTTTCTTTCTGTTCTGATCTTGGCCACTAAACGTTTTCACCACAAATAACTGCAACAGTGAAGTGCGTATATATTTTTCTTTCGGTACTGAAATTGGCCACTAAACGCTTTTACCACAAATAACTGCAACAGTGATGTGCGTATATATTTTTCTTTCTGTACTGAAATAGGCCACTAAACGCTTTTACCACAAATAACTGCAACAGTGATGTGCGTATATATTTTTCTTTCTATACTGAAATTGGCTACTAAACGCTTTTTCCACAAATAACTGCAACAGTGATGTGCGTATATATTTTTCTTTCTGTACTGAAATAGGCCACTAAACGCTTTTACCACAAATAACTGCAACAGTGATGTGCGTATATATTTTTCTTTCTATACTGAAATTGGCTACTAAACACTTTTTCCACAAATAACTGCAACAGTGAAGTGCGTATATATTTTTATTTCTGTTCTGAAATAGGCCACTAAAAGCTTTTACCACAACTGCAACAGTGAAGTGCGTATATATTTTTCTTTCTGTACTGAAATAGGCCACTAAATGCTTTTGCCACAAATAACTGCAGCAGTGAATTGCGTATATTTTTCTTTTAGTAATGAACTCACTAAACGCTTTCACTGCAAATAACTGCAACAGTGAACTGCGTATATATTTTTCTTTTTGTACTGAAATAGGCCATTAAACACTTTTGCCACAAATAATTGCAACAGTGAACTGCGTATATATTTTTATTTTTGTACTGAAATACGCCACTAGACGCTTTCACCACATATAACTGCAGAAGTAAACTGCGCATATTTTTTTCTTTTTCCACACATATAAGCCACTAAAGGCTTTTCAACATAGCACTTGCACCCCAAGAACAAATTGCTGGAATGATTGAGCTGTATAATGGCTATTTGGATCCCCAAATAAACTTTTGTAAATCGCTTTTCTAGCACTATCCCTAGTGCCTTCTGACATCTCTCCCTGCACTAAGATGCTGTGAAATGATTCCTCCCTATCCTTTCCCTGCACTTATAAATCAATTTCTCAGTTTTTTTTTTCACAATGAAGTCTTTCCTATTGCTGTCCCTAGTGCCTTCTCACATCTTTCCCTGCACTCCGAACGCTGGAAAATGTCTGAATCCCAGATGGCTGCTGTATTTATAAGGCTGTGGAATCACAGGGCTGGCTGGCTGCTGATTTGCTGCATGCAGGCATGTCAATCTGCGTGATCCGGGCTTCCCAGAATTCCTTGCCCCATGTCCTCAGTCCTCACACGTGTAGCCGCTGTTTTAGGAAAAATTGTGATTCGTTACCACGAAGCGCGAGGAAATTCACATTCGTTGCTAATCGAATTTTTCCTGAAATTCGGATTGAATTCCACTTCGTCTGATTCGATTCGATAGTGTCTAATATTGGCTGTAATATTGCAAAGCTAAGGATTAGTACAAGAAGATTGGATATTGACAGCTATATAATTATGACATAAATTTGTCTCTTTTACATGGGTCTCAGAATACTATTGGTGCTAGTAGAAAGTTTAACCAGCCAAGTAATTTGTTTCTCGGTGTTGCTACTGATAGACCAAAGGTTTATATTGTTAAAACATCTTGTGGTGGGGAATTGTTTGATATATTTGCCCGCTGTATCGGTGCCCTAGATTCAATTGGCAAAACTCTTAGGTGTTCTGGGTTGTGTTATGTGTAACTGAAACAGTCAAGCATTAATATGAAGAGAAAGCTTAGAACATCCAGCGTTTTCACCGCTTACAGCTTTACAGCTGTTTCTGACTACTTTGTAGATCATTTTCTTGGTAGATGGATAGTTGTATTTGGTTATGACGACAATTGTATCTGTATACAAGTTTATGAATTCACCTCTAGGCCAATTCATCCAATCTGTATTTCTTTAACTGGGATATATCCACCATGTATACTACTGTTGGATATATCCGGTAGCTAAAAATTGTTTAGTGGAATTTTTTTTAGCAACTACTGGGTATTTTACCTGGAAAAGTTGATTTCAACATTTGCAAAATGTCTTCCTTTTTGGCCACTTGACCCTTTTGACCTTATTGTACCAAGAACTGATGGTATTCAATTGGCAATAGCAGTGGCTGAAGGGTCTCTTGCCAGTGAAAAGTAAAGAGGATGTGCAAATCCTACTAGTTATGACACACAAGTACATTTTCTTAGAGATTAATGGGTGGAAGTATCCACAATTTCTACCACAAATGCAAGAAGCGGTCCTATTCCTAGAAAAATACAAGCTCTTGACAGAAAGGTCTACTCCTGTTGAGCTTTAAGGGATTATTCTGTAAATAGCATCTACAGAATAATTTACAGTATAGTCCAAGGACAGAAATGGCTATACGAAGCTGCTGTGGCATAAATCTCTTCTGCCCTCCAAAACAAGATGGCTGGTGAAGAGTATGTATACCAGCATGCTCTGAGCTGCATATCCTTTTAGTTACCAGAACATGACCGCCTTTAAAATAATAAATTTAATTTCAAGCCATAGCACACCAATTTCTAGCATGCACACTTCCACTCTACCTTTCTCTTGTTCCTGTGACACTTTAAATACCATGCAATGGGCAAGATTTACTCATCTAAATACTGGCACAATTTGTGCTGAAAAACTGGCACACATGCTCTGCTCCCCATCTTATAAAAGAGAGTTTTTTCAACTTGTACAGAGGGCATATGGGCAGGGGCGGACTGGTAACTTAAAGTGACCCTGGAAAAATGCTAAAAGTGGCCCTGTTTTATAGTCGGGTCCATATTGATGGAAGGCACGGCAAAAATAAACTAGGCAATGCCAGCAATACCATATTGTGGCACATTACACCACCCCCAACAGAGCCAAATACCACAGTCCATCACAAAATACTGCCAGCAGCACAAAATACATCTCCAAAAACTTCCACTGGACGGCCATCAGGAGAGCTCAGGTAGCCCCCTGGGCATTGGCCCACCGGCAAATTTCTCTGTAAGGTCTATAGCCAATCCGCCGCTGGATATGGGCTAGGAGGCGAGGCACGTAAGCAAAAATAAAGTGCCTATGATTGCCTTTATGGTTGTCCACCAATTTGTTAATAGTAATGGAAAAGTAACATGGGAAAGATTGAACAGACTCCTAATGCAGAACAGAACACAAAGCAGAAACCAGTAAAGAAAGAATATATTGGAAGACGAGCGGTATCATGGCATACAAGGTCATTTGGTGGCATAGAAAGCAATGCAGAAGGCTAGAAGGACATTCAGATGAGTTGGTCAGACATGTATACAGTATGTGATATTCCTGCAATCTTCTTCTGCAAAGAAGAATACATCTTCAAAAGCAAGAATGTGCAATACTTAAAGGGAACCTGTCATCAACTTTCTGCTGCCCATACTAACGGCAGAATAAAGTAGAGACAGGTGAGTTGATTTCAGCGGTTTGTCATTTAAAAGTAAATGGTTGCCGAGAACCAACATCACAATCATTGCAGACTGGGCCTGGAAAAGAGTCATGGCCACCTGAGAAGAGTCCTGGTTATTCATACATTCCTGCTCTCCTGCCCACCTGCTGATGGCTGACAGTCTTCTACCTAGTTGTCTCCCTTTCTCTCTTGGAGAGAACTGCCAATCATCAGCAGACGGGTGAGAAAGCAGGAGATTAGGAATAACCAGGACTCTTCTCAGGTAGATTTGACTCTTCTCAAGGCCTGGGCTGCAATGATTATGATGCTGGTTCTCAGCAACCACTTACTTTTAGCTCATGAGTGACACACGGCTGAAATCAGCATTTCTGTCCCTATTTTATGCTGCCCTCAGTGAGGTCAGTATAAAGTTGATGACAGGTTCCCTTTAATGAGGTTGTCACTGCTGCAGGTCATCAATATGAGATCAGTGGATGTCCAACACCAGGCACCCAGTAGTCACGGCACAGGAAACTATACAGTTTACAGTGCTGGAAGCAGACAGCTCCATACACTGTCTAGTACCAGGGTATTGCAGCTCAGCTCACATTTAAGTAATTCCGAGCAGATCTGCAGTATGCTGGCGCCAGAAACATCATAGCATTCTGCTTCAATTCCATAGACTGTATAGTTTACGGCCCTGTGGGTGCCCTAAACAACAGATCGCGTGGTGGCCCTATGTCGGACCCCCACCAATCTGATATTGATGACTATCCTAAGAATGGATCACTAACATCTGTAGCCTAGACAACCATAATTGTCAATTAATCTCTTATTGCTGTTATAACGGCCCCTTAAAATATAATATACATTATTGTTCACTGCGGCCCCTTCATCAAAGTGATTTTTACATAATAGGGTGAATATTTGCCTTTAGCTATTACAACGTAGCTTACATTTCCAATTTATGTCATGGAAGAGGCCAAAGACCCCACCATACTTGTACTAAGAGATTTATGGACAGTGTTAAGAAGCGTATGTCTGATCATCTGTCCAGCAATGAACACCACTATTTATATCCATTTAGGCCTCTGATGAGGCAGTTATACACAAATTGGATTGTAAACCAGTGTAAAACCCTGGGGAATGCACATATGTACGCCGACTTTCTAGTAATACCATGAACACAAGGGTATATTAATAGTATAGTACCTATGGGGCTTGTGTAGAGAAGAATTCAAACTCAGGTTGGGGCCCGATCATCTGTGGAGACAATATGGGTAAAAGTGTCATATGGTCAGGTATGAGCCATTTGGACTTTCCTATGGGGTCACCTCTCATCTAAGAAAATCCTTTAGTTAATTAGAACATTTAAAGAGGATATGACACCTCTCCTGTCTATGAAATAACAGTTCTGGAGCCACCTTTATAGAACGCTTCATTGTGCATTTCCTCTATTATTCCTTTTAGATGTCTGTGAATAAATTAGCAACTGGGTGTTACCATTCCTCTTATCAAAAGGGGGTTTCTCCCTGCGCAGTCTGGTAGTGCCAGCACTGATTGGACAGTGCCAGATTGTTTAGGAACACACCTCGAATTGTTAACACCCAGTTATCAATTTATGCATACATTTGTAGGAGGTATAACAGGAATGGCAAAATACATAGATTTTATAAAATAAGCTGCTGAATAATAAAAATTATTTAGTAAAATAAGACATAAAAGTGGTCTTCTTGAAATGAACATCTTATTAAAATTTTCTTTGCAAGGTAAAAAGAACTAAAGTTACTAAAATTGCCACTTTTTATTTTATTACTGCCCCTGTTTCCCCGCTGTCAGTGCTGCATTGCCAGGACTGCTGTGCATGCGCAGTCTGGACTGTGCATTTTTCATCAGTTTTGAGTGCTGAGAGCAAGGGAACAGGGGGCAATAGGAACATAAAAAATAGGTATCTGGACTCCTGACGTGCAGCACTATTCATGTCTTACTGCACATAATAGTCCACAATCGCTATGACAGGTTCTCCTGATATGAACTGACCACTTTGCGTCCGTGGTACAAATGCTGTATACTGTGCATCCTCCCATTCATGACTGAGAAAATGCCATTAAAGAGATACTTTTATAAAAAAAATTTAGAACATACTAACACCCTATATATGAGTATTGTGTTATGTTTTTTTCTTAATATCGTTTCTGAAGTAATTCTACTTCCTGTCCTGGCTCTTTAACTTCCTCTTTGTTTAGACTTTTAGCATAGCAAACTGTGTCACTTGACTTTTTACCTCAATTATAGCATCACACGTTACACTGATAAGTCCAAAGCTCTTCTGTTGACATCTTTATCTAGTCCTATGAATAGAACAATAGAGCTGTTAAATTGTTATCCCAATTCTACCATCTACTATTTTACTGTCAGATAACACATTTTCCTTACATCATCAGTAAACTTTATCCCTCTGTGCTAACTGCTACATGAGGGCAATATTTTGTGACAGACCTGCCAAAATAAAAAACTGTCAAAAATGTAAAAAAAAATAAAAAAGTTTTCTATGAATATTGAATTAAAAGCATCTGTCAGCAAATTTGTACTTATAAAACTGACCTGTTACATGCGCTCTTGGCAGCTGAAGGCATCTGCGTTAGTCCCATGTTCATATGTGCCCACATTGCTGAGAAAAATGAACATTTAATCTATGCAAATGAGCCTGTAGGAGCAACAAGGGCGTCGCCGTTACACCTAGATGCTCTGCCCTCTCTGCAAATGCCGTTCCCTCTTCACTTTGATTGACAGGGCCACGCAGTGTAAATGTCATTATGTCTGGTCCTGACTTCTGGCAGTTGCAGAGAGAGCAGAGCCCTCTACATGTAATGGTAACGCCCCCGTTGCTCCTAGAGGCCCATTTGCTTATATTTAGACATCATGCTTCTCAGCAATGCAGGCACATATGAACATGGGACCATCACAGATGCCTTCAGCTGCCAAGTGCACATGTAACAGTTCAGACAGATTCATAGGGACAAATCTGCTTTAAGAGGAAAATAACTGGAAATGTCCCTTTAACTGCTGGGATTTGAACATCCACTTTTGTAGCAGAACTAGGCAAATGTCGATGACAGCCTTTGAAGTGGGGACTGAAAAGCTCTTCTTTGAAAAACCAAATTGCAGATTGCAGCATTTTACCATCGCCGGCGTTAATATATCTTCTGTTCATTCTATCATTATATGTTGATTTTCCATGAGACCAACCCAGATTGGTGTCAGCTCAGGTGACTCATTGAGAGAGCGGAGCTGGTGATTAACTCATTTGTGCTAATCTAGGGATGTCACCAAACCCTGAATGGAGGTAGCATACCAGGGCCGTTCTAGCACTACTTAGTGAGCCTCTACCCACAATCACTAGCATTCTTCCTCGGCTGCTGGATCCGGCTGTGCTTCTAACCTGCAGCCTTTTGGATCAGCGAGCTGGCGTTACATAACAGTAGTTACTGTCTTTCATGTGGCGCTCGTAGAAAAGGCAAGGCAGGGCAGACTGGGAGGAGGAGAGGAACTGTTTAAAGGCACATTACCCAGTAGAAGTGGCTGCATGTATAACAGCTTTCTGTCTGGGGATGGACAATGTCAACCTTAGTTTGCACACTTCCATGTCTAGTTACAGTTAAAGCTGCCCTTTGCTCCTACGTTCTGGTTAGTAGGTGAGAGCACCGTCTGGAAGATAGGTTCACCCCAGGTAATGTGGAAAGAGCAAAAACAGCAGAGCCTGCCCTGTACACAGTTGTAAAAGATCTCATTTTTCTACCCAAGGCTGTTCCAGCAGAAATGCATCATGGTCTTAAAATTAAGGACCATAAAAGATATTGTCATTTTTTCCCCCAATAACATTCATCCAATATCCTTACAAGATACTGATTCCATGTACACCGTCATTTATGCAGATAAGGCGGTTTTGTTATCACATTTAAAGGGAACCTGTCCCCACGAAATGCAGCGCATGTTATAGAGCAGAAGGAGCTGAGCAGATTGACACACAGTTAAATCTCTGCTCTTTCTGTGCTCAAGACGGCCCACTTCTCTGTCAGTGTACATTTATAGATAGCCGTCAGTTACTGGTGAGGCAGCCCCTGTGTACAGCTGAATTCAGAAAAAGTAAAGGTATAACTGTATAAATGACAAGTTTTACTGAATCTGCTCAGCTCCTCCTGCATTATAACCTGCTGCCTGCCTTGCATTTCGTTGTGACAGGTCCTCTCTAAACACTCAGAAAACCCAGCAGCCATATCATTGTTAGTGATGAGCGGCATAGGCGATATTCGAATTTGCAATATTTTGCTAATTTTGGGCCGAATATTCACCATAAATTCGCAAATGCGAGAATTCGTGATCCCCAGTCATTAATTTCTTGATTGTGAAAATCGGCAATGTAATATATTTGCGATAAAAATGTGCGATTAGAATATTTGCGATCAACACTAAGGGGTAGGCAACTTTCCTGTTGGTTGCTAGGGATGTTACTAAGTGCTGATATTCACAATAAATTCGCGAAAAATAGAACATTCGCGATTAACACTATTCGCGAATACAAATGTATAGCACTATATTCTAAATATTCGCGAATTCTCGATGTAGCGATATTCGCAATTAAAATTCGTGATTCGCATATTAGCGCTCAACACTAATCATTGCTACATTGACATTACTAATACTAACTTAGTATGAAAAAGCTTGAAGCGAGTTGCATACAGTGCTAGGAGACCCCAGAACTTTTCATAGCAATTGCAGCACTTTCTATTCAGGTCAAATTTATTTGGACCCGAACTGAATCATCCAATTGAATTGGCCGAATCGAATCCAAATTGAATTTCCTTCATCGCTAAAAAACAATAGTCACTTCTCCAATATCCCCCCCCCCCCCCCCCCCTTATCTCCTCTTTCCATAGAGCACAGAAGCTCTGGCAATTCTTTCTGTATGTGTTTAAAAGCAGCTAGAAAACGACCTCTGCCAGTCAGTGGCCTCAGTAGTTAAGGGCCATGCTGTATCACGGCCGCCATCACAAAACAGTGATGCCAGTAGATTGTCACATAACCACTGAGATCACTAATTGGATGCAGCCATCGTGCTGGCCTCTCGTAAACAAAGATCAGAGGGACTGCTGGTGCTTTTGTGCTGGATCGGTGGGGATTCTAGAGGTGAGTGCTATTTTTTATTATCTTAAAATATTTGCTGCTATTTTTATTTTATTTTTAATTAAATAACGCCTTCAAAAGGTTTATTTATTTTTTTGAAAATTGATGGCCTGACCTTAGCCAGATTCACTTGAATGTGACAAAGGCGTATATACCATTGTAAACAGTGAAAGGTCTCGAGTGCCGTGGTCCCCTCCATTAGCTGATCAGTGGGGGTGCTGAGAGTATGACCCCCACCAATCTAATATTGATGGGCTATCCAATGGATGTCATCAATTTGAACTACCCTTTATGTTTGCATGCACAGGTTGCTGGCTTCATGATCTCCAGCAGATGGTAAGAGGATAATTTGATCTATAATTTCATAGCGGGAGAGAACCATGTTTATAGTACCATATATAAATAAAGGACGCTAGATCAGGGCTGGCCAACCTGCGTCTCTCCAGCTGTTGTAAAACTACAATTCTCACCATGCCCTTCTGTAGGCTCATAGTTGTAGACTGGGCATGCTGGGAGTTGTAGTTTTACAACAGCTAGAGAGCCGCAGGTTGGCCATCCCTGCGCTAGATGCACATTGTAGATGTCTCTGTATCTCATCATGGCTGACTACTGAGGTTGCCTCCTTATCTCTAAGGGCACGGCCACACGGTCAGGTTTCTGATGCAGTTTTGGAAGCCAAAATCAGGAGTGGATCATAAAAGGAGAGAAAAGTATAAAGGACAGATACAACTCTTTTTTCAAATTAACTCCTGGGTTTGGCTTCCGAAACTGCATGCAGAAACCTGAGCGTCTGGCCGTACCCTGACACTGGGACGCAGACTTTATTAGAAATGTCCTTACGTTGACTCCTGCTGAGTTAGAAAATAAAACAGTCAAATTCGAAAAGGTCAAAAATATGTCTTGAGTGGACGATACACACATTTTTCACAGCTGTCAAAATTCAAACAACTTTTCTTCCTACGGCCTGTAAATGTGAATTTATTTATCCATTGTTCTTGGCTCTTCATTTATCAATCCCGGAAAGGTCTCCATTAAAAGCTCCCGGACGCTGGCCCCAAAATCTGAAACACTTTGATATTTCTGTTGCTGTTTGAAATGAGTTTGCTGTCTTTAACTGTTAATTAATAGCTCTTGGCTTTGTGTTCTCATACACGGGCTGTCGGTCCCCGTGGTTTGCGGAGAGGTAGTTTATCTCTGTCAGGGAGGTACCGGGATTGGATGAAATGCCCTTCAAAAATCCTGGTGGGCTAAAAAAAATGTCTGCCAGGATATCGCTGCTCATGTTTTCTCTTTTTGATTTGTTGTACCGCCACATTAACTCTCTCAGTGCCTGGGTATACAGTGGCTCTGCTATACTGGTTTGGATGGGAAGGAAGTGAGGCAACCATAGTAAATACATCACTGTCATTACAATTCTTTGGGTGACTGGCCCTTCACCCATTAAACAAGCCACAGTCATTAGGTTAGTACATGGTAGTGACCCATTAAATGTGTCATTAAGACCCTGCACAGTCTAAGTCGAGCTTTACACATGGCTTCCTCAAAATATCTGCTCGCTCAGAGAGCCAGCAGATTAAAAATAGATTGAGCGCCAGTTTGGTACAAACCCCCTCGAGGGATGCAGGAGCACAGACCTCGCAGACGCTGCCTGATGCCAATTAACCCCTCAACAGCTACAGTGGATTAACACGGTTGCAAAATCGCATTGTCCTCACATTTACATGACATCATTTTTGCCAATAATGTGTGCATTTTTTTGCAAAATAGACTATATCACAGGGGAGAGTAATATAGCGCGTCAACCTCGTGGACTGTGGCACAAAATGTGCCATATGGTTGGTGCTACACAGTTAATGTTTTAGCTCCAAGAGCATCTTAAGGTCTCATGCACACAAACGTATTTTCTTTGCGTGTCCGTTTTTCGTGGACCGTATGCGGAACCATTCATTTCAATTTTTCACAAAAAGAAAAATGGAAGTTACTCCGTGTGTATTCCGTTGAACTTTTCTATTAGGGGCCAGCTGTTCTGTTCTGAAAAATACGGAATGCACATGCATGTCATCCGTATCTTTTGCGGATCCGTTTTTTTGCGAACTGCAAAATACATACGGTCGTGTGCATTATCCCTTACTCTGTGGCTATACACCGGTCTTTCTGCAGATTTCAGTTGCTTCATTTTTTGCATGTGACTTCATGCTTTTGGATGCAGTGGGGCAGATTTAGAAACATAGAATGTTTCGGCAGATAAGAACCATTTGGCCCATCTAGTCTGCCCAATATACTGAATACTATGGCTAGCCCCTGGCCCTATCTTATATGAAGGATGGCCTTATGCCTATCCCATGCATGCTTAAACTCCTTCACTGTATTTGCAGCTACCACTTCTGCAGGAAGGCTATTCCATGCATCCACTACTCTCTCAGTAAAGTAATACTTCCTGATATTCCTTTTAAACCTTTGCCCCTCTAATTTAAAACTATGTCCTCTTGTAGCAGTTTTTCTTCTTTTAAATATTCTCTCCTCTTTTACCTTGTTGATTCCCTTTTACTAATCAAAATTTCCATGAATTCTGGCTCACATGCCATGCTCCACATATAGGGGGCTGCCACATATTGTTTTGTGTTGGGCATTTTTTGGGGGGCCTCAAAAACTCCTGACTTGATCGTGTTTTGTGTAAAGTCTTTAGGTGTTTTTGAGGCTTTTTCCCCATGTAGTGTATTTTACCACCTGGGGACTTTTATTGGTGTTTTTTTTTTCTATTGAAAAGAACTGATTGGCACTCAAAATATATGGAATTACTTGTGTTAAAACAGATATATGATTTATTGCAATATAAAATCCTCAAGATTCCTAAAAAGTAATACAATATGTACTAAAATCCCTAAAAAGTTTTTTCTATGCCTTGGATTTTTTTTATTTTATAGGATTGTATGTACCCCCTGTAATGACACTTCCCATATAGACTTCCATGTAAGATTGGAGCTTGTGTTTTTTGTCACAAAAACTACCCAAAATACATGAAACCCCTAAAAAATGCCAGCCTAATTTAAGGAAATCTGTCACCAGCGACCTCCTTATCCAACAGTTTGCATGGACACATAGCTGTAGTTCACCTGATTAAATGCTGTTGTAATGCAAGGCACCAACAAACAGACCAGTGATGAAAGCAAAAAGGTGTTTATTCACCAGAAACATAAACGTCCAGGACACTTGCTGGTAACAAGGAATAATAACAAAAAACCAGGCAAGGAGATTCCAGGAATAGTCCCAACCAGTGCTGAATGATGCTGTGCACTTGGCAGTCGAGTCACTCCAAAGCTTGGGTCCGCTGTAAAGGACAAAGTTCCTGGCAGTCTTCAGTCACTAGGAGTTGTGACCTATACCTGGCTGAGGGAAAATAACAGTGGGCACTGATCACCCTGAGAGACCTCCTTTTAAATGCCTGCTGACCAATCCCAGGGTGCCAAGTGTCCACTACCATAGGTGAACAAATTGCCCTGCACCTGAGTACAAGGCCTAAGGCAATCACAAGTTGATTAACCCATGGCTGGCTCCCTAATCCACTTTGCTCTTGTGAGTCAGTATAATATGCGCCACTGGTCGACGAAGTGCATAAGAAGCGCGTACTCGCGACCGTGTATCCCTTTGCGAACCTGCCCTCGTGCGTACGCACGGACGCATGATTGACTCAGCGCGAGTATGCGAGCGCGTGGACCCAGATGCGGAAACGGAAGCCGCAGGAGACACCGGAGACAACCCTGGCCGCGGCGTCTTGTCACTCGCCTGGCCACTCTGTCCCCGGGACTCCGACGGTCCTCCCCTCCGATGTCCACGCGAACGCATTTCCGCACTGGCTCGCAAAGGGGTCAGCGCTGGTGCATCAGAGACACGCATAACCTGTCCCGCAACTCCACGAGGACCCCTCTTGGTTCCCCTGGAGTGCAAAGCAGGTGAGGATCTTACAGCTGTTTTTTTGTTTTTTTATCTGAAGCACAGTTCCCGAGTTTACTTTTTTAATATGCAAATTAGGAATTTGGTGCAATGAGGGCATCACCATTGCTCTTGTTGCACCCAAGCTCATCTCCTTTCTGTTACCAGCCCCTCCCTCGCTGCTTTACCACTGCCTATTCCTGTCAATTAAAACTGCAAGGGAGGAGCTGACCGTAGAAGTGAGCGGAGCTTGGGTGCAACAAGAGCTATGGCGACACCCTCCTTGCACCAAAAGCCTAATTTGCACATTAAGAAAAAATATCATAACTCAGTAATTGAGCCTTGGGCTAACAAAAAAACAACAACTGTGTATTAATCAACAGAACCACAGCTATGCATCTATGCAAACAGTTTGATAGGAAGGTCGCTGATGACAGATTTTCTTTAATTAGGCTGTTGTCAAACATAGGTTTTTTGAGGGGGTTTCACATTTTCAGTTAGCTTTTTTTTTCTGGTGTTTTTCTGACATTTTTAAGCAGAAAAAAACCCAATCCAATTATCCAGGAATTTATATTGATGACCTATCCTCTGGATAGGTCACCAATATCAGATCGGTCAGTGTCCTGGTCGAACACCGTGACCTCTTCCTAGGCCATGTGATGTCATTGTACATCAGTCACATGGACTGTTGCAGCTCAGCCCCATAGAAGTCAATGGGGCTGAGCTGCAATACTAAGCACAGCCGCTATATGATGTACAACGCTGTGCATCGTTGACTTGAATGGGGCTGAGCTGCTCCTAGGCCATGTGACACATGTGCAGTACGCAGCCCTGCAGGGTGAGGCGAATGGTGAGGTCACAGGGGTAGTTACTAACCGAGGGTGGTTATAGTACTCACAGTCTTTTATATACCCTGGGCAGACGTACAGCAGTGATGGAGAGGCTGGCACAGGGGACCTCTGGGGCACTCTCTGTGTATAGGGACCAGGCCTGATGGTAGGTGAGGTGCCCTGGATGTTGCAGGTTTGTTTAATGTGCCGGTGGCAAGATCCCTTTAAATTTGTGACGCCACTGCCGGTAACCGTGGCACACCGATTTATTGTATTAATAATTGAGGAACACGATGTTGTGGTGAACCAAAACCTCTGTTTACTAGTGTTGAGCGCGAATATTCGAAAAGCAAATTTTTTTCGCGATTTCGCGAATATTTCGAATATAGTGCTATATATTCGTAAAAACGAATATTCGTTTTTTTTTTTTCCACAAAATTACAGTACACATATAATTGATTGTTTCCCAAAGGTCCAAAAGCTCAGATCTTACTCACATTGCCTAGAAAGTGATTGAGGCGCAAATCTTCGTAAGGCGAAGAACAGAACAGAGGCAAAGGGCTTTGCATTCATACATTAGTGATTGAATTGAGTTGCGAATCTTCGTAAGGCGATTTTATTAGCGCACATGCGAATATCTACACTTGTCCCCAGAACAGAGAAGGCAAAGGCCTGTGCATTCATATAGTATAGCACCATATTCGCGAATACTTAGAACTTCGTAAAATTCGATTTACGAATATTCGTATTTTTTATTTTACTTTCCACCTTACAGATGACATTGATCTGTACTCTGTCAACTACTGTCATCACCCCCCACTGTATCTCGATTGATTCCCAAAAGTCCAAAAGCTCAGATCTTACTCACATTGCCTAGAAAGTGATTGAGGCGCGAATCTTCGTAAGGCGATTTTATTAGCGCACATGCGAATATCTACACTTGTCCCAGAACAGAGGCAAAGGGCTTTGCATTCTCACATTAGTGATTGAATTGAGTTGCGAATCTTCGTAAGGCGATTTTATTAGCGCACATGAGAATTTTGCATTGCATAATATGTATTATGCGATGCGAAAATTCGAATTATCGCATATGCGAAATAATAACGAATTCGAATATTCGTGAATATTTTACGAATATTCTTTCGAATATTCGCGAAATTTCGCGAATTCGAATATGGGACATGCCGCTCAACACTACTGTTTACTAGAACAGTTAACTATATACAGTCTTTGGTCAAAGTTCCATATGGAAGAGGTAGTAACATGCAGGCTTTGCATCAATTGGCAGGCACAATGTTCTGCACTGTACTTTGTAGGAACTTAGTTTCTCTCATGAGGCAACTCTTCCCCTGGTGGCAAGCTAGGAGCCTGTGCTATCCAGCTCCATGTCAGTAGTTGGCCTTCAGCTACACTCTGGCTAAAGTAGACACTCTGAACTCTCAACTCTGCTGACTCTTAAAGGGAGTCTGTCAGCAGATTTACCCCTTTTTAACAGTTGCCATTATGCTGTAGCCGCAAAACAGACGATTAACACGGTACCTTTAAACGCTTTGGTGGACTTTTAAATCTGCAAAAAACGAACTTTGATGAGGGCTCGCAAGTGCCCAGGGCGGAGTCCACCGTGTTGGAGCCCAGGCAGCTCTGCCTCTTCGGCTCTTATCCCCGCCCAGCCTCCTCCTCTGCTCGCCTATCTGTTGTCTTTCCCCCTCAGCGAGATCCCGCGCCGACGCGATAACTTCCTTGGCCGGGGCATGCGCACTGCCATGCCCATTGCTGACACGGCATCGCAGTAGCTTATGCGCATGCCCCGGCCAAGGAAGTCATCGCGTCGGCGCGGGATCTCGCTGAGGGGGAGAGACAACAGATAGGCGAGCAGAGGAGGAGGCTGGGCGGGGATAAGAGCCGAAGAGGCAGAGCTGCCTGGGCTCCAACACGGTGGACTCCGCCCTGGGCACTTGCGAGCCCTCATCAAAGTTCGTTTTTTGCAGATTTAAAAGTCCACCAAAGCGTTTAAAGGTACCGTGTTAATCGTCTGTTTTGCGGCTACAGCATAATGGCAACTGTTAAAAAGGGGTAAATCTGCTGACAGACTCCCTTTAACTCCTCCCTGAGCTGAGCCTGACTATAAATACTAGGGGTTCCCTAGCTCCCTCTACTGTCTAGGAGGAGGCACTACACCCTAACAGGCCTGATCGACAGATAACAGGGAACACACACAATAAAACATTATATAAAATACAATGACCCTGTCCCGCAGGAGGTGGGAAAAACGTGGCCCAATTGACCCTTGTGTAGTGCCCACTTTTACCTAGTGGGACACTACACATGAACATGTCGTCACTCGGCCTAGGAAAAGCAGAGAGAAGCACTGTTGCCTCCTTAAACAGCTGATCGGCAGGGGTCCTGGGTGTTGGATCCCCACAGATCAGTATAAAAATCTTGGAAAAACCCTTTAACCAATCAGTGAAACCCACATAAACATTTAGAGAACATACAAACTCCACACAGATGTTGCCCATGGTTGGATTTTAACCCAGTGCTGCAAGGCATCAGGGCTACCCACTGAGCTACAATGTTGCCCACATAATGAAATAGAACCAATGGATATCTATTTTGACCACAAAAGTTCTGATGAGAGTTGCACTGGATGGCTTTAGCTAGGAACATTGGTTCTAAAAGGCATTTTAATAGGCATTCTTTTAATGGTTAGGTTCAGAGGTTGGGAGTCTCATCTCAGCCTTTCATGGCGAAGATGGGAATAACCATGATAGGTGACGGCCATGGGAGGCAGAGTTATGGAAATGGCTGAGCGACCGATGTCACGCTGTTGCTATAACTCCCATAGCAGTGAAAGGGAGCTACTCAAACAGCACAGGAATATATGCTGTTTTGTCACTTGTCCCATTTTGGTTGACACTTATGAGGATTACTTCAATCTCGGTCATGAAAGGCCAGGGTGGAAAAAGCCATTAAAACAACGTCCCCTTTATTGTTTACATTTTAGACCTTGCCCACTTTTCACCATCAGAGTAAAACAACCTGGCCAACCTGAACCTCTCCAGCTGTTGCTGTTGCAAAACTACAATTCCTAGCATTCCCAGACTGCCTACAGGTATCAGCCTACAGCAGGGCATGGTGGGAATTGTAATTTTACAACCGTTAGAGAGCTGCAGGTTGGCCATCCCTGGTCAGTAAAACTAAGGCAATCTCGTCCTCATTTTGCTTATTGCTGACTCTATTTAAAGAGGACCTTTCACCAGAATTAAACTTCTAAAGTAACTATACAGGCATGTAGAGCGGCGCACAGGGACCCCCCTGCACTTACTGTTATACCTGGGCGCCGCTCCGTTCTCCCGTAATTGCCTCCGGTATCTTTACAGTTAGGCTCCACCCAGGGGAACCTGCCGGCACCTCCTTCTCCCATGCTGCAGCGCTGGCCAATCACAGCGCTCAGCTCTCTCTCAGGCTATGAGCTGAGCGCTGTGATTGGCCAGCGCTACAGCATGGGAGAATGAGCTGACGGCAGGTTCCCCTGGGTGGAGCCTAACTGTAAAGATACCGGAGGCAATTACGGGAGAACGGAGCGGCGCCCAGGTATAACAGTAAGTGCAGGGGGGTCCCTGGGCGCCACTCTACATGCCTGTATAGTTACTTTAGAAGTTTAATTCTGGTGAAAGGTCCTCTTTAACCCTGTACCACATGGAACAAATATTATATCATCTTTAAATATAATTTCTTATAAAACTGGGTTTGGTCTGTGTATCTTGCAATAGTCAGGCGTATGTGATGGTGCTGACAGGTAAGACAAGTTTTTGGCATCAAAGATTGTGGGTGAAGAGAACAGCAATTACATTTGGAACTACTAAGGGCTCATTTACACGTCAGTGACTCAGGACCTGTGCTTTCCATGTTCTCCACGGCGGGACATGTATACATTAATTTGAATGTGTTTATTTATACATTCTTGTTTTTCCACTGACTGTGGGTCAACGGAGACATGCACTAATTTGGTCCGTGATGCGAACCAACCAAACATTCCCGTGGAAGTCTACGGGTCGGTGAGAACCACTGATAGAACATATATTGCATCCATGTTTTGTCAGAGATTTTCAGTGACCATTTGTAGGTGATGCTCTGAAAATCCTCTTTTCAGACTAGCAGTGCATGTGGAATACGGATGACACACAGAGGGTATATTTTGTAAGCTATCCCCTCCCTTCTGATCCTCAGCTGTGTCATGTGACCAGCCCTCTGATCTCCCACTGACACAGGACAGGAAGTCGGTTACTTCTTTATTCATTCCTCTGAGACTTCCATTGAGGCTCCCATAGGAATACACAGAGAAATGGACTTCCTGTCCACACATCAGATGCTGTGTTATTTAGAAGGTCTGATTGCTGGTCACATGACACAGCTGAGGATCAGAAGGGAGGGGATAACTCAAAAATAGTCACTGGTAAGAAAATAACCTTCACTACAGATTACATCATGTGCCTTTCTAGCAGGTCAGAGAGTAACATTTTTTTGTGGGAGTACTTTAAATTGTTTATATCTTGGTTGTGCATACAATATACTGAACTAGTAATATCTTTCGAGGTAACTTAGTTTTGTTTTTTGCCATTTGTTCGTAGGGTGTATTAATTTCACTTTTAATGGTATGGGTGTATTTTAAGGGGTGGAAATGTTTGTGGTATGGTTTAAAGACCAGCTAAAACTGAGAATTCAATGATCTCACATTACCATAAGCTCTACTTGCTTGTAATCTGGAATTTGAGATAAGAATGTAATAAGGTTTCTGGGGTTTCTTGAGTAGTATTGGACAGAAGTGCCCAATTACAGAAATGATTCTAACGACCCGGGCGGACTGGCCATAGACCCTACAGGGAAATTTCCTGGTGGGCCGATGCCCAGAGGGCTGCCGGAGCCTTCCATCATGGCAACCGGCTGGGTACATAATGCTCTCAGCATTAATTAATGTAGGAGCATCTAGTACTTATGCACCTGAACAACATCCATGGGTGTCCATCTAAATTCAACTGTATCACCATGCTCAGGACAATCATACAGTGAAGTACTGTGGCAAGGGCAACAGTATTTTGTGCTGCACTGTGGTATTTGTATCTGCTGAGGCAGTAGTCTGTTCTGTACTGTGGTATATGGTTTCACTGGGGCGGTATTTTGTGCTGCACTGTGGTATTGCTGGTTTTGCCTACTTATGCTGACCCTTTCTACTTGTGTTGACCCACCTTCTGTAGGGGGCGGCTTTTATTTAAATTTTTTCCAGGGCCACTTTAAGTTCCCAGTACGTCCCTTCTAAGGACCCACCCTCCAGCTATACATACTGATTAATAACAATGATTAGGTTATTTGGGAATAGCCTGGAAACTGTACATTTCCTTATTTTTTGATGGTACCGTTTGATCCTCTGGTAGACCACCTTCAGTTAATATATAATACTTTGATTGGACTTTTTGTCTGCAGCGTCTGACTTTATTCCAGATATTTGTTCAGCGTCTGTAATTCTGCTGTGCATGCACATTTAACATACAACGTACAAAATAATATGAGTAAAAGAATCCTGTGGTGGAAACTTATGCGACCAGCAGGTACTTGTAACATCACAAGAAGCTTCCCTCATTTGCAGCAATTCCATTACCATCTGGACCGCTTGCTGGATTATAGATAAATGCAGCACATGCTGCAAGTGATAAATCTGCAGGCCACACTGACAATACCAGTGTAATGTGCTGCCTACTGAGAGCTACACATACCATGCAGCCAGGGAAGAGAAATGTGAAAAGAACTTGCAGTAAAAATTCTATTGAGGATTAAGCTGTTACAGTTCATTTGCGAAATCTAAACAAAATGCATAAAACCAGTTATTGTAAAAATGTACAGGTTATTGTAGAACAGGTGAAAAGGATCTCGCTAATACGGGAGGCGAAATACTCCACGGTAACAGTGCGCAGAAGTTCTCTCTTTTGTGTTGTAGAAAATCTTTTAAGAACATTTAATCCTGAAAAGCAAAAATCCACCTGTATGTACAAGCCTTTCAATTGTCAAGATGTAAAAAAAAAAAAAAAATCTGCTATATTTCTTCATATGTGAAGCAGCGGCGGCTTAAACGGATGACTACTATTATTTTATTATGTTTATGTGGTCTCAAACATTTTATACACTGGCCAACCCTTTAAGTACATCTGTGGTGTTGCATCAGACTTGGACTGGCCTACAGGGACAAAGGTTATTCTCCCGGTGGGGCCCTGAACATGGTGGGCCCCTAGGCCACATACCTTGCACAAGTGGCACATGGCACAATAGATTGACTGCACTACATATACTGTGGATATGCAACGTACGGCATCCCAAACTGTGTAGATTATGTAACGAATTACCCAGTTTATTATTATAGATGCATCAGTTGGCTGAGATGACTTCTAGGTATAGAGGCAGGCCAGCCAGTATTCTCTTTCATCAGGGACCTGCCTTCTCGAAGTCACTGTGAGGACCCCCATAAGCATCTTCTAGCGTCTTGTTGCTGTCCACTACATTGCTAACTGAAAGTATTTGGATGTAGTTATACAGTGGGCTCCCAAATGAATTTTACTGGTGGGCCCTAGGCACCCCAGTCCAACACTGTGTTGTCTTCTATCTAAAAAATGGCTTGTATTTATGAGACAACCTTTTAAGGGTGCGTCCAGTGTATCAAAATGTTTGTCTTTTGGGACATCTTTAAAATAATAAAATAACATATACTTACCTGTTTAACCAGCCACCGGTCCAGCATTGCCACCGCTATGGTCCCTGCCAGCTCCGTTTCCTTCAAGTAGTATCTAAACACGTGACTACTGAGGCCAAGCACTGTTATCTGAAACCTGTGATTGGTCGAGTTGGTCATGTTCTTAGAGACCACATCACTACTGTCCAGAGCAACAGCGACCTAAACAGGTCACTATTATTATTTTATTATTTGAATTTGGTCCCAGCCTTTAGGCATACGTTTTATACACTGGACAACCCCTTTAAATGCATCTTTATCTTAAAGACACTAAGGATACGGCCACAGCCATGCTGAGGTAGGAAAGAGGCCCCCTTGCTCCTGAGTACTGTGCAGCTATACAACCCACAGCAGCATCATATTAACTAGGCTTGAGCTAATTGGGCTCGGATTGCTCTAGTCCAGGCATGCTCAACCTGCGGCCCTCCAGCTGTTGCAAAACTAGAACTCCCAGCATGCCCGAACAGCTTACAGCTATCAGCCTACAGCAGGGCATGTTGGGAGTTGTAGTTTTACAACAGCTGGAGGGCCGCAGGTTGAGCATGCCTGCTCTATCCAAAACCGATTTGTTTGAAAACTTTGTTGTAGTGCGCTAACATGTACGGGCTAAGCTGAGGCCTGGAAAATCTGCAAATAAAGGGAGACTTGCTTCGTCTCACGTCTATGACGTTACACTTCGGTTATGCACATAAATTACTGTTCCAAGATCCGAAGTTGAACTCAGATTCGTTAATGAGATTTTGAAACCGTAACTTAAATAATTTAAATGCGCATAACTGAAATTTAACGTTATAGACATGAGACGAAGCAAGTCTCGCGATATTTGTAGCGAAAATTTCCAGGCCTCAGCTAAGCCCATATATATAAGCGCACTACAGAGGAGATATTGTAAAAGAGGTTTTCAAACAAATCGGACTTGGATACAGCAATCTGAACCAGATTCGCTCAAGCCTAATATTAACTAATTAGAACCCAACAGTTTTTTCAGTGTTCATTGTTAATGGCCGCACAGTTTTGTGGGTTACCGCACAGCCATTAACAATGAACACTGGTTATAATTAGTTATGATGCTGCTGAGGCTTGTACAGCCATGTGGTACTTGGTCACAAGGTGGTCACGTCCCAACCACAGCATAGTCGTGCCATGTGGCATACCTTTAGTTAGGGATGTAGAAAACCTGGTCAATAACCCCTAGGCTATAATTATACTGCTTTTGAGATTTTCATTTGGGAGGAACATTTGAAATGGCTCTGCAACTTCTGCTAAGGGGCAACATATGCCATAAGCTGCCATTAAACCAAGGTATATTGAGGGAGATATAGATTAAAAAGCACAACTACAATTGGGTCTTTGGTATATTCCATATCCTGGCCAAACCTATGCTGAAAGGAGACCCATTTGGCAAACTTCTGTGGGCACATTGATGTGTGTGTTCGGGGACTTTCCTTTTCTAGCCTGGGGGAAAAGCTTAACGCGGGTGTGAACGTAGCCTTAGATGGTATGCCTTGTACCGCTAATAAGCTAGTAGATAAGTAGCTGACTTAGATGTGACCATTTGACACTGACATGGGAATTCTGCCTAAAATGTGCTGTTGCACTACATGGTTTAGATGAACATAACAACAATCCTCTGAGACATATATAGTATGTGGACCTTGATAAAAAAAAAAAAATCCGTGTACTGTGAATGTGGCAGTGAGTTATCCCGCCAATAATGATGATGATTCCTTTCTGACCAGGGGATCTTGGCCATTTTTTAAGACCTGTAGGCTACACACAGGGAGATTGTCATGCGCATGTGGCCACCATTAGTACCAAGGTAGAACCTTCTTTCTGAACACTATTGTTTGCCATTGATATGGCTGCATCAGAGTTTGCAGGAGGGCTGGAGAGCACCTACTGCCATCATGCATAGTGCGAAGACACACAGGACCAACACCAGGTGTCATGGTGAGGGGCACCATTAGCTACCATTTCTTTTCATGTCTGGTATCAATCATTATTGTTATAATTATGCTAATATCATTTTGTAATTTTTCCTATAGTCTTGGTTCCACTTTTCTTTTCTAGTGGCCACTTGTTTCCCATTGTTTAGCAGGGGCAGGTTGTATGTTGTCCTCTTTCTCTGCTTTTACCTTTATGTATTGAAGGTTATCTTTATTTCAATTCACTAGTTTCATTATGCAATATATGACTACAGTCTAAATCGTCTGTCTAATCTTGTGATCGGATGAGTCAGTAATTTCTGACTGTATCATTTTGGTTTTGTCTTAAATTAATTTAATAAGGTTTCTTAATAGTTTAATCTTTTATCTTTCAATGCCATTAAAAGAGCGGGCACCTAGATGCTATAGTCTAGAATATAATTGAATAATGTGATTCCTGCATTCACTACAACCATCATATTCCACAGCACTTTATGGTCATTTTGTATTTGTACATTCATTGTAGCAATTGTCTCATTTCTACAATTGTTTAAAAACAATTGGATCTATTAAATACAAGATTACCATAATCTGCACGGCTATATATTTGTTACATTTTTATGTCTTCACACGCTGCAGATTTTGTTGCATGGACCTTTTTTTTATTGTCAGAATGTGCAACAAAATCTGTTGGGTGTGAAAGCAGCATAGATTCATGGGTGTAAAAAATTTTGTTTTTTTTTTGTTTTTTTTTTGGGGGGGGTGGGGGGGTGTCATAGGACTGACATATTAATTAACATGAAAATTGCTAAGAAAATTTTCTTCTTACTTTGCTTCCACCCCAGCCTCCAGCACACACAGCTGATACTCACTCCTATCATTCAGGTGGATATTCTACCTCTTCTTTTTCTGCTTTTGGATGCTCAGAAAGGCAGATATTTTAAAGCAGAGGATCCCCCTTATTGAGGCTTAATTGGCTCGTTATATGTGTGTGCCCGTTATGGTTTTCTCTATGGTCATATACTTATCATAATTTAAAAAAATTCTATCCTTTCTTTAACATAAATAAGCTCTTCATGCACTGGTCTCCAGGTAAGCATCTGCTGGACTAGACCAGTTACAAATTTCTTACAGGGGTTATCCCATGATTAATGTAAAACATAAAAAACATCAGACATCATAAAGTACATGACAACCTCTTTCTAACAAAGCTAGAACCAGCCCTGTACCTCACCTGGGTCCAGAGATCTCGTGGGAGGGTCTTTACTGCTGCAGCTCAGGGGGCGTGTATCAGCTCTCCCTATCACAGCTAAGGGGGCGTGTCTCAGCTCTCCCTATCACATCTCAGGAGGCAGCTGATGGATAAAACTGAGCACGTGCGACCTTCTTAATGAGTCGGTCAAATAAATAGGAAAATTAGTGGCACTATACAGATATATTTTATTGAATAACTCAGTAGCTATACAAATTTTTTAATTACATGCAAATACAAAAGTTTTCAGATCCAGGTGCTGGTTTGAAAACTGTAGAATATTTTTTTGTGGGACAACCCCTTTAAAGGGGTATTCCCATCTTAATGATCACTGTTAAATCTGTTAATTATTTAACAGTGATCATTTTTCTAAATATATTTAATTAACTAATTCCCACCCCTTAGAAGATAATGAACATATACTTACCTGACTGTTGTCTTCCGTCTCCCCTGGTTACGGCCACCGCTCTTCTCAGGAATCGCGGTGGCCGCACTTGCGCAGACGACTTCTTCTCTTCTCCCGGCCGGCCGCCCGCAGTTCCGAGGGCGCACGCCGAGGCTGCGCATGCTCTATGGTGATTTCTTCCTGGCCAGTATAGTATACTTGCCAGGAAGAAGTCACCAGGGCACATGCGCGGCGGCTTGCGCGTTCAGTCCAGTGCGCGGCCGGGAGAAGACTTCAATCAAGATGGAGCCCGCCCCCTGCCGAAACCAGCAAGTGGACAGCGCGCCAGGAGCAGGTAAGTATAAAACAGCGTAATGAGAATACCCCTTTAAGTATAGTTTTTACTGGTACAGTATGTTCTGATTTTGCAGAAGTCCCAGCCACCTCCTTTTAAAGGGAACTTGTCAGCATGAACATGTAGTGCGGTTTGAAGGCAGCATGTTATAGAGCAGTAGGAGCTGAGCAGGATCATGTATTAGTTTGTTTTGGCCTTAGCAGACATGTGGGTAGCCCTAATCAGTGACTGACCTCTCTATATGTATGAACACTCACTAGATAGGATCGCCCATATGACTCCTAGTCCTAAGGCCAAAATTAGAAGAGATAGAAATAACAAGTTATACTGGAACCTTTCTAACAAAAGTATACACCCATCTGCTCAGCTCATCCTGCTCTATAACACACTGACTGCAGATTGTATTGGATTTTCAGTATGATGGGATCGCTTTAAGCCCCTGTCTTGTTGATTTGGCTGTGCCTATAGTCACACAGGGACTAATTAGTATTGCTTCAAGTTTGTAATAACATTATAGGTTTTGAATAATGGCTGAGAATGGAAAATTTTTAAATCAAAGCTGTAGTAGTTCCTATATTATATTAAGATGACTGCCAATTCTTGCACAACTGAAGGTCTTAAAATGTGACCCTGACCTCTGCCAAATGACCATGGTTATGATTTACAATGTGTCTTCCTGGGATTACTACATGAAATATGGAAAATTTACAATAATGTTCATTCTATCGGTTCACGTTTGTCTCTGAGCTGAGAAGATGAGCAATGTGCTGACATCACGGAACGGCATGATACAGGACTGGTGTGATTGTGCGGCTGATACTGTTGACGCGTCACATCTCTATCTCCACAGTGATACTCTGAGGGTGGTGGATATGTTAGTGTCATAGTATTCATAATATGTTTGTACTTAATAGACTTCTGTATATTAACTAAACTTAGCTTCTCCTAAAACTGTGTACTGGGGGTAGAAAATGATCAGAATTAAATGCTTTAAAGGCTATGAACACCTCCAGGGCAATTTTCTTTAATGATTGCATTTTACTCATTTTGAGCTAAAAATCCTTTTTCTATTTTTTTTCCCATTTTTCATATGTTCAGCCATTTTTGAGATACAAGGGTCCATATGAGGGCTTATTTGTCGCAACACAAGTTGTACTTTCTAATGCCACCATTTAATATGGCATACAATGTAGTGGGAAGTTTTATTTTTACGGCGTTCAGGTCAGTACAATTACAGCAATACTTCATATGTATTGTTTTTCTTTCATTTTAAGGCCTCATGCACACGACAGTATTTTTTCACGGTCCGCAAAACGGGGTTCTGTTGTTCCGTGATCCGTGTCCATTTTTTCTTCCGTATGTCTTCCGTGATTTTTGGAGGATCACCAGACATGAAGGAAAGTAAAAAAAAAAAGTCGTTTTGGTGTCCGCCTGGCCATGCAGAGCCAAACGGATCCGTCCTGACTTACAATTCTAGTCAATCCGTTTGAAGTTGACACAATATGGTGCAATTGCAAACGGATCCGTCCCCCATTGACTTTCAATGTAAACTCAGGAGTCCCTATCGGAGTTTTCTCCAATCCGATGGTATATTTTAACTTGAAGCGTCCCCATCACCATGGGAACGCCTCTATGTTAGAATATACCAGTATATTGAGTTACATCGTGAAAACTCAGATCCGACAGTATATTCTAACACAGAGGTGTTCCCATGGTGCTGGGGACGCTTCAAGTTAGAATATACTAAGAACTGTGGACATGACTGCCCCCTGCTGCCTGGCAGCACCTGATCGCTTACAGGGGGCTGTGATCCGCACAATTAACCCCTCAGGTGCCGCACTGGCCACCAATGAATTTAATACAGGGGAGGGAGGGGGGCCGCACTGGCCATCAATGAATTTAATACAGGGGAGGGAGGGGGGCCACACTGACTAACCAATACATCATTGTTTAAGCATTTTGATTTTGAGGAAAGGGAGTTATTTGATTATGGGAATATTTCCCAACTTTTTTTTTTTTTTTTACTTTTTATTAGTTCCCCAAGTAATGCACAACATGCAAATTATCAGATGGCAATTTGTGTAAGGTAATGGAATTTTCTCCATTATCCTATACAGAAATAGGTACGTATATTACAGTTCATTGCTCAAACCTGCTCAGGCTCATTACTTTGAATGAACGCCTTCCCTTGTCTCCGCCGGGGGGAGGCAGCAAGCACCCGCTAGCTATGGCACTCGCTCCACTCTGGAGCGGGCGCCATCTTTATAGTCTCGACATCCTCCGTACATGTATGTCGTGAATGGGTTAATGTTGTGTAAGTATGGATGATGTCAGACCCTCCTGTGCTGTGACTGGAGGAGACAGTGAAGATTCAAGTGAAGAATCTCAAGCTCCAGGGAACAAGCCAAAAGGTTCTCTCTTTTGTCTGTCTTTCTATGAAGCGCGCTTGTCAATTTGCTATTCTCTCTGCTCTAACAATGCAGAGACACAAAGAAATTGTAGGCTTATTGGAGAAATATGTTAGGGCTCAATGTTTAGCTGGTTAGGTGGCAAACAAAAAAAAGACTTATGTTCCAGAGGCTGTGAGGTGGCAGTTATTAAAGAATCTTGTCAATCTGAAATGCTACAAGCCAATAATATAAATAATATATACTGTATGTATATAATATATTTTCTTGGACTTTATATATTTATACAGTACAGCCCAAAAGTTTGGACACACCTTCTCATTCAAAGAGTTTTCTTTATTTTCATGACTATGAAAATTGTAGATTCACACTGAAGGCATCAAAACTATGAATTAACACATGTGGAATTATATACATAACAAAAAGTGTGAAACAACTGAAAATATGTCATATTCTAGGTTCTTCAAAGTAGCCACCTTTTGCTTTGATTACTGCTTTGCACACTCTTGGCATTCTCTTGATGAGCTTCAAGAGGTAGTCACCTGAAATGGTCTTCCAACAGTCTTGAAGGAGTTCCCAGAGATGCTTAGCACTTGTTGGCCCTTTTGCCTTCACTCTGTGGTCCAGCTCACCCCAAACCATCTCGATTGGATTCAGGTCCGGTGACTGTGGAGGCCAGGTCATCTGGCGCAGCAACCGATCACTCTCCTTCATGGTCAAATAGCCCTTACACAGCCTGGAGGTGTGTTTGGGGTCATTGTCCTGTTGAAAAATAAATGATGGTCCAACTAAACGCAAACCGGATGGAATAGCATGCCGCTGCAAGATGCTGTGGTAGCCATGCTGGTTCAGTATGCCTTCAATTTTGAATAAATCCCCAACAGTGTCACCAGCAAAGCACCCCCACACCATCACACCTCCTCCTCCATGCTTCACGGTGGGAACCAGGCATGTAGAGTCCATCCGTTCACCTTTTCTGCGTCGCACAAAGACATGGTGGTTGGAACCAAATATCTCAAATTTGGACTCATCAGACCAAAGCACAGATTTCCACTGGTCTAATGTCCATTCCTTGTGTTCTTTAGCCCAAACAAGTCTCTTCTGCTTGTTGCCTGTCCTTACCAGTGGTTTCCTAGCAGATATTCTACCATGAAGGCCTGATTCACACAGTCTCCTCTTAACAGTTGTTCTAGATATGTGTCTGCTGCTAGAACTCTGTGTGGCATTGACCTGGTCTCTTATCTGAGCTGCTGTTAACCTGCGATTTCTGAGGCTGGTGACTTGGATGAACTTATCCTCCGCAGCAGAGGTGACTCTTGGTCTTCCTTTCCTGTGGCGGTCTGCATGTGAGCCAGTTTCTTTGTAGCGCTTGATGGGTTTTGTGACTGCACTTGGGGACACTTTCAAAGTTTTCCCAATTTTTCGGACTGACTGACCTTAATTTCTTAAAGCAATTCTAACAGTCTATTCAGTAGGACTATCAGCTGTGTATCCACCTGACTTCTCCACAACGCAACTGATAGTCCCAACCCCATTTATAAAGCAAGAAATCCCACTTATTAAACCTGACAGGGCACACCTGTGAAGTTAAATCCATTTCAGGTGACTACCTCTTGAAGCCCATCAAGAGAATGCCAAGAGTGTGCAAAGCAGTAATCAAAGCAAAAGGTGGCTACTTTGAAGAACATAGAATATGACATATTTCAGTTGTTTCACACTTTTTTGTTATGTATATAATTCTGCATGTGTTAATTCATAGTTTTGATGCCTTCAGTGTGAATCTACAATTTTCATAGTCATGAAAATAAAGAAAACTCTTTGAATGAGAAGGTGTGTCCAAAATTTTGGTCTGTACTAGGGTTGGGCGATATACCGGTATCACGATATACCGCGGTATTAAAAAAACGGCGATATGGCGATATCGCCGTTTCCTAAATACCGCGGTATTTTGTGACGTCATCAAAGAGGTCAGCGCACATTGAGCGCTGACCTCTTCTAAACGTGCGTCCGCCCGCTTCTACCAACTCGCCTTCAGGAACTGACTGATCACTTACCGCCCGCCCCTGCACCTTGCTCTTCCTCTCGCTCCTGGCCTGCCTCCTTCTTGCTCCGCCTCCCTTAGTCAAGTCTCCACCCACCATCTGACATAATCACCGTCGTCACCCACCAGTGCCGGGCGCCGTGTGAGTACTGTGTGAGTACTGTGTGAGTACTGTCTCTGGAGAGACTTTTCCTGCGGCTGCTTCACTAGTGCGTTCTGTCTGATGACAAAGTTATAAACTTACTACTTCCCGCAGCGGCCGCCCCGGCTCTCCCTCCTCCTCGCTCCCATAAGACCTTATTATAACGCTCCTTGTGGTCCCCCCATACAGTGCAACGCCTCCTTGTGGCCCCCCATACAGTGCAACTCCTCCTTGTGGCACCCCATACAGTGCAACGCCTCCTTGTGGCCCCCCATACAGTGCAACGCCTCCTTGTGGCCCCCCATACAGTGCAACGCCTCCTTGTGGCACCCCATACAGTGCAACGCCTTCTTGTGGCCCCCCATACAGTGCAACGCCACCTTGTGGCCCCCCATACAGTGCAACGCCTCCTTGTGGCCCCCCATACAGTGCAATGCCTCCTTGTGGCCCCCCATACAGTGCAACGCCTCCTTGTGGCCCCCCATACAGTGTAACGCCTCCTTGTGGCCCCCCATACAGTGTAACGCCTCCTTGTGGCCCCCCATACAGTGTAATGCCTCCTTGTGGCCCCCATACAATGCAACGCCTCCTTGTGGCCCCCTATACAGTGTAACGCCTCCTTGTGGCCCCCTATACAGTGCAACGCCTCCTTGTGGCCCCCATACAGTGCAACGTCTCCTTGTGGCCCCCCATACAGTATAACGTCTCCTTGTGGCCCCCCATACAGTATAACGCCTCCTTGTGGCCCCCCATACAGTATAACGTCTCCTTGTGGCTGCCCCCATACAGTATAACGTCTCCTTGTGGCTGCCCCCATACAGTGCAACGCCTCCTTGTGGCACCCCATACAGTGCAACGCCTCCTTGTGGCCCCCCATACAGTGGAACGCCACCTTGTGGCCCCCCATACAGTGCAACGCCTCCTTGTGGCCCCCCATACAGTGCAACGCCTCCTTGTGGCCCCCCATACAGTGCAACGCCTCCTTGTGGCCCCCCATACAGTGTAACGCCTCCTTGTGGCCCCCCATACAGTGTAACGCCTCCTTGTGGCCCCCCATACAGTGTAACGCCTCCTTGTGGCCCCCCATACAGTGTAATGCCTCCTTGTGGCCCCCATACAATGCAACGCCTCCTTGTGGCCCCCTATACAGTGTAACGCCTCCTTGTGGCCCCCTATACAGTGCAACGCCTCCTTGTGGCCCCCATACAGTGCAACGTCTCCTTGTGGCCCCCCATACAGTATAACGTCTCCTTGTGGCCCCCCATACAGTATAACGCCTCCTTGTGGCCCCCCATACAGTATAACGTCTCCTTGTGGCTGCCCCCATACAGTATAACGTCTCCTTGTGGCTGCCCCCATACAGTGCAACGTCTCCTTGTGGCCCCCCATACAGTATAACGTCTCCTTGTGGCCCCCCATACAGTATAACGTCTCCTTGTGGCCCCCCATACAGTATAACGTCTCCTTGTGGCCCCCCATACAGTATAACGTCTCCTTGTGGCCCCCCATACAGTATAACGTCTCCTTGTGGCCCCCCATACAGTGTAACGCCTCCTTGTGGCCCCCATACAATGCAACGCCTCCTTGTGGCCCCCTATACAGTGTAACGCCTCCTTGTGGCCCCCTATACAGTGCAACGCCTCCTTGTGGCCCCCATACAGTGCAACGTCTCCTTGTGGCCCCCCATACAGTATAACGTCTCCTTGTGGCCCCCCATACAGTATAACGCCTCCTTGTGGCCCCCCATACAGTATAACGTCTCCTTGTGTTTTTTTTTCTTTTAAACGGGTATTTATCGCGATATATATCGTTATCGCGATAAATTTTTTAATATCGTTATCGTCTGAATATTTTTGATATCGTCCAACCCTAGTCTGTACTGTATATATATATATATATATATATATATATATATATATGTTATATATATGTGTGTGTTTTGGTATACTGTATAGCAGCCATGCCACTCAATTTTATTTTTACCATTAACAGATTTTTTTTAATTGTATTTCCTGTTTCAATAGTGTTGTTTTTAATACATTATACATTAATTATTAAGTACATTAGTTATACAAACCGGATTCCAAAAAAGGTGGAACACTAAACAAATTGTGAATAAAAACTGAATGCAATGATGTGGAGATGGCAAATGTAAATATTTTATTTGTAATAGAACGTAGATGACAGATCAAACGTTTAATCCGAGTAAATGTATCATTTTAAAGGAAAAATACGTTGATTCTAATTTTCACGGTGTCAACAAATCCCCAAAAAGTCATGGCAACATGATTGGGTATAAAAAGAGCTTCTCAGAGTGGCAGTGTCTCTCAGAAGCCAAGATGGGTAGAGGATTTTCAATTCCCACAATGTTGCGCAGAAAGATAGTGGAGCAATATCAGAAAGGTGTTACCCAGCGAAAAATTGCAAAGATTTTGCATCTATCATCATCAACTGTGCATAACATCATCCGAAGATTCAGAGAATCTGGAACAATCTCTGTGCGTAAGGGTCAAGGCCGTAAAACCATACTGGATGCCCGTGATCTCCGGGCCCTTGAACGACACTGCACCACAAACAGGAATGCTACTGTAAAGGAAATCACAGAATGGGCTCAGGAATACTTCCAGAAACCATTGTCAGTGAACACAATCCACCGTGCCATCCGCCGTTGCCAGCTGAAACTCTACAGTGCAAAGAAGAAGCCATTTCTAAGCAAGATCCACAAGCTCAGGCGTTTTCACTGGGCCATGGATCATTTAAAATGGAGTGTGGCAAAATGGAAGACTGTTCTGTGGTCAGACGAGTCACGATTCGAAGTTCTTTTTGGAAATCTGGGACGCCATGTCATCCGGACCAACGAGGACAAGGACAACCCAAGTTGTTATCAAGGCTCAGTTCAGAAGCCTGCATCTCTGATGGTATGGGGTTGCATGAGTGCGTGTGGCATGGGCAGCTTGCATGTCTGGAAAGGCACCATCAATGCAGAAAAATATATTCAGGTTCTAGAACAACATATGCTCCCATCCAGACGTCATCTCTTTCAGGGAATTTTTCAACAAGATAATGCCAGACCACATTCTGCATCAATCACAACATCATGGCTGCATAGGAGAAGGATCCGGGTACTGAAATGGCCAGTCTGCAGTCCAGATCTTTCACCTATAGAGAACATTTGGCGCATCATAAAGAGGAAGGTGCAACAAAGAAGGCCCAAGACGATTGAACAGTTAGAGGCCTGTATTAGACAAGAATGGGAGAGCATTCCTATTTCTAAACTTGAGAAACTGGTCTCCTCGGTCCCCAGACGTCTGTTGAGTGTTGTAAGAAGAAGGGGAGATGCCACACAGTGGTGAAAATGGCCTTGTCCCAACTTTTTGGGGATTTGTTGACACCATGAAATTCTAATTCAACATATTTTTCCGTTAAAATGGTACATTTTCTCAGTTTAAACTTTTGTTCTGTGATTTATGTTCTATTCTGAATAAAATATTAGAAGTTGGCACCTCCACATCATTGCATTCAGTATTTATTCACGATTTGTATAGTGTCCCAACTTTTTGGGAATCCGGTTTGTACATTATTATTTTGCATACATTAGGGATACGCAACTGACAGACCCA
Source organism: Bufo gargarizans (assembly GCF_014858855.1). NCBI lineage: Eukaryota > Metazoa > Chordata > Amphibia > Anura > Bufonidae > Bufo > Bufo gargarizans. The sequence goes on along the minus strand of NC_058081.1, from coordinate 196,974,102 downwards.
CAGCAGGCCTGCTGCCATACAGTTATATTCTATGTTGCTTTCACTTGATTGGCTAAATGAATGGTGATCATGTAAAGTTGATAAAATAAGCTGAGGGCATATTGTACCCTCCCATAGAGATGAAGGGAGCGGCAGTGAGTTTCTCAGTTCATTTTGGGGGGCGGCGGGGCCCTATAGGGTATGGACCCCTATTCTTATGATAGGTGGGGGTCCCAGCTGTCGGACCCCCAATGATCTAGTACTGTGATGGCTAACCTCCAGCATTCCAGCTGTGGTAAAACTACAACTCCCAAGATGTACACTTGCTTAGCTGTTCTCAGAACTCCACATAAATGAATGGATCATGCTGGGAGTCATAGTTTTACCACAGCTGGAGTGCCAGAGGTTAGGCCTCACTGATTAGTAAATATCTCATATCCTGTAAATAAGGGATAACTTGATATAACCAGAATACCCCTATAGTCTTAGGCGACTGGTCTGGAGTTCGAATTCATTGTACAGATCTGTTCTAGGCTTTGAATGAGTTTAGGGGCTAAGGGTCTTAATCAATTCTGTGGTCTGGTCATGTAAATAGTTCCACAAAATTTGCCAAAAATTACCAAGCAGCATATTTACAGTTGGTATTCAGCTCGGACCTTTGCCAATCCCGGTATGTGGGCCTTTACTTAGTTGAGTATCCTGGTATATATAGTATCCTCTTTTGCTACAGTATACTGCTTTACATATTACTAAATGTAGCAGGACAGCAGTTTCTCTTTTGAAAGTCAGTCCACATTTCATAATATTCAGATCAGAATTTATATAATTTGAAGTTCTAACATTTATACAACAAAATTTGCAGCACAATTTGTGGCAGTTAGCTGCATTTCTGGGTTTATACCCATCTATCGTACTGTTGGAGAATAGTTCCAGATCTTTGTCTGTAGCACGTTACTGGAGGCTTTCATTGCTTAGATTCAGTGTCCAGGTTCAGATCTCGTTCCGTTCGCTCAGGTGATTCTAGCCAGTACTCTGTAATATCTCATCATACCGTTTACCTGACATCCAGGTAGCTAATATGTACCTATAGATGAAGAATTGGTTAACTCACTCACTGCACATTAAATAAGCAATTACAGCAGATGTTATTTTGACTTTCAATGGCTTTTATTGCGTTAGGTGTCAATTGATAAGTGCACCTGTTCCTTGAAACAGAAGATTTATACTGACCTGCTCCACCTGGCTCTGGTCATCCGTGGTGCCTCCACTGTCTCCATATTTCGGTCACTGCACTGTTTACATTCAATGGTGCATGGACCTGGTCACACGCACAACTCCAGCCAATGACTGGCTTTAGCGGTGATGTGGCCATGAGCAGCATGTCACCGCTGAAGCCAGTCATTGGTTGGAGAGGTGCATGTGACCATGCCCATGCACTGCCGAATGTAAACAATGCGGGGACTGAAAAGGCAGGGTGGAGGACCAGAGCGGTGTGGAGCAGGTAAGTATAAATCTTCTGTTCCAGGAGGTAGGCTGTGGGCAAATATTAATACCGGAAAGCTGAGAGAGTTGGATCAGATCAAGATGTCTGGTCAGCTTGATAGTGAGAAAAGAACTCAGAGATGTGAAAAAGATTTGTAATTAAAAGTATACGATTTTCATTAAGCAATAATTAAAGGGCTTTAACTCCAATTTTCAGTTTGGCCAGGGCAGCAATGTACATAAAGATAAAAATGTACTTGCTCCCTGCCACTCTGTCCCAGCACCTAGGGTCCAGTCTGGCTATTTCCGGTCCTCAGCATGTAAACTTCCGGACAGGGTCATGTGTGCTGCTGCAGCCAATCACTGGCCTTAGTGGTGATGTGTCCCTAAGCAGCACTTCACTTCTAAAAGAAGCCGAATTGGACCCTCGGTGCTGGAAAGAAGCAGCAGAGAACAGATGAGTGTTTTTTTATTTATTTATGTACATTTCAGTGCTCTTCTGGCAAAATTGAAATTTTGGGTTCAAGCTGGACAACCCCTTTAAGCCTTTGATTAAAACTTTGCAACCCAGTTTAGTTATTACTATAGTATATTGTACTAGATATTACATCAAAAGCTATCTGTTATCATGTTTCTGAAGCCATCTATCCATTTATATAATCTTTAAAGGGTTGTCTCACTAAGACAACCCATGTCCATAAGGCTTCAAGTAGGTGGCATGTCCGTAAGTGGGAAGAAGTTCAATTGGTTATTTAAAGGGGTACCCATGCGCAGTGCACCATCCAACACTTTCGGGGCTCCGTACTCAATATACGTGCGGGTCTCACCACTCGGCTATTTCCGTCAGGCCCATAGAAGTGAATGGTAGTTGTGGCTGGTCATGTGCGGTGCGCTCCTATTCACTTCTATGGGGAGAGCACTTCGTGGTGGCCGGACCGAAGTCCTCCAGCCACCACCTTGCGGGGTTCCATTCTCCATATAGGTGCGCGTCCCAGCGGTGGGACCTGCACCTATAAGACAATAGGGGCATATCCTAGCGATATGCCCCCATTATCTGTGATGAGACAACCCTTTTAAGACAGGTCTTGGCCTCTGGAATAAAATTTGTGACGAAAAGAGCCACTACACTGAGCAATAACATATCACCCAGCTTATATAAGAGCTGCGGTCATGCAAATAATAGTAAAATATCCTGCTAGGAGATGGTGGGTCATATAGTTGTGGAAAAAATCGTTGTGGCTTATGAGGAAAACTAAAACTTCAACATCTTGTAGCACTAAGCAGTCCTTTCTGGTTAGGAGTTATATAAATTGCAGTATGACGTCATTTATTCAATTGTGTGTGAACTGTGCTATATACAATGTATTTGGTGCACTCTAAAGACATTAATAAGGACATTATCCGAGCGTTTAAATGAAATACAGAAGACAGATAATCATGGTACTGTATATCAGCGGCTTCTAGACCCTTCATACAGGTGCATGGAGGGGATATCTATTTCATAAGAAAACACTATCATAAATGGGTCATGGAAGGTAGGGGGCTGTTATAAACTTTGCATTGTGACCATAGGAGCTTGAAGCTACCTTTCTTTTTTTCGTAATAGGTGTTTATTAAAGAATAGCTCCAATCACCTAATATGCTGTACAAGGTAGGGAGAACATCCACTGTAAGGGTGCATTCACACGACCGTAATAAATGTGTCCGCATCCGTTTCTAAATTTTGCAGAACGGATGAAGACCCATTCATTTCAATGGGGCCGCAAAAGATATAGTTCCATTCCATGGCCCCACAAAAATATAGAGCATGTCTATATAACGCTGGGTATGTGAGGTCCGTAAAATGCAGAATGCACACTGCCGGTATCCGTTTTTTGCGGATGCTCAATTTGCGGACCGCAAAACACTTACGGTCATGTGACTGCACCCTTAAAGTGCATTTACATGCACTGGCAGAGCAGCTAATTCATGAGAAGGAACTGTTCCTTCTCAATAACTGACTGAAGAGCTATATTTACATGCAGCGATCACCTCCACAGTAGAAAGATGAGCGATCACTATTGCAATCGCTCGTCCTCTTACAGATTTCATTTTTCTGGGTGTAACACCCCAGAGTTGTGTTATTGCACGCCTCTACCCCGCTACTGTCTTCTAAGAGATTTTATACTGTCATCTGATATAATTTACATTATGTATCCACAAATGTGCATGTAAAACCTATGTTAAATTCAATTTCCTTGTAATTTTCCATGTTCACCAGCAGGTGGCAGAAATGCGTTGGTAAGGAACTAGTTACAGTTTAGTATATCTAGGCTGGAATGGTTTGTTCCAGCTTACTTCCCCCTCTGTGGAGATGTGGACTGTTCCCACATGCTGCACTATGGGAGGAGAAGGAAGTTAGGTCAGTGTGCCAGCCACCCCTGTTGATAAAAAAGGCTGTGTGATAGCGTTCAGGAGATACCCCTGCATAGGGAAGAAAGCCAGGATCTTGTCTCGGCTGAGACATTGATCAAATTCCAAGTCTGAGCCCTGCAGCCTCAGTTGGATGACAAGAAAGCAGACAAACTCCAGTTCCAGGAAGAAAGCATTCCCTGAGAGCCTATCTGTGAGTAAAGTCCAGAGACCTAGGAGAAGCCATATTCCTCCTCAGCTAGTCAGTCCCCACAAAGCAGGAGATAAAGAGAAGTGCAGAAGCCAAATTCCTGCCACAGTTGCAGAGCTACTAAGCAGATGTCTTCTCCTGCAAGCTCCAGATTTATAGTGCAGAAGATTTATTCCTATCAACCATTGCCAAAACCTGCTGGAACCAAAGACCAAAGCTGTATACTGCTTGGATACAAGTTATCTTCAGTAAAGAAACGTTTGAACTAAATCTAAAGGTCTGGACATCATTTCTGCTGCAAAATTCCTCTATTACTCCTACTATCACTGCACTCAAATTTATTGCAAGTGAGCCAGGAGTCCAGCCGTACCCAGGTAGGAGACACCGTTGACACAATTATCACCACCATACAGAGACATTATAGGCCATTACACCACTCTGGCATACCTAACCTGGGATGTGCGTTATAACACCTTGGGAGGACCCAGTAATAGTACCCTGTGCATGCTGCAATTGGCGTCACAAACAAACTATAGACTATTAACCACCCATATCCTGACCCACTGCATAAGTGGTGTCAGTGTACCCGTTCCTGCTCATTGCATGGGCAGCAGAGTACTGTTCACACAGCATAATCTGCTTCTCAGACACAATGATTTGCTGTATGCTGCATGAAAGATTATTTCACCTTATGAACAAGCGCTTTGCTCCTTCATCAGATGATCGGCAGCACATTTACACAGGCCTAATAATGAGAATAAGCGTTTCTAGTAACTACTGTTGAGCGAAGCATCCCAAGGGGAATTCGGTCCGGAGTTTACGAAAACTTTGATTCTAAACTAATCCAAATTTCCTTGCACCTCGTGGTAACTAATCAGTTGTCCTAAAATGGCAGCTGCACGTGTTAGAAAGTGAAAATAAGTGTAGAGGAAACAAGTCTTGTAACGCGAGATCACCCATAATGCCGTGCAGCCAGCCAACCCCTGTCACAGCTAGACAGAGCACTATAAAACCCTGATCCTGTGCGGTCACCACCATTTTCCTGTGAGCTGAGCATAGAGAGAGACGTGACAAGACGCTCATGCACTGTCACGGCTGATGGGGAAAACCCTCAGCCGTGCGGTATCAGAAGGCGGATGGTCAATGCCAGGCCAGGACAGGAATCAGGGAGCAGGTCACCTCCTACACATCCCTAATTCTGACCCTGTCTCCTATCTGTATGAGCCAACCCTGAAGGTAGGAGGGCTCATACTCCAGAACCTGATATTCCTGCTAGCCCTCAGGGTGACCCTGGACTAGGAGCAGGGTAAGACGACCTGTTCCTCCTAGACACGGAAGAACAGGAGTCTCACTGGCCAAGCTACATAGAAAGGGGAACATGAACAGACATATGGCAATGACAGGTAAGTGAGACTAGTACCACACTTACCTGCCACAGACACACAACCTGGAACCCACATGCAAGTGCTGCTGTCCACAAAGGACACAGCACACACCAGACATCACACGGGAACCCAGGAAACCATATGCTGCAATAACCAATAGACCAAACAAACATCTTCTAAACACCATACATTAACTTATGACCACAAGGGTGGCCCCCACTGGCAGATGGAATTACACAGGAGGCTGCTCCAGCTAACCATGGCTGAAGTACCCCTCAGACTAGTGATATACACTGAGGCTTTATAGGCCCAAGTAGCCACACCTAACAGACACACCCAGTGTTCACACACACAGAAGGGAATTAACCCTTGCAACACAAGGCAAGGGAAGACTGTTACTTAAAGGGGAAGTACACACATAAACCCATACTTCACCTGTTGCCGCGGGCAACGGCATGCGTGGCAATCATGTCCTGGGGATCAGCCATAGGGCTGAGACACTGCCACCACATGTACACAACACCACACGTTGCCACGGGCAACCAAGTGAAGGAAAGTGTCACAAAACACAGCATAGGCCGTGATATGCACTAGGGACAGTGTTGCTGCAAACTGTTAACAGAGAGTGTATGACAATATTGGAGTGGGAACCTGCAGGGAGAGTGCAGAGAGACTGCAGGGAGAGTGCAGAGAGAGTGCCGGGAGAGAGGAGGGAGAGCGTAGTAGACTGATGAACTACAGCAGGGATGACCAACCTGCGTCTCTTCAGCTGGTGTAAAACTACAATTCCCGCCCTTCTGTAGGCAGTCTGGGCATGCTGGGTGTTGTAGTTTTGCAACAGCTGGAGAGCCGCAGGTTGGCCATCCCTGAACTACAGACTCTGCTACAATTTATCTCCGTGTACATAACTGTGCAGTGCACAGCTATAGAGCTACTGTGCCTCCTGTATTACAGGCAGGGCTAATTTATCGCTGTGTACATAAGTGTGCAGTGTACCAATATTCATAGTTAATCCGTTCTGTTAGCTGTAGAGCTACTGTGTGTCAGTATTACAGGCCACTGTTACCTTTAGGCAGATTGGACTGGGTATATCTGATTTACAGCCATTCCTGACAAATTAATTCGTAATAAATGGAATTTCTTGTCAAACTTCATTGAAGCTCTGGAATCAAATTTTTCAAAACTTCGAACTTCGCTCATCTCTACCAGTAATGTTTATTCCCGATAATCGACCCAACATGGCGCGGTATAAATCCACCTTTAAGCGGTTGTCCCATGACATCAAGTTATACCCTAACCACAGAATAGGGGATGTATTTGATCAGCAGGGGTCCGACCGCTGAGGTCCAACCAAGTGGTAGATTGGGGGCCCATGTTCCCCTATATGCGTATCCATTGTTCCAGTCTACTCTGAGGGGCTGCTGGCGATAGCTGAATGCAAGCACTCAGCTATTTCTGGCAGTCCCATAGAGTTTAATGGAGCAGAGGACATGTATGCGTTTCTCCCACTCAAACGAGGGATCGCAAGCTCCCATTCCAGTGACTGGCAGGAGCCTCCGCAGTCGGACCCCTGCCGATCAGACACTTACCTCCCCCCCTGTGAATAGGATATAGATTGTTTAATGGGACGACCCCTTTTCCATCTTATCCATCCAGTTGAATTCTCCAATTTAATACTGATTTATGGTGTTCAATAAACTTCACCATTTCCCCGAAGACTTTCTCCCTATATCCGCAGTCTGTGGGGCCGTGTCTTTGATTTTGCCTCCAGCCTGTTTTCCTACTGACAGATCAGCATTTCAATGAGATCCGTATCAGCAGTGGGATGGTGTGGTGACAGAGCAGCTTCACATCTCCTGTATTTCTGCATTAAGACCAGGTCTGTTGTTATGTGTAGAATGCTTACTGATTTCCTTGGCACATACCATGAAAAATTGTCACAAGATATTAACGTTCTGTATAAACAAGTGTCCTACGGCTGATCAGAAATGCAAATTTTTTTCAGCAGATCGTATTTTGCACTTTTTAATGAATATGTACTAGAGATAAAGATAGAGACAGCAACATAACATATAATACATTGTGACAGTTATTTTCTACACTCAGTATATAGTCAAATATATTGTTATAGTCATAAGAACCTAACACATACTGTATATCCGATTATCCAGAAAGTGTGGATCTGATAATCCAGAACAAAACTGCAATAAAATGTGGAATGTCACAAGTTGAGAAGCAGAAGGATTAGTAATCTATTTTTCCTGGATTGTACTGTAATTTGCACTTGTTGCTATGGTCACTTATTATCATTTTTGTTCCCTGATGGACCATACTGTGGGGTACTGTGTCATGCTTTATGCGATTGATCATCTGGATTTGCAGGGACCCCCTAAGGAGCTGAGTTAAAGGTTAAGAGTGGTAGTGGCCCGATGAAGTGTTGTGTCACGGTGAACTCCCTCACGCCGTTGCTCCCTGCGGATTGGTGCAATGGAAATATAGTTCTGAAGAATGAGGCCAGAGTTAAACGCAACAAAGTCTTTTTTATACTAAGTGCAACGTAGAGCTTGAACTCCATACAGTAGCAGCAGGCTTTAGTGCAATTATTCCTTGGCAGCAGCAAGGATATTGAGGCAGGTTGGTTGATGGCAATTCAGTAGGTGATACTGGCCTAGTGGCGGTTTGGTGATGGGTAGGTTTGCTGTATTCCCTTACCGCAGTGTCTGGAATCTCAAGCCTTTACCTCAGGAGCATTTGAAATGGTTTCCTCTGAAGATTAGGTAACAGGAGCAGGAGCTTTGCAACTTTCTTCCTTTCCACACTGCACCCCTCCACTCCACCTCTTGGCAGGGAGAAGGTCCATCACACTCCCACCAAGAGTGGAGGAACAAGGTGGTTAAACCTGTTTCTGCCAACCTTTGCCATTACTTCCTTGCTGGTAGTAATGGCCAGGAAACAAACAGTAAAATACACAACATAACAATATACAATTTGTAGTAACCCCAGATCTGAGGTACTACGTATTTAACAGTGGGACTGCTGGTTAGTGCCAGCTTCTTTATCCTCTTCACTCAGTTCATGGTCCTACCAGTGCAATGAGCAGGACCGTGGTACGGTTAGGCAGACGCCAAAGTATGCAGTGGGTCCGAATATGGGTATAGTTAATAGTTTTTGTTCGTGGCGCCAATTGCAGCGTGCGCAGGGTACAGTCTCAGTGCCCTTTAAGGTGTTGCAACTCACGTACCAGGTGAGGAATGCCAGAGTGGGGTAATGTCTCTGTATGGTAGGAGGTATAGTGTCAACGGTGTCTCCTACCTGGGTACGGCTGGACTCCTGGATCCTGGCTCACTTGCAATAAATGAGTGTGTTGCTAGTAGGAGTAATTGAGGAATGAATGAGATCCAAACTTGAAGTATAATTCAACTTGTCTTTAATGAAGGCAGCATAAATCCATATGAGACACAGCAATAGTCTTTTAGGTGCCAGCAGGTATTTGGCAATGTATGGCAGGGATCACTATCTCTTCTGCTTCTATCTTGTGCCTGGAGCTCTCTTGCAGGATTAGTCGTCTGCTTATGGCTCTGTAATATATGGCAGGAATCTATCTTCTGCTTTATCTATAGTCTGCTTGGTATGGGACTGACTAGCTGAGGAGGAATTTGGCTTCTCCTGGTCTCTGGATAGTTACTCACAGTACTGCTCGCAGGGAATGGCTCTTCCTGGAGGTCTGGAGGTGCTGCTTTCTGGTCAACCAGCTGAGGCTGAAGGCTCAGACTGGGGATGAAGATCTTTGGTCTCAGCCGAGACTCGATCCTGGGTTGGGATCCCAATTTCTTGGAGCTCCTACCAGCACAGCCTTCCCCGAATCGGGGTAGCTGGCACACTAACACTAACTTCCTTTCCTCCCCATGAGGCAGGATGTGGGAAGATTCCACACCGCCTCAAAAAGGGGGAGCCAGACTGGAATGTACTATTCCAGTTTAGAAACACTAAACTGACACTAAGGCCCTGCTAACATTGCTGCCACCCGCTGGTGTACATGGAAATTACAGCAAATATATGTAACAGGCTTAGAATATGCACATTTGTGAGGAATATTAAATAAATCACATTAGATGACAATGCACATGTTACCAACCAATAGTAGCGGGGAAACGGACTTTAGTAACATAACTCTGGGATGTTACACCAGAACAATGCCGAACTAGGTTCTGGTGCAGGCCTGCCCTTGTCAGGGGGGATACTGTGCTTTACCTTTTTAGGCCTTAGTGTTAGAGGGCCAAAATGTGCCAATATGTTCTATGCGTGCCACTGCAATTTGTTTCATACTGGGCCACGCCTTTAAGACAGATATGTGCCCCCCTCATAGTAGTTATGCCCAGATATGTGCCTCCCTGCTTCATCATTACAATCAGCTGTCTCTGCGTCCTATGGAGACAGAGGGACATACCTCAGCTATTGTGGGACCGCGGGACAGCCACTGAAATCCGACAGTAGGCAGTATACAGTATGATTTTCAGCAAAATCACATTGCCACTGTTTGTCCTTGGTTTCCATTAGCAGGGGACCCTGGTTTTTACTTTTTTTGCTTTTGTCTATGTGCGCACCTTTGTGTGTCAGTGACATACTTTCACTTATGGTTTTAAGCTGAATTAAGAAAAGTCATATTTTAGGTCGGACATATTCTGTAAGATGTTTTGTTGCAGAGCACATTACATTGCAGTGATTTGTTACCTGTTCTTACTAGTAGGTTTAAAAACATTTCTATGAATATTTGATAATCAAGAATATCTATCTATCTATCCATGGTAAAAGCATGATGGGCGCCTGAGGTGATATACCCTTTCCACTAGCAGAGGGGCCTGTTGCTGTATAAACCTTATTGCACTTACTGTCTATCCTTTGCACCAGTCCTATAAATTTGCACCTAACAGTCTGTATATTCTGTACTTTTTATTAAGACCAGCGTTTTAGACGCCGGTCTTAATAAAGGCCCATAGCTAGCGGCGGATCCACAGACCTTTCCATTATTTCAATGCATCCAGCACCAGTTCTAAACGTACAACAGCTTCTGAGCTGTCTTATATTTAGACCATTTTCTATGCCTAAACCAGGCATAGAAAATGATAAATGCGAGGGGCCTGCTGGCCCGACCCCTTCCCCGCCCATAGCAAGCCCACAATTTTAGAACTGGTGTAAGTGGGGCGAAGTCAAACATAGTGACGCAACTAACTGTTGTGAAATATGTCTAATCTAGCGTATTTCAGCTTAGTAAATGACCCCTTTAGTGTTTAGATCTCTTTTATGGTGCAATTACTATGTACGACCTTTTCAAAAGTTGCAAAAAAGTTGCATCTCCTTGCCAGGCAACCTCCTGGTGTACTTTCAGTAAGGCCCCCTTCACACAGGCGTCGCTGATGAGGGCCGGATGCGATGCAGGTGCTTTTAGGGAAAATCGTGCGAGTAGGCACGCAATTTCAGTCAGTTTTGACTGCGTTACATTATTAATTTTTTTCACTCAATTAGTTTTGCACGCGCGTCATAAAAAACTGAATGTGTTACCCAGACCCGAACCCTGACTTCTTGATTGAAGTTAGGGTTTTGGTTAGGTGTTGTGTAGATTTTATTATTTTCCATTATAACATGGTTATAACGGAAAATAATAGCATTCTTAATACAGAATGCTAAGTATAATGTCAATTGAGGGTTAAAAAATAAAAACATAACTCACCTCATCCACTTGATCATGCAGCCGGGATCGTTTTCTTAGTTCTCCTTGAAGGACCTGCAAAAGGCCTTTGATGACGTAATTGCGCTCACCACGTGGTGAGCGCGGTGACCAGTGGCGACTCTAGGAACAATATATAGGGGGGGCACAAAGATACCACAGTCAAAAATGGGGGGGCACAAACAAAATAAGTATATATCAATAAGATTACAAAATACGAGAGAATTGCGATATGCAGGGATACAGTTATAATAAAGCAATTTACTTACAAAAGAAGCTATTCAGTCGTCTGCAGTGCCGTCCTCTGCTTGCTTCCACGGATTCTTTCCCCTTCTTTCTGTCTCTCGTCAGTGCACAGGCGCACTGTTATGGTGGATCTGTGGAAGACACACTGTTATGGGGGCATCTGTGGATGACACATTATGCCTCTCATTAGCCCTCATTATGCCTCTCATATCAGCCCCCATATCAGCCCTTATGCCTCATTAGCCCCCATATCAGCCCTTATGCCTCATTAGCCCCCATATCAGCCCTTATGCCTCATTAGCCCCCATATCAGCCCTTATGCCTCATTAGCCCCCATTATGCCTCTTATTAGCCCCATTATGCCTCTTATTAGCCCCATATGCCTCCTATTAGCCCCCATATGCCTCCTATTAGCCCCCATATGCCTCCTATTAGCCCCCATATGCCTCCAATTAGCCCCCATATGCCTCCAATTAGCCCCCATATGCCTCCTATTAGCCCCATATGCCTCCTATTAGCCCCATATGCCTCCAATTAGACCCCATATGCCTCCAATTAGCCCCCATATGCCTCCAATTAGCCCCCATATGCCTCCAATTAGCCCCCATATGCCTCCTATTAGCCCCCATATGCCTCCTATTAGCCCCATATGCCTCCTATTAGCCCCCATATGCCTCCTATTAGCCCCCATATACCTCCTATTAGCCCCATATGCCTCCTATTAGCCCCATATGCCTCCTATTAGCCCCATATGCCTCCTATTAGCCCCCATATGCCTCCAATTAGCCCCATATGCCTCCAATTAACCCCCATATGCCTCCTATTAGCCCCCATATGCCTCCAATTAGCCCCCATATGCCTCCAATTAGCCCCCATATGCCTCCTATTAGCCCCCATATGCCTCCTATTAGCCCCCATATGCCTCCTATTAGCCCCCATATGCCTCATATTAGCCCCATATGCCTCCTATTAGCCCCATATGCCTCCTATTAGCCCCATATGCCTCCAATTAGCCCCATATGCCTCCAATTAGCCCCCATATGCCTCCAATTAGCCCCCATATGCCTCCTATTAGCCCCCATATGCCTCCTATTAGCCCCCATATGCCTCATATTAGCCTCATATGCCTCCTATTAGCCCCCATATGCCTCCTATTAGCCCCCATATGCCTCATATTAGCCCCATATGCCTCCTATTAGCCCCATATGCCTCCTATTAGCCCCATATGCCTCCTATTAGCCCCCATATGCCTCCAATTAGCCCCATATGCCTCCAATTAGCCCCCATATGCCTCCAATTAGCCCCCATATGCCTCCAATTAGCCCCCATATGCCTCCTATTAGCCCCCATATGCCTCCTATTAGCCCCATTATGCCTCATATTAGCCCCCATATGCCTCCTATTAGCCCCATATGCCTCCTATTAGCCCCATATGCCTCCTATTAGCCCCATATGCCTCCTATTAGCCCCAAATATGCCTCCAATTATCCCCCAAATATGCCACCAATTATCCCCCAAATATGCCACCAATTAGCCCCCATATGCCTCCAAATGCCCCCATATGCCTCCAATTAGCCCCCAAATATGCCTCCAATTAGCCCCCATATGCCTCCAAATGCCCCATATGCCTCCAATTAGCCCCCATAATGCCCCCAGCAGCCACATTTTCTATAAAATAAAAAATAAAAACACTTACCTCTCCTGCTCCTGGACGGACGCCGCCTGCCATTTTCTCCTCAGTCGACTGTGCTCTAAACTGGCGCGCACAGCGTGAGGTCACAGAGCGACCTTACGCTGTGCGCAGCCCTGCACAGCCGACAGCCGAGGACCAGGAAGTGGTGAGTACAGAGCGTTCACCACTTCCTGGTCCTTCGGTACTAATGAGCGCTTCCATAATGGAAGCGCTCATTAGTATTCACTCTGGGGAATCAGCGGGGGGGCACCCGGGGGGGCAAGGGACAACATAGCGACGCCACTAGCGGTGACGTCAGCTCAGGTCCTGCTAAATGAAGATAGAAGGTCATTCTTTCTTTACTCAGCGGTGATAGAAGGTCCTTCTATCTATCTTCATTCAGCAGGACCTGCGATGACGTCACTTGGTGAGCGTGATGACGTCAGCGAAGGTCCTTTTGCAGGCCCTTCAAGAAGAACAAAGAAGAGGATACCGGCTGCACGATCAAGTGGATGAGATGAGTTATGTTTTCATTATTTTTTAACCCTCAATTTACATTATACTTAGCATTCTGTATTAAGAATGCTATTATTTTCCATTATAACCATGTTATAACGGAAAATAATAAAGTAAATGGGGTCCCGGGTCATACATCCCTTGTCTCCTTAGCAACCATGCGTGAAAATTGCACTGCATCTGCACTTGGTTGTGGATGCTATTTTTTACGCAGTCCCATTCATTTCTGTGGGGCCTGCGTTGCGTGAAAAACACAGAATATAGAACATGCTGCGATTTTCACGCACAAGTGATGCGTGAAAAACATCACTTATGTACACAGCCTAATTGAAATGAGTGGGTCCGGATTTAGTGTGTGTGCAATGCGTTCACCTCACTCATTGCACCTGTTCGGAATACTCGCCCGTGTGAAAGTGGTAAAACCATATCACACTTGCATCAAATATAATAAAACCAAGCACCATTTCATAAATTAGGCAACACAAACCAAAGACAGACTTAAAACTGACACCAAAAACACTGCAATTGATTCCCCTCCATATACTGCTCCATTAGGGTGGGGGAACGGGACCCCCATTCTCAGGATCGGTGGGGGTCCCAGTGGTTGGACCCCCGTCAATCAGTTAATTATAACCAGAATGCCCTTTAAATGTTTGTTGCCAGATTGGGTTTAAAGTTAGAGTCATCTTTGTTCTATATAAATGTAGATACATTGGCTCTAGCCGTAAAAGAGAAGCAGTGCATCAGTAAACTATAGGAGTTTGTGTTTTTTCATGTCACTGGGCCTATGTGACGGACCAAGTGCTCTGTGATGGCTTCCCATCTCATTCACAGTAAAGGGATAAAGATCTCTTAGAATCACTGAAGGAGCCAGATTAGTTTATTCTAGTTATGTAAGATCCTCAGCCTCAGCTAAGGCTTTGCAAGTTTCAAGTAAAGACTTGAACTTCATGTGCATGTCATGGCGATAAAAATAACACACCTGACAACACAACCCACGTGATAATGTTCTGCTTTGGTTTTTCAGCAATTCTAAGTGATTTAATCTTACCAAAGTGAATTTAGCCCAGTCTATTGTAATGGGAACAAAACCAGAGGGAATCAGGAGGAGAACATTACCATATGTCCATCATCTGTTAAAGTTAAACAATAAAGTAACACTCTGTAGGTACCACAGTAGGTAAATGGGAGAGAGAACGCATGAACGTGCTGCGGAATGAATGTAAGAGTGAATTGCCTCAGTGGCTAAATGCACCCTAGAATGTTGTTTCTAGTGATATCATATGGGATATGAGATGACCCTGCCAGCGACTGCTTCATTCAGTGTGGTTAGGCCTTACCACAAGTGCTGAGTAGGCTCCTGTCTGTCAAGTTTGTTCTCCTAATAGCTGCATACGAACAGCTGCTCTTTACAGTGACATACAGCATCGTAGTGGTAGTTTTTCTATAAGACATAATTCCATTTGAGTATAAAACCTTTCTTACTACTGGACAGAACAGAAACTAGAACAGAAATGCCAATATGTTGTTTCCTCACCAACTTGTCTTTAGGAAATAAGATAAATACATATCAAGTGGACTATACAAAAGTTATTAGACTGTATTGATGATATAAGGGTTGGGCCTTGAGAATAATTTCCTCTGGTGGGCCCAAGGAACCGCAGTCCAACCCTGCATGAAGCATTCATGGTAGAACATAGGTGAGCAAAGAGTTGTGACCTCCACGATCACCAGACTTAAAGAGGGTGTTCACCTCTGGGGCAGGGGGCTTTGGGCAGACCAACATACAAACATTCGGTTTGACACAGGTCACGTGACGTGTTCCAAATGCATCATGTCACTAGGTCACGTTATGCATGCAGGACACGTACCCACTGAGGCCAGTCATTGGCTGCAGTGGCCACATAGTCCATGTCAAGCCAGATGTTGACATGGGGAGATCAGAAGTGGTGGCAGGGGAATGAAGGAGTAAGAACCCAGCAGCGTGGAGCATGTAAGTATCCTTATTTCTGCAGATCTGGCCACATAGTGGGGGTCTGCCCGAAAAGTAGCTAGAGTTGAAGAACCTCTTTAGTATTGTACGAGGGTAGAGTTTATGGAATATGAAGTGTTGCAGAAGGTCTTCCTGTATATGATATGACTCTACCATTTTGGTTTTGTCTTTACCAATTATTTTTTCTTTCATTCCCCTTATTTATCCCCCTCGTTTAGGTTTTTAAATTAAGAGGTCCAGTCCATCTATTTAATTGCCACCAATAATATTAATATGGTGAACGTGCTTAAATACAAATGAACACAAATACTATTAGGGACTGAACATTCTAGGGTTAACTCGACCGAGCAGGGCAGAGCACGGCTGACACTAGTCTATTGAGCGCTATGCATCTTACTCTGCATCCGGCATTAGGAACGGCTTGCGTTCCACCACATGCGCTCCACCAGACTGGAAGTGGCTCGACTTTCTTTCCCCGCGCACTCCCGGAGTATTTTAACTCCAATAATTAAAAGTCTGTCCCCACAAAACCAGAGGGAGTATCTCCTGCTCCCCTACAGACCCCCCTGATTATTCAATATTCAGTTCCACAGGTACTCAACTAGATACTTCCAAATAATGATGCGTTCCACAGTGGAACGCATCACTTCTGGGTTGTCCCGAAAACGGAAGTGAAGTCACACTGGCGAATATTTGGCGGGTTTTCTGCCCCTATATGTACTGCAAGCTGGTCATTCTCTTTACATGGTTATGTCATTTTATTGCTCTTGAGGAAGGGGGAATTATAGAACCCCGAAACGCGTTGAGCTTTTATGGAATAAAGTACCTTGTTTATATGTTGGAGTCCACCGGGTCATCTATTGGAGGGACCACATGAGAACTATTATTCTACACACGATCTCGGCGAGGGAGGATTGGCAGAAAGTGTCTTGAGCTTTATCTTGTGCCATCCTCCCTGGTAAAGTGAGTAAAGACTTCTCTGTTGATAATGACCCTGAGGGGTTCAAATTGAGTAGAACACTCTTATACTAATAGTTATGTAATTTTATGTTTTTCCCTTTTAATGGATCAGTCCACACCTCTCTAGTTTGCAGTATCTCCTTTACTATAAGGGGTTACTTTTAAGAGACCATTGATTTCGAATTATTCTATTAGGGCTGTCCGGCCACATTTGCTCCTAGAATCTCTAATACTGTGTCCAACACCCTATTAGGGGATTTCTGACTTATCCACTGGTGCTATATCCATCAGCTGCATTCCGTCTTATCTTCTCACTTTCTGGTGCTCCACTAGTTCTTTTTCATTTTTTCCTTGTATTTTTTCTTTGCATTTGTATGTTCTCTTACAACAAAATTAAAAAAAAAGAACTGAGGATAGGAAAATTGTTGGGAGAATAGAATCCATTTTATTGTATCTTTTTATGTAATCAGTCTAGCTATCGATTTATATTCTGTGTCTGCACTGTTGACACCTTCAATTTTAGGCAATTTTTTAGTTTTCTAATAGATTAAGATTTCACATGTAATTTTGGATGACGCACTAGATTATGTAACAACACGTACTTACTGCAGCAGTGCCTCTTTTTGCCATGTACTTTATTCAAGTTATTTCGCTTTTGAAGTTATGTCAAGTCTCATGAATATTAGGTAGAGGTTATTAGTTTGCAGCAATGTGATTCAGGTTACAGAGCGGATGTTTTAGCTGAATATATTATTAAGGAGTCCCAGATTTTTCCGGTCTGCTATATTTGAAGTCCCCTTCACCAGACAATTTGGCATTGTACCTCCCAGAGGTTTGGGTTTTACTATTGACATTGATAACCCATACATATGAATAAAAATCACATGGCTTGGCCAAAAGCAGGTACACAAAAAACGAGTTGACGCTCTTTGCGTCTGGGTATGTAATATACCAAGGAAAGCGTTGAGAATACGTGTTTTTTTCAAGGACAAGGAAAGCAGGTAACATTTAATGAGTGACAATATACGATGGCTAAGTGCTTTATATTTGCTGAAACTGCATTGCAACTTGGTAAGAAAAGCATTAAAGTCTTTCCAACAGGATGAATTATAAATGAAAGAATGAGTTCTGAAAAAATATTCCAACTGTCAGCTTGTCAAAGCACAACGTCCTGTGAACTGCAAGCTCTACTCTTTTCAGCATCCTGAATCACACAACCTCTCTTTCTCTCTTTCTTTTTAGCCTGTGTGCTCTATTCATGTCTGACATCATTTCACATGGATGTAAGGGGGAAAAAATTGCAAATTAAAAAAATATAATGCAGCCCTTTGTAGCTAAACCTTTGGAGCTGAAGAGGAACCAACCTCGCTAAATAATGCGTGTATA
The DNA here is from genome assembly GCF_014858855.1 of Bufo gargarizans. Taxonomy (NCBI): domain Eukaryota; kingdom Metazoa; phylum Chordata; class Amphibia; order Anura; family Bufonidae; genus Bufo; species Bufo gargarizans. Next base: position 196,956,156 of record NC_058081.1, on the reverse strand, counting down.
CTTCTGGATGTCTTTCCTAGTGTTTGCACCATTTAAAATGCAATATAGAAGAACATGAAACGCATAACACAAAACAGATCACATTTGTGCATGAGCAATCTTCAAAGATAAATCATTTAATAATAATGGATTAGCGGATATCATACCTCGAGTTGACATATCTTGGTTGGTAACCTTGGTATAGCTGTATGACAAGAATTACTATAACTTGAATCTGCAGGTTCGTATTGCCAATTTGGCACCGGGACAGGATGGCATGAAGATAATTAAGGTGTCAGAATGGCTGAAGGGATACTTAGATGACTTTGTGTCGCTAATTAAATAAATTTGTTGTGTCAGTGCCTGAATATATAATATACAACTAGAATTTCTCCCATGTGTCCCTGATATCATATTCACCATTTTATATATTTTATATTATTACATTCTGTTGACTTCCATTGTAAAAAAAATGCAATCTTGATTTGGGACAGGAACCAGAGGGATATTATCTTGTTGCATTCCTCTTGAAAACATACATTTGATTTTTAAACTGCAAAAATATGACACCTGAACAGGACAACTTATTCTATGTCGCTTGGCATTGCAAATGTTATGTCAAATTTACCTTTCCTTTGAATGCAAAATGCAATAATAATTGTGTGCAATATTGTTAGGGCTGGACTGACCATAGACTCTACAGGGAAATTAACCAATGGACCAAGGCCTTGAGCCCTCCTCACACCCACTGGCTGGGGGCATTATAGTCTGATGCCGTCAGCATTGTTAATGTAGGAGCATTAAATACTTATGCACCTGACCAACGGCTGTGGGTGCACTTCTGAATTCAACTGTATCACCATCCTCAGGACATTCATACAGGTAAATACTGTGGCAAGGGTGAGAGACTACTGCTGAGCCAGTAGTCTGTGCCGCACTGTGGTATTTGGTTCTGCTGGTGGAGTTATTCTGTGCTGCACTATGGTATTGTTGGCCCTGCCTACTTCTGTTGTCCCTGCCTACTTATGCTGGCCCTATCTACCTGTGTTGACCCACCTTCTTTGTGGGGCTGCTTTTGGTTTTTTTACAGGGCCACTTTAAGTTCCCAGTCCATTGCTAAATATTGTGCAGTTTTGAAGAAAGGAATTGTGGCAATTCCTATTCGCTGCATTCTCGAATAAAAAATAAATAAATAAAACTCCTTTCCAGCACCACACCTCCGGGCAGTCCTTGTTGGGCCAGAAGTGACAGGTACCGATTCTTGGTCATGATATCGCTGGATCCAATAAATGGCCTCAGCATGTCACATGTGCAAGAATGACATGTCACTGCTGAGGCTGATGCCAGCAGGTTGGATGGGTGGTGTAGCCTCATAGATCTTCAAAATGGTGGAGGCCCTGGAGCATGACCTCCCTTTGTAACCGACTCTTCTGTGGAAGAATGGCATGTCACTACTGAGACTAATGCCTCATCAGTGGTGTGCCATTCTCGTTCACGTGACCGCTGCCACCATTGATTGGCTGCAGCAATCTTGTGACCAAGAAAGGTCACTTTTGACCCATCAAGAGAAGCAGCACTGGGGCGGAGGGTGTAAGTAAAGGTGAGTCAGGGATATAGTTTTTTATTTTTTTTTAACACATTCGTGCCTGATATTTATTTATATAATTTTTTGTTAGGATGGACAACACCTTTAAATGCATTAGGAAATAATACAGGAAAATTTTCCCTACTAATGTTTTTAATATGTATTAACTATATAAGTAGTGTAGTAGATGAAAAAGAATGCGGCACTCACCACTGTCAAGCGAAAAACTTCAATGCTTTATTGAGCAAGGTCCATGAAGATAGGTAGGCTGGGGAGCGGGTATGCCCTTCACTGCTGGTCGGTGGTGACGGCCATTTCGCGCTGCAACTAGCGTTTCCTCGGACCACTATGACGTCCCTGCGCACAGCTATGCTTCAAATAGGCGTCACCCGACCATCGCTATGGTGACGGCAAGACGCTCCACAGGTGAGCAGGGATACAATTAAAACAAATACAAAGAGACTACGTATGCGCCCATATGAAGTGCAACAATGTATACAAGCAAAAAAGGAACAAAGTCCAGGATAGGGAGAGTTAGGTATGAACAGATAGTAACTTTATACCTCTAAAAGCATACAGGGTGTATTTAAAGAAACACAGCCATATCGTTTTTGTCATTAAGACCATGCGGACCTATGGCATTAGTCCTGATGATCCAGCGCGCCTAGGCATAGGTCCCACAGCCTCAATACCCGCAAAGGAAAGGCACGACGGATCACCGCCATGGGCTGCATGAACATGTTCCACTAGGTGGGGGGACCCCAGTCCGTCCCGTTCTAATAGAGCCCAGGTGTTCTCGCACCCGCTCTAAAGGGGGTCTTATAGTTTTTCCAATATAGAACATGCGACATGTACAAAAAATGACATAAACCACAAAGGATGTACGGCAAGTAATGAAATCTGTAACTTTGTGTGTGACCCCCTCCAAGATGCAACATCTTGTTCTGTGAATTGTATGGACAAAAAGAACAAGTGCCACATTTGAAGTTCCAAAGTGGCTTCTTACTTTGTAGCCAATCGAAGTGTCCAGGTCGTCTCACCACGCTGCAGACTAATTTATCTCTAAGGGTGTGGCATTTCTTGAAAGTAACCAATGTTTTTTTGGAGACCACATCACCGAGACTAGTGTCACCTTTGAGTAGGTCCCAATTACTTAACACGGCCTGTCTTACTATATCAGCAGCCGGACTGAACTTAAAAGCAAACGCAAATCTATCACTGTCGTGTTCCTTAATCCTATCATTTTGGGGATTGTGGCATGTTTAGTGACTAGCACGGTGTAGGGCATCAAGGACGTCCCTGCGTGGGTAACCCCGCTCTAAGAGTCTCTCTTTTAATTGATAGGCCTGACTAAAATAGCCTAATCAGTGCTATTAATTCTGCGGAGACGGATGAACTCCCCAAAGGGGACCGCATCCTTAACCGCAGAAGGATGAAAATGTATTAACTATATAATTGTCAGGGCTGGATTGAGGAGGTTCTTCCCACCTCTGAGACTAGACTGGGCCTGATTGGTGATTGGTTATTTGTCATATATACTGTGGCGGTGCCACAGGTGAGAAGTGTATACACAACGCATATAAATAGGCTCTGCTAGGGGCATAACTACAAAATGCTAGGTGGGGTAGATCATAGGAGTAGGCTTCAGCAGGTTGGATGAATGATGCAGCCCCCAAGATTCTCAAGTTGGGGGAAGGCCTGAAGCATGTGCCCTTTTGACCTCCCTGTTATCCGGCCCTTGTAATTGAGGGGGCTTCATTTGGACTATGCTCAGATGAAGTGTAAAATGTATACAGGTTGTGCTGTGTTAGACTGTAGAAAGGGAAGAGAGCATACATATAGGGAAGAGACATCACATAAGCTGTGTCTTGGTATACAGAATGAGGAGAGAACCCATGGTAGACTATGCAGGGGAGAGAGGGGAAATCACCCACTCCTCGGCATCAGTGTCTGTCAGTACAAGGGGCAGAGACTCTTGTGCTAAAGAAGAAGAAATAAATACAGAAACTATGCTGTTCTAATACATGAGAGCTGGTGAAGACAGCAGCATTCTGGACAGATAGAGCTCACATGCAACATAAATTATTGAAGAAACATGTCCAGATGAGAAAAGTCTTACATTGGGAGCAGGTTGCAAAATTCATACCAGGACATCTGAAAATGACTGAAGGAATAAAGATTACAGACTGACACTTATTGTAAACTTAACTGAAGATGAGCATCACATGGAAAAATATTTTTTTCCATGTTAGTGATCTTTAAGTTCTTGAACTATTACTAGATTTCTTTAAAGAGGTTTTCTGATTATATAATGTCATCTGCTATCCATAGGATAGGAGATAACTATTAGATTGGTGGCGTTCCTACCGCTGGGACCCCCACCTTTCACGAGGGCCGAGACATTATACCCTGTAGAGGCCCCAAAATTAATGGAGCAGTTGGTTGGGCAAACACATAGCCACTCAATTTATTTCTACGCGAGTTCTTGCCTTGTCTGGAGACAGCCGAGCCAATCGCTTTGATCAATTCAGGGGGGTTTATTTCCCAGCGGTAGGAAGCCCACCGATCTAATAATCCTTTCTCTATCCTATGTATAGGGTATAATTTTACATAACCAGTATACCCATTTAAGAAAGTCATCCATTGCTAAAATGAAAAACATAACCACATAACCATTCCCTGTAAAATCAAATATATATGGAATCATACTGCATTATACCACAGGTTGAAAAGAGTTACAGAATAATTATTAAAAGGGTCTTCTCAGCATTATGTCAGTGAAGAACTGATGGAGAGGAGGTTGTGTGCTGCCACTCTTCATTGAAATGAATTGAAGCTACAGATGAGTGACAGTGATCCAGGCATCTACAGTGAAAATGTGAGCAGAGAAATGTACTATAAAGGGGTTTTAAACGTGTATGTAAGTATGATTACCAATACTGTAGTCAGTCCTCTTCCAAAGCCTAAAATATAATAGACAATACATTGAGCATAGACCTCGGACATTGTAGCCGAGAAATATTCTTCTGTTTTCCCTGTTCTACGATATGTAGAAGTTTTTTTATGTACATATTCCATGCCACCATCTATACACCGAAACTGGTATTGTACTGTATATATTGTATTACAGGGGTGGCCAACCTGTGGCTCTTGAGCCGCATGTGGCTCTTTGCTTCTTCAAGTGAGGCTCTAGCTGTGGAGCCGGGAAGCAGTCAGGCCGGCTCACTCTCCACCCCATGCTCAGGTCTCTTTTCCTGATCGGGCACTGTTACTACTTTGCAGCTCTAGCTCACTCTCCTCTACGTCCTGATGCGCACAGTGTGAGAACGTTGTACGTAGAGACACGGACTATGACCTGATGTTGTGCTCGTCAGGTCACAGTGGAGAGCATGTCAGACCTGGAGAGTAGCAGGTGCCCGACCAAGCAGGAGCCCAGTGCCAGATCAGGAGAGGGAAGAGATTTTTTTAAATTATAGAACTGAGCATGGGGGTCTGATCTAAGCATGGGAGGTTCTGATCTGAGCTTGGGGGGATGTCCTGATCTGGGCAATGGGGGTCTGATCTGAGCATGGGGGGTCCTGATCTGGGCAATGGAGGTCTAATCTGAGCATGGTGGAGTTTCTGATCTGAGCAATGGGGATCAGATCTGAGCATGGGGGGGATCTGAGCATGGGGGTTCAGATTTGAGCATGGGGGGCAAATATGAGCACTGAGCATAGGGGGCAGATCTTAACATGGGGGGGTCTTGTTTGAGCATGGGTTGGTCAGGTCTGAGCATGGAGGGTGAGATATGAGAAGGGGGGAGATCTGAGCAGATTCCTTGAACTTACTCAAGTAAAATTGTGATGTGAACCTCAAAGGGGACACACAACTTGTACAGAGCTTGGCCGTTACACACCAACACGTGAGGCAAAGAGCTTGGTGATTATCAAAAGCAGCAGAATAGTCTCTCTAAGGAGCTCAAGCAGCTGAGGCAGCGGCCAAGAACAGGTCCACTGCTTAGGTGGTGTCCATAAGTGCCGTGTTGAATGTCATGGTCTCTGCTTCCCTCAGCAGATGCTACTCTGACTTACGATGAGTACACTTTGGCTCAGCAGTACTCTGACACACACTGACTGAACACGAGGTGCTCCTTCTATTTATGACCTGGCTCCACCTAGGACATAACCTGTGTGGCTCAATGCTACAGTGTCTGCACATGTGACCCCCTGACTTTAGCCAAGCTGGATGTCCACCACTATGGTCTTAAAGATACATTATAACATCAAATACAGTACCTGCAATAAAATAAATGTTAGAGTTCATATACAGTAAGATAACCTAACTATTCATATTAATTGATCCATATTTAATGGATTAGTTGATGGTCAGGCAGAAGCAATACTCACCTACTCAAACTCTTGCAGGACTCAAACTCCTGCAGGACATTCTACTGCTTCAGCAATTACGTGTGCAACTATTCTACATGACTGCTGCAGCCAATCGCTGGCCTCAGCAGTTAGATGGGCGAGTTGAGTAGTTCATTGCTGCGGGGGGGGGGGGGGGGGGGGGGGCACGCAAAACCACTTTAATATGAATAGTTACTTTTGCTTGTCCTCCCTACTGTAAGAAAAGAAAAAAAAATACATTTGATAAAAGTAGCACATGTTTATGTTGAATGTCTTATTAATCGGGTTGTACAAGATAATTAAAAAATCCAGGCAAGCCTTCAAATACTCAAATACCCACCAGCCGCTGTTTGTTTTGCATACCCTAGCAAGGTTGAGTTGGAAGACTCTGCAGAGAATGATTTTTTTTTTTTATTTTGGAGGGCTTTCCTGAGATTTTAATGATCTCAGATAACCCCTTTAAGTAATATCGACCCTCCTTGTACTGCTTTCATCTCCAGGAAACTGTACATAATAAATAAGATTTAATAAAGGTAAATATTTATTATACAAGAAAGTATATTTTGGCCCTTGAAACAAAAGACTGACATTACATGTTTTTTTTTATCATCTTAGGCTACTTTCACACCTGCGTTCAGGTGTCCACTCGTGAGCTCCATTTGAAGGGGCTCACGAGAGGCCCTGAACGCAGCCGTCTGGCCCTAATGCATTCTCAGTGGAGGCGGATCCACTGAGAATGCATCCGCCTGCCAGCGCTCAGCCTCCGCTCCGCTCAGTGAGCGGACACCTGAACGCTGCAAGCAGCGTTCGGGTGTCCGCCTGGCCGTGCGGAGGCGAGCGGATCCGTTCCGACTTACAATGTAAGTCAATGGGGACGGATCCGCTTGAAGATGACACCATATGGCTCAATCTTCAAGCAGATCCGTCCCCCATTGACTTTCAATGTAAAGTCTGAACGGATCCGCTCAGGCTACTTTCACACTTAGAAAATTTTTCTAAGTTATAATGCAGACGGATCCGTTCTGAACGGAGCCACCGTCTGCATTAATATGAGCGGATCCGTTCAGAACGGATCCGATCGAACGCTAGTGTGAAATAGCCTTAATGTGTGCATTCACACATCCGCGTTTTAGCAAGGTCCGTGGGTTCGTGGTTTTAGCATGGACGCATGCACTATTTTTGTCCATGTTTACAGATCCATTACGCTCATTATAGTATATGGGTCCGTTAAAAACATTATAGAAGATGTTCTGAAAATTAACAGAAAGCAAAAAATGAACACACAGATCAAAAAAGGATTCGTCGTGGAATACTTGATTCTCATATTGAGGTGAATAACCTGGGTTATATAACTGATATTGGCGTGTCCACCTTATGGCATAAATAAGCAATTCAATTAGGCCTTGATTCCTATATTGGGGCGAATAACCAGTGTAATATAACTATTATTCAGGTGTCAACCTTATTTCATAGATAAACAATTCCATTAGGCCTTCATTCAGCAGGGTAGTAGCATTCCGCTGATCCAGCAGGGTGCAAGCATGGCCTTGAGCCAGCAAAGTGGCAGCAGTGTGAGATCTGGAACCAAACGTGCCTGGGGTAGACTGTCTGCTACTCAGGAACCTAACTGTCTAGAAACAACTAGCCCTGCACAGCTTCATAGAGGCAGAGGCAGGCAGTCATCAGGCAGTGGTCGGGGTAAAAGGCCATTTTTGCCGGTGTGGGAATTTTTCATCAAGACGCCAGAGGATGTCAGCGTGATCGTATGCAGAACCTATGGGCAACTGTAGAGCTAATGTAGTGGTACAGCCTGATGAACCTCCCAGCGCCCCCACCCCTTCTCCAGCAGTCTGGGCTCCACCACCTCAGCAGAAGGGAGCTGTGTATCCTTCCCATTGGTTCTGATGCTCCTCCTTCTACTCCTTATCACGGGTTTCACCAGCAAACGATCGCTGAGGTGATTCTAAAAAGACAATTGTATGCGTGCACTTATCCAACAGGGCAGAAACTGAACCTGCTCCTGGCCAAGTTGCTGGTACCAATTCTGATAGAGGCCATTAAAGTCCTGCACACAGGGCTTCTTTTCCATCTGAATAAAACCGATTTCAGGTGCAAATGGACAAAACTCATGCAAATTGAGCATAAGGCCTGTATCACACAGTCAATATATTGCATCAGGATTTGATCATGATTTGGAAGCCACAAGCAGGAGTGGGTCCAAAACACAGAAGACATGCAAATATTCCCATCACAAGTTATCTCTGTTTTGACCCACTCCTGTCTTTTTTGGCCTTACCAGTACTGATCAATTACTGACCGAATACTGACCATGTGAAGGCAGATGCTCAAAAGACAGGATCTGTTTTTTTGGGGTTGTTCTTCTGATGGATGAGAAGAAGGGAAAAATAAACAGTGACGCCAACACAAACACCCTCTCCACTGTAACAATGACCTGTAAGGCAGACCAAGTAAGTGAACTGTGAACTGAGTCTAAGAGTGACGCTTGTAACCTGTCTGTCATACTGACCCACAGTAACTGTTTCACTACCACAACGGCCTAGCTATGCATGTTTCTGCAATACACAGTGATGTACACCGGGATACACTCTCCCTGCAGGCTGGGAAATAGCTTATTTATAGCGCGCGTCGTGATGAATTGGATTGGATCGAATACAATTTTTGAGAATGACGCTCATCTCTAGTCCACACACCACGCTAGGGAGGGACATGTCCCTTCTTGAGGCGATCGCGGCTTTAAACTGCTGACCTGCGAACTGCAGCACTGCTCTTCATTGAAAACAATGGAAAACAGACAACAACCGACAGAATTTTGGCATAGCGTCCACTCCAAAATTCCGCCAGCAAAGTGAACGGGCCCTTACAAAAATTATGAACAAAGAAAATTTCTGACAAACTCACAACTTCTCAATGTGGTCCTAAGGTTTGAGTATAATTATCACGTCACACAGAGGGGCAGTTAAGGAATAAAAAGGGACACAGGGATTTTGTTTTAAAGTAAGGACACTCCAAAAGAGGACCACTTGGAAGTTCTAATAAGATTGTTGCCTGAATTTTGACTATTTTCTAGTTTCTAGTAACTAGTTACTTTGATGAACATTTATATTTGGTATATGTTATTCTGCATTTCTGTTTCATGACTCCCTCCCTGCTGTGACTTTAACCCTTGATTTATAGTTTATTCGGAGAATAAACTATTCTTTGACGTTCATGCCATTTTAATAAATGGACATGAACATCATTTTGCAGTTTATAATTCATGATAGCTGGATAGTTATATTTACTTCATATTTCAACAAACTACAGTATGATTGACTTATGCTATAAAATTACATAATTGGGCATAATCTGGGCAATAACTAAGCGTATGTGTACTGAAAAGTGAATGTAATGTGCCTTACAAATAAAATGCACCATACGTCATGCACGACAATGCATTGAGAGCAGTGTTTATGTAACAATGGTGACCTCCTGTGGTCACCACTTATTTAATGGCATGATGGTCCCGGGTGTACAGTACATGTGTCTGTGAGACTAGATGGGAAGATCTGTGCGTCATAAACAGCATGACGTGAAAGTCTTTGTGAAGCTCTTGGTTGTGCTCAGTATGAAATGGCGTTTAATTTATAATGCAGTGACATATGCAGTGCAATTTACCAGAGAATTATATACTACCCAGGTCATTGCTGACGTAAGGAAATGAATCACTGTGGATCTCCATGTATAAAGCCTACTGTGGAGAGAACATGGAGAACTTGTCCATAGCAGCCAACCATCTTTTTATTTTCCAAACCAGAGCGTAGGCTTGCTACATGCTGCAGAAGTGGAGTGCTGGACGGTATATCAGCGGGGTGCCTTGCTCATCAACCAGTCAGCATCACATAGACAGATGAATTACAATAGCAGAAATATTATCGGGGTCATTTATGAAACTAGTGTAAAGTAGAACTGGCTTAGTTGCCCATAGCAGCCAATCAGATTCCACCTTTCATTTTCCAATGGAGCTGTCAAAAATAAAAAGGTGGAATCTGATTGGTTGCTATGGGCAAGTTATACTTTACACCAATTTATTAAATGACCCCATATACAGTGGATATAGAAAGTCGACACACCCCTGTTAAAATGTTAGGTTTCTGTGATGTAAAAAAACTGAGACAAAGATACATCATTACAGAACTTTTTCCACCTTTAATGTGACCTATAAACTGTACAACTAAATTGAAAAACAAACTGAAATCTTTTAGGTAGAGGGAAGATAAAATATAAAAATAAAATAATATGGTTGCATAAGTGTGCACACCCTTAAACTAATACTTTGTTGAAGCACCTTTTGATTTTATTACAGTCTATCAGCATGGTACATTTTGACTTGGCAAGATTTGCCCACTCTTCTTTGCAAAAACACTCCAAATCTGTCAGATTGCGAGGGCATCTCCTGTGCACAGCCCTCTTCAGATCACCCCACAGATTTTCAATCGGATTCAGGTCTGGGCTCTGGCTGGGCCATTCCAAAACTTTATTCTTCTTCTGGTGAAGCCATTCCTTTGTTGATTTGGATGTATGCTTTGGGTCGTTGTCATGCTGAAAGATGAAGTTCCTCTTCATGTTCACCTTTCTAGCAGAAGCCTGAAGGTTTTGTGCCAATATTGACTGGTATTTGGAACTGTTCATAATTCCCTCTAGCTTAACTAAGGCCCCAGTTCCAGCTGAAGAAAAACAGCCCCAAAGCATGACGCTGCCACCACCATGCTTCACTGTGGGTATGGTGTTCTTTTGGTGATGTGCAGTGTTGTTTTTGGGCCAAACATATGTTTTGGAATTATGACCAAAAAGTTCAACCTTGGTTTCATCAGACCATAACACCTTTGCCCACATGCTTTTGGGAGACTTCAGATGTGTTTTTGCAAAATGTAGCCTGGCTTGGATGTTTTGTTCGTAAGAAAAGGCTTTCGTCTTGCCACTCTACCCCATAGCCCAGACATATGAAGAATACGGGAGATTGTTGTCACATGTACCACACAGCCAGTACTTGCCAGATGTTCCTGCAGCTCCTTTAATGTTACTGTAGGCCTCTTGGTAGCCTCCTAGACCAGTTTTCTTCTCGTCTTTTCATCAATTTTGGAGGGACATCTAGTTCTAGGTAATGTCACTGTTGTGCCATATTTTCTCCACTTGATGATGACTGTCTTCACTGTGTTCCATGGTAAATCTAATGCCTTGGAAATTCTTTTGTACCCTTCTCCTGACTGATACCTTTTAACAATGAGATCCCTTTGATGCTTTGGAAGCTCTCTGACCATGGCTTTTGCTTTGGGGTGCGAAATTTCAGGAAAGACCAACTAGAGCAGCTGAACTTTATTTGGGGTTAATCAGAGGGGGCTGACTCCTATTTAACATGATTTTGAATGTGATTGCTTAATTCTGAACACAGCTACATCCCCAGTTATAAGAGGGTGTGCACACTTATGCAACCACATTATTTGTATTTATTTTTTTGTTTTCTTCCCTCCACCTAAAAGATTTCAGTTTGTTTTTCAGTTGAGTGGTACAGTTTATAGGTCACATTATAGGTGGAGAAAGTTCTGAAATGATTTATCTTTGTCTCATTTTTTACATCACAGAAACCTGACATTTTAACAGGGGTCTGTAGACTTTTTATATCCACTATATGTATATATATATATATATGTATATATATATATATATATATATATACACTACCCATCCCCAAAAAAAGTCGGCACCCAAAAAATTTCATTGGACCGCCTTTAGCTTTGATTACGGCACGCATTCGCTGTGGCATTGTTTCGATAAGCTTCTGCAATGTCACAAGATTTATTTCCATCCAGTGTTGCATTCATTTTTCACCAAGATCTTGCATTGATGATGGTAGAGTCTGACTGCTGCGCAAAGCCTTCTCCAGGACATCCCAAAGATTCTCAATGGGGTTAAGGTCTGGACTCTGTGGTGGCCAATCCATGTGTGAAAATGATATCTCATGCTCTCTGAACCACTCTTTCACAATTTGAGCCCGATGAATCCTGGCATTGAATTATGCCCGTGCCATCAGGGAAGAAAAAATCCACTGATGGAATATCCTGGTCATTCAGTATGTTCAGGTAGTCAGCTGACCTCATTCTTGGAGCACATACTGTTGCTTAACCTAGACCTGACCAACTGCAGCAACCCCAAATCATAGCACTGCCCCCACAGGCTTGTACAGTAGGCACTAGGCATGATGGGTGCATCACTTCATCTGCCTCTCTTCTTACCCTGATGCGCCCATCACTCTGGAACAGGGTAATTCTGGACTCATCAGACCACATGACCTTCTGTGATTGCTCCAGAGTCCAATCTTTATGCTCCCTAGAAAATTGAAGCCTTTTTTTCTGGGTTGCCTCACTGATTAGTGGTTTTCTTACGGCTACACAGCTGTTCAGTCCCAATCTCTTGAGTTCCCTTTGCATTGTGCGTGTGGAAATGCTCTTACTTTCACTATTAAACATAGCCCTGAGTTCTACTGTTGTTTTTTTATTTGATTTCACCAAATGTTTAAGTGATCGCTGATCACGATCATTCAAGATTTTTTTCCCGACACATTTCTTCCTCGAATACAATGGGTTCCCACTATCCTTCCAGTTTTTAATAATGCTTTGGACAGTTCTTAACCCAATTTTAGTAGTTTGCTTGATGCATGCCAATGATTTGACCCTTCTCAAACAGACTAACATCTTTTCCACAACCATGTGATGTGTCTTTTGACATGGTTGTTTAAGAAATGAGAAGCAACTCATTGCACCAGTTGGGGTTAAATAACTTGTTGCCAGCTGAAAGATAATCGCCCAAGCCGTAATTATCCAATAGGAGGCTCGTAACTATTTGCTTAGTTAAATCCAGGTGGCAACTTTTTTTTTGACAGGCAGTGTGTATATATATATATATATATATATATATATCCCTTGTATGTCTGTAGATACTGTATGTTTCCAAAGTCAAGTCTCCAGTCTTGACTGTGTAAACACACATATATATATATATATATATATATATATGTATAATTACATTTATAGGCACAGCATAATATACTGTAGATATGCCCTCAAACTCACTTAATTATTCTTCAGCAACTCCGCTGGCTGAGTGGCTCCAGACTTCTCCCTTGCTGTTCTGCTCACTACTGGTGGAAGTGGAGGGTCAGGAAGGTTGTGTCACGTGGTCTAGGGGCGGGGATAAGGACACACAGAGCACACAGCATCTGGGAGAGAGAGTGGGGCAGACGCTGAGTTCAAGCTGCATCAAACTCCAATAAAGCACAGAACAGGCCGTTTAAACTGAGAATTCTGACCTGACATTAGCACCAACAGCACCACACCACTTTCTGCAGTTTGCTGAGTCCTGCCGATCAGCTGTCCTGACACATGCAGGGGTGGCAGCCAGCAGCTTTCCTTCATGTTTGTGGCTCCAAAGCCCGGGCCGCCATGCATATTGCCTTAGTCGCTCCAACTTTCCTGTAGGTGGCGCCGGCTGAGGCAATAGCCTCACATCGCCTCATTAGCGGTGCGCCCCTGCCTACATGTCACTATATGCTGCAGAGTTACATCAGCTGATATTTGTAGACATCGCCCGGTTTACTAGATATTGTTTGATATTATTTTTATTTTTTGGGGTGTTTTGTGGATTATACCTGCTATCTTGCTGATGCAGCATTATTTTAAAAGATCAAAGGGGCCATATTCTTATGCTCTGCTCGGTATGCCAGGTGGTATTTATATTTTATATATAACTGAGCTAACAATTGGTAGGTAGTGTGTCTGACTAGCCTTATATGTATAACTTTCTATATTGAGTGTGTCTGGCCTATATACCTGTGCGGTTTCCGCGCTACAGGGGTACAATGGGGGGGGGGGGGCTTTTATATTCTGTCCCCTTCTGTTTTTCACCTCCATTATATTTTCTGTAATTATGTTTCAATAAATTATTTTAACATATTTTATATAATATTTTCTGTTTATTTGAGTTTGGGCTATTAGGGCTCTTTCACACTTGCGTTGTCCGGATCCGTTGTGTACTCCATTTGCCGGAATTACACGCCGGATCCGGAAAAACGCAAGTGAACTGAAAGCATTTGAAGACGGATCCGTCTTCAAAATGCGTTCAGTGTTGCTATGGCAGCCAGGACGCTATTAAAGTCCTGGTTGCCATAGTAGTAGTGGGGAGCGGGGGAGCAGTATACTTACAGTCCGTGCGGCTCCCGGGGCGCTCCAGAATGACGTCCGAGCGCCCCATGCGCATGGATGACGTGTCCATGCGATCACGTCATCCATGCGCGTGGGGCGCCCTGACGTCACTCTGGAGCGCCCCGGGAGCCGCACAGACGGTAAGTTTACTGCTCCCCCGCTCCCCACTACACTTTACCATGGCTGCCAGGACTTTAGCTTCCTGGCAGCCATGGTAACCATTCAGAAAAAGCTAAACGTCGGATCCGGCAATGCGCCGAAACGACGTTTAGCTTAAGGCCGGATCCGGATAAATGCCTTTCAATGGGCATTAATTCCGGATCCAGCCTTGCGGCAAGTGTTCAGGATTTGTGGCCAGAGAAAAAAGCGCAGCATGCTGCGGTATTTTCTCCGGCCAAAAAACGTTCCGGTCCTGAACTGAAGACATCCTGATGCATCCTGAACGGATTTCTCTCCATTCAGAATGCATTAGGATAAAACTGATCAGGATTCTTCCGGCATAGAGCCCCGACGACGGAACTCTATGCCGGAACAAAAGAACGCAAGTGTGAAAGAGCCCTTAGTTTATATTCATAGGAGTTTTTTTTAGCTATATTTGTAGGCCCTCTATTTATTATTATTTGTCTGAGGTACTGGTTGATTTCATAAATGTATCTGTAAGGAGTCATAGTGCTCTATGAGCTGCTTCCATTGGGGAGACTCCAACTGCAGGAGAGAAATATAGATGGAGGAGAGAGGGAGAAATATAGAGGGAGGGAGGGAAAGATTTTTTTTTTTATAAGAGATGTGAGATAAAATAAGAGTCCTAGGAGACCTCAGAGCGTTATAGGCAAATTTTCAGGCCAATTGGACCATTTTCATTTTGGGTAGAATACCACAGAACTGACAACACAGTCGGAGCAGTAGTAGGAGACATAACTCTACGCACGGGAGCACATTTACAAAGTCATATTTGTAGCCTGCATTGCATATTTGCGTAATATATTCTGTCAAAAATGAAAGTCAGTCACAGGAGAAATGCTTTCCTTCGTCCCTCGGCAGGATTTGACTCTTTTTGGTTAAAATATATAAACTCCACAAACTATCACTGTACACCTGATTCAGCAGCACCAATTTTAGGTCATTCAAGGTCCGTGAAAAGCTGCTTGATAACCCTTCTGGACACTGTTATGTCTGTCAATAGCGGTCATCACCTTTGGAAATCCATTATCTGCTGGAACACCTCCGAGACAGCTGTGTTAAAATAGTTCACACAATAGAAAATGCAGTCACTTTTTCATTTTAGGATGAAATGCCCTTTAATCAGCTTGTTATAAGGGATGTGGCGTGGACCAATAGCTCCACCGCACAACATTACCAAATGGGTTTAATGCATCTTTAATAACTGGCGTAGCCTCTCAAATGTACGCTTTCTTCTCCATTAATTAATAAAAGATTCTGTTGGAGGGCATGAGCGCGGCGGCTGGTATAATCATACATGGGGAGACTTGGAAAAATGCTGGAAGACTGATGAGAAGGGAGAATAGGGCCCAATTTACTGCTAATATAGCTCTAATCTTCTCTGCACAAGGAGATAGTAAGTTGCGTCTAAGTTGCAAAACAGAAGCTGATATTCAGGATTTCTGCTGATATTTTTTGATCAAGTAAATGGGGTTAGAGTTTTGGCTAGAGTTTTGATCAGCCGCACCTGGTTTGCCCGATCCACTCCAAATAAAAACACATGGATAAATTTAATCGATAAGGTAAAGAACTACGAAAAAATTTTATATAGACGGAGGGAAAATGAATACCAATGGACCAGGATATGGGGTGGTTGGAGGTCTGGTTAGCTGAGATCAAGTTGTTTTATTTATAAGGGGTCCTACTTTGACGCACCACAAACTGGGAGGGAGGGAGGGGAGGGTTTTTCTAAATATTTTGAAAAGATGAGTGGAATATACGCACATATAATTACTTGGGTTACTAAGAATTGAGAGATTGTAATAAATTTTTTATTGTAAACGTTATGTAGTTTTCCCAATAAAAAGGAAAAAAAAAAAAAAAAAAAAAAAAAAAAGTAAATGGGGTAAATTTTTTCAAATTGCATTTAAGTCAGTGAAGAAAAATGATTACCCGCTGTGACATTAACTGGGAAAGGTTAGCAGCTATTAAAAAGTGTATGTGTTTTTGACCTGGTCTCCCATTATGTCATCCCATTATTAGAAGTTGCAGTGGGTATAATTATCTCTCTCCTCCAAGGTGCCCGCCAGAAAAGCCTCACGTTTAACTAGTTGCTCACAGCGTCATTTTCCTGGTGCCAAAATCCCCTTAGGACAACCCTAAAAATAGAAGTGTCCCGTCCTATCCTTTTACACGTGTTCTGTAGAGAAGTTCTCTGAGAATCGGAATCTTCATGCGGCAGATCAGCTAGCTAGGGAAATAAATTGGATTTTCATACACAATTAATTCCACAATTTCAAATGTTTTTTGGTTTAGAAATGAAGATCTGCAAAGTATTAACATAGAAGCACTAAGTATGTTAAAAAATGTCAAGACTGTGTGTAATCGATCTATAATGTAACAGGGGAAGTGGTACACTTAATATTACAGGAATTGTATTACATTATAATACCAGTAGCAAGTCACCTTAAAGGCTATGTACACCTTTGGAGGAAATTTTAGTTTATGCTTGCATGTCACTCATTTTTGGCTATAAATCATCTTTTTCAATCGGCCTTTATTAAAAATATTAAGCTGTTCTGTCACAAAGGGTTAACTGTTTTTCTAGCTGTGTGACTGGTTTCATCTAATGAACCCTATCTCTAAACTACTAAGAGGTCATAAACACTTATTTAAGCCACATTCTTATCAGTAAGATAAGAACTGAGCTATAATGAGTGTTTATAAGGTCAGAGAGCAGAGATAAGGAGTCCATCTGCTCCTGGTCTGGCGGAAAAGACAGAAAATCCGAAGGGTTCTACTAGAGCATGGCAGCTCTGTACGGGAAAAAAAGGACTTCATATTTTTAATAAAGACCAATTAAAAAAATTATTTTTAGCTCAAAAAGAGTACAATGCAATAATAATAATAAATCCCCCCAAAGGTGTACATAGCCTTTAAATTGTACTTTGTAAACACTGTAGGCCCATAGCGGGCAATATACTATACAATTCCCCTCTATCAGACAAGATGGCATTCACTCCTGCATTGTAACTTTTTATGACAGCTGTCAGATCTGTAATTGATACAGATAGAAAAGATTGCTGGAAATTAAAATCTATGCCAGCCTAATACATAATATTACCTTTTTTTTTTTTTTACCTTTTTCTTTCTTATCAGTAGTACCCTTTGAGAATCACAGGAGTGCATGTTCTCCACAGACAGCACACGGATCCGTTGATTTAAGCGTGTTTAGTCACACTTTATTTGTTGGTCAATGGAAATACAACAGGGTCTGTGTTGTAAACCAAACATGCCTATAGACGTCTATGGGTTTGTGAAAACCATGGGCAGAAAAATCATAACAGGTTTGGAAAAAAAGGTTTCCATTTTTTGTAAGCACGTGAAGAAACATGGAAATACGTCTTGAACACGGACATTTGTGAATGCAAAACTCCGATTCAACACAGTTTACGTCTTTGCTTCTGCAAAACAGAATCAATGCAGCTAATGAGTTTATTTGACTCAACACAATATTTTTATTATTATTTTATTTTTTATTTTTAAGCGTCTTAAATTTCAGGGTGCTTTACATAAAAATAAAAATAAAAAAAGGGTAAACATCCATATAATATAACATAAAAAAAGTACAATAAGCATGAACGTATCATATCAACAGACTGCTACAGAGGGGCAGAGGACCCTGCACACGAGGGCTCAAAATCTACAAGGGAAGGGGGAAGGAGACAATTGGTGATTGGTTCATGACTGTACGACATGTAAACCAATTTATTATGAGAAATAGAGAAAGTTGCAAAAGCAGTGTAATACTTTCATGGCAATTTTCAGATTTTTTTAACATCTAAGCTTTTTTTTACAAAGTGTTTTTTTTTCTTCCGCAAATGAAGCAATATTATCAGAGTGAAAAGTGTTAGGCCGCTTTCACTCAGTAAGTGTTTGATCAGTGATTGTGAGCCAAGTCCAGGAGTGGAGGCTACACAGAACAGGTACGCATCTTTCTCTTCTACCTTATCTCTGTTTAGGTTTCACTTTCAGTTTTGGCTCCGAATCACAGATCAAATCCTGACCAAATCCTGACTGTGTGAAAGCATCCTAACTCATACAAAACAATACACACTATATACTGGGAAAATAAGGTAAAAGCAGTATTATAGCACAGTCTAACATACACTATATATAGCTTACTTAATGTATAATGTATATTATGTGATTATATTAATATACGCTACATATCTCGTACCCATATTTCATACTAATGAATGTGTATGACCAGACATGGTCTCCCACTGGTCCTTGTAGTCAGGGTCTCAGGAGAGGAAGGACCATCTGCCAGAATAACCCTTTAATGATTGATGCACCCCTGTTCTTGTAAGTACCCGCTGACGACATGCAGCTTGCAGATTTACAGATGCCGTCCGTCATGTCTGTCGGTTGTCCGCAGAGACTGTGCCCTCCTTATTAACAACCTTACGTCAGTGTTCACATTTGCTTCTGTACATGGGTTCATATACTTTGACTAGAAAATAGGTAGGAAAGTAAATATAATATTTGCATACATGCATTTGATAAAATACTTTGCCCCATTCTGTTATCAGTGGGATTGAAATAATGTTTATTCCAAATCTAGGACTTTGGGAGACGATATTAGAGCAAATAATTTTGTCCAGAACAGGGTTCTATAATTTTACAAGAATATCAGCGATCAGTTTATCAAAAGAGAGAAAATTCTAGATCTGAGGTGTTTTGCAGCATGTAAATGTTAAACTTTATATCATCTCCCAGGGAGCAGTGCCTATTATTTTTTCCCTAAATTGGCACTTTTTAGATTGTGAGTACCTGTCGGTGCAGGCAGGGGACACTGCTTGCTTATTAAACTAGAATATATTACAGTCAAGACGCCTAGCATTTTGATAAAAGCAGATTTATTTTCATCGCTCAGTATACTGCTTACCATTGAAGTTGCTCTGAACTCACAATTTCTACAGCCTCTCCAAAAAGGTTTCAACTCTCTCCATGACCGAATAGAAGATTTGCAATGAGGATCAATTTTAGAATTTAAATGGAAGGACTTACAAAGAACTTGTTTCCTAGTGCAGAAGAAGAAATGATATGCATGTGTATTCAGGACACATGGAATGGACAATAGCGGTCAGACTGAAGTACCTTGGGCCCACCAGATATGGGCTATCCTTATAGACTGCAAAGGGCCCCTGTGCAAGAAAAAATTATGGGCCCCTGTCATGTAACAGCTACTGTAGTTTGTTGAGGGCAGGGGTGCATCTACTCTTTCTGCTGCCTGAGGCGAAAACTGAAATGACCCCCCCCCCCATACCAAATGCTCAACCTAACCCCTTCCCTTTTAAAGGCATACCTGGAAAACATTACATATAGTGCTACAAACATACTGGTTAAAATAGTGATACAATTGACTATGCAGAGACGAATGCTTCCACAATGAAAGCACTCATTGTCCTAGGCCAGTGATGGCTAACCTTGGCACTCCAGCTGTGGTAAAACTACAACTCCCAAGATGCCCCTCTTGCTTGGTTGCTCTAAGAACTCTATAGAAATAAATGGAGCATGCTGGGAGTCGTAGTTTCACCACAGCTGGAGTGCCAAGGTTAGCCATCACTGTCCTAGGCCTTTCCTCTATCCCCCACTTGTCCCTACCTGGTGCTGCCTAAGGCAGTTGCCTCACCTCGCCTCATTGGCAGTGCACCCCTGGTTGAGGGTAAGAGGGTTATCATAGAGCTCCTTCCTGGTAAGTTGTTTAGTCATATACCAACTTCTCCTGTGGATTTTAATCCACCAGTAACAGCTATGACGAGTTAAACATTCCTTTACATGCAATGAAGTAGACATTAGGTTGCATTGGTGTTGTCTTGATCCAATGGTGGTAGCCCCCTTTCTCTACTGGGCTCCTGTGCAGCTCTTCTATGTCCACCCCAATCTTATTCCAAGGTCAGCTCCAAATGAAATTGTCTTCTGCTAGACCTTAAGGGTCCATTCACATGTCTGCAATTTTGCGGAACGAAATGCTGCTTTCAGATTGTGCAGCTATGTCATTATTGAGGATTACACATTTGTTTGATGTCTGAAACGCGTAGACTTCACAAAACATTTTCTGCATTGTGTCACTTTTGGATTTTATCTATTTGAAAAATAAAGGTTAACTATGCTTTTATGGAGCGCTATATTTTCTTGTTTTATTTTGGACACTCTTTCTAATGGTTGCATTGTGAACCGTGCTGTGGGGGAGAGAGACTCCAATTCTTATATCTTTCTGAGACACTTGGGCCATGATTTATCATACCTTCACTCCAGAATTCCGGCATCAAAAAGTCACAAAAATAGGGCTTTTGTGACTTTTTGGACTCGCTTGTGCAAAATGTAAGCAATTTAGCAAAATATTTATACTTTTTTTGCACTTGTTTGCGCAAAAGTTTTAGACTTTTTGCATTTTTACACCACTCACTCCAGTTTTGTAATGTGGATGGAAAAGTGTGTGTGGTTAGCTATGTTAATGAGTTTCACTCCAGAGTTATCATTGAGACTTTTTTTTTAAAGTCGCACTCTCACTCCAGGAGGAGGGTGGAGTAGCTTCTCTAGACAAATTTGTGTTATCTAAGGATAAGACAAATTTATTAAGTAACATCAGACATTTGATAAATGTGGCATAAAGTACTCCAATGCAGACTCAAGCACAACTGACTTCAAATTTCCCCCTAATGATAAATTTCCCCCTTTGTGCAGTTCACTTTGTGGTGTTTTTAATTGTTTTTAATTTTTTTTTGAAAAAGTCACATTTAATTTTACTTACTTGGTGTGCATCCATTTTTGACACTTACCTCTATTTGTATGTAATTGTGTATACATGCAGATAGCACCCATTCTATCCTTTGGTGGTGCCCATCTCTTGTTGATTCTTTAGATGTTCAGCTGACAGCTAACTCTCGCAACTCACTAATACACACATGCTTAGTTTGGCCAAACATGTATCTGTATTCAATAGGAAGTGAGGCTAAATCCTGTAAGAGGTGTCAGACCCTAGCAGGACAGATCGTTTTGGCCCTGAGTGGCTCTCCACTCTAGGATGGTGGAAAGAATCAGGCGGACAGAATGGTAGCAATAAAAATGGTTGTATCTGCATTTATCACCAGGTTGCAGCCTCTCTGACTTCATAACCACTGTGTGCACTCTTATCAGTCATGGTATGCCAGCCACATGACACACAGTACTGCACACAGTCCATCACACAATATTTGCTTATAGGCTGGCTGGTCTTTGTTATGGGCGTGTCACTTCTACAGGACTTCACTTCTTCCAGGGTGTATGGACTGGGTGGTTTTCCTCTACTTTTCTGCCCCCTAGGTCTTTAACCTTCAACTCCTCTGTGATATTTGGCTTTAAGTCCCCTAGTTAATTACTGACCATGAGGTCTACCATGTTCCTTCACAACAACTTAAAGGCTATGTACACCTTAGTGGGCAATTTTCTTTTAGTTATTGCATTGTACTCTTTTTGTTTTTTTTTATAACAAATTTGGAGCCATTTCCTCTGTACAGGGCTAAGTTCCTCTAGTAACAGGATCTGATTTTTCTCTCTGTTCTGTCAGGCAACAAAATCTTCAGGACACAGGGCGTACAGGTACGCCCTTATGTCCTGGTACTTAAGGACACAGGGCGTACCTGTATACCCTGTGTATTTCTGATCATTGAGCAGGCACCTCGGCTAAATGCCCGGGGGTCCCGTGACCCTCCCCCCCATGTCAGCGATTGCCGCAAACCGCAGGTCAATTCAGACCTGCGGTTTGAGGCTTTTACCTATTGCGGCGGCGATGGGCGGTGCCATCGGGTCCCCATGCGGCTGTAGGGGGGACCCGATGGCATGGAAGGCAGCGCGATGCCTAAGGAAGGCATCGCGCTGCCTTCCGGTGAAGAGCCTGTGAGATCCAGCCCCCTGGATCTCACAGGCCGGAAGCTGTATGAGTAATACACACAGTATTACTCATACAGCCAATGCATTCCAATACAGAAGTATTGGAATGCATTGTAAAGGATTAGACCCCCAAAAGTTCCCAAAGTGGGACAAAAAATTAAGTGAAAAAAATGTTCAAAAAATAAAGTTTAAAATAAAAATAAACAAAAACGTCATTTTCCCCAAATAAAGTTAAAAAAAATTGGTAAAAAAATAGGGGGAATAAAAAGTATACATATTAGGTATCACTGCGTCTGTATTGACTGGTTCTATAAACATATCGCATGACCTAACCCCTCAGATGAACACCGTAAAAAAAAAAAAAACCAGTGCTAAATAAGCCATTTTTTTGTCACCTTACATCACAAAAAGTACAACAGCAAGCGATCAAAAAGGCGTTTGCCCACAAAAATAGTACTAATCTAACCGTCACCTCATCCCGCAAAAAATGAGCCCCTACCTGAGACAATCGCCAAAGTAATTAAAAAAAATATGGCTCAGAATATGGAAACACTAAAACATCATTTTTTTGTTTTAAAAAAGCTGTTATTGTGTAAAACTTACATAAATAAAAAAAAGTATACATATTGGGTATCGCCGCATCTGTATCGACCGGCTCTATAAAAATATCACATGACCTAACCCCTCAGATGAACACCGTAAAAAATAAAATCTGTGCTCAATAAACTATTTTTTGTCACCTTACATCACAAAACGTATAATAGCAAGCGATCAAAAAGTCACACGCACCCCAAAATAGTGCCAATAAAACCGTCATCTCATCCCACGAAAATCATACCCTATCCAAGGTAATCGCCCAAAAACTGAAAAAATTATTGCTCTCAGACTATGGAAACACTAAAACATGATTTTTTTTGTTTCAAAATCATTGTGTAAAACTTATATAAATAAAATAAAAGTATACATATTAGATATCACCGCGTCCGTGACAACCTGGTCTATAAAAATACCACATGATCTAACCTGTCAGATGAATGTTGTAAATAACAAAAAATAAAAACAGTGCCAAAACAGCTATTTTTTGTTATCTTGCCTCACAAAAAGTGTAATATAGAGCAACCAAAAATCATATGTACCCTAAACTAGTACCAACAAAACTTCCCCCCTATCCCGTAGTTTCTAAAATGAGGTCACTTTTTTGGAGTTTCTACTCTAGGGGTGCATCAGGGGGGCTTCAAATGGGACATGGTGTAAAAAAAAACTGTCCAGCAAAATCTGCCTTCCAAAACCGTATGGCATTCCTTTCCTTCTACGTACAGCTGTTTACGACCACATATGGGGTGTTTCTGTAAACTACAGAATCAGGGCCATAAATATTGAGTTTTGTTTGGCTGTTAATCCTTGCTTTGTTACTGGAAAAAATGGATTAAAATGGAAAATTTGCAAAAAAGTTGAAATTCTGAAATTTCATCTCCATTGGGTATCTGCACAAGGCAACAAAACTGGGACGCCTTAACTCTGATCTCTGACCGTATTAACACTCATTATAGTTCAGTACTTATCTTACTGATAAGAATGTGGTTTAAATAAGTGTTTATGACCTTTTTGTAATTTAGAGATAAGGTTTATTAGAAAGGACAATTCACACAGTTAGACAAACAGTTAACCCTTTGTGACAGAACGGCTGACTATTTTTTAATAAAGACCAATTAAAAAGATCAATTATAGCCCAAATTGAGTAAATATGCAATCATAAAAAATGCAAGGTGTACTTATCCTTTAAGAACAGTTAGTCAAAGGTTTTTCCTACTGCAGTAATAGATCTCAGTATCACACCAGTGTTGTTCTCAACACACACATACAGTCCACACAATTATATGTGCATACATTTACACAGTATCACTGCATTTCAGTGAGCTACTTGTAGTATTGTCCATCACATCCTGCCCAAGGTACAGTATATGACTCTCTGAGTGTCAGTATTCTGTTATGGCCAGCCCTATAATGTCATCACCATACCTTCCCGCCATGGTCATATCATCATTAAAACATGGCATATCATTATGGGTGCAAGTTACATGGCACACCTAGGTGCTGGGAGATATAATAGCATAAAAAAACATAATAATATAACAATGCTGGCATGTTCTAGCAACAGTCACATTACAGTGCAACTAGCTGGTATTGTCACCGCAACAGGGACAAATGGTAACCCCTAAAACAGTTACTGTAAAGTATATGGTTTTCTTTATAAAAGGTACAAGGCTGATTTCCAACCTTCTTACAAGCCGCTGACAGACACCTCTGGCAGTGTCTTATCTTCTGGGAGGGCAAATGAATCAGCCATTGAAAATCAAAGTTTCTGAACCTTTTCTACCCCTATCGTCATCTAACAGAGGGAAGTTGTGAGATCCCCACACATTAGCTGATAATAAATAAATTAAAGGGTTTTTCTTAAACCCGGTAAAATTTAGATAAATGCAGGGATGTTGTAAAAGACAACAAATGAAGACTTACCTGTATGATCCCCCGCCTGTCACAACCAGACAGCTGAGAAGCTCTGACAGAGGCCTTTCAGAACCTCCTCCTTGAGTTCTCTTTGTTGTGCTGTTCAGTTCCTCATCTCGTTAGCCTCTCTCAGCTGTCATGGAGTTGGACTGATTGCATCCCTTTAAATTCCGCCCCATAATGCATTACTGGGCGGCTTATACTTCTTCCTGGAGTGTGTGTGCATGCTGATCTTGTTTTCCAGTCTGCAACAAAGTTAAGTGCTGAACATTTATCTGTTATTTTCTGTTTGCTGGATCCCAGGTGACCCTGACTCCCTCCGTGTCTGGTGTAGGGAGCCGGTGGTCGTGTCCCCTCACTATTGTAGGGTGTTCAGGGGTTCTATAGTCGAGGTAC
Organism: Bufo gargarizans; assembly: GCF_014858855.1. NCBI lineage: Eukaryota > Metazoa > Chordata > Amphibia > Anura > Bufonidae > Bufo > Bufo gargarizans. The sequence goes on along the minus strand of NC_058081.1, from coordinate 196,930,948 downwards.
GTGGATATGCAACCTTCCACCTTTCGGATCTTTGCATAGGCTGAGCAGCCAGGGAAAGTCTCAGGTCTTGTGCAGGGGTCTCCCTTTTGGTTCCTTAGCTTTGGATCCACTCAGTCATATATGCATGTTGCTTTGTCTTGTTTCCTGTACACCATCCGTGACACCGCCATTCCAGCGCAGTTGCTCTGGTGCTTCTAGTTCTGAGGCAATAATCCCCCCAACTACCCTATATCAATGCTGTAGCCAATCACTGGCCTTGGGTATGTTACTGCTGCAGGGAAACCGGTGCTGTATTCAGTACTGTACAGTATAAATTGGTACAATTGATGGGTATGCATGGTGGAAGATGAAGACTATAGAAAAAATACTATATTAAAGAGGTTATACAGGATTTTCAAAGTGATGGCCTATCCCCAGGATAGGCGTTCTGTGATCGGCAAGGGTCCGACAACCACACCCCCACCAATCAGCTGTTGTACAGTAGCCAAAACGACACAGCTCCATCTATTATGTAGTGTATGGAGCTGGCAACTGCAGCGTTGTTTCCCTTTCACTTAAATGGGAGCTGCACTGCACTAACCAGCTGTGTAGTTCCAGTGCCGACTTCCAGCACCAGGACTAATCGGAAACAGCTAATCGGCGAGGTTGTGGGGTGTTGGACCCCCACCAAACAGACAGGCTTATCCTGAGTATAGTCCATCAGTTATAAAATCCTGGACAACCTTTATAATTTGGTAACCCATGTCGACTCTTGGTCTCCTATTGTGAGGAGTGAAGAATGTGAAGTCATTGTATTGAGTAAGGGGGTATTAGTACAGATTTTTTTAAAGCCACCACTTTACCTTTTCACTCTTTGATAATAATGAGAATGAGGACATTTAAGGACAGTCATTACAACCCGTGCCATATTTGTGTACTTATTTTTTTATTAAATTGGCTTTTATTTGCGAGTCCTGAGTAGGGGAAATGATTGATACAGATATACAATCGTATGAGATCCAAAGGAACAAACATTACAGGGAGTTTTGACCCTGGCAATCATGTGTTCACTGTTTGCAGTATAGATAATCTATTGTAGAGTCCAGATAAAGAGAGGACATAGTGTTCAATTCTGATATGGGCTGAAGCTTAGCTGACAGGTACGTTGTATTATATATAGCAATAGTATCTTATCAAACATTAACATTAATTAAGACTATTTCCACAAACCTGTAATATTTCAATGTCTCCCGGTTTACCAGATGGAGAAATCAAAAGGCTATGACTTTCGATGTGTCATAAAGACCCATCTGGGGGTGGTATGCTCTGGGATAATATACACTTTTTGTGTAAAATAACTCTCAAGGTTTTACAATAGGAAAGAAGACACTTATGCAGTAAGAGCCATAAAATACTGTATGATATTTTCTACAGTATGTAACATTTAAAGGGATTGTCCTATTATAACGATATATCCACTCGTTACAGGTTAGAGGATGAGTGTTTGGTCTGCAGGGGTCTAACCGCTGAGGCCTTGGTTGGTCACAAGAACAGAGGCCCATGTTTCCCCAACAGACACACATGCATATCCGCTGCTCCAGTAAACTCTATGGGACCATTGAGGACAGGTGGCTCAGTGGTTAGCACTGGGGTCCTAGCCTCGAATCCAACCAAGAACAACATCTGCATGGAGTGTGTATGTCCTCCCCGTGTTTGTGTTGGGGTTTCCCCTGGGTACTCCGGTTTCCTCCCATACTCTAAAGACATAACAGACCTTGGATTGTGAACCGTATTGAGGACAGCTTGATGGTAATGTCTGTAAAGCGCAGCGGAATATAGCAGTACTATATAAGGGAGTAAAATGATAATGTAATAATAAATAGCCAAGTACAGAGCTGAATAGAGAAGCAATGCACATGTGTTTGAGCTTGTTCATTCAAACTGAGGAACACGGCCCCCATTCTCAGGATTGATGGGGGGCCCCAGCAGTCACACCCCTGTATGACACAGGAATTCAAAGACTATGGGGGTCATTTATTGTTATCTAGAAATACGCATATATTAGGCATACAGATGTAGCAGGGGTAACACACACACTCTTAACTCAAATTTCTTAACTCATTGCGTTATCTTGAAACAAAATCCAATGAAAAGCAATTGCTTAACGCATTTAGTTTAGATAACATGTCCATATTTCTGGTGCAGATTCCGGCGCAAAGGTCAAGGAGACGGTCCTATCAGTGACTGACAGCTATCTCTGTATACACAGTCATAGAGGGGAAGCTGTCAATCACTGATAGGACCGTCTCCTGGACTTCAAACCCTAGAATGGGCAGAATATAAATGAATAAATTATGCGCTATACTGAATATTTTCCCATAAACTATATTTACAATCTGCTCAGCTCCTCCTGCTCTATAACATGCTGCTTTCAGCTCAGACACCAAGTACAGGTCACCTTTAATGTTTAGTGACAGACTGATCAAATGTGTGTTAAGATATCACCTGCTCATAAATAAATAGATGAGCCATGAACTGTACGAAAAGTAAACCATGCATCTAAAATTTGTATTACCCTTCCCATCCGATAGACCTCTTTCACCCGTCCATGTCTAAGGTGATATCCCTGACAGTCAGTGGTTCATCCGTGAACATGTCCATGAAGTATCTGGTTCATGTATCAGTTTTTTGCTCTCTGTGTCTTCCGTATTCCACAGACACTGCTAGGCTGAAAATTGGTTTCCAGAGCATCTCCTAGCAACAATCCATGAAAACCATAGACTAAACACAAATGACATCTGTGTTCTGTCCGTGATTTTCATGGACCCATAGACTATAATGTGCATAAGGGATCAGTAATCACGGACTAAGGCCTCAGTTTTTTCACTGTCAGTGATTTGGCTACAGCGGTCCGTGTCCGATTTAGCTTCAGTTGTGTTTCCTTGTGTCTTCGATTTTTTTTGTCTGACAGGGTAAAAAAAAGGAAGGTTAATGAAAAGTGTAATTTTATTGCACCAAGGTCTTGTAGAAAAAAACGGACACGGACGTGGACACGGATGACATAACAGTTGTGCATCCTTTTTTTTTTACGGATGCATTGACTTGAATGGGTCCGTCCTCCGTTTTCCACTGACAAGAATGGACTATCCGTTTTTTTTCACAGCTCCATAGAAATGATTAGGACCTCCGCTAAACTGTGAAAAATGACGGAACGGAGGCAGATACACACTATGGTCGTGTGCATGAGGCCTAAAATACAGCATGCTTATGTGGTGTCACTGCGAATCCACGGAACATGGAAAACCACTGATGTGTGAATACACACATTAAAGTCAGTGGGCACGTGTGCTGTCTGTGGAGTACACAGACAGAACATGTCCACAATTCACAGAAGTGTGAAAGAGGCCTTAAAGGGGTATTTCCATCTCATACAATGAAGGCATATCGCTAGGAAATGCCCCCATTGTGTGATAGGTGCGGGTCCCACCTCTGGGCCAGTGGCGCCATAGAAATGAATGGAGGGTGGATGCGCCACTTTCATGGATCCATGGAGGCACATCGCACCCTCCTCCTAAGAACTTACTAACAATAAATAAGACATCACAATTTGGGTTGGATAAACAAAGGCCGCAATGCTTTATTATGAGTTACCTTAATTAAATTAACACCAGAATAAATTATCGTAAATAATTAAATAATTATAAATACTTCTCCAATAAATAATTAATTAAATAACCCATAAGCATAATCAATTAATTAGAACTACATCCACCCAGCTACACTGAGTGATTCTGCCCCACTAACTCAGCAAAGCGACAAAACCTCTTCTTTTTTTTTTTTAAAGGGGAGGGGGGGTGCGGGGCGATGCTCCTCTTCTCTCTTCAGACTGGCCACAAACCACCGGAGTAGCTGCAATATAAAGGAGACAAAATTCCCGCCGCAAACATCAGAGCAAATCAAATCGCTGGAATTCTCCCCCAGCAACCGCTCTGCACCAATCAGCTCCCAGGATTCTTCAGCCAGCCAACAACCCAGAACAGGAAAAATCCGGTTACCTCAGAACACCTTTACAGGTACCCTAAAACAAAAGAGCGGGAAAGAGAGAGAAGGGGGGGGAGAAGCACTACCTATACATATAGACATATATATACAGTACAGACCAAAAGTTTGGACACACCTTCTCATTCAAAGAGTTTTCTTTATTTTCATGACTATGAAAATTGTAGATTCACACTGAAGACATCAAAACTATGAATTAACACATGTGGAATTATAAACATAACAAAAAAGTGTCAAACAACTGAAAATATGTCATATTCTAGGTTCTTCAAAGTAGCCACCTTTTGCTTTGATTACTGCTTTGCACACTCTTGGCATTCTCTTGATGAGCTTCAAGAGGTAGTCACCTGAAATGGTTTTCACTTCACAGGTGTGCCCTGTCAGGTGTAATAAGTGGGATTTCTTGCCTTATAAATGGGGTTGGGACCATCAGTTGCCTTGTGGAGAAGTCAGGAGGATACACAGCTGATAGTCCTACTGAATACACTGTTAGAATTTGTATTATGGCAAGAAAAAAGCAGCTAATTAAAGAAAAACAAGTGGCCATCATTACTTTAAGAAATTAAGGTCAGTCAGTCTGAAAAATTGGGAAAACTTTGAAAGTGTCCCCAAGTGCAGTCACAAAAACCATCAAGCGCTACAAAGAAACTGGCTCACATGTGGAGCGCCCCAGGAAAGGAAGACCAAGAGTCACCTCTGCTGCGGAGGATAAGTTCAGCCGAGTCACCAGCCTCAGAAATCGCAGGTTAACAGCAGCTCAGATTAGAGACCAGGTCAATGCCACACAGAGTTCTAGCAGCAGACACATCTCTAGAACAACTGTTAAGAGGAGACTGTGTGAATCAGGCCTTCATGGTAGAACATCTGCTAGGAAACCACTGCTAAGGACAGGCAATAAGCAGAAGAGACTTGTTTGGTCTAAAGAACACAAGGAATGGACATTAGACCAGTGGAAATCTGTGCTTTGGTCTGATAAGTCCAAATTTGAGATCTTTGGTTCCAACCACCGTGTCTTTGTGCGACGCAGAAAAGGTGAACGGATGGACTCTACATGCCTGGTTCCCACCGTGAAGCATGGAGGAGGAGGTGTGATGGTGTGGGGGTGCTTTGCTGGTGACACTGTTGGGGATTTATTTAAAATTGAAGGCATACTGTCACAACCAGACAGCTGAGAAGCTCTGACAGAAGCCTTTCAGAACCTCCTCCTTGAGTTTTCTTTGTTTTTGGTTTTCAGTTCCTCATCTCGTTAGCCTCTCTCAGCTGTCATGTAGTTGGACTGATTGCATCCCTTTAAATTCCTCCCCATAATGCATTAGTGTGCGGCTTATACAACTTTCTGGAGTGTGTGTGCATGCTGATCCCATTTTCCAGTCTTCTACAAGATAAGTGCTGTACATTTATTTGTGATTTTCTGTTTGCTGGATCCCAGGTGACCCTGACTCCCTCCGTGTCTAGTGTAGTGAGCCGGTGGTCGTGTCCCCTCACTATTGTAGGGTGTTCAGGTGGTATTTAGCAGGGGTCAAGTCCTGGGAAAAAAAGTGTGGGAAATATATATTTCGCTGAAAATTCAGTGCAACATTTATTGTAAAGTGCCAGTTTACACAAACAACTGCAAAATTAACATGAAATAAACAAATATATATAGGGACCTGCACCTATCAGACAATGGGGGCATATCCTAGCGATATGCTCCCATTGTCTGAGATGGGAAAACCCCTTTAAAATACAATACATGTGAATGGGCTTTTGAAAGCTACGTGTAGCGGAAAAAAAAAAAAAAAGCACAGAAAATCTAGCATGCTGTAATTTGTGTCGCTGCGGACTGAGCCAAATGTACACATTGTGATCAAAACAAAACAAAAACTCCCCTTATATATAATTTACTTACAGTTCTGAAGACTCAGGGGTGCTGACAGGCTTGGCCAAGCAGAAGGAGTGTGGGACGGTGAGGCCTTTTTTCTCCAAGCTGCACCGGATCAGTGCTCTGGGCAGAAGTGGGCACAATAAGAAAAAAATATTTTCATCCAATATCAGACCCCAATATGAATGACCCCCAATCAGACCTCAGATAAGAGCCCCAGCGCCTCTCATCAGCCAGTAATAACAGCCCCCGCAATCATGTGCCAGTAATAACAGCCCCCGCAATCATGTGCCAGTAATACCAGACCCCCCCAATCATGTGCCAGTAATACCAGACGGTCCAGACCCCCCCAAATCATGTGCCAGTAATACCAGACCCACCCAATCATGTGGCAGTATTGTAATACCAGACCAGACCCCCCAATCATGTGCCACTATACCAGACCCCCCCCAATCATGTGCCAGTAATACCAGACAGACCCCCCAATCATGTGGCAGTAATACCAGACACCCCCCCCCCCAATCTGTGCCAGTAATTCCAGGGCCCCCCCAAATTCCCCAATCATGTGCCAGCCCAGTATAATACCAGCCCCCCCCCCCCAAATTCCCCAATCATGGGCCAGTATAATATAGTTAAAAAAATAAACACTTATACTTACCTCTTTGGAACGATGCAGGCCTCTTCCAGCCTGTGTCCTGACTCCAGCGCTGTACGGCTCAGGCCGGCGACGCGATGACGTCATCGCGCCGCCTACGCCGGCCTCTGATAGGCTGCCGGCCTAGTAGTGCCGGCAGCCTATCAGAGGAACAGAAAAGGGACACACCTCCCTGCCCTGCTCCTCCGCAGCCTTCTGTTTGTATCGCTGTCCTGAGGACAGCGATATAAACAGAAACAGATCACCATGGAGATGAGCGCTTCGCTTCCACAATGGAAGCGCTCATCTCAATGCCTGCCGCCGCCGCACACTGCCTGCCCCGCCGCACACAGACCATGATGAAAGGGAACGGCGTTCCTGCCATGAAAAAAGTGCAGGAACGCCGTTCCCACGCGTTCCCCCTCGACTCGACCCCTGGTATATAGTCGAGGTACGAGGATATGCGATCATCCACCATTGGGATTTTCGCATAGGCTGAGCAGTCAGGGAGAGTGCCAGGTCTTATGCAGGGGTCTCCCTTTTGTTCCTTAGTTTTGGATCCAGTGAGTCATATATTCATTTTGCATTGTCTTGTTTCCTGTACACCTTCCGTGACACATACTGAACCAGCATCTCTACCACAGCATCTTGCAGCGGCATGCTATTCCATCTGGTTTGCGTTTAGTTGGACCATCATTTATTTTTCAACAGGACAATGACCCCAGACACACCTCCAGGCTGTGTAAGGCCTATTTGACCATGAAGTAGAGTGATGGGGTGCTGCGCCAGATGACCTGGCCTCCACAGTCACCGGACCTGAACCCAATCAAAATGGTTTATGGTGAGCTGTACCGCAGAGTGAAGGCAAAAGGGCCAACAAGTGCTCAGCATCTCTGGGAACTCCTTCAAGACTGTTGGAAGACCATTTCAGGTGACTACCTCTTGAAGCTCATCAAGAGAATGCCAAGAGTGTGCAAAGCAGTAATCAAAGGAAATGGTGGCTACTTTGAAGAACCTAGAATATGACATATTTTTAGTTGTTTCACACTTTTTTGTTATGTATCAAATTCCACATGTGTTAATTCATAGTTTTGATGCCTTCAGTGTGAATCTACAATTTTCATAGTCATGAAAATAAAGAAAACTCTTTGAATGAGAAGGTGTGTCCAAACTTTTGGTCTGTACTGTATATCTATATATATATATATATATATATATATATATACATATATATATATATATACATATCCCACACATATGTATATATATATATATATATATCCATACCCACACACATAAAAACATACAAGCGTACCTATATATACCTATCCTACATATATAACTGCGGTGCATGTGCCCCCCAAGCTAAACGCTCTGGGGGGCTATTCATTCTTAATGTAGGTGCGGGTTGTCTGAGATGGGAATACCCCTTTAAGGTGTCCATATAATTTCAATGGGTGTGTTCCCAACCCCCACTTATACACATGAATGCATGACTCTGCAGCCTTGACCAAAGTGGCAATATGACAACAGATAAATGAGAGTTTGTGACGTGACAAGGATGCATAGCGAGAACTGAGATATAGGGAATCATGAGGCTTAGTATTTTACAAATTAAAAATATGTGAAATACAGCTAAAAGATCTGATGAGACTGGAGGAGAGGCATGTAAGTGAACGAGAGGACGTGCTGCCGCCAGGCCCCATCTCATTAGCGACTTGAGTTTCTCACTTGGCTCTCAGTTCTTGGCAGTTTTGCTGTTTCACTGAACAAGGCATATGCAGGAAATGAACAGCCTGGTATCCCAGACACTGCAAGGATCAAATCAAACAGTACAATCTGTCTGTGTATCAGTGAAAACAGGGAATAGGGATTGTACTATCTCCTCTCTAATCCTGCTGCTGCCAGAAGGACTACCTTCCAGGCCCGTTCAGTTTTAGAAGATTGGAGATGAATGGTTGCTTTTCACATATGTGCAGCCATGTGCTTAGATAATTGCTATTGACAAAAAAGCTTGCAATCTAATCATGCAAATCGTCACTTGTAGTAGAACAGGTTGAAAAAAGTAAAGCTTTTGTTTTTCCAGCAAAAAAGGTATTGCCTTGTTTAGGCCTCCTGCACACCAAAGTTTCTTTTTTCCCGTTTATGATACTTTTTTGCGTTCCGTATACGGTCCATATACAGAGCCATTCATTTTAATGGGTCCGCAGAAAAAAAACGGAATGTACTCCGTATGCATTCCATTTCTGTTTTTCCGTTCCATTCAAAGATAGAACATGTCCTATTATTGCCCACAAATCACGTTCCGTGGCTCCATTCAAGTCAATGGGGCTGTAAAAAAAACGGAACAGATATGGAATGCATCCGTATGTCTTCCATATCTGTTCCGTTTTTGCGGAACCATCTATTTAAAAAATGTTATGCCCAGCCCAATTTAGCTATGCAATTACTGTATACTGTAAATGCCATGCTTCCGTTTCCGATCCGCAATAAACGGAAACCAAACAGAACGGCAAAACGGAAACCAAAACACTACTGAAACAAAAAATGAAAAATCGGATCCGTTTAAAATGGACCGCAAAACACTGAAAAAGCCATACGGTCATGTGCAGGAGGCCTTAGGGTACAGCCACACGTACAGGTTTTTTATGCAAAACCAGGTGTGGATTTAAGGAAGAGACGCAGAATCGTCCCTTCTTCTACGTATAATCCACACCTGATTTTGACTTCAAAAACTGCATACAAAACCTGCCCATGAGACTGTACCCTTACTGGCTTTTATGTGAACTACATGTTGCAGCAAACCCTGTAGTGCTTAGTGTACTGGTCATGTTTAGAAAATTTATTACAATGAAACATGTCAAATGCATTTGGAATCCAAACGGCTGAGAATTGGCCATGGTGTGGCCAAGAACTGTGCAGTCCTGCAACTCCGGCCAGTGTTCAAGTAATTCATTGTAAACTGATAGATTTTTCACTGCGCATTGCAAGTTTCAGGCGAGCGTGTTCACTGCATGAAACACGTTCCATGTGGGAGCGTGAATTCCCATAATACACTGGGCTCCTTTGGCCAGACCATAAGGCATTATAATGATTTAGGGTACGACCACGCAGCATGGTCGTGATGCAGTCAGGTTATGGCGGTGCTGCGGTCAGCAGTATGTCAGTACAAATCATTACAGATGAGATCAAGCAGAGATACACAGCATTATAAATCACTGTAGTGCCATGCGGTCTGGAGAGTTCACTACAGGAATTAGTGAACACGCTTGTCTGAAACTGGCCAGTGGTCGAGTGGTAACCTACAAAACCACGTAGCCATTAATAATGCAGACTTACAAATCTGTGTATAATGAGTTACTTGAATATACTGTTGTGGTTTGCAGGGCTGCATGGTCCCTGCCACATTATGGCCAATTCTTAGGTGAGTTTCACACTAGCTCTAGCAATCCGGCAGGATCTCCGCTGGTCCCCATGCAAAGAGATCCAGCAGGGTGTTTCTGCCTGGATCGCTAGCGATAGTGCGAAACTAGTCTAATAAATGGCCGTGATGTGGAGTAGAGAAAATTTCTTAGTTTCAATGCGAAGGAAGATCAATGACAGTTTTGCCATCATTAAACTGATCATTTACATTAGCAATCAGTAATGGCTATTGCCGTCCAGCCCACTTTGTCAGGCAACAGTGACCACCGATCCATTATTTGTTGTGTGTTGTTGTAATGGGGCCACAGTATTGATATTTGGATGGTTGGATACTCAATCCAACCATCCAAATATCAATACTGTGGCCCCATTACAACAACACACAACAAATAATGGATCGGTGGTCATTGTTGTCTATGAACAAAAATGTGTTCCCAATTATTCTCCAATAAAACCCTTGTATTTTCCATAATGGTATTTACTGGTAGATTGACACTAACAGACTACAATCACACATCAGTTTAGAGTAACACTGGTCCTTTTGTCAAAAGAGGGGGGAGAGAATGAACATGAAAAAACAGCATAAAGGACCATTTAAAAAAAAAAATATATTTTTTAGAAAAATTTGGATTTTATAAATTTCTATTCTATAATGTTAACTGCTGGCAGAGGGCAGGGTTTTTTCCTGGTTGATGGAGATTGCCATTGCCCAACGACGGCTCTCTCTAAAGACGGACATTTAAACCGTTACGATTCTCATACATACTCTGCTCTTCTCTAATACAAACGGTATTGAGTATTGCAATACTTTTTTATGGTATTAAATTCAAATCAAAATTTTGGTATTGTGACAATCCTAGTCTGGTGCCACGCTGGGGCCAGAACTTCGGCCCAGCAAATTTACTGGCATTGGTTTTCAGACAGGCGCACAGACTGCCATATATGTGCTTAATTTATGACAAGGTGCACACCGTGCAGGGGGGACTTTAAGATTGGTGTAAAAAGCTGTCTTAAAAAATGTCCCCCAGTCTCTTAAAGGGGCAACAGCTTACTCTACCTCTGGGTTTCATTGATTCCTAGGCAAAAAGTACTCTGGCTCTCGTCTCTTCAGAGTGGCAGCAAATAAGATGTTTGTATCTGCAGTTACCACCACGGTTATCTCTCTACATGGTGCAGTACCACACAATATGCACAACATGCAGTCCCAAATTGCATTAACTCACAATATGCACAGTCTCTAGCAGGAACTCCCAGGTTGCAGTAACTTCATTATCACAACCACTGTTCACACTCTATTCAGTTGCAGTATGCCCTTCCATGTAACATACAATATTGCACACAGTCTTTCACACAATGTTGCTTACAGGCATCAAATCTGCAAGTCTTCGTTAGGCTATGTTCACATATGTGATCCATCAGAGGAACAGACTGCCGGAGTACACCATATCTGCACCTCTGAATTCCTATTGACTACAATGGAATCAGACAGAGATTTGTCTACTTTCCGGCATAATTGCAGGCTTTCGACCAGGCAAAAAGTTGTGCATGCAGAACTAGTCTCTGAGGTGTTGTACCATTATTTCTAGCACCTCCACGATCTAGATAGCTACTGACAGGATTAATGCTGGCTTTAATTACAGCAACGACTCGCTCTTACATCTCATGCTTCCATTGACCATGTGATCTGCAGAGTACTAATATTTATAATAACTCTGCCATGTGCTCTCAGATCTCTTGCTAAATTCTTAACCTTATGCAAAACAGATCAGACAACTTAAAAGGTATTTGCACGCACACATATGCATTATTAATACAGTTGGTCAGTAGGTGTCAGCATAACCTCAGTTTTGCCCACAATACACATTTTCAACTACATTTATATCACAGTGCAGTATACAGTGCCTTGCAAAAGTATTTACCCCCCTTGACTTTTTTCATGTTTTGGTGCCTCACAACCTGGAATTCACATGGATTGAGGATTTGCATCATTTAATTTACAGAACATGCCCACAACTTTGAAGATTGTTTTTATTTTGATTGTGAAGCAAACAACAAAGAGGTCAAGATAACAGGAAAAAGTCAATGTGCATAACTATTCACCCCCCTAAAGTCAATACTTTGTAGAGCCACCTTTTGCGGCAATCACAGCTCTAAGTCGCTTTGGATAAGTCTCTATGAGCTTGCCACATCTTACCACTGGGGTTTTTGCCCATTTCTCCTTGCAAAACTGCTCCAGCTCCTTCAAGTTAAATGGTTTGCGCTTGTGAACAGCAATCTTTCTGACCACAGATTTACTATTGGATTGAGATCTGGGCTTTGACTAGGCCATTCCAACACATTTACATGTTTCCCCTTAAACCACTCAAGTGTTGCTTTAGCAGTGTGTTTGGGGTCATTTTCTTGCTGAAAAGTGAATCTCCATCCTAGTCTAAAATCACGCACCGAGTGGTACAGGTTTTGCTCAAGAATATCCCTGTATTTAGCTGTATTTAGCACCATCCATATTTCCCACAACTGACGAGTTTCCCAGTCCCAGCTGCTGAAAAACATCCCCACAGCATGATGCTGCCACCACCATGTTTCACTGTGGGGATGGTGTTCTTTGGGTGATGTGATGTATTGGGTTTTCGCATGACATAGTGTTTTCTTTGATGGACGAAAAGCTAAATTTTAGTCTTATCGGACCAGAGCACCTTCCTCCATACGTTTTTGGAGTCTCCCACATGCCTTTTTGTTTTTTGCTGAAAGTAATGGCTTTCTTCTGGCCACTCGGCCATAAAGCCTAACTCTATGGAGCGTACGGCTTATTGTCGTCCTATGTACAGATACTCCAGTCTCCATACTCCATGAGTTTTGGTGAGCGCTCATCTCTTGGCAGGTTTGTTGTTGTACCATGTTTTTTCCATTTCGTTATGATAGATTTGATGGTGCTCCTGGGGATCATCAAAGATTTGGATATTTGTTTTATAACCAAACCCTGACTTGTACTTCTCAACAACATTCTCCCTTACTTGTTTGGAGAGTTCCTTGGTCTTCATGGCAGTGTTTGGTTAGTGATGCCTTTTGCTTAGGTGTTGCAGCCTCTGGGGCCTTTCAAAAAAAGGTGTGTATATGTAATGACGGATCATGTGACACTTAGAGTGCACACAAGTTGGACATTATTTCACTAATTATGTGACTTCTCAAGGTAATTGTTTGCACCAGAGCTTTTTATGGGCTTCTGAATATATACGCACATGCCAATTTTCTGTTTTCTATTTCTAAACAATAATTTTATTTATATATTTTTCTAATTTCACTTCACTGACTTAGACTATTGTGTTCTGATCCATCACATACAATTCGGATTAACAAAACATTGAACTTAAGGCTGTAATGTACAAACCGGATTCCAAAAAAGTTGGGACACTAAACAAATTGTGAATAAAAACTGAATGCAATGATGTGGAGATGGCAAATGTCAATATTTTATTTGTAATAGAACGTAGATGACAGATCAAACGTTTAATCCGAGTAAATGTATCATTTTAAAGGAAAAATGCGTTGATTCAAATTTTCACGGTGTCAACAAATCCCAAAAAAGTTGGGACAAGTAGCAATAAGAGGCTGGGAAAAGTATATTTGAGCATAACGAAGAGCTGGAAGACAAATTAACACTAATTAGGTCAATTGGCAACATGATTGGGTATAAAAAGAGCTTCTCAGAGTGGCAGTGTCTCTCAGAAGCCAAGATGGGTAGAGGATCACCAATTCCCACAATGTTGCGCAGAAAGATAGTGGAGCAATATCAGAAAGGTGTTACCCAGCGAAAAATTGCAAAGACTTTGCATCTATCATCATCAACTGTGCATAACATCATCCGAAGATTCAGAGAATCTTGAACAATCTCTGTGCGTAAGGGTCAAAGCCGTAAAACCATACTGGATGCCCGTGATCTCCGGGCCCTTAAACGACACTGCACCACAAACAGGAATGCTACTGTAAAGGAAATCACAGAATGGGCTCAGGAATACTTCCAGAAACCATCGTCAGTGAACACAATCCATCGTGCCATCCGCCGTTGCCAGCTGAAACTCTACAGTGCAAAGAAGAAGCCATTTCTAAGCAAGATCCACAAGCTCAGGCGTTTTCACTGGGCCAGGGATCATTTAAAATGTAGTGTGGCAAAATGGAAGACTGTTCTGTGGTCAGACGAGTCACGATTCGAAGTTCTTTTTGGAAATCTGGGACGCCATGTCATCCGGACCAAAGAGGACAAGGACAAGCCAAGTTGTTATCAACGCTCAGTTCAGAAGCCTGCATCTCTGATGGTATGGGGTTGCATGAGTGCGTGTGGCATGGGCAGCTTGCATGTCTGGAAAGGCACCATCAATGCAGAAAAATATATTCAGGTTCTAGAACAACATGTGCTCCCATCCAGACCTCATCTCTTTCAGGGAAGACCCTGCATTTTTCAACAAGATAATGCCAGACCACATTCTGCATCAATCACAACATCATGGCTGCGTAGGAGAAGGATCCGGGTACTGAAATGGCCAGTCTGCAGTCCAGATCTTTCACCTATAGAGAACATTTGGCGCATCATAAAGAGGAAGGTGCAACAGAGAAGGCCCAAGACGATTGAACAGTTAGAGGCCTGTATTAGACAAGAATGGGAGAGCATTCCTATTTCTAAACTTGAGAAACTGGTCTCCTCGGTCCCCAGACGTCTGTTGAGTGTTGTAAGAAGAAGGGGAGATGCCACACAGTGGTGAAAATGGCCTTGTCCCAACTTTTTGGGGATTTGTTGACACCATGAAATTCTGATGCAACATATTTTTCCCTTAAAATGGTACATTTTCTCAGTTCAAACTTTTGTTCCGTGATTTATGTTCTATTCTGAATAAAATATTAGAAGTTGGTACCTCCACATCATTGCATTCAGTTTATATTCACGATTTGTATAGTGTCCCAACTTTTTGGGAATCCGGTTTGTAACAAAACATGAAAAAAGTCAAGGGGGTGAATACTTTTGCAAGGCGCTGTATATCTACAATTCCCTAGACTGTTGAAATGCTCTGAGACCCACACTGTCATGGCGCCGTGTGGGGAATACACTCCATACCGAACATAGAAGGGCAGGGAAAATGTACTAGGCCTGGAAACTAGGAATGGGGGATGGTCACAACCTAGTGAGTTCCTACGTCAAGTCCTGACTACTATCAGTATGAACAGACCTGGATGGTAGGAATGTTCATACGCAGGAACCTAAGCCCTCTTTCACCCTAACAGGGCCCTGCAGACAGTGTCCGGACATGGATGGCCTATCTCTTCCCAGATGAAGGAATAGGAGACCCCCTCAGGCCTAATACCAGATGGAAGGGGGAAACAACAAATAAAGAAGGAAAGGCACTTAACTTCCGAAAGAATGCGGACAAGCAGGAACTCCGATAAGAACTAACACCAGAACTTCCACAGACAAGGAGCTATCAACCACAAAGCATGATGGGTGATACCAGACTAAATAGAGGAGGAGGAATGACTGCTTAAGCTACACCTGAGACCAGAAGTGTGTTCATCCCCAGCAACAACACAGAAAGTTAAACTAAAGAGGCTGTCAATCACGTGCAGCCAGTCTCCTCGATCTTCTAGTCCCTGTCACGGGCAGGACCATGACACACACCTATTCGACATGTGTGGCCCTCAAATGCCATAAAATGTTAAGATAGGAGAGCCCCTGTAAAAGTATATCAGCAGTCAAGCATTCAGCTAGGTGGTGTGTCCATCACAGCAGGGTCAGCATTAACCTATAACAACAATGCTTTATGTAAAAATATTAATTTTCTTTCAACCCTCGTACATGTCCTTATTGCAAAACTCTGTTATCTGGTAAAGGCTTCCACTGAAAAGGCAAAATAGTAACATTCCAGTTGGAGTGTTAGAATTTTTTTAAAGCCCATAAGAATATTTTGGACTCAATGTATGTCATCCTCTTGCCAGTCTATCCCTTACTGAGCAAAAACAGCACAAAAAGATGGCACTTGCAAAATAGGCATCTATGTTTGCCAGCCTATCGCATATAGCATGGATATGTTCAAATATTAAAGACATATCTGGCAGCATGTTTTCTGCCTAGTATGACCATTGCCAGTGTTTCTTTCTTTTAGATGTTTCAATATTTTATTCTTCCTGGTATCAAATAAAGGTTAAATGTGAGCAGTGGGATCCATTTGGGGGATTTTTTTTCAGATCATTTATGCAAGTGCAATGTGCCACCCCCCAGGGCCAATTGTGTTTTTTGTGTGTCATGGTGCTCCTACATGGATACCGTCGCTCCCCAGGGTCAGGCTTCAAAGTAAAAAAGGGGAGAGTGATAAGTGGTGGAATAAGAGTCTAGACTTGGTAAAGGTTCAACAGCTTTACTTGAATAAGCTTTCATGCAGACAATATTTGGTCTCTCTCTTGGCTCCAGCAGGTTTTGGGGTAAACTGGCAGGCAAACTTGTATAGTTTGTTTTATTTTTCTTTGCTGTGCTAGACTCTGGCTTCGGTCTGGTGACTGTTTTGGCACCTCTTGATCGGGGTGCCTTTGACTGTTGACCCCCTCATCATACTCTGTATCTGTAAGGAGTCATGGTGCTCTATGAGCTGCTTCCTTTGGGAGACTCCTGCTGCAGGAGAAGGGGGCCATTCCCCTCACTGCCCCATGACTTGACTCTTCTGCTTCCAACTCTAGTCTCATCTCTAGAATGACTATAGCTTTCTGCAACCCCTCCCTTGGTAGGACTAGCCCACTTCTGACCAAACGGGGGAAAATGGAATGGTACGTTTCATTCTATCTAAAGGACCTGGAATAACTACGCACATATTATTAGTTAGCCATTAGAGACAGTAGCAGGGTGTAGGAAGGGTAGTGCCCGCTCTGGGTAAGTACACAAGTGAGAACATTTTTCCTCTATTGTAATTAACTGGGTGCATGAATACAATGGCATTTTCATGTTGAGGATCTATAGTTCACCCTGCCAGATAAGACAACAGGATCACATGAATGTTAGACTGAAGTGCAAGACTTCCAAGCCACTACTTCTTTAAAGGGATTCTGTCACCAGGTTTCACCCCTGTCAGCTAAACATATGCTGATGTTCAGGGCCTCATCAGGATTCCTAATGTGGGCTTCTAAATGTGATCCGTAGCCTTATTTTGCTAAAAAAAAAACAGGTTTTACTAACCTGTCACTCAAAGAAATAAGGTGCACAAGGGGATGTCAAGGGATGCAAGGTGCCGGCCGCACCCACCGCCGTTCGTGCCCAGCGCCGCCTTTCCAGACTTCTGCACCGCCTCCTAATCCTCTGTGCCGCCTCTCGCTCTCCCTCCCTCCCCCCTCCTCCTGCTGTAAGATCTCGCGCGTGCGCACAGGGCTCTGAGAGGCTTGCGCCAGAGTTCAGGTCATACCTGGGTTGAGTGAAGTGCCGGCGCATGCGCACTTCGCTTTAAGAAGCCAAATCGAGAAGTCCGCACAGGCGCATCAGGCAGAGCCCTGTGCGCACGCGTGAGATCTTACAGCAGCAGGAGGAGGGGGGATGGAGGGAGAGTGAGAGCGGGAGGCAGCACAGAGGATTAGGAGGCGGTGCAGAAGTCTGGAAAGTCGGCGCTGGGCATGAACGGTGGTGGGTGCGGCCGGCACCTTGCATCCCTTGACATCCCCTTGGGCACCTTATTTCTTTGAGTGACAGGTTAGTAAAACCTGTTTTTTAGCAAAATAAGGCTACGGATCACATTTAGAAGCCCACATTAGGAATCCTGATGAGGCCCTGAACATCAGCATATGTTTAGCTGACAGGGGTGAAACCTCGTGACAGAATCCCTTTAAGGTCATGTAAGGCTACTTTCACACTAGCATTAAAGAGATCTGCACAGTGGTATCTGTCTGGCCAATTCTCAGCATATTTGCCGATTTGTGGCCGAATCTCTGCTAACCCCCATTATAGTTAATGGGGCCGGCGAGCAATCAAGCTGTGTCTGGCAATGCCGGTGTTCTGCCAGATTCCTATACCTTGGCAGAATGCTATACCCGGAAGTGATGCGGCCGCACCGGAATCAGCTGGAGGAGGGTGTGTGGATCTGCGCAAGCGCAGATCCACTGGATTCATAAAAATAATTGCACCTCCGCGGGAGAAGCACCTACTTAATTTGCATGCGCAAAACCATACACCGTACGTGTGCACTCAGGGACCGCACTCAGCTCTGCAATGTGGTGACCCCACCACCCCAATATCCTGCAATTACCTCTGCTATGTGGTGCCCCCACCACCCCAATATCCTGCACTCAGCTCTGCTATGTGGTGAGGTTGAACTGCTCCAGATGATGTGTCTGCGCGTGCGCACTCAGGGGTAGGGAGATCTGATGGAACATTTTGCACTGAAAAATCTACCTACCCCTGAGTGCGCACACACACCCTCCTCCAGCTGATTCCGGTGCAGCCGCGTCACTTCCGGGTATAGCATTTGGCCAGGTATAGGAATCTGGCAGAACACCAGATCCAGAGAGATCTGGCAGGGAATAGCCTGCTGGGTCTCTTTAACACTAGTGTGAAACTAGCCTAAGGACATGGTCTTTGGAAAATCATACATTTTGTTATGCACAGAACACACGGCCGTCCATCAAATACTCTGCAGATGCATCCTGGGGATTTGCAGGAGCAATGCCCAGATTCCTGTATAGCACTTAAAGGGAACCTGTCATGTTAAGCTAGGTGTCTGACCCCAGGGTAGCATGATATAAAGCAGGTGGAGCTGAGCAGATTGATATGTAGTTTTATGGGGCATTCATACGCAGTAAAACTTTTAATTTATACATTTAAATTCCTGCTCTTTCTGGGCTTTGAAGTCGGGGAGACGGTCCTATCAGTGATTGACAGCTATCCCTGTATACACAGTCATAGAGGGAAGGTAGGTAGCTAGGAACTTCAAAATGAATGAATCTGGTCAGAGGTCTACTAGGTAGCTACTTATCCTGATGACCATAAGAACTTGAAGGATGGGTTCCAATCTTGATGCAGTTCCCAGTTTCAGTAGTAGATGACCAGGCATGGAGAGTTGGGGTATGTTCACGCATGGCATATATGTTGCAGAAATGTATACATCTGTTTTAATTCACCTGAATAGAGGATGGAGAAGCATATATACTTACTTTAGAAACAACCCTGATAAAGTGAATGAAATGGATTATCCAGCTGCAGAAATTTCTACAATGAAACAGCCTCACATGACCATAACCTTTAGCTTATATTCACATGCAGGCATTTGTGTGACTGAAAATCAGTTCCGTTCATCTGAATGGGGTTGTCTTGGTGGCAAGTACATGGATTTCTGCAAGCTCCAGCCTTAAAAATGCGGCAGAAATTTGTGGCAGAAATTTATGCAAACAAATCTGACACATTTGACCATGCCCTCGGTCTCCACCGAACTCTCTTCCTGCCTCTCGTGTCTGATGATCTGTGAAGAAGATACAGTTTTGGCATTATCATGCACAGCCTTTTCTGGACCATGCTTGCCTCTGGTGATGTGAGTTCAGTTTTAATGTGTTTCTGTAAAAATTCAGTTACAGGCCCCGTACCATGTATTACCGGTAAATTATTCTGCTGTAGATTATCTCTCACATTTCGTTTCTAAACTTGTGGAGAACAGAATTTGGGATTGTGCTATTAATGCCATTGTATAAACCCCTAGCATGTTCATCAGGCAGAGGTGAGGTTCAATCAACCATGATGCCTAAACTGAGATGTGCAATGGATTCTGGGAAGTTAACCAGCAATAGAGATAAAAATCATATATTATGTAGGGTGCTCTCTCCCTCCTCTTTCAGTTCTATCTGAAAGATCAGACCATCTTCTCTCCTACCGGCAGAGACAGACGGCAAACTCAGGCCTTTGAAGTATTCTCCGACAGAAGCGTCACTCCAGGGATCACTCTGTTCTTCCAGACCGTCTGTGAGAACCTTTGAGTGAAAGGTTAATACTTCTCGTTTCAAATTCTTACATGTAAAGCCGTGTAATCTAAATCCAAGTGGAGTGGGCGGCCATTAAACAAGTCCCGAGTTTCTGTCGTTGATTTGGGATGAAAGCAATTGTTCTTTGCCAGATAAATCCTTAGTAACATTACACTTTGTATCTGTCGCCTTGGGGTGAAAATTTTATGAATGCCACTTAATATACAAGGTGACAGCAGAAAGCATCTATTTGGCTCAACAGACCTGTGATTTCTATACGTACAACAAAATCTTTGTGGAGGTCATGCTCAAAATAAAAAAGGGCTATGGAGCAAGACGTTTTTTTAACAGCGTCTTGTTTATACAATTAATCTGAGGATCTGAGGGCTTTCTAGTAGGATCCTCAAATATATAAAAAATAACAATTGGGGAAATTAATAAGTCAGTTTTGGCCAGTAATGGTCAGTTCGCAGTGTTCGCCAGCGGGCTGCCATCTTTAGTAAGGTAGACTCACCCGTCTGGCGATGCACAGATAAGCCCTTACCTGTGCCTGTGCCGGGAGCCGGTCTGAAATCAAATGCAGTCACTGGGAGCAGGCAGTTCCAAGAACAGCCGCCGGGGGCCTTCATCAGGCTGTTCTCGGACCTGCCTGCTCCCGGTGACTGCATTTGATTTCAGACCGGCTCCCGGCACAGGCACAGGTAAGGGCTTACCTGTGCATCGCCGGAAGGGTGAGTCTACCTTACTGAAGATGGCAGCCCGCATGTGTTCTATGGCGAACACTGCGAACTGACCATCACTGGTTTTGGCAGTTAATTAAAATGCATCTCAAATTTAAAATAATTTGTGACTTGTCTTGCCTCTCGCCAATTTTGAAAAGTGACATGTGAAAGTGGGTTGGGTTAACTGGGAGAGGTGTGGCTTCCATTGGACCAACAGATTTATTATTACTTAAAGGGTAAATAATAATAATAATAATAATGATAAAAATACAGGGTCACTGAATGTTGATTTTTTTTTGACATGTTACAGCGTCATATCTAAGGTTTTGATCGATGAGTCCTGAGACCCCCACAATCTCTAGAGAAGATAGAAGCGCTAACATAGCATGGTCTCCTTGTAGGAGACAGAAGTGAGACAGACTCAATAGAAAGTCTAGGAATCCGTCTTGCTCTAGCGATCAGTGGGGGAATCTTGGCACTCAGACCGGCAACCCGGCCTTGCATTATTCCTTACGGCTTTATTTTTTTCTTGCTCTGTTTTCAATATTTGAATTAAACATTTGCGTTTTTATGGTTTAGCACTGTTTGGATTACAGACATAAGGTCCCTTTACATGTGACAACAGAGCAGCAGATTGTCGGGAAGAAAGCATTTCTTCCCGAAAATCACCTACCCATCAGCAGAGAAGAGCACTGCATTTACATGCCATTGCTCTTCCCAATAGAGACTCGTTGTTTGCTGGCTGGCAGCAGATCGTGTTTACACAGCACAATCTGCTGCCAGTAAACGATAATTTTTGTGTGCGTATAAACGATCGAATTAACCGATAAATGAGCTTTTCAACCGCCCCCCCACTTACACTTCCCACCCAATTTTATTAGATCAGAAAAAAGGGATAAAATCAATGCTAAGCCACGCCTCTAACTCCGCCCAATGCATAACTGTACCCGACCAATCCCATCCAATTCCCTTAGGGTTATGGGTAAATAGATTAAAACATAACTTTTAATACAATCCATCCAAATATTTTTACGCCTGGTTTAGGAGTAAAAATATTCACAGGTTTCCTTTTTGCAGCTATTTAGGAGTGGTGAGGGTGTGACGGAGACTTGGACTCCAGTCCCGACATATTTACTATCTTTTACACCAGAAAACAGGCTTAAAAGAGGAGTTAAAACAACTCCAGGTACACATAATTCATAAATCAGGCTAATCCACTGGCAGTGCAAAGGGGGAACAAAGATCAATGCAAAAAGCCAGTCTTTGTAAATGACCCCCAATATATTACCTGATCCAGGGTTTTGCTGGATTGTCGGGCTGATGTCCGCTGAACCGAAACAAGGTACCTGTGGTGAGAAAAAAGAAGAACCACATAATGAAGGGTCGTTAACTGTCCCTGGTAAATCCCTAGCAGGGGGCGCTGTGCTGCCCTCTAAGACTGAGCCATCCCAATGTATAACAGGGTAATCTAGGACATTTCCCCTTAGTGCTGCCACACAGTACTAATGCCCACATTGTGCCCCACTCACAGTAATAATGCCCACATTGTACCCCTCTCACTGTAATAATGACAGAATTGTGCCCCCTCACTGTAGTAATGCCCAACTTGTGCCCCCTCACTGTAGTAATGCCCACCTTGTGCCCCCTCACTGTAGTAATGCCCACCTTGTGCCCCCTCACTGAAGTAATGCCCACCTTGTGCCCCCTCACTTCACTGAAGTAATTCCCACCTTCAGTTCCATTAATAAAGTTAAAAAAAGACAAATACTTACTTGTTCCCCTGATGATCGGGCACATCCAGTGTTACCCTGCAGCAGCACGATGCGGTCACACACACGTCGCTGCTGGCTCTGCGTTTGTTAACCCTTGGTACACAACCAAAAACAGCAGGACTAACGGTAGAGACTCCAAGGTATAATAGGCTCTGGAATTTTACCAGTATTACAATAACAGAGCAAGTAGGTTAAAGTGATAAAATATAACTTTTCATAAATATTCTTAAAATCCTGATACAATGAATTAAATTATTAAAGTCCTGGCCAATTCAATGACAAATATAAAAAAATTGCAAACAAGGAGCATATCCAAGTAGGAGACATACCGGTACATGGTAACTCCCTCCTCCCATTATCTGTTTGGAGTATTTCCTTCACTGGAGGAACAAGCATCCGGCATGATCTGGTGAGACTATCCCAATTATGTGTTTCTTCACCACAACATCTGGCCCATCACATTGCCTTTGGCTCCTAATCATTAGTTTATGCAGCATGTAAGGTTTGGATCAAGTGTTAATGAGAAGCACGGACCAGCAATTTCAATATGTAATCTGGTGATGGACGTGACTGGAGGAGGCACTCATTCATGACAACGGACTCTTGCCTCCCAATACTGGTGTTAGTGCCTTTTGCCAAAACTACTTAATCAGATCAGTAAAAATTGCTTGTTTATCATGTGGGATAGAGGAGTAAATGTAAAGCATATGTTCATTTTTAACCATTCCAGGGAGATTTTTATGTTTTTGGGTTGCTGTTTGTTGTTTGTTTGTTTTTACAAAAGGGACAATTGGATGGTAGAGAAGTGCAGAGTAGTGGGGACTGAAACAGCAGTGGAATGGTAGTGGAAATCAGTGGAGGTACCCATTCTTTGTTATTTTTCATAACTTCTACCCTCCTTTTTTATTTTTTTAAGTCTCCCTTTAAGGTGAATTTGTACAGTTAGTAATGTACAGTACATGGTGGGTAGTGTGTGAGGCAGGTCGTACAATTCATTCTCACTATTATTAGTAGACATAATATCACATTACACCGATAGCTATAACTGAAGTCTTCTTTTGCTTGAGGTACAGTTTTTGAATGACCCTAAAAAATGTATGCAGTGGGTTTTTAATAAACCCTGTCGTGATTCCACACCCCTAACTTTTTTTTATAAAGCGGTCCCATTGTCCAAATATTTGCTGAGATATCAGAATGGAACAGTTAAAATCTGACAGCCAAGAACAATAACTAATAAATAGAAAGCAGATGTCGTCCTGTGCACAGAAAGATCAGGGGACACAGACATATGCCTCTAGACTATGGTAAGTTGTCTGTGTGACAGGCGGTAGTACCAGCATCAAGCTGTCCTGTAGCAGCACATAGGAGCTGTAGTAGCCTAAAGGATTTAGTCACATTTAGTACACTGAGTGACGTATTGTAAATTTATAGAAATACTGGCAAATCAACATTTTTTATATAACTTTTGGCAATAGGTTATACAGTGCCTTGCAAAAGTATTCACCCCCTTGACTTTTTTCATATTTTTTTTACATTGGAGCCTTAAATTCAATGTTTTGTTAATCTGAATTTTATGTGATGGATCAGAACACCATAGTCTAAGTTGGTGAAGTGAAATGAGAAAAATATATAAATAAAACTATTGTTTAGAAATAGAAAACAGAAAATTGGCATTTGCGTATGTATTCACCCCTTTTGTTAGGAAGCCCATAAAAATCTCTGGTGCAAACAATTACCTTCAGAAGTCACATAATTAGTGAAATAATGTCCACCTGTGTGCAATCTAAGTGTCACATGATCTGTCATTACATATACACACCTTTTTTGAAAGGCCCTAAAGACTGCATCACCTAAGCAAGAGGCGTCACTAACCAAACACTGTATGAAGACCAAGGAACTCTCCAAACAAGTAAGGGACAATGTTGTTAAGAAGTACAAGTCAGGGTTAGGTTATAAAAAAATATCCAAATCTTTGATGATCCCCAGGAGCACCATCAAATCTATCATAACCAAATAGAAAGAACATGGCATAACAGCAAACCTGCCAAGAGACGGCCACCTACCAAAACTCACGGACCAGGCAAGGAGGGCATTAATCAGAGAGGCAGCACAGAGACCTAAGGTAACCCTGGAGGAGTTGCAGAGTTCCACAGCAGAGACTGGAGTATCTGTACATAGGACGACAATAAGCCGTACGCTCCAAAGAGTTGGGCTTTATGGCAGAGTGGCCAGAAGAAAGCCATTACTTTCAGCTAAAAACAAAAAGGCACGTTGTGAGTTTGCGAAAAAGGCATGTGGGAGACTTCCAAAATGTATGGAGGAAGGTGCTCTGGTCTGATGAGACTAAAATTAAACTTTTCGCCAATCAACGAAAACGCTATGTCTGGCGCAAACCCAACACATCACACCACCCAAAGAACACCATCCCCACAGTGAAACATGGTGGTGGCACCATCATGCTGTGGGGATGTTTTTCAGCAGCCAGGACTGGGAAACTGGTCAGAGTTGAGGCAAAGATGGATGGTGCTAAATGCAAGGATATTCTTGAGCAAAACCTGTACCACTCTGTGCGTGATTTGAGGCTAGGATGGAGGTTCATCTTCCAGCAGGACAATGACCCCAAACACACTGCTAAAGCAATACTTGAGTGGTTTAAGGGGAAACATGTAAATGTGTTGGAATGGCCTAATCAAAGTCCAGATCTCAATCCAACAGAAAATATGTGGTCAGACTTAAAGATTGCTGTTCACAAGCGCAAACCATCCAACTTGAAGGAGCTGGAGCATTTTTGCAAGGAGGAATGGGCAAAAATCCCAGTGGTAAGATGTGGCAAGCTCATAGAGACTTATCCAAAGTGACTTGGAGCTCTGATTGCCGCAAAAGGTGGCTCTACAAAGTATTGACTTGGGGTGAATAGTTATGCACATTGACTTTTTTTAGTTATTTTGTCCTATTTGTTGTTTGCTTCACAATAATAAAAAAATAAAAAATCTTCAAAGTTGTGGGCATGTTCTGTAAATTAAATGATGCAAATCCTTAAACAACCCATGTTAATTCCAGGTTGTGAGGCACCAAAATATGAAAAAAGTCAAGGGGGTGAATACTTTTAAAAGGCACTGTATGTTATTGTTTTCAGCATAATGACACCTTGTCCCAACCAGGTTTTACTTTCATACCTATTCGTACTACAACTGCTGGCAGAGGAGCTGGACTTGTGCAATTAGACCCTGTGGGCACATAGATAGCATCATAAGAACCTCCACATATATGCCATACCTTCTGTACACAGAACATTCTGTCATTCTGGTGGATCGCCCCTACCCAGCACAGGTTATTCTCTCTTCAGAAAAATCCATTGTCAAGTTCAACTTCCAAATGCGTGCTTAAAGGGAACCTGTCACCGGGATTTTGTGCAAAGAGCTGAGGACATGGGCTGCTAGATCGCCGCTAGCACATCTGCAATATCCAGTCCCCATAGCTCTGTGTGCTTCTATTGTGTAAATAAACCGATTTGATACATATGCAAATTAACCTGAGATGAGTCCTGTCCCTGACTCATCTCACATACAGGACTCATCTCAGGTTAATTTGCATATGTATCAAATTGGTTTATTTACACAATAAAAGCACACAGAGCTATGGGGACTGGGTATTGCAGTTGTGCTACCGGCCATCTAGCAACCCATGTCCTCAGCTCTATACACAAACTCCTGGTGACTGGTTCCCTTTAATTCAACAAAGATAGCTAGATAACGGATGGATAGATAGATAGATAGATAGATAGATACGCTAGGTAATATAAGATACATCTAGTAGATAGATATGATAGATAGATAGATATGTATTCTGTCACCGATGTACATAAGATAAATCACTGATGAATGTGATTAGCAATCTCTTGTACAAGCAATAGAAGATAGTGAACTCGCTAGACTCATTCCTCTAGCAACACCAGTTGCATGTAGAATTTCAATGAGGGATATGCAATGGATATGCATTTAGGTAATGAATGATGAAAGAGGTCAAAGATAATTCCTCTCTCTAGCTCTGTGAAGCATGTCTGACAAACAAGAAAAGACTTAAAGGGAATCTGTCACCAGTTTTATGGTGTCCTAACTAAGGGCAACATAAATACGTGACTGATTCGCTTAGCAAAATGCTGGGTCACTTTCTTTAATTGACCCAGTCAATCTGCCAACATCTTGTATTGAAAAGCTCCAGCTGATAATGATGAGTCCTGAATATTCATGAGCTCCTGACTCTCCCCGCCCACCTGCTGCTGAGTGACAGTTCGTTTCCATAGGAATCAGCAGCAGGTGGGCAGGGGAGTGGCTATAGCTCTGAATTAAATATACGCTGGACTCGATGACCTCACGCCGGACTCGAATCAGCTCATTAGCATACGGCATGCGGCATCTTTGTGTGTGTATTATGAGGTAACCATCTGTCACACCAGTAAGTGAATACATCTAAGGTACTTTTTAGTAGTTAATGATTGTATATAATTAGTTAGATTATAATCAAATATCCACATGACAGGTTCACTTTAAGGACACAGGATGCGAGTTTACAGGG
The DNA here is from genome assembly GCF_014858855.1 of Bufo gargarizans. Lineage (NCBI taxonomy): Eukaryota > Metazoa > Chordata > Amphibia > Anura > Bufonidae > Bufo > Bufo gargarizans. The sequence goes on along the minus strand of NC_058081.1, from coordinate 196,903,957 downwards.
GAGGAGGAGTTATAGGATATAAAAAAAACACGGAAATTACAGCACAGATAACTTACATAAACAAAATATAACAATGTTGACTAGATGGCAGCAAAGTGCACTAAGTAAATGGATAACAGATATAACACCGCAATTAATATGAATTCTTGTTGAAAACCATTAGCTGGGGCAACACTATATGACATGTAAGTAGACAGATACAGTAGATAGATAGATAGTAGCTATTTGGGGCATTGGCCCAAGAATAATGAAGGCAGAAACACTAGGACCTTCTGCCTGTGGTGATAAAATGTGTATTATATAAACCATAAAAACAATAATAAATAATTGTAACAATTATTTGCATTCCAGAAAATGTATCTGCTCAGCATTTTTGTTCTGTGTTCTGGCATCCAGCAGCATCCAGACATTATATACAGGGAGTGCAGAATTATTAGGCAAATGAGTATTTTGACCACATCATCCTCTTTATGCATGCTGTCTTACTCCAAGCTGTATAGGCTCGAAAGCCTACTACCAATTAAGCATATTAGGTGATGTGCATCTCTGTAATGAGAAGGGGTGTGGTCTAATGACATCAACACCCTATATCAGGTGTGCATAATTATTAGGCCACTTCCTTTCCTTTGGCAAAATTGGTCAAAAGAAGGACTTGACAGGCTCAGAAAAGTCAAAAATATTGAGATATCTTGCAGAGGGATGCAGCACTCTTAAAATTGCAAAGCTTCTGAAGCGTGATCATCGAACAATCAAGCGTTTCATTCAAAATAGTCAACAGGGTCGCAAGAAGCGTGTGGAAAAACCAAGGCGCAAAATAACTGCCCATGAACTGAGAAAAGTGTGCAGCTGCCAAGATGCCACTTGCCACCAGTTTGGCCATATTTCAGAGCTGCAACATCACTGGAGTGCCCAAAAGCACAAGGTGTGCAATACTCAGAGACATGGCCAAGGTAAGAAAGGCTGAAAGACGACCACCACTGAACAATACACACAAGCTGAAACGTCAAGACTGGGCCAAAAAATATCTCAAGACTGATTTTTCTAAGGTTTTATGGACTGATGAAATGAGAGTGAGTCTTGATGGGCCAGATGGATGGGCCCGTGGCTGGATTGGTAAAGGGCAGAGAGCTCCAGTCCGACTCAGACGCCAGCAAGGTGGAGGTGGAGTACTGGTTTAGGCTTGTATCATCAAAGATGAGCTTGTGGGGCCTTTTCGGGTTGAGGATGGAGTCAAGCTCAACTCCCAGTCCTACTGCCAGTTTCTGGAAGACACCTTCTTCAAGCAGTGGTACAGGAAGAAGTCTGCATCCTTCAAGAAAAACATGATTTTCATGCAGGACAATGCTCCATCACACGCGTCCCAGTACTCCACAGCGTGGCTGGCAAGAAAGGGTATAAAAGAAGAAAATCTAATGACATGGCCTCCTTGTTCACCTGATCTGAACCCCATTGAGAACCTGTGGTCCATCATCAAATGTGAGATTTACAAGGAGGAAAAACAGTACACCTCTCTGAACAGTGTCTGGGAGGCTGTGGTTGCTGCTGCACGCAATGTTGATGGTGAACAGATCAAAACACTGACAGAATCCATGGATGGCAGGCTTTTGAGTGTCCTTGCAAAGAAAGGTGGCTATATTGGTCACTGATTTGTTTTTGTTTTGTTTTTGAATGTCATGTTTTTAATGTCAAATGTATATTTGTGAATGTTGAGATGTTATATTGGTTTCACTGGTAAAAATAAATAATTGAAATGGGTATATATTTGTTTTTTGTTAAGTTGCCTAATAATTATGCACAGTAATAGTCACCTGCACACACAGATATCCCCCTAAAATAGCTAAAACTAAAAACAAACTAAAAACTACTTCCAAAAATATTCAGCTTTGATATCAATGAGTTTTTTGGGTTCATTGAGAACATGGTTGTTGTTCAATAATAAAATGAATCCTCAAAAATACAACTTGCCTAATAATTCTGCACTCCCTGTACAGAGATGAGCGAATTTACCCACAATCCTTTAGGATCCGATTGATCGAATCAGCCATCAGATTCGATTTGGTCCAAATACATTTGGCCTACATCAAAATTGCTACAGTTGCCTTGAATAATTGTATGACACTCAGGTCTCCCAGGACTGTATCCAATCCCTTTCAACTAAGTTTGTTCTTCTTTGTTTTTTACTTTCTCTCATTCTGTGACGTCTTCTTTCTCCAATGTGTATCATTTCCTGGTTGGACTGTTTTATGGTGCTATCAGTGGCTCACACCTCTAGTACCTCATGATTGGTTGAGCTAGAGAGAGTGTTTCCTGCTAGGCATTAATGGAAAGCCCACCAGGCTGCCAACCGAGGTCATGTGATTTTTCTTCTTTGTCTCATGACTATAAAACGGTGTCCACCATTTTGAGCAATTTTGATGTAGGACAAATCTCAAAAGTTTAGGATTTGTTGAAATATGAAACTTTGGAAACGTTTAAAAATCATTTTCCTACACAAGGCCATCCATTTTTAATTATGTGTTTTCCTTCAATCCATAGCATGCTCTGTGCTTGGCAATTTGTGGAGCTCGTTTGCCCCATTGGGAATAATGTAGCAACAGGCTGAACATACAGTACAAATGATTTTACATGAGTGATTGTAGTGTCCAGTAAAAGCTGTTTTATCAGTGTTTCTTAGAAACCGTACTTCTTTGAAAAAATATTCACAAGCATACAATGCATTTGGTAAGTCTTCAGACCCATTCACTTTTTTTTTTTTACATTTTGTTATAGTGCAGCATTGTGCTAAAAAAAAAAAAAATCTAGTTGTTCGCCATCATTATGCACTCAATCCCCCATGATAACAAAAGTTAAAACAGAATCTTTGAAATCTTTGCTAATTTATTGAAAAAGAAGGAAAAACTAAAATCTTGCATTGATATAAGTATTCAGACCCTTTACTCAGTACTTAGTTTAAGCACCTTTGGCAGCGATTCCAGCCTCTAATCTTTTTGGATATGATGCCACAAGGTTTGCACACCGGGATCTGGGGATTTTCTGCCAATCGTCTCTGAAGATCCTCTCAAGCTCTTTCAGGTTAGATGGGGACTATCAGTGAACAGCGATTTTCAGGTATCTCCAGAGATGTTCAATTGGGTTTAAGTAAGGGCTCTGTCCAGGCCACTAAAGGATATTCACAGGATTGTCCATAAGCCTATGTTGTCTTGGCTATGTGCTTAGAGTCATTGCCTTGTTGGAAGGTAAACCTTCGGCCCAGTCTGTGGTCCAGAGCACTCTGGATCAGGTTTTTCTTTATTAAGAATATCTCTGTTCTTTGCTCCATCCAACTTTCCCTCAACCCTGGCCAGCATCCTTGTCCCAACCAATAAAAAAACACCTCCACACCATAAGGCTACCACCACCATGCGGCTACCACCACCATGCTTCACTATAGAAATGGCTTTGGGCAGGTGATGAGCAGTGCCTGGTTGCCTCTAGATACAATGCTTAGAATTGAGGCCAAAAATGTTAAATCTTGGTTTCATCAGATTAGAGAATCTTGTTTCTCACAGTCTGAGAGTCCTTTAGGTGCTTTTTTTTTTGCAAACTCCAGGCTGACTTTCTTGTGTCTTTTAATGAGGAGAGATTTCTTTCTGGCTGCTCTGCCATAAAGACCAGATTGGTGGAGTGCTGCAGTGATTCTTTCCCCCTCATGGCTTGATTTTTGCTATGACAAGCATTGTCAGCTATGAGGTCTTACATAGACAGGGATGTATATTTCTAAATCATGCCCAACCAACTGAATGTACCACAGGTGGACTACAGTCAAGGTATAAAAACACCTCAAAGATGATCAAGAAAAAGGGGAGGCCCCAGAGCTAAATTTCAAGTGTCTTACCAAAGAGTCTGAATACTTATGTCCAGGGGCGTAACTACCATAACGGCAGACCATGCGACTGCTATGGGGCCCAGGGCAAGAGGGGGCCCAGTCTTAGTTCGGATTATCTCCTCTTCTACTGGAGGTGAATACTTGGTCAGGAACAACTTTTAGCAAATGAAGCAGTGAGAAAATGCCCACGGGTCAATGAAAGGGGTTTAGGCAGAAACCCTTCTGTCTGGTGTGGGGGGCCGGTTTGATACTTGCTATGGGGCCCTTACTTTTCTATGTACGCCACTGCTTATGTCCATGCAACATTTTAGATTTTTCTTTTTAATAAATTTGCTAAATCACTGTGTCATTCTGGGGTATTGAGTGCAGATTACTGGATTATTTGTTTTTAGCACAAGGCCACTACATAACAAAATGTGAAAAGGTATAAGAGTCTGAAGACTTTCCAAATGCATTGTATGCATTATCATGTGTTTTGTATCAAGTGTGGTTCAATTCTCTAAAACTAGTGTAAAGTGTAAATATAGCCTAAAAGTTAACAACTCTAGATAAGGGATGAACAGATTGTTTCCTTCAGTGGGCGAGGACAGATTTGTCTTAGGGAACGAACACATGCCGGGGTTGTGATATGGTTGCAACATGGCCATACTGTAGTTGAGTATCATGCAGCTGTATGATCCAATTAAACTAAATAGGATCACGCTGTGTGGTCGGTCTGCATTGTTAAAGAGTTTGTCCGTTAAGGATAGGTCATCAATATCAGATCAGCGGGAGGGGACACACTAGCCAATCAACTATTTGAAGAGAATGCAACGGTCGTACGAGTGCTGCCTTCTCTTCATTGTGTACTTGCTTGCCGTCGCAACTGCATCGGTGAGCAGGTTAATTACAAGTACTCTGTCCTATTCACTTTAATGGGGCGGCTCCTTCCTACTCACTTGAAAAGGAAGGAGCCATCCCATAGAAGTGAATGGCATGGCTGAAATATAATTACAACTGCTCACCTCTGCAGTTGCGATGGCAAGCAATGAAGAGAAGGCAGCATCGTACAGCACTGCATTCTCTTCAAACAGCTGATCGGCAGCGGTGCCCCCGCTGATTTGATATTCATGACCTATCCTGAGGATAGCAGACAACCCCTTTAAACTTTTAGAAAATGAATGTGCTCTGGGCTTAGTTATAGCTGATCGTGTATCTGTGAAGTCTTTCCTCAGCAGGCCATTAGGAGGAGCTCTTGGCCTAGTATATAAGATGTGAACCTGAAGCATTGCATTTCGTGGATGACACTAAGACATAAAGATCAGTGCACATCACAGTCTAGAATGCAGTAAGATCAAATTGTTTGAATACAGCAAAGTAGTGTAAAGAATGCGCAGTAATAACGGCAGGATCATCCAGCTCCATCTAGGCAAAAGAAAACTGTTCTATCTATTTGGAGTGTGCGAAGTTGGTAGAATCAGTTATAAACTACCCATACAACATATATATTAGGTATGTACCGTATACGTACTATAGTCACATACTAATATATACTAGTATATAATATATATACTAATTCATCACTGATCGCAGTATTTGATGCTACAATTGACACCTTTCATAGGTTAAACAGGTAAAAAAAAACACATACTCACCTTATTTATTTGCTTGCGGGGAGGCTGTCACGGCTTGATTGCTTGCGGGGAGGCTGTCACGGCCATCTTGATTGAAGACACCGCACAATATCTCGCACGGTGACATCATCATGTCATCACGCTGGTTGGGCAAAGTGACGTCAACGCGGCCGGCCAGCGCGCTGGAATGGTGATGTCACACATCACACGGCATAATATTTTGCACGGTATCTTCATTCAAGATGGCTGCGACAGCCTCTCCGCGAGCAAATAGATGAGGTGAGTATGTTTTTTTGGTTTTTTCTTTACTACAATTTCAGGAAAAATAGACTAGCTGCAAATCGAATTTTTCCAGAAATTCAGATCTAAGTCAATTTGTTTGGCTTCAATTCGCTCAGAACTAGTCACCACCAACGGTGTTTGTGTGTTTACAGAGGTTGTCCATGTAAAAAAAATATATGTTTGAATCTTGAATCATTGTCACACTAAATATAAAATGGTATATACACCTCAACTGTCCCCCACCACTCCTGTTCCAAGTATGCCCGATTCTCCGCACAGTCTGCATAGCTTTATCCAAGTGTCCATCCACAATGGTGGCTACCACAGTGACCACAGAATGCAGGCTACCATAAGATACACACAGTGGCGTAACTACAGTTCTATGGGCCCCAGGGCAAGCTTTGAATTGGGCCCCCCCAAACACCCGCCCACTATAGGTTTGAATGCGTTGTAGTAGATTATTAAATAGTCGAGGTAGGTATTTAATTTTTGTTATTAATTTTATTTGTATTATTTTGCCCCCTCTGTTTATATATATCCATTTCCTCCCTCTGTATATATATCCATTTTGCCCCCTCTGTATATATATATATATATATATATATATCCATTTTGCCCCCTCTGTATATATATCCATTTTGCCCCCTCTGTATATATTAGATTTTTTTATATATTTGCCCCTATATTACATGATATTGCCCCCGAGGCCAGGCCCCTATAAGGGTTGGCTGCCAGTGCCATGCCAGCGTGCCACTGTGCCGCACTGCCAGGTGCCCCCCTGTGAGTATGAAGCTGGCGGTGTGTGCACATTTACACATCCCAAAAAAAAAAAAAAAAAGCCTTTGAGTCTGCTCCGCTCCCGCCGTCTTGTTCTCGCACAATCCTATCATCCGGCGTGTGCCGCGGGCCTGCGTGATCCCGCGAGACCCACCAACGCTGAGGTCACAGGTCTGGATCATTCATCATAGCAAGAATGGCACAGCGCCGGATGGGTGGGGGCGGGGCTGGGGGTGGTGGTTAGCAGGGCAGGGGGTAACTAATCTGTGCAGTGCTGCGGCACTGGCCAGGCACAGAGGCCGGGGCCACAAGGCCTGACCATTAAAAATTTACTTGCGGCAGCTTGCGGGGCTGCGACCGCGATCGTTATGCCGCTAGATACACAGTATACAGGCTACTATAATAAGCACCAGTATTCTGTTGACTACAGTAGCTTATTAGCAAATCACTGATACAATAAAGGATACCTGTAGGGGTTTATCAAGGCGCTATATATAGGAGCAAGAAATATTTCCCCTTTAAAACATAACGTTTAATTATTATTATTATTAAAATCCCACTTAAATTGCATTAATACAACAACAAAAATATAAATTTTTTCCTAGGATTAGTGTAATCAAATCAAGTTGTAGATACGTCACCACCATGTGGTTACTCAGGGTATTTTTTGTTGACCAAGGGCAAATATTTGCATCGACATGAGTACAAGTCCCCAAATATACAATGGTTTCTCCAGTGGATACAGGGTGAATACCGTCTTGTCGGACTTTGTTGCTCTTGAAGAGTCTTGATTGTATTTCAGGGAGACAGGACCAATTGAACTGTTTTTATTCAAACTGTGTACAAGTCCGCCTATAGGCAGTGTGCTTTTTACCTAGTTAGAGCTCATTCACATATCAGTAAGTAAGTAATAAAAAGCTTTGAAAATAAAAGTGTTCCCACCCAAAAATTAAATACAACCACAGTAAAAAAAAAAAAATGCATAGAAACATCAGGGACTGTGAATAGGCGCTATAGTACGGGTAAAAAGACATACTGTATGTCCATCAAGTTCAACCAAGGGATGGGAGAAGATGTGAATGAAGGGAAGGGGTACGGCTAAGGAATTAGTTTCACTTTTTTGATCTAGAAAAACGTAGGGACCCATAATGCATGAACCAATCTGCCTTCAAAAGGAAAACATTTCCTCCTCATCCCTGGTGACAACCAGATCGGGTCAACATTCAGAACAAGAATTGTACACATTTCCATCAGCAGTGGTGCAACTGACGTGTGGGTCGGTATTCATATAAATTATTCCGTGTGCACATGTTGGCTGTACTCTAGTGGTTAGCCTCTTAGGTAATTTTTTCCATGGATAGGGATGTATGTAGTTTAACCTGGGCTATCTTGGTATATTTATTTTTTAGTTGATATCATGAAGATATGAATATATTTTAATAGAGTTTAGTGTACTTGTGCATGTTTTGTAGGGGTACATTTCCATAAGCGTGAATGTTATTCTGTTCTAAGAAAGCATTGAAGCCTTTTCAGAAGTCATCAACTGTTCCTGCAGTTACCACCTCCTGAGGTAGACTGTTCACAGGTCTTACGGTGAAGAAGCCTTGTCGCCTCTGGAGACTGAACTTTTTCTTCTCCAGACGGAGGGGGAGTGCCCCTTGTCTTTTGAGGAGATTTTACATGGTACAGCTTTTCACCATATCTTTTGTAGGGTCCATTAATATATTTGTATGGGTTAATAATGTTCTCCCTTTAGACTCCTCTTCTCAAGACTAAATAAGTTTTGATCTTAAATATCTTCTCACAACTGAGACCCTCCATGCCTCATCAGTTTAGTCGTCCCTTCTTCATACTGTTTGTCCTTTTTATGGTGCCCAGAACTGAACTGCATATTCCATATGAGGCCGAAGTGGTAATATTAATTCACTGTCCCGCAGGTCCTTGTTAATTTAATGCACAACCAGGCTTGGACTGGCGAACAGGGGAATCCACCTGTGGGCCACTAAACATGGTGGGACCTCTTGTATAAGTAGCACATGGCACAACAGACTGACAGCACTACATAGAGAGGCAGCCTACAGCATCTTAACCAACGTAGATGTCCATATAAAAAATTGGGTAGATTATTTAAGAAAATAACCAGTTTATTATTATAGATACATTAAAGGGAACCTGTCACCTCCCAAAACCATCCCAAGCTGCCAGCAGTACCTGCGTATAGCCAGCAGCGTGTTTCTGATGATGCTTTTCTTCCTGGAGGCAAATGCAGCAAAAGTACTTAAAACGTTGTTTTATCCCCTGCCCGACGCGCTTCTCCACACATGCTTGAAGTCAAGGGGGCAGCGGCCTCCTTGCTTCAAGTCACGGTAACCACGCCCCCTTCCCTGCCCTTTCGCTGTGACCCGACCTGTCACCACTAGGCAAGTAAAGTAAAATTCCTGGGAATGGTGGGCTATTAGGGTTTGTTCCCCACTGTGCTACGGTGGCCGCGCCATTGACAGGGCTCTTGAAGAGACACAAGTCAATGATGGTTCACTGGGATGATCGGGCGCAAGAGGCTTTCTCTGCTTTGAAGTCGGCCCTGTGTGGGTCCCCAGTTTTGGTCACGCCCGACATCAAAAGGGAGTTTATAGTATAGACCGATGCCTCTGAAGTAGAAGTAGGCCTCAGTTCTGTACTGTCTCAGGAGGTCAACGGGGAGGAGCATGTTGTCTTCCTCAGCAGTAAGCTCACCCCAGCTGAGACCCGGTATAGTATAGTGGAGAGAGAGTGCCTGGCTATCAAGTGGGCACTTGAGTCTCTCCGCTATTATTTATTGGGGAGAAAATTCCGCCTGGTGACTGACCACTCCCCTCTCAAGTGGATGAGCCAGGCCAAGGACAGAAATGCCCGGGTCACCAAATGTTTTCTCTCCCTACAAAACTTTACGTTTTCGGTGGAACACAGGGCAGGCCGGTTACAAGGAAACGTGGATGCCCTGTCCCGGGTACACTGTCTGGCTTATGTTCACCCCCTCAGGGTTGTACAAAGGGGGGGATGGTAAGTGACACAGTGATAAGTTTGGTTTGGGAAAACAGGTATTTTCCTCCCAGCATGTGCTGCTGGGATGATTTACAGCCAGGTGAGGTAAAATACTGGACTGGATTTTTAGTGCCGGTCTGGGTTTTGGCAGCACCTGGCTGTCCTTTAATAGGCAGCTGGGCTCAGAAGCCATGTCTGTGTGCTAGGATCTGAGACCTGTGCTAGGCTGGAGAGCTGAGACCCATGTGTCAGGGGAACAGGCCGCCTAAAGCCTGTATTTGGACTTTCTGAGGCAGAACTGCCACCAAGGTGACTTTTTGTTATATTAACTTGCCATTGGGTGTCAAGTAACACCAACACTGCAAAAGTGACGTTTTGTTTTTGGCACCATGTGTGAATAAACACTGAAGTTTGAATTACAAACTTGTATTTTGCCTCTGTACTGCGCCCGCTTATCCTAACTACCAGAGAGAATCCTCACACCATCTATAATTGAGAATAGTGGGGTGTCTTGCTGATCATGGGAGATAGGAGCAGTAGTGTTCATGTTTGGATACTAAAGAATGTGTTCTGTGGTTCTGGAGTGCGGCAGCTGTGATTTAGCATCTTTAGGGTCTAGGGTGGGTATAATAATGTGAACATATGTCACAGTAGCTGTGGTGTATATACTCTGATGATTGATGGTTAGGTGGTTTGTTTAAGGGAGACAAGTGGAACTTGTTTTATGATAGATGAAGGCCACAACCCGGCTTATGATGATAGGACATGATCAAAGATATTAAGACCATATTTATTATTGACTTGTAACAAAGATATTAAGGCCAGGGCTAGTAGGATGTCATATAATCAGTGACTTCAAAGACAATTTCAGGCTACAGACAGGATAGGCTAAAATTCAAACCATTTGAGAAAAGAAAAGAAATATTCATTGGTTTTATATTGGTATTATATTTATAGCCCATCCTATCTGTAGCCTGAAATTTTCTTTAAAGTCACTGATTATATGGCATCCTACTAGCCCTGGCCTTAATATCTTTGTTCCAATTACACTTTACAGAATAACAATGCCCAGTTGTGCTCATGATAGGTGGAGGTGACATGTATCTTCTTTTAATTGGTCACTAGGTGAGGTCCTTCACCATGTCTTAGGGGTATCCTCCTTAACAGAGACATTGCAGCCTTTTGACATGCCTCTTGAGACTGAACCTCTCCTGTAGGGCATCTTATATGACTGACAACAAAAAATGTAGTAACCTTTACCTAAGAGGATGTTTGCAGCATAGATGAGGAGAGCTGGAATGGTCCCTGTGTTTTTCTACTATTTGTCATGGAGTCATAAAATCAAGTAGCCATGTATACTGACAATGCCGTGGTATCTACTAAACTTAGTTTACAACGTATTGTGGATTATATTAGACATTGTTTTCGTTTACCTATATTATATAAAAAGCATGCTTGACATTAAAAGACATATTTCACATTCATGCACTTCAGGTATAGTAGAAATACAATGTACATAATAAATACAAAAGTCCCTTTTAGAAATCAACAGAAAAATGGCAGACAACACAAATACGAAACGCTAAATGCAATACAGCTAAGTGGCCACATCATTGAACACTGGGTTTTATAAACTACTATAGATGCATTATACTGCAATACTAAAGATACTGTCAAAGTGAGAGTCACGGTTCTCTGCCGTGTAGACTGGCTGCTGAATTGCGTGCTGGCTGCCGGCTTCTCTGGCTGTATGTTAACTTGTATGATTCCTGTGTTTGAGTATGATGTAAGGGTTAATGTTTCCCTGGTCTGAGTGTCTGAACATTAGTTTGCCTAATTAGGGCTCATGCATACGACCGTAGCCTGTTTTGCTTTCCACAAATTGTGGATCTGAAAAACACGGACACCGGCCATGTGCATTCTGCATTTTTCAGAAACGGAACGTCCTGCCCTCTATTCAACAGTCCTATCCTTATCGGTAATGTGAATGGGACATGTTCTATTTTTTTATGGGTGCCACGGAACGGACATACGGATGCAGACAGCGCACGGTATTCTGTCCACAAAATGTGGATCGGATGCGGACAAAAACGGTTGTGTGCATGAGCCCTTCAGTGGCGTGCTAAGGGGGGGAGGGGCGGTCCGCCCCAGGTGCCCGCTCTCCGGGGGGTGCCAGAAGCAATGAGCGCTTCCATTAATACAGCTGGAGCGCAGGGAGCTGGGTCCTGTCACTCTCTGACAGCTCAGCTCCCCGTGCTCCTCCCCTCCTTCAGCCCAGCAGCGCTCTGAATGATGAAGCAGGAAGACTTCTCCCCACTCCACCATTCTGCCTACAGGCACAGATCTCGCTGCTGGCCTGTGTGGGCGGAGCCTGCAGCCCGGAAATCTGCATAAGTCTGCCCACACAGTGCTGCAGAGCGATCTGTGCCTGCAGGGAAGAGAGGTATGTGAGCTTCAGGAACAAAACTAGGTGAGTAGTTACTGTGTTTTTTTATTGTTTGTTTGTTTGTTTTTTATACAGAGGGGGCAGAGAGGACTTTATTACTATGGAGGGGGCAGAGAGGACTTTATTACTATGGAGGGGGCAGAGAGGACTTTATTACTATGGAGGGGGCAGAGAGGACTTTATTACTATAGTGGGGGCACAGAGGACATTATTACTATGGAGGGGGCACAGAGGACTTTATTACTATGGAGGGGGCACAGAGGACTTTATTACTATGGAGGGGGCACAAAGGACTTTATTACTATGGAGGGGGCACAGAGGACTTTATTACTATGGAGGGGGCACAGAGGACTTTATTACTATGGAGGGGGCACAGAGGACTTTATTACTATGGAGGGGGCACAGAGGACTTTATTACTATGGAGGGGGCACAGAGGACTTTATTACTATGAAGGGCGCACAGAGGACTTTATTACTATGAAGGGGGCATAGAGGACTTTATTACTATGGAGGGGGCACAAAGGTCTTTATTACTATGGAGGTGGCACAGAGGTCTTTATTACTATGGAGGGGGCACAGAATGCATTTCTACTATGGAGGGGGCACAGAGAGTATTACTAATATGAAGGGGGCACAATGGGCATTTCTACTATGGAGGGGGCACAGAGCCAGAGGGCATTACTACACTGAAGGGGGCACAGAGAGTATTATTACTGTGAAGGGTGCACAGTGGGCATCATTACTGTGAAGGGGGCACAGTGGGGATTTCTACTATGGAGGGGGCACAGAGGACATTACTAGCACAGCGGCCATTACTACTATTAAGGGGACACAAGGGGCATTATTACTGTGGAGGGGCACAGAGGGCATTACTACTATTAAGGGGGCACAGCAGGGATTTTTACTGTGAAGGGGGCACAAAGAGGGAATTACAACTGTGAAAGGGGCACAGAAAGGGCATAACTACTGTGAGGGGCACAATGTGGGCATAACTACTGTGAGAGGGCACAATGTGGGCATAACTACTGCGAGGGGGCACACATCTGTACAAAACTACTGTGAAGGTTGTACAATGAGGGCAATACTACTGTGAGGGGGTACAATTTTTTTTTTAAAGTATTGGTGTGGGGGTGCCAGAGAAAGGACCCGCCCTGCGTGCCAAACACCCTAGGCACGCCACTGGAGCCCTTACTCGGCTATTTAGACTTGTGGCGGTCTGTCTAAGTGTGCAGGATGCTTGCTATGGGTCTGCTTTCATCATGTGGTATGAGCAAGCTCCAGTCTCCTTCAGCATGTGGAGTGAACTTGCTCTTGCTGTTGTCAGCAGGGTTTGTGCGCTCTGCCATTATCTTCCAGTCTCATGAGTATGGCGCTCTGCTATTCTGTTCTGAGCAGTGTGTTTGTGACTTTGGCCCTGATTCGTGTGGTCAGCCTGATTGTTCATTCTGTCACATTCAGGGGTTAAAGGGAACCACTAAGCTTATCACAATCATTCGCAGACAAAAATTCGGAACACATAATAGGTAAAAAAGAAAGGTTCAACAATATTTAAAAGTACAAGACATAATCAGAATCAATTTGGACATATGGGTAGGGACAGTGGTCGTGGAGATTAGCTTTGCACTGCTCCCTTACCATATGTCCTGTTTTATTCTGATTTAGTTTATGTATTATACTTGTAACTATTGTTGAATAAACAAATAATTTTTGCCTATTCTGTGTTCAGAAGTTTTGTCTGCAAGCGATTGTGACAGGTTCAGTAGTTATCCTTAACCCCTGAATGTGACAGATACGCTACCAGACCTCCCAAGTGTCCCTCTTTTGGAGGGACAGTCCTTATTTTTGACCCAAGTCCCTTTGTCCTTCTTTGCTCCTTAAATGTCCCTCTTTGCTCCTTAAATGTCCCCCTTGAGGTATAGATTTGCATTATTACATTCATAATATTGACCCAGAAAGTGTTTGTCTGGTTCCTCTATTTCATTATTTGATGCAGTTGGGATTTTAGAAATGTCTATATTCAGATTATTTCTGCCCCATTTCATAAGAGAAAACTATTGCAGTGTATACATATGCAGGAAGAATTGATCTTTCACACAATGAAACACAAGTGTCTTTAACCATCCAAAAAGTTGGGAGGTATGCACTAGACTTAGGCGCGTACAGAAAAATCACTGGGCCCCATAGCAAGAATCTGAATTGAGCCCCCATGTACAGATGCCCAGATCCGGCTGGGCATCTGTACATGTGATTTTTGTTTTTTGTGTTCCTATGACGGAGCAGAACAGTGAATGTCACTGATATACACCTCAGCTGCTACAGAACATTATAATAGTGATAAAAGAACTATAAGTCTCATCATGATCAGTTTAGGCCTGTTTCACACTGCAAGCTGTCCCGGCAAATTATAGCCTGCGTGAGCTCTCTGAGTTCAATGAAATTGGCTGTCACTCCAATAGCCTCTAGCAATGTTGGATCCAGAGAGCTACGGCAGGTTGTTCTCTGCCAGAACACTTTGCTGGAACTACTGCCAGCAGGGTAAAACAGGGGAAAATTAGTGGGCAATATATGGATAGGTGAAAGCAGGGGTGCAACTAACCTTTCTGCTGCCTGAGGCAAAAAATGAACCCCCATGCCAATTTCTTAACCTAACCCCTTTGCCACAATGAAAACACTCATTGCCCAAGGCCCTTCTGCTGCCCCCGTCTTGCCCCTTCCTGGTGCTGCCTGAGGCGATCGCCTCACCTGGCCTCATTGGTGGAGCACCCCTGGGTAAAAGAGGAGAGAACTACAACTCCCAGCATGTATGGGGTGTTATTATGGAACACAAGCTGCCATATAACAAAGGGTGTATAAGAGGAAAGAACTACAACCCCCAGCACTACTAGACTGTTATTATACAGCATGTTGATATTTTAAGAGGAGAGAACTACAACTCCCAGCATGCCCAGACTATTATTGTAGGGCATCAGTAAACATTACATAGAGGGAAATTCACTAGGACAAAACTACTACTCCCAGTATTAGAATGTTATGGGCTATTCCAGGACACCACTCACTTGTCCTCTAGTATAATTGGGTGTAGGGCTTTCCTGCAGTGCCGGGCCCTCTTTCTCCATGGGCCCCATAGCAGCTGCGTGGTCTGCCTCTTTTAGAGGTATGCCACTGACTACACTGCTATACTAAAGATACACTACACTAACACAGTGTCTAGTAAAGTACTGGAGGGGGGTTATATTTCACCCAGAATGCATAGATGGTTGCGTCAGCAAAGTGTAGTTTGCTGAGGTACTTGTTCAAATTTGTTTATTTGACTGGATTTTTACAGAATGGCAGGTAGGTTGGTAGTGGGACCTGCCATTCCCTCTCCACTCCAGTGCCACACTTTCCCCTGGCCCAAGGCAACCCTGGTGTAGCTGCTGGGCTCATTACTGAGAAGAATAAGTACAGGGCTGAGAGGCTCATTCAGTGCCAGTGCCCTGAAACTGTACGTTTGCTTAAGATGCACTATACTGCTGTACAAAAGATTCACTACAGTGCTTTACTAAAGCAGAGGTGTAGCTAGGCTTTCCGGTACCCGGGGCAAGGATTCAGTATGGCACACCACCACCCCCAGCACTTGCCACTCAAGTTTCTTAAATAAAAAAGCTGGACAATATTAGCGGCATGCAAAAAAAATGTGTATACTAAACTGCGCCTCTAACACTGCCCAATGCATAACTATACTTACCCAATCAACTTAGGGTTAAAGAGGAATGGCTTAAAATGTACAGTAACTTTTAATAATATCCTTACAAATATTTTTACACCTGTTTTAGGAGTAAAAAAAAGTCGGAAATCCGCTTTTTGCAACTATTTAGGAGTGGAAAGGGTGTGGTGGGACTCCGGCCCCAGCACATTTACTATCTTTTAGGCTGGAAAACTTGCGTAAAAGAGGAGTAAAAACTATTCAGGTCCCTGGACTTCTTCTACACCTGTTTTCAGGCACATGGTGTGCCAGAGGTGCACCTAATTCATAAATTATACTAATCTGCCAGCAGTGCAGAAGGGAAACAAAGATCGGCGCAAAAAGCCAGTCTTTGTAAATAAACCTCAATATGTTATCTGATGAATTCTACTATCTAATAGGATACACAGTGGTACAAATACACTTGTGATAAATGAAAGAACCAATTGGTCCTACCACATCCAGGGTTTTGCTGGCATGTTGGCATGATGTCCGCTGGATCCGGAACAAGGTCCCTGTGGTGATAGAGCAAAATGAATAACCTGTGCCTGCTAAATCCTTAGCAGGGGGCACTGTGCTGACCCTGCAAGACCTAGCCATCTCTATGGTATAAATGGCATTGCTTTCCCCTTAGTGCTACCACACAGTACCAATGCCCACATTGTGCCCACTCGCAGTAGTAATACCCACATTTTGCCCCCTCACAGTTGTAATGCCCCCACATTGCGCCTCCTCACAGAATTAACATCCAGATTGTGCCCCCTTACAGTAGTAATATCCACATTGTGCTCCCTCACAGTAGTAATGCCCACATTTTGCCCCTCGAAGTAGTAATATCCACATTGTGCTTCGTTCACAGTAGTAATGCCCACATTGTGCCCCCTCACAATAGTAATGCCCACATTGTGCCCCCTCATAGTAGTTATGCCTACATTGTGCCACATCACAGTAGTTATGCCCACATTGTGCCCCTCACAGTAGTAGTAGTGCCCATACTGTGCTCCTCACAGTAAAAATGCCCACACTGTGCCCCCTCATTGTAGTGATGCCAATCTTGTGCCCCCCCCCCTCAGTAGAAATGCCCACATAGTTAGTCCACATTGTGCCCCCTGACAGTAGTTATATCCTTCTTGTGCTCCCCTCACAGTCGTTATGTCCTCTTTGTGCCCCCCTCACAGCAGTAATGCCCATATTTTGCCCCTAGTGCCCCTCCAGCTCTATTAAGAAAGCTAAAAAACACACACACACACACACTCACCTGTTTCTCTGATGATCAGGCACATCCGGTGTTCCACAGCAGCAACACGATGCAGTCACCCACACATCGCAATGCTGGCTGTGTAGGAGGCTAATTCCCGCTCCTCCCAAATACCCAGCATCGCGCTGTAGATTCTGCTGAGGAAAGCTGGATCTTAGCGGAACGGTGATGCAGGGGGCAGATGGCTTTCTCTTCACCATTTAAATTAACTTGTAGAGTAGTGTATCTTTAGTATAGTAGCATAGTGTATCTTTTATACTAAAAAACACAATTCTACTGTACTACAGATACACTACCTGACTACACTAAAGTTACCATACTCTACTATACTAAAAGTACACTACTCTACTATACGTACTAAAGATACACTACCTAACTACACTAAAGTTACCATACTCTACTATACTAAAAGTACACTACTCTGCCATCTCCCCTCAATAGCCTCCCTCCTCACCCACCTTCTGTATTTTTCATAGACCCTTTAGGTCCAACCATTGCGCCACTTCCGACTGTGTGGAAAAAAACCGCACAGAATCATTGTGTACCACTCTCAATTTAGCAGGATATAGCATTGAATAGGTAATCTTTGCTGCAATCAATCTTTTTTTCACTTCAGAAAAAGATCTTCTCTTATTTTGTGTCTCACGCGAAAAATCGGGGAAAATTGATATCAGATTACCATTAAATTGTATATTTTCTACTTCTCTTTTACGTCTAAGGACCCAATCCCGATCCTTTGAACAGACAAATTTTGCAAGGATTGCCCTGGGAGGGGCCCCTGGAGGTGGTTTTTTAAAAGGGATTCTGTGGGCTCTTTCCACACAAAAGGTAGATACATCATAATCAGGTCCCAGACTTTCTACCATCCACTTCTGTATGAAAATCGACGGGTTATCGTGCTCTACCCCTTCTGGAAACCCTACTAATCGCAGGTTATATCTACGAGACCTATCCTCCAACTCTACCACTTTTCTTCTTAACCAAGAGCGATCTTCATCTACCTCCTCTAGTCTGTTCTTTAATAGATCATTCTCTACGGTGACAGAGTTGACTGCAGACTCCAATTCCTTCACCTTTAATCTCAGCTTTGACATTTCATCTCTTATTATAGTAACATCGCCTTGAACTACTGACAGGGAAGAAGTCAACTCTGGTTTGGTGGTAGGAGTGAGAGGTTGATGGGTATTGTAAAATGCCCTGTCAACCATGTAGGGGGTCGGGTGGGGCTGGGTTTTAGGGAGGGATTGGCTGCTGTTCTCTGGTATCTGGTTTCGCGTGCTTTGCGTGCCTCTTCGGTGAGATTAGCGATACCTCTACTCATATGATATGCCGTGTAATATCTTATGTTGGAATGTGAGAGGGCTGGGAGACAGAGTAAAGAGGACAGTGGTCTTTGACCGTGTGGTCCGCCATTTGCCCGCAATTGTGGCACTAATAGAGACCCATGTAACAGTTGATAGGATTTATACATTGAAAAGGAAATGGGCCTCTTTGGAGTACCATGCTTGTTATTCCTCTTATGCAAGAGGTGTTAGTGTGTATATTCATCGAGGGACGGAATTCCAGCCATTAGATAGCTCCATTGATAAAGAAGGTTGATATGTATTTTTACATGGGTATTTGAAAAGACAGGAGGTGATATTGGCGTTTATTTATATCCCCCCCCCCCCCATTTAAAGCAACGGTTCTTTCTCATTTAGGCCAATATATCTCTACCAAAAATCATTGTTCTTTACTGGTGATGGGGGATTTTAATGCAGTCCCGGACCCTGAGTTGGATCGGTTTTCTACATTCTCTGGGCACGGTCGCAGTGGGTCCCCGTTAACTGCTGTGTGCCAGGAGTTGGCGCTGGTAGATATCTGGCGCTACCTATATGGTAATAAGAAAATGTTCTCATGTTTTAGCCAGTCATACGGATCTATGTCCCGTATTGATTTGGCTTTTGCAAGTTGGGACCTGTGCGGTCGGATCCAGAGGATGAGGTATGAACCCCATGGAATTTCGGATCATTCCCCAGTTTTGATTGTGTTTGTGGAGGCTACATCCGTAGTAAGAACTTTTAAATTGAATTCGCATTGGCTTGAGGTGATTGGAGAGCAGTCCCGAATAGACCAGGATATTCAGGAATTTTGGGGCTTCAACGTAGGCTCTACGCATATTCATTATGTATGGGATGCGTTGAAGGCCCATATTAGAGGTTTATATTTTAATAAAATTCATAGGTTTAGAAAGGAATCACGACAGAGGGAAAATCAATTGACAGATTTCATAAGGAGTCTACGGGGCGCACTGATTGACACTCATAATGAACATTCCATCACTCAATTAAAGGAAGCTAACTCTCAGCTTAAGACACTTTTATATAAGAAAGCACACCATAAGCTGTTATTTCAGGGCCAGAATCGTTTTTGCGAGTCTGGTAAAACGGGTAGGTTTTTGGCCCGTTTGGTGGCTAACCAGAGAGAGGAGGGTAGTATAAAAGAAATTAGGAACCTACAGGGAGTTGGAGTGAGATCTGCAGAAGAGATTAGAGAAGTATTTGTGAAATACTATTCTACCCTTTATGAATCTGAGTCTTCTCTTAGTCGTACCGATATGGATCTATATCTTCAACAACTGGCGCTCCCCCAATTAACTATTCAGGATAGAGAAATACTGGACTCCCCCATCCTTTTGGAAGAACTTCAAGCGGTTATTCCAACTTTAAAGTATAGTTCCTCTCCTGGACTAGATGGATTGCCCTTCGAAATATATAGGTACCACGCCAGGTCTCTCCTTCCAATCCTCCTTCGGGTCTTCAATGAATCTTGCGCGCTTGGCTCTCTACCGCCATCATTCAGAGAGGCAGTGATGGTGTTGGTCCTAAAGAAGGATAAGGATCCATGCGATGTGGGGTCATATAGACCTATATCACTTTTAAATACGGACTATAAGATCTTTGCTAAAATTCTGGCTTGTCGATTAAAGAGGGTTATAGCTGATCTGGTCCACCCTGATCAGACGGGCTTTATCCCGGGCCGCCATATCCAGTCCAGTATATATAGGGTGTTTTTGAACTTGTCGGTGGGGGGTAGTGTGGACCACTCCATCCTGTCATTAGACGCCGCAAAGGCGTTTGACAGGATGGAGTGGTCTTTTTTGTGGGCTACAATGTCTCATTTTGGTCTTGGGAACTTATTTTTGGGAATGACTCAAATGTTATATGAACAGCCGGTTGCATATATTAATATCAACGGTACTATTACTTCTCCTGTCATGATGCGGAGAGGGATGAGACAGGGTTGTCCCCTGTCTCCTCTCCTCTTCGCCCTCTTTATAGAACCGTTGGCTTGTCAGATCCGTTTAGAGAGGGGGATAGACGGCTTTGGGGTGGCGGGAGTCAGCGATAAAATAAGCCTATATGCAGATGACGTGATCCTGTTTTTAGATCAGGGTTGGAAAATCCTTCCGTATGTCATAGAGGTAATAGAATATTATGGTAAATTATCAGGATATATGATTAACTGGGCAAAGTCATCGCTCCTCCCGTTGAATCGGAAAGCCGTAGATGTAGGGAGCCGAGTTCGTGTTTTAGCTCCTAATGATACCTTAGATTATTTGGGGATTAAGATAGGGGCCCCTATAAGTAGATACTCTGAGCTTAATCTGACCCCAGTGCTGGATAAGGTGAGGACGAAGGTTGGTGCCTGGCGGAAATTGACATTGGCACAGATAGATCGAATCGCATTGATCAGGATGGTTATTTTGCCTATGGTTTTGTTTCCGATGTGTGCTTCCCCCATTTGGATAGAAGACATTTTCTTTTATAGACTGGAGACTTTGATTAATGACCTAATTTGGGGCAGGAAGAGGGTGCGTATAAAGCAGAGATATCTATGGTTGTCGGAGGCAGATGGTGGGCTGTCACTCCCTTTTTTTCGTGGTTATTATTTCTGTACACAGATTCAGCGGTGTTGTAACTGGAAACAGAGTTTACTTTCACGGTATTTGAATAAAGTCATGGATAAACCAATAGAAAATATTTTTTCATGTTTAGAAACGGGGGCTATGGGAGTGAGAAAAACCTTGTTGATCCCTTTCTCAATACAGAGGGTGTGGAATAGGCTGAAGGAGCTTCTTAAAGTTCCCGGCCCATTTGTTTTCACCCCTCTGTGGGGGAATGGGGAGCTGGAGGAATTTTCTAAAATTACAGAGTTTGGTTACTGGACACGTAATGGCATTAATAGGGTGTCTCACTTATTTTATTTAGGTCGATTTAAATCACCTTTGGAATTTGGGTTAATTGATACTTCACCATTAGATTTATTCATGTATGCACGTTTAAAGCATGTATTTGAAGCCTCTAGGAATAGGGGCCGTATATTTCCACAAGAGAATATTTTTTTCGATTATTGTGACGCTCAGAAGGACCAGAAGGTGAAACTATCCCGATTATATGCTAAACTCCGAATGGCACTGGCTATTGTAACACCTTTTAAGGCCCCAGGTAAATGGGAGCAAGAGTTAAATTGCCCCCCTTTACAGTGGCCTATTATTTACAGGAACGTGAGAAAGGTGTCAGTTTCCAGGGCTCATAGATTGATCCAATTTAAGATTCTCCATAGACTGTATTATACGCCCAAAACCCAGGGAAAGTTCCCTCAAAATAGGGATCGGGATTGCTGTTGCCCTAAATGTGGATATGTGAACGCTGATTTTGTACATATGCTTTGGAGTTGTAGTAAAATAAGAAAATATTGGGAAGAGGTTTTTTTTGCTTTACAAAAGGAATCCTCTATGAATTATAATCCGGGGATCCCGATAGTGATTTTTGGAGACTACACTTCGTAAACTGAAGTTCCCCCTCAGGTTAGGCGGATCTGGATGAGGGGATTGATGGTAGCGAAAGCTATAGTGGTCAGATATTGGGGCTCTGCTTCCCAGCCCTCGTCAAGGGAGTGGAGTTCATACCTTCAACAAATTAAAATTTATGAGGATAGTGATAGGAACCGGAGAGTTGCACGCAGAGCCACGTAGAAATATATAATGTAAGTGTTGTACGCTGTATTTTACGGAACTGAGGGGAACAGCAGCCAAGGGGGGGGGGGGGGGAGAGGATATTTATGATTCATAGAGTATATACATAGATGCGATGGATATGATGTTTATTGTTACAACTTATATACTAGTGTGATGGATATTTGTCTATGTATTAACTTTATGTTTTTTGTAAAATAAAAGAAAGAAAAAAAAAAAAAAAAAAGTACACTACTCTACTATATGTACTAAAGATACACTACCTGACTACACTAAAGTTACCATACTCTACTATACTAAAAGTACATTACTCTACTATATGTACTAAAGATACACTACCTGACTACACTAAAGTTACCATACTCTACTTTACTAAAAGTACACTACTCTACTATACTAAAAGTACACTACTCTACTATACGTACTAAAGATACACTACCTGACTACACTAAAGATACCCTACTCTACTATACTAAAAGTACACTACTCTACTCTACTCTACGTACTAAAGATACACTACCTGACTACACTAAAGTTACCATACTCTACTATACTAAAAGTACACTACTCTACTATATGTACTAAAGATACACTACCTGACTACACTAAAGTTACCATACTCTACTATACTAAAAGTACACTACTCTACTATACTAAAAGTACACTACTCTACTATACGTACTAAAGATACACTACCTGACTACACTAAAGTTACCATACTCTACTATACTAAAAGTACACTACTCTACTATACGTACTAAAGATACACTACCTAACTACACTAAAGTTACCATACTCTACTATACTAAAAGTACACTACTCTACTATATGTACTAAAGATACACTACCTGACTACACTAAAGTTACCATACTCTACTATACTAAAAGTACATTACTCTACTATATGTACTAAAGATACACTACCTGACTACACTAAAGTTACCATACTCTACTATACTAAAAGTACACTACTCTACTATACTAAAAGTACACTACTCTACTATACGTACTAAAGATACACTACCTGACTACACTAAAGATACCCTACTCTACTATACTAAAAGTACACTACTCTACTCTACGTACTAAAGATACACTACCTGACTACACTAAAGTTACCATACTCTACTATACTAAAAGTACACTACTCTACTCTACGTACTAAAGATACACTACCTGACTACACTAAAGTTACCATACTCTACTATACTAAAAGTACACTACTCTACTATACTAAAAGTACACTACTCTACTATATGTACTAAAGATACACTACCTGACTACATTAAAGATACCCTACTCTACTAAAGATACACTACTCTACTCAACATACACTATCTGTCTACACAAAATATACACTACTCTACCATGCTAGAGATACACTACAGTACTAAAGATACACTACATAACTATAATAAAAATACACTACACTGCTATACTAAAGATACCCTACTGTACTGTACTAAAATACATTACTCTACTACAGTATGTTAAAGATACACTACACTGTGTTACTAAATATAAGCTACATTACTGTACTAAATGATAAAAATGTAACTATTTGGGCATTTCATGTGTATCATTATAGAAAAAAAAATCTGCATCTTCTAGGGAGAAGAATTAAAGGTGAAATCACGTTTACACGTTGTTACAGATCTGTATTTTAGACCAGCCTTCCTAGGTCACATCGTCCTGTCTGTACGAGTCTGTTCTCTCCAGACAAGGAGATGCAGTAAGGAGACACCTTGTACAGAACAAAGAAGCTGCATTTGGGATATAATTAGAATATTCCAGAACTCTAAGGGGAGAGAAGCGCAGCTCACCTGCAATGTCTGCTATAACAACCCAGCTATCATTGCCGTTTGTTTAGATTGGTTGATATCATGTTACAGTCAACAGTGCAATTTTATAATATGAATAAGTTGACAACCATCAGAAGTTCAGAAGATTATCTAGGTCCCATGGCATTAAAGACAACCTCTCATCACGAAATGCAATGCAATCTTAAGACCGCATGTTATAGAGCAGGAGAAGCTGAGCAGATTGCCATATAGGTAGTTTAGTGGGAAAAGATTCAGTAAAACTTGTAATTTATACATTTTAATCCCTCCTTTTTCTGACTTCATTGTTCACAGGGGAGGGGATATCAATGACTGACAGCTATCTCTGTATATATACACAGAGAATGCTATCACTGATAACAGCTCCTTATGTACAGATATCAGTTACTGATATCTATCTCTGTATACACACTTGCACAAAGAATGCTATCAATCACTAATAACACCTATCCTGCGTACAGCTATCAGTGACTGACATTCATCTCTGTATATACAATTACATAGAGAATGCTATAAATCACTGATAACACCTCCCCCATGTACAGCTATCAGTGACTGAAAGTCATCTCTGTGTATACAATTACATAGAGAATGTTATCAATGACAAATAACACCTCCCCATGTACAGCTATCAGTGAATGCATAGAGAAATCTATCACTCACTGATAACACCTCCCTGTGTGCAGCTATCAGTGACTGACAGCTATATCTGTATACAAACTTATACAGAGAATGCTATCAATCATTGAAAACACCTCCCCACGTCCAGCTATCAGTGACTGACAGCTATCTCTGTATACACACTTACACAGAGAATGCTATCAATCACTAATAACAACTCTCCCATGTACAGCTATCAGTGATTGACAACTATCTCTGTATACACACTTACATAGAGAATGCTATCAATCGCTGATAACACCTCCCCCATGTACAGCTAACAGTGATTGACAGTCATCTCTGTATATACAATGACATAGAGAATTCTATCAATCACTGATAACACTTTCCCATGTACCGCTATCAGTGACTGACAGCTATCTCTGTATACACACTTACACAGAGAATGCTATTAATCACTGATAACACCTCCTCCGTGTACAGCTATCAGTGACTGACAGCTATCTCTATATACACACTTACATAGAGAATTCTATCAATGACTAATAATACCTCCCCATGTACAGCTATCAGTGACTGACAGCTATCTCTATATACACACTTATATAGAGAATGCTCCACTGATAACACCTCCTTGTGCACAGCTATCAGTGACTGACAGCTATCTCTGTATACACACTTACATAGAGAATGCTATCAATGACTAATAGTACCCCCCATTTACAGCTATCAGTGACTGACAGCTATCTATATATACACACTTACACAGAGAAAGCTTCACTGATAACACCTCCTTGTGCACAGCTATCAGTGACTGACAGCTATCTCTATGTACACACTTACACAGAGAATGCTACACTGATAACACCTCCCTGTGTACAGCTATCAGTGACTGACAGCTATCTATATATAAACACTTATACAGAGAATGCTATCAATCACTGCTAACACCTCCCCCATGTACAACAACTTGAAGTCAGAAAAAGCAGAGATATAAATGTATAACTTACAAGTTTTACTGAATCTATTTCCACAAAACTATATATCAATCTGCTCAGCTTCTCCTGCTCTATGACACACTGACCTTTTTGTTTTGCCTTTGCTCTACTGTGGGCCTGCCCTCCTGCTACCAACCCTCCCCTGCTGTACAGCTCCTGATGCCTTGCTGGTAGGAACACCATCTCTTTGGGGCCCATGTGCAACTCAATTGGCTACACAGGTAGTATGTTCTTTCCTTATGTATGACCCTGCAATGGGTTAATGATAAGGCATAATGCTAATAATAAAGCAAAATGAATGAAAAATGAAAAACTGTGTATATTTTCAAAAGTAGCAATAGCGTATGCAGTACTAGGAAAAAATATAGGACATTATGGACTATAAAGCTGAAGGAAACCTAAACAGGTACATTAAAAGTGAAATGTTCTCGATGGTTTCCTCATCTGATGATAAAAAAAAACAGCACTGAAACCTACTAAGATCACATACACGAGATAACACTCACCCAGAAAGGATCCAATCAGGATTACTACGTTTCCAAAGTCAGTCTGATTTATGCCAAACATGGTTTTATCTGAAACAGCTCTTAAAACTACCAACCCGATGACGAAGTTGAGATGGTCTACTTTACCAAGATATAGGATCTATTTTTACATCTACACAGGAATCATTCTGGAAGCCTTATTATCACACTGAGTGCTCCTTCCCTGCCATCTGATGTACGGCTGCAGTCCTGGAATCATCTCAATACACATTTGAGAAAGAGAGAGCCAAGTTTTATTGTGACATTTATTTCCCCTTGATCATTAAGTGATGTGCAGCTAGAAAGGAGGAGCCCTTTGGGACAGTGGCTGTGTGATGTCTCTTATATGGCCGGTTTGTAAGTTTTCCCATGACAGACAGTGCAGCACTTTAATCCCTTCCCTCAGGAGCTAGATTCCCATTGCTCTGATTCTTACAAATATTCATATATCTTATGCTGCTCCCAGGAGATCTTTTTGTTCAACTTCGTTCCTTCTAGATACGCGTTCAGATTTAAATACAAAATCTTTGTACCCTGTGATAGCGATCTATGTATTCTTTGTGCTATTCCAGATATAGCCGCTGTGTGACCTTATCAGCCCACCATGTACTGCTCAGCATTGCCTTTATTTCCCCCATTATTCATCTGCATTCTTTGCAAAATATCAGATAAATGTGAGGATTAGTTATCATTTCGACGACTTGAAATAAGCATTACATTCCATCATATCATTCTCTTTATAGCCATCATTGTTGGAAAAATCTTCTGCCTGTATTCTTCTACAGCTCTCGGTGAATGCGTCCAGTTCACCCAAAATTCTATCTGCCAGTTAAAACCACATATCAACACATATTCTTTCTTTCTAATCTGTTTTATTTTCTGATTGTAGATTTTTTTATTCTATTTCCTGGATGTAACTATGGGGGCAGCCATCTTACCTGAGCTGTTCTTAACAGGATTTAGAGAGGATTAAGAAAATTGCTTTACTGGAGCCCCATGGTCCGTAGACACAATGGTCAGGAAGGGACCTCAGTGACTTCTATGGGAGAGTCTTCTAGGCATGTTCTGTGCAGAGGTCATTGTACAAGGAAAGAATAGATAACATGTGACAATCACCTATCGTGAATGGAGGATCCTGTCTTATCTATACACATAGGTGATATTATTACAGGCAGGATTAGAATGACATATAAGCAGGGAACTGCAGTAAAGTGATCTGTGCAGGATTTTAAGGTTTTTGTAGATACTGAAATGGAAAATTTTAAATCACAAATTCTTAAATAAATTGTTAAAAATAAAAACGTAATTTAAACAATAGGTCGTTTTCTGATGACAGATTCCCTTTGAGAGCTACTTCTGCTTCTTGATCTTCTATCTATAAAAAAAATAATCACAATAAAAAATAAGATAAAAACATCCTACACGGTATGATAAATAAATGTGCGGATGTCCCTGGCCATATTCATGAAAAAAAAAAATCACAGAAATAAGGTAATAATGCACTTAATAAAATAGACGCAAGCATTATATATGGACAAAGTCCTCACTCTGATGTGATAAAATCTGAGACACTTAGCCAAGCCAATATATTTTGATCAAAACACATCTGTGCCGGCCTACCAAGCGCCAAGGTGGTCTCAGGTCAGGCGGGTCCTACGCTAAACCTACCTAAGCCATTGGGCTTCTATGCTCAGGAGAGCAGACGCCGCACATATGGTATGCTGCTCCTAGTTAATCTTCTATCTAAATATCTATCTATCTAATATGTGTCTAGTTATATAACTATATATTTATCCATTTTCTATTTATCTATTATCTATCTTTCCATCTATGTATGATTTTATCTATCTTTTATCTATTTCATATCTCTCTTTCTAAGGACCATACAGATGTATTTTAATCTCCTGTAAAATGGTCTTGAACAGTTTTGCTTATTCTTAGTTCTTCTAGAGAAGAAAACTTTGTATTTCAATGTGTAATTTTAATGGAATCGCACTGTAACCAGGCAGATAATTACATTATGTGTCAATTAGCCTCTTCTATAGGGATGGCCAATTGCTTCTTGAAGCTAACAGCATGTCCCAGATCAGGATAAGACTATGGAAAAAGGCCCCACAGTACAATGACACAATTAGTTTATATATATTACAAACCGGATTCCAAAAAAGTTGAGACACTATACAAATTGTGAATAAAAACTGAATGCAATGATGTGGAGGTGCCAACTTCTAATATTTTATTCAGAATAGAACATAAATCACGGAACAAAAGTTTATACTGAGAAAATGTACAATTTTAAGGGGAAAATATGTTGAATCAGAATTTTATGGTGTCAACAAATCCCAAAAAAAGTTGGGACAAGGCCATTTTCACCACTGTGTGTTATCTCTCCTTCTTCTTACAACACTCAACAGACATCTGGGGACCGAGGAGACCAGTTTCTCAAGTTTAGAAATAGGAATGCTCTCCCATTCTTGTCTAATACAGGCCTCTAACTGTTCAATCGTCTTGGGCCTTCTTTGTTGCACCTTCCTCTTTATGATGCGCCAAATGTTCTCTATAGGTGAAAGATCTGGACTGCAGACTGGCCATTTCAGTACCCGGATCCTTCTCCTACGCAGCCATGATGTTGTGATTGATGCAGAATGTGGTCTGGCATTATCTTGTTGAAAAATGCAGGGTCTTCCCTGAAAGAGATGAGGTCTGGATGGGAGCACATGTTGTTCTAGAACCTAAATATATTTTTCTGCATTGATGGTGCCTTTCCAGACATGCAAGCTGCCCATGCCACACGCACTCATGCAACCCCATACCATCAGAGATGCAGGCTTCTGAACTGAGCGTTGATAACAACTTGGGTTGTCCTTGTCCTCTTTGGTCCGGATGACATGGCGTCCCAGATTTCCAAAAATAACTTTGAATCGTGACTCGTCTGACCACAGAACAGTCTTCCATTTTGCCACACTCCATTTTAAATGATCCCTGGCCCAGTGAAAACGCCTGAGCTTGTGGATCTTGCTTAGAAATGGCTTCTTCTTTGCACTGTAGAGTTTCAGCTGGCAACGGCGGATGGCACGGTGGATTGTGTTCACTGACAATGGTTTCTGGAAGTATTCCTGAGCCCATTCTGTGATTTCCTTTACAGTAGCATTCCTGTTTGTGGTGCAGTGTCGTTTAAGGGCCCAGAGATCACGGGCATCCAGTATGGTTTTACGGCCTAGACCCTTACGCACAGAGATTGTTCCAGATTCTCTGAATCTTCGGATGATGTTATGCACAGTTGATGATGATAGATGCAAAGTCTTAGCAATTTTTCGCTGGGTAACACCTTTCTGATATTGCTCCACTATCTTTCTGCGCAACATTGTGGGAATTGGTGATCCTCTACCCATCTTGGCTTCTGAGAGACACTGCCACTCTGAGAAGCTCTTTTTATACACAATCATGTTGCCAATTGACCTAATTAGTGTTAATTGGTTTTCCAGCTCTTCGTCATGCTAAAATTTACTTTTTCCAGCCTCTTATTGCTACTTGTCCCAACTTTTTGGGGATTTGTTGACACCATGAAAATTTTAATCAACGTATTTTTCCTTTAAAATGATACATTTACTCGGATTAAACGTTTGATCTGTCATCTATGTTCTATTACAAATAAAATATTGACATTTGCCATCTCCACATCATTGCATTCAGTTTTTATTCACAATTTGTTTAGTGTCCAAACTTTTTTGGAATCCGGTTTGTACAAGAACAAGGCATTTATGTCTACACTAGAACCACACACTTCGCCAACCACTGCCGAGAACGAGCTGACGCCGATTCATTTAATTGAAAGTAAAATGTCAATTCATGTCAAGTGTACATTATGGTAACAAAAAAAATGCATTTTATTATACCAATCTTGGAGTCTTACTGGCATTTCAATTCTGTCTTGGCCATAATCCTAAGAATCTACTTATGCTAGACAACATAGGATGGGGCGCTGCTATAGGCCTTGGCATGAGATCTAGAGTTGGCACTCCTGAGCCTATGCAAAGGTGGCTGCACAATATACAGTTGCATTCCTAGTGTAGTGACCTTGGGGGTGATCAAGACAACCCCACTCAGTAGTCAGAAATCAAGGAGAGAAATGCAGAAAAATTTGCAGCATGGGCTTTTTCAGTAGGTATGACACTGGGGGCAGGCGGCTTACTCAGGTGTAAAAATTTAGTCTTGAGCATGGTTTACATCCCCCTATTACCTCCTCGCAAACAAGACTTTAAAACAGCCAAGATCACCATGTAGCCAATATTTCAGGCAATTATTGGAAACAAACCAAAAGTTCCTGAGGACGGTAATACAGTTGAGTTTAGGAGGGCAACATCGGCTGATGAGCATCAGATCATTATATACCTGGCCTCCCAGAGCAGCCGACCCACAGTTCAGATAATACTAAACTGGTCCCTGCGACTGGGTTCTGTGTCTAACGCTCCTGGGCCAGCTCTTCCTCTCCCAGCCACGCTGAGATCAACATCCGTCGACAGGACACATTGTGACCTGATCCCCAGCCTGTGATTTGTTGCAGTGGTCATGTGTGCCCCCATCAACAGATGTTGATCACAGCGGGGCAGGGAGAGGAAGAGCTGGCCCAGGACCGTTAGACACCAGGTAAATGTGATCTCCACTGCTGGTCAGCCACTCAGGGAGGTATGTCCAACTCTTGGACAACCCCTTTAAATGCTCTCTTCCCTTACAAGTGAGTTATACGTACATTTCTATGAATGTCCGATCATCTACCATTTGTGCAGGTAAAATAATCAGCATTTAAATGTTGTCATCCATAGATCATGTCAGTCACATCACATGACCACTGACCGTCTGATTCATCATCTTGTAGAAAAGATTATTCTATGTTTAAGCAATATTGGATATAAGCAATCTTAGAATTTGGTACAAAAGCGATAAGGTGCCTTCCGGAAATGATTATTTTATGTGTTTTACTAAGCGCCCCTATACAGACTAGACTACGCAAATGTTCACAGTCAGTGCCACGCCACGATTAAAATATTCTCATAATAATTAAAGAGCAATAAAAAAGAGCGGTTCCATGTGCTGGATCAAATTTTAGAAACCTGATTCTGTGTCGAATCCCTTTTAAATATTTTGCTTTCCAAAAGATGTTTCACCCCCTCCCTTTATTTGCCATTTCGACAAACAATTAAAACCCAACATTAAAAATAAATTGAATATTTTGAATAAATAATGCTGCAGAATCCCGACCGCTGATAAAGAGACTGCCAACCCGAAAAGAAGTTATTTCATTAAAAATTAATAATGCAAATTCATTTGCAGTTTGTTAATAAGTGCCTGCAGATACATCCGTTACCCCGTCGCACCGCAGCCCATTTATTGAAGAGATAAATTAGAGGTTGGTGTCAGTGTTTGAAAAATGTTGTTTTATTGGCTGTAATTTGTCATGTTACCTGCTGGGTTCAGCTGACAGGTAACCCACTACTTTAGGAAAAAAGGCTTTTTTTAGTGTCATTGTCAGGGGAATATCCTAAACATGATTTATACATCCCTGCACCGTGACAGCTCCAGGCCGGGGGGACAGAAATGTACTGATGTTGACACAGGGCGCTTAAAATGGAGAGTTTCTCTGTGCATAGAAAGTGAGCTCGTGTAAAAAGCAAGATTTCACAGCCGAGGGCCCACCCGGCATGTCTTATTATACCTCCTTCATCGAAAGGTAGAGCCGGAGATATATGGGGGACAAGACAGAAAGTAAGAGTAATTTAAAAGAAGCATGTAAAGAAAAATTAAAGGTGTACAAATGTGTGCATTTACAAGACATGTGATCCCAATTTCTAACCTTAGTGTCAGTACCAGAAGCTATTTTCCCAGTAAACCAGGGGCGTAGTTGTAGGTGAAGCAGGGGAAGCAGCTGCTTTGGAGCCCACCCAGGAGGAACGCTAAAAGACTTTATTGTCAGGGTCCCCTCTACAGTGTTATACAATGACATCAGGGGTGCACCACCAATGAGGCCAGGTGAGGCGATCGTCTCAGGCAGCACCAGGTAGGGGCAGGAAGGGGGCAGCAGAAGGGCCATGGGCAATGAACGCTTTCATTGTGGCAAAGGGGTTAGGTTAAGAAATTGGCATGGGGGGGCACCATTTCAGTTTTTTCCTCATGGAGCAGAAAGGCTATGTGCGCCCCTGAATGACATTATATACAGTGACACTGTAGGAAACGGACGGACCGGCTGTCGGGCCTCGTCTAAGAGCGCGATCTTGACTAGCCTCAGGAGTGGGAGTTGCACAGGAATCGAGAGTTGTGAAAAAGTTGCTGGGGGAGGGGGGCTCGTTTAAAAATTGGATGTGGAACCCAGTTATTTCTAGTTACGCCACTGTGGTAAACCATGATTGGCTCGCTTCTAACCTTTTTGCGTTATTAGGCTACTTTCACACTTGCAGCCGAGTGTTCTAGCCGGCAGGTCCGACAGACAATGGCGGCAATCAGCTGGACAAAAACCACTGATTCTCTGCATATTTGGTAGCAGCCAGATCTTTGCTATTCTAGTTAATGGGGACCGGTTGGAAGGTGACAGTATCCGGCAATGCCAGATCGGGAGAACTCCGGCAGACTGTTTTCTACCGGACCAGCCTGCCGGAAGCTCTGCCACAGATGTGAAACTAGCCTCCAGGTGCCTTCACACGTGACATAAGAGAAAGTCAGTTTTGTCATAATATGCTCCAAAATGCATGCATCGTTAAGAGTGGGTTCACACGTAGGTTTTTAACGGCCGTCTTTGTGCACATTTGCAGTTTATATGGCGTTATTTGCACCTGCGGTCTTTGCGGTCTTTTTTTGTGCCAGCTCCAGATGTTTCTGTGGGAAATATGAAACTCAGGACGCACAATTTGCTACTGGTGTTTTTTGGGTCTTAGAAACACAGTATGTTGAATCTTTTGGTGTTTGTTTTCTGGCGTTTTGACATCTCCTTTTCCACCAGACAAAAAATTTTGTTTAGCAAAAAACGCTAAAAAAATGTCATGCGGTATGGGAAAAACCACAAGCTGTTCTATGGAATTTTTTTAATAAGGAAAAGTTGCCTGACAAATTTGTGTGGCAAGGAGCCTTAATCTAATACTTTTGTCTTGCACCTGGATTAAATCAGCTGAACAGGCTAAGGCTACATGTCGACATGTGTCGCGCGACGCATAGAGCACAACTACACGACGACATGTGTCGCGCAACATTGGTGCCGCCCCAATGTCGTGCAACAATTTTTATAATGATAGTCTATGGTGTCGCACTGCGACCAGCGACATGCTGTGACTGCGAAGCGACATCGCGACACCATAGACTATCATTATAAAAATTGTTGCGCAACATTGGTGCTACAAAATGTCGCGTGACACATGTCGTCGTGTAGTCCTAGCCTGTTAACACTTTCCCATCCAATGTTTAATGTCACAATTTATTTTCAAAAATATCAAAGACCTATTTGAGTTTTGGAGTGCAGGATTTGATGATCCATTTCCCCTGTATCTCACTTAGTCTATATGCACACGACGACCGTATGTGTTTTGCGGTCCGCGATTTGTGAATCCGCCCCCAATTTTTGCGGATCCGTTGTAACAATGCCTAAAATGGACAAGAATAGGAACGGACACACGGTGTGCTGTCCGCATTTTTTGCGGATCCATTGAGATGAATGGGTCAGCATCCTATCCGCAAAAAAAACGGAACAGACACAGAAACAAACAACGTTAGTGTGCATGTAGCCTTATCTTGTATTTGTAAAATTGACTTACATTTATTCACCAGTCACATCTGGAGATAAATTTTGAATTCTACTGGTTTCCTGCCATTAAAGAGCGGTACATTATGGAAGCACAGATGACAGTTAAAGGGTGCTTTCACACGTATAGGTTTTAGCTATACCAGCCCAGATGTTAGCTTAAGGTCTATCTATGGGAAATTTGAAATGCAGGACACACATATTATTTTTTTCCTGATGTTTAAGGGTACTTTTACATTTGCGGCAGAGGATTCGGATCCGGCAATCCGGACGCAAACGGATGGCATTTGCCAGACCGATCCGGATGCAGATCTGTCTGACAAATGCATTGAAATACCGGATCCGTCTCTCCGGTGTCATCTGGAAAAACGGATCCGGTATTTATTTTTTTACAGATTTAAAGGCATGCGCGGACTGGAAGAACGGATCTGTCAATACGGCAATTTTAAAGCCTGATTCGACACTAATACATTTCAATGAATTCCGGCAAGTGTTCAGTATTTTTGGTAGGAGAGAAAAATACAGCATGCTGCGGTATTTTCTCCGGCCAAAATACGTAAGAGGGACTGAACTGATGCATCCAGAACGGATTGCTCTCCATTCAGAATGCATTAGGATAAAACTGATGAGTTCTTTTCCGGTATAGAGCCCCTAGGACGGAACTCAGTACCGGAAAAGAAAAACGCAAGTGTGAAAGTACCCTTATGTTAATTAGCAGGTGGTTTGTCTTTCTGGCTTCTTTTCAAAAATGCAGCATGCAGTAGCTCTAGGTGTTTTCTCAGGCATTTTCACATCACCTTCTCTATGGGGAGAAAAATGCCATGAAGTAAGATGCCATTAAGGCCTCATGCACACGACCGTTGTGTGCATCCGTGGCCGTTGTGCCGTTTTCCGTTTTTTTTCGCGGACCCATTGACTTTCAATGGGTCCGTGGAAAAATCGGAAAATGCACCGTTTTGCAGCCGAGGCCGTGATCCGTGTATCCTGTCCGTCAAAAAAATATGACCTGTCCTATTTTTTTGACGGACAACGGTTCACGGACCCATTCAAGTCAATGGGTCCGTGAAAGAACACGGATGCACACAAGATTGGCATCCGTGTCCGTGATCCGTGGCCGTAGGTTGCTTTCATACAGACGGATCCGAAGATCCGTCTGCATAAAAGCTTTTTCTGATCTAAGTTTTCACTTCGTGAAAACTCATTTCCGACAGTATATTCTAACACAGAAGCGTTCCCATGGTGATGGGGACGCTTCTAGTTAGAATACACTGCAAACTTTGTACAAGACTGCCCCCTGCTGCCTGGCAGCACCCGATCTCTTACAGGGGGATATGATAGCACAATTAACCCCTTCAGGTGTGGCACCTAAAGGGGTTAATTTAGGTGCCGCACAGCCAGGCGGACACCAAAACGACTTTTTTTTCATGTCCGTGGATCCTCCAAAAATCAAGGAAGACCCACGGACGAAAAAACGGTCACGGATCACGGACCCACGGACCCCGTTTTTGCGGACCGTGAAAAAAAACTGTCGTGTGCATGAGGCCTAAGAATGTGATAAAAATTGCAGGTGTCCCCCAAAAAAAAAAAAGAAAAATAATGCAGTTATGCTGGCATTTTTTAGTGTTAAAAGAAATGGTAGACAAACTTTGTGTGTTTATGGGACCTATAGGGCAGTTTCACACTAACTATTTTGTGCAGAAAATAATTTTTTTAGCAGCATTTTTTGTGGAGTTTTCCTGTGTGTACAGTGAAAAATGCACCGTTCAGATGTCGGCCAATAGTAAAATATAAAATGTCCTACAAATACTGTGTTTTTTGGTGTTTTATGAGTAGTTTCCTGGTGTTTTTTGTTTGTTTTATTGTGTTTTCCTATAGATTTTCCTAAAAACCCTACACCCAAAAAAGTTTGTAAAAAAATGTATACATTTCATGGCAATAAAAAGAAATGGGAGAGTTATCTAAATTGGTGCAAACGAAAACTGGCTTAGTTGCCCATAGCAAATCAGACTGATCTTTTAATTTTCCAAAGGAGCTCTGAAAAATGACAGATTAAATCTTATTGGTTGCTAGGGGCAACTAAGACAGTTTTTGCTTGCACCAATGTTGATAAATCTCCCATTTCTTTTTATAAATGCCCCCTCTCCCCAGTATAGTCTTGCAGTACCCAAAAGTGATGACATATGAGGTCATTTACGAACAGATATATGCAGAATATACGGAAAATCTGCAATTTATTTCCCGCTCACTCCAGGTCTAAAAAATGGGACATGACATGGGCGAGGAAGGGGACAGGTCAGGAGGCCTGCCTCATTCACTATTTTCTATGCCTGGTTTAGGCGTAGAAAAAGGTCTAAATGTAAGACAGCTAGGAAGCTGTCTTACAGTTAGAATCGGTGGTGGATACGCAGGAGTTATGTAAAGGCCAGCGCCTCCTCATAACTTCAGCGAATCCACCGCCAGTGCAGGGGCTTATTAAGACCAGTGGCTAAAACTCCAGCCTTAATAAATGTGCCCCATAGTGCTCTGACCTCAGCTGAACATGGCTTGAATGCAGAAAGCTGCAACTGGATAGCCAGGAGCACCAATTTGTAAAGAAAAACAGTTAGGCCCCTTTCACACGGGTGAGTTTTCTGTGCGGGTGCAATACGTGAGGGGAACGTATTGCACCCTCACTGAATCCTGACCCATTCATTTCTATGGGGCTGTGCACATGAGCGGTGATTTTCACGCATCACTTGTGCGTTGCGTGAAAATCGCAGCATGCTCTATTTTGTGCATTTTTCACGCAACGCAGGCCCCATAGAAGTGAATGGGGCTGCGTGAAAATCACAAGCATCCGCAAGCAAGTGCGGATGCGATGCAATTTTCACGCATGGTTGCTAGGAGACAATCCTGATGGGGACCCGATCTTTATTTTTTTCCCTTATAACATGGTTATAAGGGAAAATAATAGCATTCTTAATACAGAATGCTAAGTAAATTAGGGATGGAGGGGTAAAAAAAAAAAAATTAAATTAAACTCACCTCCATTCACTTGTTCGCGCAGATCAGCTTGTCTTCATTCTTCTTCTTTGAGGACCTGGGAGAAAAGGACCTTTGGTGATGTCACTGCGCTCATCATATGGTCCATCACCATGGTGATGGGCCATGTGATGGCTCTGTGCATATTACATGGTCCATCACATGGCCCATCACCATGGTGGTGGACCATGTGATGAGCGCAGTGACATCACCAAAGGTCCTTTTCTCCCAGGACAAAAAAAAATCACAGAAAAAACTAAGATAAAAGCATCCTGCATGGTATGATATAGAAATGTGCAGATGTCTCTGGCCATATTATTGAAGAAAATCACAGAAATAAGATAATAATGCACAGTAGTCTCGTCTAGAAGCAATGCCTCCAGGAGAGAGCTCCTCCATAATGAGTGATCTGTTTTGTGCATGAAGTCTAAGGCCTCTTGTACACGAACGGGTCCGCAATACACGGGTGCCGTTCCGTGGGCATTCCGCATCACGGATGCGGACCCACTCACTTTAATAGGTCCGCAAATCCGGAGATGCGGAATGGTGCGGAACGTAAGCATGGAACCCTACGGAAGCACTACGGAGTGCTTACGTGGGGTTTCGTCCTGTACTTCCGTTCCGCAAAAAGATAGAACATGTCCTATCTTTTTGCGGAACGGCCGGATCGCGGACCCATTAAAGTGAATGGGTCCACGACCGGCTGCGGCTGCTCCGCGGACTGTGTTCGTGCATTGCGGCCTGCATTATGTGGGCCGCAGCACGACCATGGGGCGCACACGTTCGTGTGCAAGAGGCCTAACGCAAACCTTTTAGTGGATTTTATCAGTCATGTCTTATTAAAAGAAGATTTATGGTTTAAAATCAAGGATTACTAATTTATCCAGAGTGTGGTTTTCACAGGACAGTCCCTTTAAACGAAACTAGTGAAAGTAACGCTGCTATCGAAAATAGCGGTGAGTAATGAACAGTGTTAGATGTGCTGATAAAGAGGTATCACTGAGGAGAGAAGCGCTTTCACGTTTGCTAACGAACATATGGTTGACCACTTTATTCTGTACGAACATATGGTTCACACTAAATTCAGCCCCAATGGTGGCATCCATATTGTAATTTTAAGGCATCTTCCCTGGTGAAGGAAAGGGAGTCATCGTGACAGGACAAGTAGTAGAAAATCACTAGTTATGCAGCTGTTATATTTTATCCAAATTTTATCGAGTTTCAAGTCCCATGCCTTGAGGTAGACGGCACGTCTGTTTGATATGTACATTATCAGCATGCTGAACTGAGGGGTTAATGATTGCGTGTCACATTGAACTAAGTTAATTCTGAATATTACATTTGGTGTGAACCTTACTACAGTTTTCAAGCTGTTACTAGAGATTTTTACAGCATAAGTACACTAAATCCCATAGAGACCCATGACAACTGCTGTGAATATGAAAACTAATTCACACCTAACAGAAAGCGGAAAGACTGCCTCCTAGTGGTGCAATGTATAAACTTCAGACCGGAGCCACAGTACAGAATACAGCAGAGTCCAATGACAGTATGGCGAAACTGCCTCTAGATAGAATATAATTGTACAAGCTTTCCTTTTCTGTGCTTTCTATTCATTGATAAAGTAGAGGTTAAAACATTTACTATATTGTGGACTGAATACAGATTTGAGGTGGTGATTGCCCTTAGGGCCTGCTCTCATGATGCCATGGACGTCCATTTCATATATATATATATATATATATATATATATATACAGACGTGGACAAAATTGTTGGTACCCTTTGGTCAATGAAAGAAAAAGTCACAATGGTCACAGAAATAACTTTAATCTGACAAAAGTAATAATAAATTAAAATTCTATAAATGTTAACCAATGAAAGTCAGACATTGTTTTTCAACCATGCTTCAACAGAATTATGTAAAAAAATAAACTCATGAAACAGGCATGGACAAAAATGATGGTACCCCTAGAAAACACAGAACATAATGTGACCAAAGGGACATGTTAATTCAAGGTGTGTCCACTAATTAGCATCACAGGTGTCTACAACCTTGTAATCAGCCATTGGGCCTATATATATGGCTCCAGGTAATCACTGTGTTGTTTGGTGATATGGTGTGTACCACACTCGACATGGACCAGAGGAAGCAAAGGAAAGAGCTGTCTCAAGAGATCAGAAAGAAAATTATAGACAAGCATGTTAAAGGTAAAGGCTATAAGACCATCTCCAAGCAACTAGATGTTCCTGTGAGTACAGTTGCACATATTATTCATAAGTTTAAGATCCATGGGACTGTAGCCAACCTCCCTGGACGTGGCCGCAGGAGGAAAATTGATGACAAATCTAAGAGACGGATAATCCGAATGGTAACAAAAGAGCCTAGAAAGACTTCTAAAGAGATTCAAGGTGAACTTCATGCTCAAGGAACATCAGTGTCAGATCGCACCATCCGTCGTTGTTTGAGCCAAAGTGGACTACATGGGAGACGACCAAGGAGGACACCATTGTTGAAAACGAATCATAAAAAAGCAAGACTGGAATATGCCAAACTACATGTTGACAAGCCACAAAGCTTCTGGGAGAATGTCCTGTGGACAGATGAGACAAAAATCGAAGTTTTTGCCAAGGCACATCAGCTGTATGTTCACAGACGAAAAAATGAAGCATATCAAGAAAAGAACACTGTCCCTACTGTGAAACATGGAGGAGGCTCTGTTATGTTCTGGGGCTGCTTTGCTGCGTCTGGCACAGGGTGTCTTGAATCTGTGCAGGGTACAATGAAATCTCAAGACTATCAAGGAATTCTAGAGAGAAATGTACTAGCCAGTGTCAGAAAGCTTGGTCTCAGTCGCAGGTCATGGGTCTTGCAACAGGACAATGACCCAAAACACACCGCTAAAAACACCCAAGAATGGCTAAGAGGAAAAAATTGGACTATTCTAAAGTGGCCTTCTATGAGCCCTGACCTCAATCCTATTGAGCATCTTTGGAAGGAGCTGAAACATGCAGTCTGGAAAAGGCACCCTTCAAACCGGACACAACTGGAGCAGTTTGCTCATGAGGAGTGGGCCAAAATACCTGCTGAGAGGTGCAGATGTCTCATTGACAGTTACAGGAAGCGTTTGATTGCAGTGATTGCCTCAAAAGGTTGCGCAACAAAATATTAAGTTAGGGGTACCATCATTTTTGTCCATGCCTGTTTCATGAGTTTATTTTTTTACATAATTCTGTTGAAGCATGGTTGAAAAACAATGTCTGACTTTCATTGGTTAACATTTATAGAATTTTAATTTATTATTACTTTTGTCAGATTAAAGTTATTTCTGTGACCATTGTGACTTTTTCTTTCATTGACCAAAGGGTACCAACAATTTTGTCCACGTCTGTATGTATAGTACTTTCGCCGGAAGGCTGTGACCTGTTCCAGTCAGCATACAGCCGGATATGCTGGCCAAAAGGACCCATTGTACAAAAAAAAAAAAAGTTTATTGCATAGTTTACATTACTATTCCATGTTTTTTTACTGTATATTACTGTATATATTGCATCTTTTTACTGTATATTACTTTAAACATATTTCATATTTTTTTTACTGTATACATATGTACATGGGCAGCACAGTGGCTCAGTGGTTGGCACTGGTGCAGGGGCGTACCTATAGGGGAAGCAGGGGAAGCTGCTGCTGCTTTGGGGACCAAACTCAGAAGAGGCCTACTTAGGGGGAGGACTAAAAGATTTTATTGTCGGGGCCCCCTCTACAGTATTATACAATGACATTATATACAGTGACACCTGTAGGAAACGGATGGAGGGGCTGCCGACCTCGTCTGAGAGAAGAGCGATCTTGACTATCCTCAGGAGTGGGGGTTGCACAGTATTCAGGAGTTGTGAAGTAGTTGCTGGGGGGGGGGGCCCTTTCAAAAGTTTGCTGTGGGGTCCAGTCATTTCTAGTTATGCCACTGCACTGGTGCCTTTCAGCGCTGGGGTCCTAGGTTCAAATCCAACCAAGGGCAACATCTGCATGGAGTTTGTATGTCCTCCCCGTGTTTACGTGGGTTTCCTCCCAGACTCCAAAGACATACTGATAGGGAACTCAGATTGTGAGCCCCATTGGGGACAGCTTGATGCTATATAAGTGCATAAACTAAATACATATTCCATGATTGTTACTGTATACATATTCCATGTTTATTTCACAGTATATTACTATATACATATTTCATATGTTTTTTTTTTTTCTGTATCTGCCTGAATGAGGCCAAAAAGAAACTGGCCTCTACTCGGGTGACTGGAACCCTATGAATATACTTAGCATGTACTAACTTTGGAAGCTTTTAGCCACACACACACTAACAGTACATCATTACCATGATATGAACAGAGTCTAACTCTCCAAGATCAGGTGTTCCCTTGTCTGGGATAAAAAAAAAATCTCTTTGTATTTTATTTATATGCATTTACCAACTCAAGAGGCTAATTTTTGGTTCTCCACTATCTACAATCCTTGACCAACCTCCACAAATTCACAATGATATATTTGTTTTGAAAAACCAGGACCTGGGCATCGACCTTTACTGTATGTGTATGGTTTTAGTGCACTGTATGACATTAATAATGTTAGGCAAAATATGCCTCTGGTATTTAGGCCCTGTGGTAAAATCCTTTTGTGCACTGGGGGCAGCATTACTTGCACCCTATATACTACTGTAATTTTATTGTAAGTGTGCACCTGTTTATCCTTATCCTTGTTTGTTTTTATACTGTGAACCCCACCCAATTTTTGCTGTCCCTGTCTACTGTACACTGGAACATGAGCACTGATTTATTTAGTGTATGCCCAGTGGCGTACATAGTGAAGTAAGGGCCCCATAGCCAGGTTCAAACCAGGCCACCTACACAGGACAGAAGGGTTTCTTCCTAAACCCTTTTCAATGACCCTTGGGCCATTTTCCCACCACTGCTTCATTTGCTAAAAGTTGTTCCTTTAGAGCAGGGGTACTCAAGTACTTTTTGTAAAGGTCCACATACCCGAGTCTGCCATAGGATGAAGGTCCGAGCTGCAAAACAAAAAAATATATAAGGACACCATTGGGGTGTAGCGCTGCATTATCATTTTTTTTTACAATAATCCATACCTCCAAGTCTACCTAATCTCCTTTCTGCCGACCAAACAGTAAGAATGTCCTTTCAGTGCCCCTAACAAAAATTATGCCCCTTTAATGCCCCTTAGACAGTATGATATCCCTTTAGTTCTCCACAGAGTGTGATACCATTGGTGCCCCCACACATTATGATGCTCCTTAGTGCCCCTGACACATTGCAATGCCTCCTTAGTTCCTACCCACAGAGTATGAAGACCCTAAGTGCCCCCTCATAGTAGTAATGCCCTCTCTTTGCCCCTTTCACAGTAGTAATGCCCTATCTGTGCCCCTTCACAGTTGTAATGCCCTCTTTGTGCCCCTTCATA
The DNA here is from genome assembly GCF_014858855.1 of Bufo gargarizans. Classification (NCBI taxonomy): domain Eukaryota; kingdom Metazoa; phylum Chordata; class Amphibia; order Anura; family Bufonidae; genus Bufo; species Bufo gargarizans. Next base: position 196,861,694 of record NC_058081.1, on the reverse strand, counting down.
GTAATAATCCCCATTGTACCCCCTTCACAGTAATAATGCCCCTTAATAGTAGTAAGTCCAATTGTACCCCCTTCAAAGTAATAATGTCCATTGTGCCGCTTAATAGTAATAATGCCCATTGTGCCCCCTTAATAGTAGTAATTCCCATTGTGCCCCTTCACAGTAATAATGCCCATTATGCCCCCTTCACAGTAATAATGCCCATTGTCCCCCTTCACAGTAATAATGCCCTCTGTGCCCCCTCCATAGTAGAAATCCCCATTGTGCCCCCTTAATAGTAGTAATGCCCTCGGTGCTAGTAATGCCCATTGTACCCCCTTCAAAGTAATAATGCCCATTGTGCCTCCTTAATAGTAGTAATGCCCACTGTGCCCCCTTCAAAGTAATAATGCCCATTGTGCCCCTTCACAGTAATAATGCCCTCTGTGCCCCCTCCATAGTAGAAATCCCCATTGTGCCCCCTTAATAGTAGTAATGCCCTCTTCGCTAGTAATGACCATTGTGCCCCCTTCACAGTAATAATGCCCTCTGTGCCCCCTTCATAGTAGTAATGCCCTCTGTGCACTGTGCCCCCTCCATAGTAGAAATGCCCATTGTGCCACTTCACATTAGCAATGCCCATTGTGCCCCCTCCACAGTAAAAATGCCTATTGTGCCCCCTCAAGAGTAGAAATGCCCATTGTGCCCCCTCAAGAGTAGAAATGCCCATTGTGCCCCCTCAAGAGTAGAAATGACCATTTTGCCCCCTCTGTGTTAAAAAAAAACCACACACACAGTACCTACTCACCTTGTCCCATTCCTGAAGCTCACAGTTCTCTCTCCCCTGCAGACACAGATCGCTCTATAGCACTGTGTGGGCGGAGCTTATGCAGATTTTAAGACTGCAGGCTCCGCCCACACAAGCCAACCGTGCGATCTGTGCCTGCAGGCTGAATGGGGGAGCAGGAAGAAGTCTTCCTGCTTCACCATTCAGAGAGCCGCCGGCCTGAAGGAGGGGAGGAGCGCGGGGAGCGGAGTGGTAAGTGACAGGGCCGCAGCTCCTTGCCCTCCAGCAATGAGCGCTTCCATCTGTATAGATATTGATGGAAGCGCTCATTGCTTCGGGACTGTTGCACCCCCTGAGAGATGGCACCCGGGTGCATGCAGAGGTCCGGACAGCTGGCAACCACGGTCCGGATTCGGACCGCGATCCGCCAGTTGAGTACCCCTGCTTTAGAGGGTAGAGACCTGATCAAGTTTTCACCTCCAGTAGAAAAGGAGATAATCCCAACTAAGACTGGACCCCTCTTTCTCTGGGTCCCCTAGCAGTTGCATGGTCTGCCGCTATGGTACTGACACCCCTGCGTATGCTGTATATGTTTATTATATATGTATAGTGTTATCCATGCACTGTATTGCACTATATATTCCTGGTATTCGCGCACTCCAGTGCTGTATGGTGTTATTATTTGGACATTGCATGCGTGGGACTGATGTTAAGTACATATTTATCTTATCTACCCTTCCGTTTAGAAACACATTAGGACAGATTTACTAATCCGTCGAATATTTATACAGCTTATCCAGGCAGGATAAAGATGTCTGATAAATCTGATGCATTTTATGACATGTTGGACACTTTTGTCTGAGTTTACATTACCTATTGGTCTACTTCCTTTTGCTATTAGAAATCATTTGGTTGTATTTACAGTAGCTCGGTAAATCATCCCTACTGTCCAGGGGCTTCCACAAATTTTGCATAGAACTCAGAGGGTTTGTGGCAAGTTTAAAACCTATCCTCTATCCACGTGTGGTCAGCGAGGTTTACCAAGCACAGCGCCATATATTGTATGCTTGGTATCACAGCTTAATCCTTTTCACTTGAATGGACCTGAACGTCACAAAATCCTTGTGACCAATGGGCCTAAGTCACACTAGCGTTATTTGTGGAGCCGTCATGGATCTGCAAAAACGCTTCCGTTACAATAATACAACCGCATGCATCTGTCATGAACAAATTCTGTTGTATTATGTCTTATATAGCCATGGCGGATCCGTCATGAACTCCATTGAAAGCCAATGGGGGACTAATCCGTTTTCTATTTTGTCAGAGAAAACGGATCCGTCCCTATTGACTTACATTGTGAGTCAGGACATTTCGCTCCCAGGATGGACAGAAAAACGCTGCAGACAGCATTTTGGTGTCCGCCTCCAGAGCAGAATGGTGACTGAACGGAGGCAAACAGGCATTCTGAGCAGATCCTTTTCCATTCAGAATGCATTAGGGCAGAACTGATCCGTTTTGGACCGCTTGTGAGAGCCCTGAACGGATCTTACAAATGGAAACCAAAATCCTAGTATGAAAGTAGCCTTACCTAGGAAGAGGCCACAGTGCTCACTTCAGCACCATCATCACCAAACATCTTATCGACGGGGATGCCAGGAGTTGGACCCCCACCAATCAGATATTTATGACCTATCATCAATATTTAAATCCTACAAAAACCCTTTAATAAACTGTATACTTTTAAAATAAATACATGTAAGAGTGTTATATTGTAGTGTCTAGTCCACCAAGAGTTTTGGATTGCAGGATAAAACTTACCAGGAAAGATTAAAGGACCCTAACATGTATAGCTTGGAAGAAAGACGAGACGGAGGGGATATGATAGAAACTTTTAAATACATAAAGGGAATCAACAAGGTAAAAGAGGAGAGAATATTTAAAAGAAGAAAAACTGCTACAAGAGGACATAGTTTTAAATTAGAGGGGCAAAGGTTTAAAAGTAATATCAGGAAGTATTACTTTACTAAGAGAGTAGTGGATGCATGGAATAGCCTTCCTGCAGAAGTGGTAGCTGCAAATACAGTGAAGGAGTTTAAGCATGCATGGGATAGGCATAAGGCCATCCTTCATATAACATAGGGCCAGGGGCTATTCATAGTATTCAGTATATTGTGCAGACTAGATGGGCCAAATGGTTCTTATCTGCCGACACATTCTATGTTACATACTTTGCACCACATTTAATAAGTATTTTAGGCTTTTCTTCTGACTCATCTGAAAATGTGGCATAGCAATAGTTTGTGCCAAAATTATGTCACAAAGTTCTGCCTTAGGCTACTCTTCATATCTATGGCAGAAAACTCCAGCAGGCTGTTTCAGTAGAGAACAGCTTACTGGAGTTCTCCAGATCTGGCATTGCCGCATACTACCATCTTCCCATTGGACCCAGGGGTGCACCACCAATGAGGCCAGGTGAGGCGATAGTCTCAGGCAGCACCAGGAAGGGGCAAAAATGGGGCAGCAGAAGAGCCATGGGCAATGAGATCCTTCATTGTGGCAAAGGGGTTAGGTTAAGAAATTGGCATGGGGGGCGCCGTTTCAGTTTTCGCCTCAGGCAGCAGAAAGGCTAGGTGCACCCCTGACCGGACCCCTTTATAGTCATCAGAGATCCAGCCACTACCTGGAAAATGCCCCAAAAATCGGCCCGACAAAAACTGCTGCGCGCACACCTGGCCACAGTTGTGAAAGTAGCCTTAGAGTAAGCCAATGACTAGGTGGTATAAACTTAAACTAGACAGGCCAAATGTGCGCTAGGCTTGTGATCCAGCATCAGCCACTGTGATAAATTGGGGCGTTTTTAGACTGTCTAAAAATGAGACCGTATTAGTATATCTGCCATATACCACGTGCGGCATATTTGTGCCATAATTTGAGACTTTTTGAGCTTCTCGACACTTTTCCAAAGTGGCAATAAAAGAGAGCGGGATTTAGTGTGAGGGTACATGACTTCCAGCACCCTGCCCGATTTACGATTACTTATGCTCAGTTCTACGGCAACCCCTGGCCTGTGTAGATTTGGGCCAGAGACACACCTAACTTATTAAAAGGAATGTGCCTCCTAATCAACATGGGGATCAAGACTGGCATATGGGAATGGCAGTTTTGATAAATCTTTCCCCAAGTAGTTATTCTGCTCTGTAGTTTGCGGTTAGTTAGAAAATAATTCCCATAGGAAGCAGTAAAATTCACATAATGTATTTCCTGGCTATATAGCGCTGACATATTCAGTAGTGCTTGGCAGAGAATGCACTCACACTCATGTGAAGGGGAATCAAACAAGTTCCTTTGCACTTGTTTCCATTCTGTGTGATGGGCTCCAACATTTTGCCCCTTTCTGTCTCATCTCTAACTTTTGTCTTTCTCTGCTTCACACGTGACTCCCAGGAGCACTGGGCCTAGTACACAGATTTATGTCTGGACAGTCCGAGGAGCTGCACTTTCTTCGCTAGAGATGATGCGCCTCAGGTTATAGATAGTTTAGATCCTGCTCCTCGCTCCTTGGTGAGAGGTCCATCAATATCCAGAGAAGCCGGGTGCGAGAGGCCCTTACACTCCGTCTATATCTTCACCCACATTACAGCTTCCAAAGATTATTCTTCCAAAGGGCGGCATTCCTTGGTATGGTATAAATCAGGAAAGATGAAGGAGGAAGGGCAGAACCATTTTTACAAGCTCCCCTGGGGACTCGGGGTAGGGATTCACTCGGTTTTGGCCGTGTAATGATGTACACTGCAGGCTGGGGACATTTCCTCTAATCCATCTTTGCTGGGCTGGAAATATATAATAGAGAGCGTGGACTGCGTTATTCACTGAGACCAAAATATCCTTGTATATATCCTTTTTTTTTCCTTTTTACTAATTAGCTTCATATTATTCCTTCATCATGTACCTTACAGTGGAACCCTCTGGCGTGTTCTGCTTTAGAAGGTAATTGATGGAATGAAACTATTTCTGAGGCTTGTTAAAATGGCTATTGTCATTAGTATTTTACAGAGGAGAGATAAGGGAACTTAACTCTTTTCTACCAAGAGTTAGGTATATTGACACAAACATTTCATTGGCATGTACTTTACATACTGTACACGTTTAATGTCTACCTGGGAGCACAGTAACACTTTTATGTATTTATATACTTAGTATCGTCACATGGGGATTTAGGCTTCATCAAAGAGGCATGGGCACTCAAGTGCCAGCCTTCTTCCCATCACCTGTTGCATTAAAGGGGTAGCGGAAAGTATGAATATTATCCCCTATCACAGCACTTGGCTATTTCCAGCAGTCCCCCAGAAAATGAATGTAGTTGCAGGGCGCATGCTCGGCCTGCCACTCCATCGGGACAGGAACATAGGACCCCTCTTCCCAGGATCAGTGGGGGTCTTGTGGATAGGGGATAACTTTCATACTTGGCACAATCCCTTCAAATAATTATTTTTTCCATTTTCCCCCTATTCCTTCAGGTTGCAAAGATGACAGTGAGACCCTGTGACTCCTTCCAAGGGAGGGGTAGACATTCCATATGCAATCATATTGACTTTCTGTGGTGCCCTGTAGTTCTGCAGTGCCACAACGGATTCATACACATGGAACCGAAGTACATTATGTCGCCACAGAAGTCTATGGAAGTCCTATTATGGTTATCTACAACTCAGAGGTTGGACAGAGCGGCATCCGGCTATGTGCATGACGCCTGTTTGTATTAAAGGGAACCTAATACCATGAAGTGCAAGGCTCTTTCTATGCTTCGTCATGTGGGGGGTCCTATAAGTGACCGATAGCTCGGATTCACTAAACATACAAAGGTAGATGTCAATCAGTGTGTAGGACTGCCCACATGACTCCTAAGCATAAAAAAGCAGAAGTTTCATGTATCCATTTGAAATGATACTGAATCATTTCCCATAAAAAATATATCTGCTCTATAATCTAATGCTTGTAGGATACTCTGTATTTCCTATTATGTATACCACAGACGCATACAGGTGCATCTCAGTAAATTAGAATATCATTGAAAAGTGAATTTATTTCAGTAATTCAATTCAAATAGTCAAACTCATCTATTATATAGATTCATTACACACAGAGTGATCTATTTCAAGCCCGTATTTCTTAATGTTGATGATTATGGCTTACAGCTAATGAAAAGTCAATATCTGAGAAAATTTGAATATTATATAAGACCAATTAAAAATTATTTTTAATACAGACATGTTGACCTACTGAAAAGTTTGTACTGTATATGCACTCAATACTTGGTCGGGGCTCCTCCTGCATGAATTACTGCATCAATACAGCGTGGCATGGATGCGATTAGTCTGTGGCACTGCTGAGGTGTGATGGAAGCCCAGATTGCCTTCAGCTCATCTGCATTGTTGGGTCTGGTGTCTCTCATCTTCCTCTTGATAATATCCCATAGATTCTCTGTAAGGTTTATGTCAGGCGAGTTTGCTGGCCAATCAAGCACAGTGATACCGTGATTATTAAACCAGGCAGGGCCGGACTGGAGATATAAACCAGCCCTGGGAAAAGTTGCATACCAGCCCTACAGCATTGCGTCATTATTTATTTGTTTATAATAGGAGAAAGCATTCATTTTAAAATGCGTGTGTAAACACGAATATGAACTTTGCCCCACGATAGCTCTTTTGTAGAACCCCCATAAAAACTTACAATTACTTGGCTTGGCCCTTGGGGATCTCGGACGCCACCTCAACACTTTGGCCGGGGGCTCGGCGGAGCTGATGTTGTGTTTTATCCTAATGAGAAAGATTTCATAATAAGGATTTGGAGAAGGGGCAGAGGAATAGCAGAGCAGAGAGAGGCTGGTGCTGCTACTAGGGGGTCATACCATGGGGGAGTAATAAAGCCCACCATAATACCCCCCCAGTAGTAATAATTCTCCTTATAATGTGCAAAACATACCCCTTTGTAATGCCCCCAGTTGAGCTAATGTTCCCATAATGTGCCAATATAAAATACCCCTTCTCAGTGCCCCCGTAGATGACCCCCATAGTGCTCCCCCCTTCCCCATAGTACCCACCATAATGTGTCCCAGTATAAAATGCCCCTATACAGAGCCCCCATATAAAATACCCCTTCTTTTTAGCCTCAGTAGATGCTCCTATAGTGCCCCCCAATAATCTGCCAGTAAGATGTGCTCCCATAGATGCCCCCAATCATGTGCCAGTAGCCAGAGCCCCCCCATATCATGTGCCAGAGCTCCCATATCATGTGCCAGTAGCTGCCCCCCTTATGTGCCAGTAGCCGCCCCCTTATGTGCCAGTATCCGCCCCCTTATGTGCCAGTAGCCACCCCCCTTATGTGCCAGTAGTCGCCCCCTTATGTGCCAGTAGCCGCCCCCTTATGTGCCAGTAGCCTCCCTTATGTGCCAGTAGCCCCCCTTATGATGTGCCAGTAGCCCCCTTATGTGCCAATAGCCCTCTTATGTGCCAGTAGCCGCCCCTTATGTGCCAGTAGCCCCCCTTATGTGCTAGCCCAGTAGCCCCCTTTATGTGCCAGCCCAGTAGTCCCCCTTATGTGCCAGCCCAGTAGTCCCCCCTTATCATGTGCCAGCCCAGTAGTCCCCCCTTATCATGTGCCAGCCCAGTAGTCCCCCCTTATCATGTGCCAGCCCAGCCCAGTAGTCCCCCCTTATCATGTGCTAGCCCAGTATTGTACCTATATAAAAAAAAAAGAAAACACTAATACTTACCTCCAGCGATGCGATGAGATGCAGGCCTCTTCCGGCCTGTGTCCTTCGCTATACGGCCCAGGCGGCGCGATGACATCATCGCGCCGCCTGCACCAGCCTCTGATAGGCTGCCGGCCTAGTGCTGGCAGCCTATCAGAGGAACAGGAGGGGACACACCTCACCCTCCCCTGCCGCAGGACGGCAATACAGATAACTATGGATTTGAGCGCTTCCACAATGGAAGCGCTCGTCTCCTGCTCTGCCCTGCCGCCGGCCGCCACCACTTGACACCAGGGCCTCGGCCTTGCGGCACTCAGGCCTGCCGGCCTACCGGGAAATTTCAAGTCCGGCCCTGATACCAGGTATTTGTACTTTTGGTAGAGCAGGCAGGTGCCAAGTCCTGGAAAATGAAATTAGCATCTCCATAAAGCTGATCAGCAAAGGGAAGAATTAAGCATGCATTGACTTTGGACTTGATATAACACAGTGGACCAACACCAGCAGATGACATGGCTCCCCAAACCATCACTGACTGTGGAAACTTCACACTGGACCTCAAGCAAGACCTCAGGTGCCTTTGCACTCTTCCTCCAGATTCCGAGACCTTGATTTCCAAATGAAATGCAAAATTTACTTTCATCTGAAAACAGGACTTTGGACAACTGAGCAACAGTCCAGTCCTTTTTCTCCTTAGCCCAGGTAAGACTCTTCTGGCATCTTTGGGTCATCAGTGTCTTGACACAAGGAATACAACAGTTGTAGCCCAATCCCAGATACTTCTGTGTGTGGTGGCTCTTGAAGCACTGACTCCTGCTGCAGCCCGCTCCTTGTGAATCTTCACCAAATTCTTTAATGGTCTTTTCTTGACAATCCTTTCAAGGCTATGGTTATCCCTCTTGCTTGTGCACCTTTTTCTACCACACTTTTTCCTTCCATTCAACTTTCCATTAATGTCTTTGGATACAGCACTCTGTGAACAGCCAGCTTGTTTAACAATGACCTTTTGTGGCTTACCCTCCTTTTGGAAAAAAGTCAACTCAGAAGTCTTCCCTATGATTGTGTAGCCTACTGAACCAGACTGGGAGACCATTTAAAGGCTTAGAAAACCTTGGCAGGGGTTTTGTATTGATTAGCTGATTAGAGTGTGACACCATGAGTCTACAATATTGAGCTTTTTCACATTATTGTAATTTTCTGACTTTTGGGTTTTCATTAGCTATAAGCCATAATCATCTGTGTGTAATGGATCTATATCAGTTGTAGTTTTGCAACAGCTGGAGGGCTGCAGGTTGAGCATGCCTAATCTATAGAAAATACGAGTTTCACTTTTTTTATTGAATTACTGAAATGAATTAACTTTTCAATGATATTCTAATTTATTGAGATGCACCTGAAATGACAGAATGGCATGTAACAAGATACTGGGATGAAGCCCTGAGCAGTCAGTGATTAGATACTCCTACCAGATGGACTACTGGCTTTGGAAGTCTGTCAGGTTTACCCTCTCTGGGAGATTTGTAGTTACATAATCTGGAAGATTATTAAGTAAGTATAAGTGTTGGTCACACATGCTAAAATCAGAGAACATAACTCATACAATGTATGAGAAATGCTTTTTTTTTTTTTCATATCAAACAGAGTATTCCACTAGGAATTTGGAGGTTATGTCCTTAGAATATGATCATATTTGTCTTGTTTTATGTGATAGCACAATTTAGTATGTCTGGGCCATGATTTGTTTTAAGTGGCTGTGATTTCTCCGAGGAGACCCTCTCCCTACTCTCTGCCAGCACTAATTTCACAGTCTTAAAACAACTCAGGCAACAAAAGGAATTGGTAATGAACTGCCACTAGATACTATTGTTCCTTCTACTAAGGGAAAGATGTTGCTGTGCCAAGCTTATTAAAAATCACTTCTCAATTAGGGTAGTTACACATTTTAACCATTCATGAGTTGTTAGAATACAGAGAGGTGATGAATTCATTCCTTTCAGGGTAAAATTAATTCTGTCATTTGAAGGGACGGTCAGTGACATCGACTAATGTACTAAAGATTTGCATTCACTGCCATATGATGCGTTAAAGTGTGACTCCACTTAAAAAAAGGTGAGCCTCATACAAGGTGTTTATGAAGTTTTGAATAATGTATCTTTAAAACAAAAGATTTTCAATTATTTTTGCCCATACCCCACCACAAAAGTGGTGAGTGTTTTAGTAAAGGGAGAAAAGTCAGAAATTTTGGCACAAAATTGGACTTGAGCCAAAGTTTACAACTTTTCTACACCTTAAGACTGGCGTAGATCTTTGATATATTGCCCCCAAAGTATTTAAAATCCCTTTAACCCCTTCCTGACATCCACCGTACATGTACATGATGAGTATTTAAAGATAGCACTCGCTGAGGAGATGATCAGGCACCATAGCCACCAAGAGCATACACTCAGTGGCAGAGTATGTGATCACAGATAACGCTCATCACTGACTTTTAACCCCTCAGTTACAGTAGTCAGTTGTGGCATCTGAGTGGTCAATTATCGGGAGCACTGTGCTCCTGGTGACTGAACAACACCCCCACAATAAGGAGCAGTTCAGTTACTATGACGGCCTCAGGCCTTCTGAAGGCTCCAAGACCTGCCATATCGAAGTTCCTATTGCTCTGATTCTCTCATAGGCTGCAATGGTAAATCACTGCAGTCTATGGGAGATGTGATCAGACGTTTAAAAAAAAAAACATACCCCTAAGAATATAAATATTTAAATCACCCCCTTTCCCTATTTTAGAAATAACCAATGTCACTTCATCCCAAAATGCAAGCACTATTAAAATATAAAAGTATCCTGTAGAATCAACGACATAACAGAAAAAAATCAAAATGGCTGTTTGGTTGCTTCACTTCCTAAAAAAAGGAGTAAAAATGTATCAAAAAGTCATAGACATCACCAAAATGGTATCAATAAAAACTACAAATCACCCTAAAAAAATTAGCCCTCCATAGATATAAATATATAAATGTTATGGGGGTCAGAATATGGCGATATAAAAGTTTTGTTTTTTATTTTTTTAATTATGAAAAACAAGAAACTATATGTGGCATTGCTGTAATCATATTGACCCAGAGAATGAAGGTAACAGGTCAGTTTTACAGCATAGGGAAAGCTTAAAAACAAAACCAATAAAACTATGGTGGAATTACATATTTTTCTTTCCAATTCCATACCATTTAGATTTTTTTCCAGCTTCCCGGTATATCATATTCAGTTTTAAAAGGTGCTACTAGAAAGTACAACTTGTCCCGCAAAACAACAAGCCCCTTGTCCCACTGTGCGAATGGAAAAATGAAAAAGTTATGGCTTCAGGATAGCAGGGAATAAAATGAAATCAAAAACAAAAAAAATGGAAAATCGATGGAGGGGGTTATTGAATGATCACTTCTCGGTGTGGAGAATTAAATCTTTGTGTAATCAGTATATAGCTACACCGTGCAGATTTCATTTACCTCTTCATAGCAATAGGTAAAATCTGCAGCATAAATTGACTTGCTGCAGGTTCAAAATTGGCGCCTCAGGTCAATTTATGTTGCAGATTATTTCTTTTTTGGCTGCATGTGCATGAGATTTCTTAAAATCTCCAATTTACTGGTACTGTAAAATTCAGCAAATTTTCTGCATGCAAATCTGTGGTTGCTAATCCCCAGCATATACGTCCCATGTCAGTCCCCTAGTTGAAAGTTTGAGATCTAGATACTATTTCATATGTATTTATAATAAGATTTTTGAATAGTCACTTTTGCAAAACTACTCTATCATTTTGATAAGTGGTTGTGTTTTCAGGTATGTTTGCATGATTTATGTAAAATGGTGATGTTTTTGGAAGTAGATACAATTTGGGGGATATTTGGAACTTTACACATTTTTTACCCTCTTCTTAGCCCTAAAATAGAATGACCAAAAAAGGTAATAAAGTACTTGCTGGCAGCATGCTATGTATGGCTATTGATTACTTACCTTATGTGTGGACTTTACAAGAATCTGAATAATAATTCAGAAACTTAAAAAAAAAATATTTTGCATATGTGTTTTGCAACTTTTTTTTGTAAAATCATTGTGGTTTTGCATTCGATTTACCCATACGTTCTTGATGGTAATCTTGTAGTCATTATTTTAGGACATTGTGATTCACGCAGTAACGTTTGAACTGACAATATCTGTATGTTATCTTGTGTCGGTGCACGAAGCATTGTGGTTTGACAACAAAGGGCAAGGGAATTCTCTCTGTCAACCCCTTCTCTAGACGTATTCATTATGACATGAGTGCTTACTCATCCCTGGAACTGGGAAAGTTTGAGGCTTCCAGCTGACGTCACAGTAAAACAGGTCGCCTACTTATTTCACACAAAAGGTCTGATTATTTGGTTGAATTACTTCCTAAATGTTTGATTTCATGGAACTAGGCGACTAACATAGCTTTTAGCTCACAAATAGTTAACTAATAGGCAAAGCAAGTACTCCCGGGGTTAAAGATATTACTTTATATATTATCCTCACTACGTCAGATCTGATTATTCCTTCCCCTGTTGCAGTGCTGAACTCAAATCATTAGAAATCTAAATGCATTCATGCAGGAATTGCAAAGTGCGCATGGTGCACTCTACAGCTTTTTTGTATTGCACTGAAATAAGATAGGTGGGGGCACATACATTTTTACAGTAAACATGAACTTTACTGTACAATATGTTACATATGGTAACTTTTAACATGTGCCATTAACATATTCACACATTCCAAACATTTGGCCGCCACGTTACTCAGGATAAGGGCATAAAATCTAAACAGTTACAGTGTCTGAAAGGGCACATCAAGCACAGTGGTTCTCATGCAAAGGCACAGTCTTTCATACAGTATATATACAGTCCATATATACACTAGTACTAGTCCCAAGAGGAACCTCCCTGATGCAAGGATAATATTCGGGCTCTCTACATGCACAATTTTTAGACAAGCACTTGTGAGTATAAGGCCTCTTTCACACTACAGTATGTTGCATTCAGTGTTTTGCGTTCCGTTTTTCACGGATCCGTTGTTCCGTTTTTTGCTTCCGTTGTGGTTCCGTTTCCGTTCCGTTGTTCCGTTCCGTTTTTCCGTATGGCAAATACAGTATACAGTAATTTCATATTAAAAATTGGGCTGGGCATAACATTTTCAATTGATGGTTCCGCAAAAAACGGAACAGATACGGAAGACATACGGATGCATTTCCGTATGTGTTCCGTTTTTTTTGCGGCCCCATTGACTTGAATGGAGCCACGGACTGTGATTCTCAGCCAAATATAGGACATGTTCTATCTTTTCAACGGAACGGAAAAACGGAAATACGGAAACGGAATGCATACGGAACACATTCCGTTTTTTTGCGGAACCATTGAAATGAATGGTTCCGTATACGGACCGTATACGGAACGCAAAAAACGGACCGTATACGGAAAGCAAAAAACTGTAGTGTGAAAGAGGCCTAAGGGCTTCTTCACATTTGTATTGGAGGCTCCCTTAGGGGCATCTGCCACAGATTTTGGCAAAAAGATGGGATGCAGGACTTTGTGTCCAGTAAAAAAAAAAAAAAACAGGATCCTGAATGGAAACTGAACAATTTTCATTGTAGTCAATTCAGCTCCATTTGTGTTCCATTATTTTCATTGTTCATAGTTTATTGGTTTAATTTAGATTGCTTTTTTGTCCATTCACTTTGCATTTGGTTAAATAATAAAAAAAAACTATTATCACTTGTATATTTGAAAGCATTCTTACTTTGCAGAATTTTTTCCGCAGCTGGCTAAAAGTTTTGCACAGTACCATATAATTTACTAACGTCAGTGTGCTTTGACGCAGTAGATCAAAGAGTTAGGGTCCATTCACACGTCTGTGAATGTGTCCGCACCCGTTCCGCAATTCTGCGGAACAGGTGCCGAACCATTCATTCTCTATGGGGCAGGAATGGATGCGGATAGCACACAGTGTGCTGTCTGCATCCGCATTTCCGGAGCGCAGTCCCGATGTTACGGTCAGCGGCTCTGGAAAAAAATAGAACATGTCCTATTCTTGTCTGCAATTGCGGACAAGAATAGGCAGTTCTATGGGGGTGCCAGCCGGGTGTATTGCAGATCCACAATACACTACGGACGTGTGACTGGACCCTAAGGCTGAGTTCACGCTTAAGTTATTAGTCCATTATTTCCATCAGTTATTGATGGACCAGTAGTGAAGCCTACATAGAGATCAGGTGTAATTTAAACTTGTTCTGTATTTTGGATCATCTCCTGGTTTTGGCTCACAATAACTGATGGAAATAACTGACCAAATAACTGAAGAGTGACCTCGGTCTTAAAGAGTTGACCTTATGCACCCTGGTTATAGAGTGTCTAGTCATCAGAGCTAGAGTGTTTGAGCTCCTGAGAAGTAGGCCTAAAGAGAAGCCCCATCCAGGAAAACACTATTCCTAAGACTACTCTGTGATGTATCTCAGAACTATGTCTGTTGCTGCTATATATACTACTATTCCCATCATCTATTCAGTAAAGAGAGACTCTAGTTATTGCTCCAATTGGGCCTGGTCATTGACTCCATCATCATCCACCAGGCCCTACCTATCTCTGCCCTCCTCTCCTGCCAGGGGTGGATTGAGAACCTCAAGTGGCTCTGGAATTTTAAATTAGAGGGGCAACGGTTTAAAAGTAATATCAGGAAGTATTACTTTACTGAGAGGGTAGTGGATGCATGGAATAGCCTTCCTGCAGAAGTGGTAGCTGCAAATACCGTGAAGGAGTTTAAGCATGCATGGGATAGGCATAAGGCCATCCTTCATATAAGATAGGGCCAGGGGCTATCCATAGTATTCAGTATATTGGGCAGACTAGATGGGCCAAACGGTTCTTATCTGCCGACACATTCTATGTTTCTATGGAAAAAAAAACTAAAAGTGGCCCCATGTTGTAGGCGTGACTAAATTCATAGAAGATGGGGCAACATAAGTAGACATGGCCTGCAATACCTTAGTGCAGAACAAAGTACCACCCCAGCAGAATCAAATACCACAGTGTAGCACAAAAAACTGCTGCCTTCTCCACAGTATTCTACTGTATCACCGTTCTGAGGACAGTAATACAGTTGAGTTCAGGAGGGCAACTGCGGCTGGTTAGCATCAGATCATTATATGTACCTGGCCTGGAGCCATCAGGAGAGCTTGGGTGGCCCCCTGGACATCGGCCTACTGGGAAATTTCCCTGTAAAGTCTATGGTCAATCCGCCCCTGTCCCTTGCACCCATCTACTTAACATCAAGGACACTCCAGCCACCATCAGACAGGCGCCCCAGAAAGCCCAGGGTGTTGCCGAAAGGAAGAAAGGGTGTGACCTCCATTCAATGCATGACCCAGGGAGTGTAGGAGTGGAACCACCACCACTCTTATCAGTGCCATAACTACCAGTCCCCTCCTCCTGGTTCTCTCCCTTTGGGTTGCTGCAAGTGCACCTAGACACTGTTCTAAAAATTGGGCCAAAATTTGGCACAAGTTGGTGCAGACTGGTGCAAACTGTCCAAATTTGGCGCATCTAGTCATTGAGATATTCTCTGTACCTAGTTCAATAGGTGGGCATGTCTTACCAGAAAAGGGGCGTGGGGCATGGGTTAACATGCAACATCTTCTGCAATAAATTCTGTCTCAAAGTAAGCCAACCAAAAGTGCCTATCCCGTAACCAGATTTATCATCCAGGTGGAGCCCCTTTGATAAATCTGGTGCAGGTCTAGACAGCTTGTCTAAGCTTACACCATCTTTAGGATGAGTAAGTCTGCCCCAGGGTGTCTAAAGTATGTTCTGAACTTTTCCATAGGTTTAGGCTACATGCACACGACCGTTGTGTGTTTTGCGGTCCACAAATCATGGATCCGCAAAACACGGATGGCGTCTGTGTGCGTTCCGCAATTTGCGGAACAGCACGGACAGCCTTTAATATAACTGCCTATTCTTGTCCGCAAAGCGCGGACAAGAATAGGACATGCTATATTTTTTTTGCGGACCACGGAACGGAGCAACGGATGTGGACAGCACACGGAGTGCTGTCCGCATCTTTTGAGAACCCATTGAAGTGATAGGATCCGCATCCGAGCTGCAAAAACTGCGGCTCGGATGCGGACCAAAACAACGGTCATGTGCATGAGGCCTTAATATAAAGTACCACTGATTGGAAGTAGTTTTTTATTTAGCAATAGTAGTCAGCTTTATTATTGGCAACTGTATTTACAGTATATTAACACAATAGATTTACTGAGCTACATGAACTCGAATTTTGTCAGAAATTGCATTAAATTATGAGTTTAAGATTTTTTATACCTTTTCAGTTAAAAAAATTCTCAAAATAGTAATATAAAATCCTCCAAACTAGAATATTTAAAGGCTACAATATGTCTGCCTTTGCAGTCATTTTATTATTGCTCCAAATGCATCTAAAATGGCAAATGAGGCAACTTTTCAATAGCCCTTAGTTAAAAATGTCATATTTTGTTTCTGCAGCTTTTATACAGGCCTGTGTGTCGCCATGGTAACAGACAACAAACAAACCCTGCGTTGTCTGTTCCTGTAGTCACACTCCCTTCTAGCTGTCCTGTACTGCCCCCTCTCTCTCTATCAGTGGTGTTCTAGGCAATTTCCTATTTTGCCTACTCCTCATACCGACCCTGAGTAATAGTTGCAGAACACAGGATATCTCCATGTACTTCAACTATCAATTCATTTTGAAATGGGAAAGCTGTGTGAAAGCTACAAACTGTTGTCATGGATCCTGTTATTAAAGAAAACAATTTAACAATTTGGAACGTATCAGAATATCATACATTACAAAAAAATGGACCAGAAAAAGCACAAGTGGCTGTTCCCAGATGGTTTAGGGCATTTAGGCTATTAAAATGTTGGCAAATATGGAATATTAGGAAATTGCTGTTTGTGCAATTCTCTATTACATCTTAGTAACTATATTTGGCAGCAAGTAAGTGATTGAAGAATGAAACTTGGGTAGACAATTTGATTAATATAAAATGATATTTCCCATTCGGCACCGGTAGGAAACGTTTGGGAGAGTATATGGACGCCGGAAAACACTGCTTGTACGTTATGTTGTAGAAAAGGATTTGTCTTTTAACATTAGAGAGTTGAAGGTGACTGTGATGAGAATGACATTAACAATGTGTTGATGATTCAAGTCTGTAAAGCTAACTCGCATATAAAAATTCATTGCTCCTCATTTCTGAAACTCTCTACCCATTTACATCTGTATTGTTATATCATAAGAAAACGTTTCCAGTAGCACCACATATCTGTCTGTAAGATAACCTTTGCATATTGTGCCACAAAAATTCTGGCAAAAAGTGAATTTGCAATACTGATTTCAAATATGGTGGACTTAAATGTAAAAGTTCACATATAAACACCAGTCTTTAGACTTGTAGTTTTGTGGGTAAATATTCAGTATAATTTGTATTTTTTTTATATTCTGTAATGCAATATGACATACCTGTGCATCAGAAGCGTTAAGGGGGATGTATGGCGCTCACTCCACACACGGCAGCTGCCTGCTGTATAATACAGCCGACTGGCAGTGACCAGAAACAGAGATGACTCAGATCCCGGTCATTTAACCACTGAGATGTCACTGTCAATAGCGACTGTGGCATCTGTGGGGTTGAACAGTGTGAAGTATCTCTCTTTGTCCTCTGATTGGAGCCCTTATGGCAAAAGCTGTCTTCAAAGCTGCTCCCAATGCACAGCCTGACAGGCAGTCTTACAGAAAAACATAGACTGCAAAAGTATATTATTGCAGTTTATGGGACATGCAATAAGAAAATTGCACGTACAAGTCCCCTAAAGGGACTAAACAATACAATAAAAAGTGAAAAGAAATGTAAAAATAAAATAAAAAATAAAGTATTAAAAATTCAGATCACACCCTTTTTGAAATTTCACACAGAATAATAAAGAATAAGCATAATTAGTATCATTGCACCGGAAAATTCACAAATTATTAAAATATAACAATATATAGTGTGCTGGGAATGTCGTAACAGAAAAAAATAAAAAATAGCCAATTTTTGGGGTCAACATTTTTGGTTCTCCCCAAAAATTGAATAAAAGTGATTGAAAAGTTGTATGTACCCCCAAAATGGTACCAATAAGAACCACAGGTCACCCTGCAAAAAATGAGCCCCCCACACAGCTCTTTAGAAAGAGAAATAAAAATAATTATGGCTGTCAGAATATGGCAATGCAATGAAAAATTTTAAGGTTTTAATTTTTTTTTAAGTAGTAAAACAAAATAGGAACTATATAAATTTGGTACAGCTGTAATTATACCATCCTGCAGAATAAGGTTATAATGTAAATAAGCATTGCAGAATTCCAGGGCTGCGTCCATTGGGGTTAAATCTCAGCTTTTTCTATGCTTAGGAGTCTGATAGGCAGCTATCTCTGTATGTATGCTCATATATGGAAGGCTGTCACTCCACCCTCCGGACTCTTTGAAAAAGCAGTAATTTCAGTAAATAAATTTTGTTATTCTGAATATCTTCCCATACGACCATATATCAATCTGCTCAGCTCTTACTGTGCTTTAATATCGTACCCATAGCTGGAAAATTATTTTCCAGGTGACAGATTCATTTTAAAATGTCTGATTGCCAGGGGGACAGAAGGGATGGACACTGTAGGTCAGTTATCAAGGGCTAAAAACATTTCCTTCCCCAGGGAGCCGCTATTCCCATGCTTTCCTTGCAGCTTGATGGATGGTAGAAAATAAACCATATGGATCTGAAAGAGGGGGCTTCCCCTGATTGGCACCCACCACTATTAGCCAGAGTACAGTTGCTGTCCAGAGAAGTTCCACTGTAGAGGACTTGGCATAACTATGGATGACATGTTTGGAAGTTAACGCATACTGTACAATGTAGGGCCAGTCAGATCTGCAGTAACCTCATGGTTTTAAAAGGAATGTGTCATCAGAACATGACCTGCTGTTTAAATCACATTTTTATGTATACCGTAATATATTTTTAAATAAATTTTAATGATGCTGTTTTTAATTTTCCATGTATTCCATATATTTAAACAAAAATTGTAAAATCCTGCATTTTTTGCACTGGCCACTGTGCCTAATCATTTTCTTAAAGGGATTGTCCGGGTTCAGAGCTGAGCCCGGACATATCCTAATTTTCACCCAGGCAGCCCCCCTGACTTGAGTATCGGAGCAGTTCATGCTCCAATGCTCTCCTTTGCCCTGCGCTAAATCATACAGGACAAAGGCATTTTCTGGAGTTCTGGAGACGAAACGGGCTCTCCACAGGGCTGCCAGGCGGAGGAAGCCCAGCAGTGTGGTTAGTGACGTCACCGGCACTGATGGGCAGGCTGTAGCGCTGCTCTAGCCTGTAAAACGGCTAAGGCAGTGCTAAAGCTCGCCCATCGGAGCCAGTGTTATTGTAAATAACAGAGCCCTTGCCCTGCACGATCCAGCGCAGGGCAAGGGAGCGCATTGAAGCATGAAATGCTCCGATGCTAACATCAGTTAGGCCGCCTGGGTGAAAATAAGGGTATGTCCGGGTTCAGCTCTGAGCCCGGACAACCCCTTTAATGCTATGTAAATGCTGTTAAGAACATAATCACGTTCAGGAAATAGAATTTAAAAAAATCTGCAAACAGAAAATAGAAACAGATTAGAAAAAAAAGGATATGTGTTACTATTTGATTTTAACTGGCAGAAAAAAAAATTTGGGTGACACTTTTCCTTTAAAGGGCTTCACCCCACTGCGGCTGGCCCAGTCAATCAACACAAGGAGGGGGCGATTTTCTACGGCTTTTACCAGCAAGTAGACGCCCTACTTGCTGGTAGAAAGGTAATTAGCATATCATAAAAGTACGTTTTTGGCTAAATCTACTGAACGAAAATGATTAATAACATAATGTATGGCAATATGGCAGGATAGGGATTATAAGTAGGCAAAAAAAAAATGCGTTTAGTGGGGTGACAGAAGCCCTTTAAGTCCACATTGACAACTCCTTTAAGACATGTAATTTCCATGCTAGAAACTGGAAGCTGGAGCATAAAAAAGTCTGGAGCATAACGTGCTTACAAGAAATTTACAAGATTTAACCAATCTTTGTCATCTTGAAAGTTGTCCTATCAATCAGATTATAGTTCAGGAAGTAAAGTGGTTGAAGATAAATCCTATGGTGTATGATGGAAACTAAAAAAACTCAACATTTTCTACTCCCAACTATTCGGAAAGACCATAAAATAACCATGTATTTCTCTGTATTTATATTGGATTGAATGAACCCTTCATAATCTCTGAGCACTCTGTCCGCCGCTCATGAATTACTGTGGCCCATCTCAGAGCTGCATACTTTGTATTTATTCTACTTACAGTATCTACAATGCTTTTATATAGTAGTAATGCTCTACGTTCTCAGTATGTTTCCTTTCTATTTTTCATATTTATAATCACTTTCTTTAATTGTATTCATGGAAGTAACCAGTGTCAGCCCACCAGAGGAAATGATTCTGAGGGCCCACTCTCATATACACATTCCTTTTTAAGTACATTTTCTTATCATTGCATATTAAGGAGATATGTTTAAGATTTATTAGTATATCTGGTGGCTATTTGTTCCAAAATCAGTTATATATTATAGTATAATAACCATATTATTATGTTTAAGCTATTTTATTGACTTTACATATAGTATAACATCGTTAACTGCAAGCCACAATAAAGATATTTGTAAATCAGCAAGACAATGTCAGTACAATTTTAGTTTTACTAATTCAAGCGTAAAATGGGTGACTGTCGTTGGTTGCTATCTATCGGATGTGGCCTAGTAAAGACACCAAATCGACTGATAGAGACTTTCTTAGAATAAAGAAAGTAAAATGGGAAAGATAAAAGAAGAAGAGAGAAGAAAAGAGGAGAAGAGGGGAAGAAGAGGGAAAAAGGAACAAAAAATAATAATTTTAAAATGGGGGGGGGATTTTTGTTTGTATTTGATAATCTCTGGGGTAAAGACCTCACAATACTGGAGGTTCCTGAAGGAATTTTCGCAATTAGAGAGCAAGTGAAGGAAGTCTGGAGAATTCTGAAAATCTATCCAAGTCGGCCAGATCTTTATATATCTGGAGGACTGATATTTGCTTCTGCGGAAATCTCTTCCATTCTAGCAATATATAGCATTTCTTGGTACCATTCTCTCAGGTTAGGTACATGTGTCGAACATCAATGTCTAGGTATTACTGATCTTGCTGCCGTGATACAGAATCTCAGCAAGCTCTTTTTCTGAGATGGGATGGAGCCCGGCAAGATGGAGCGGAGCGCTATCTGAGGGGAGCTGTGAACCGTTTTCTGGGTGATACTGTGGAATATGTCAAAAACTTTATCCCAAAATGGTTTAACGAGTTCACACTCCCACCAAACATGTAACATTGTACCTTTCTCTTTGCCGCATCTCCAGCAAAGATCAGAAACCTCGGGGAAGATCCTATGTACTCTAACTGGGTACGTGTACCACCGTGACATGATCTTGTAGTTTTTCTCCTGTGCCAAACATGCCATAGAGAGCTTATGAGAAAATATGAAAGCTTTTTGCTAGTCGGCACGATCAATATCTGCTCCTAATTCTTGTTCCCACCCTGAGGCAAAGCTTGGAGTGTCTCTATAAAAGTCTGCCAATAGGTTCCGGTAGAGCTGAGAGATCAGGTGTGTCGGCCGAGATGACAGTGTAAATAATTTTTCTGTCTCTGTCAGAGATCTCCCAAAAGCGCACTGCTCTCCACCAGAGGAAGCGTATGACTTCAGTTGTTCATATTCCAGCCATGAGATCCGTACATTAGGTAAATTTGCCACTAACTCTGAAAAAGAGGACAGGGGGTTCCCCAACAGTAGATGGTGGAAACGAGGATCATTTATATAGCACGCATGCCAAGGAAAAAGTCCCTGCCTGTACTAGTGGGGAAAGCTGGCTTGTGAAAGATCGGGGTAAGTGGGCTTAGTCTTCTGGCGCAAATGCCTTTCTGTGTCAAGGAATCCCACAGTTTAAGAGTTTGTTGTAGTAAGGCGTTCTTTTTGGTCAATTGTGGGCGGGCTTCAGGAGCAATCCACGGGGTATATTTAAGAGGAAGAGGATATAAGGACTGTTCTAATCCTACCCACTGTTTCCTTTCCCCATTGTACTGCCAATCAAGTAATCTTGTAAGGGATGCCACCGTGTGGTATAGCTTAAGGTCAGGGAGACCTACTTCCCCTTGAGACTTGGGTCTAGTTAAAGTAGAGAATCCTATTCAAGGACTAAGGTGTCCCCAAACAAATCAGGTGATGGCTTTTCTCAATTTCTGGAAAAAGGATGAGGGTGGTGTTAGTGGGATGGTCTGGAAGATGAACAGGAATTTTGGTAGGATGTCCATTTTGAGGACGTTTATTCTACCGAATCATGACAAGCACTTTTTATTAAACGTAGCGAGGTCTTTCAGCGTTCGTTTAAGCGAGGATGGTTGATGTCTAAAAGGGAATAAGGTGAGGAGTCTCGCAAACTCACTTTGAGGAATAGATATATTGAGAATTTCAGATTTTGTGTAGTTAACCTTGTAGTTAAGTTGCTTAAATGGCCAAATCGTTCGAATTCACTTAATATCGAGGGAAGGGATATGTGGGGCTGAGTAACGTATAACAAAAGGTCGTCGACATATAATGCCGTTTTGTATTCGGACCCCCTGAGTGCGAAGCCATGTATTGACGAATTGAGGCGGAGAGCGTTGGCTAGTGTTTCATCACTAAAATATACAGCAAAGGGGATAACAGGCATCCCTTTCGAGTTCCATTTCTGAACGATATTGGAGGGGATAAAAGCCCATTACTCTCACCTAATCCAATTTGCTGTAATGTGGAATCTAGGAAGGTCCAGTGGACCCTGTCAAATGCCTTTTTGGCATCTACCGAAAGCAGACATAGTGGGGAAACATCAGATTTTGCAATACTGGTGAGGATTAGGGTTTTGATTGTGTTATCTCGTGCCTCCCTTTTACGTACAAAACCTAACTGGTCCGTGTGGTATAAGCTTCGGAATTAGAGGAGCTAACCTATCTGCAAGAATCTTAGAGTATAGTTTAATGTCAATGTAAATCAATGACATTGGCCTATAGTTAGCTGATATAGTGGGGTCTTTTCCTGATTTAGGTATTACACTGATATGAGCCTCCAGCGATTGAGTAGTAAACTGGAACTCTGAGCTAATGCTATTAAAGAGCTTTGTCAAAATGGGGGAAATAAGGTTGTTGAATCGTTTGTAGAAAGCGGTTGTAAATACATCGGGCCCTGGGCTTTTCCTAGACGGTGAATTCTTGATAATGGTCATCACTTCTCTGTCAGAAGAGTTCATGTCTAGTCCTTCTCTATCCTGTTTGGGTAATGTGGGTAACGCTGTTTCAGAGATATATACATCTATGCACGTAGAAAGAGCAGAATGTGACATGTCTGAGAATTGGCCTTTGATGTTATAAAGGTGCGAGTAATAAGATCGAAATACCTCTAATATCTCTACGGGGTTATTTGTGGCTTTGACATTAGATTTCTTGATATGAGGAATAAAAGTTAGTGATGATTGAGGATGTAAAAGGCGGGCTAGCGGTCTGCCACATTTGTTAGAGTATTCATAAAAGAAACGTTTCCCCGATCCCGAAATTTTTTATATTGTAGGTCTATCTAAGCTTTAATGGATTCTCTGACTTTAAGTAATTCTACACGAGTCACAGGTGAGAGTGTTTGTTTATGTAGTGCTTCTAGGGTATGAGCCTGGGCGAGGAGGTTAGTGAGTTTATGCGCTCTTTCTTTTTTCAACCGTGTGGCATGTTTTATAAAGATTCCCTTAAGGACGCACTTCAGTGCTTCCCACTGCATGGGTAGAGAAGTAGCATCAGTGGCATGAATCTGCAAAAAGTCTTCAATTATTTTTTGAATGTCTGCCACATATACTACATCCTTAAGGAGGTTGTAATTTAACCTCTAGTTCCATGGCTTAGGGGCTGCATCGGTTAGTTCTACCGTCAGATAAATCGGTGCGTGGTCAGAGAGCAGTATGTCCCCGATAAAGGGCTGTGGTTTCCATGCTAGGGTGTGGTGACTAACAAGGAAGAGGCCTATGTGGCTATAGGATTGGTATGGGGGGGGGGGGGGGGAATGTATAATCTTTACCTTGTGGATGAAGAATCTGCCAAATATCTACAAGCTGGAGAGAGTGTAGATGTAAAAGTAAGGATCTCAGTTGCTGGCGAAGAGCTGCGCTCTGACCTGTAGAGGAATCCATAAGTGGATCCATTGTAAAGTTAAAGTCTCTACAGACTATCACCTGTGCCTCAGCAAACTCGGACAGTTGGCGTTGGATAGATCTGCAAGTAGAAAGCTGTCTCTGGTTAGGCAGGTACCAATTAACCACAGTGATTAAGGTCGAGTTAATCCGCAACTTAAGAAAAATAAAGCGCCCCTCTCCATCAATCTCCACGTCCACCACAATCCTGTGAAGGGATTTGTGCAAGCCCATTGAGACTCCCCTCGAACGCGAGTCGGAGCTTGGGTTATGATGCCATTGTGTAAAGTACCTATCCCGTAGCACCGACACATGCACTTTTTTAAAATGTGTTTCCTGCAGGAGCACGATTTGTGTTTTTCTGTTTATGCATATGGTAGAGGATCTGAGACCTCTTCTGAGGAGTGCTGAATCCCCGAACATTCAGGGATCCTATTTTTAAGGAGGTCGTCTTTCTTAGGTACAAGTGGGATAAAATAAATTGATAAAGTGCAAAAGAGAAAAGCAAAAAAAAAGGGGGTGGAGAAAGGGAAGAAGAGGGAGGGTGGAAGCAATGAAAAGTGGAAAGAAAGAAGGAAAGGAAACGTTAAGACAGGTAAAGATGATGAAGAGTAAGACTTGGGAGATATTGAATTAAAGAGAAAATGGCAGGAGAGATTGCCAAGTCAAGTCCAATACTTAGGATAGTGCTAAGGACATAGAAAGGAGGGAAAAATATATCTCACATCAAGAGAGACGTGAGTCCCTATGTGGAAGCGAGCTTTCAACAGAGGAGCTACCTCCTCAGAACAGGTATGATAATCTGCAGAATAATAATAAAATATGAACATCACCACTATATAGCCATTATCGTCTAGTGAGCCATAAGCCCTTACTCATAAAGTTATTCTATTAAGATAAACATGTCTCAAGGGATAGTAACATCTATATGATTTTTGACACTATGCCCATGAGTGCTAGCCCCCAAGGGACCCGGCCCCCCAAAAAAGGAATCTGCGTCCCCCGAAGCCAACCAGCACGGGAGGGCCATGATAACATCTCAACATTTGCGAACATATAACAGGTCCGAACCAAGGCCCCACTTTGAATCTTGCTGTTAAATTCAACAACAACTTCAAATACAGGTGTATGTATCAACTACACATACATCTAAGTCTAGAATGTTTGACGAGGGCCCTGAGCGGCCTCAGTACGTAGAGCCCTCAGCCCCCCGCCAGACCCCCCCTCTGGGCGCCAATTTAGGTTGTGTATATCACTAGGTTTAGCATCGCTCGTACTAAGCATGACGCCATGTTCAAGAGGGTATACCGGCCGGACACCCCCCACCTCCATGGAGAGCCAGGATCGGCTAGGAATTGTAGCCCTGTAACAGGGCCTAGCTCGGCTAAACCCAGGATCAACAATAAACATTATTTTAAAACTCTGAGACAGCTTTTAAAGTAAACGTATTGAGCAAATTGCCAGAGTATCCTCCAACAGGCATAACCATATTATTATAAGGCGCCGATTATTGTGTCCGAACTTGGGCCCATTGGATGATCCTCTGGTCCGGCCATGGGCATAACTGCTATAGAGTCCTTTTGGAAGGTGGTGTGTAAAACCTGATTCATTTCTATAGCAGTACTTGTTGCATTATCCCTGTACTATAATATTATGTGTACATTACAGCATGTGAGATTATAATGGTTGTTTTCCCTTGCTGTGAGGTCATACATACATGGTGACCTTTTCCTTTGACATCACTATGAGTATTACCCCAGTACTGTGACATCACTGTGAGAATTATTCCCTTACTGTGACATCACTGTGTACTTTATCTATGTGCACTGAGAACACCAAAATAACCATTCAACTTTCCATCTTCTGGATTTGCTGCTATAGGTGGCTATCGTGGAGTGGGGAACCATTCCAAGTTTTGCTCTGGGCCCCCATAGTTACTTGTTACGTCCCTATGTTTAGTATCTATATTACAGCATTGTGTAAAGCTTTCTCCTGATATAGTAGAAGAAAAAAGCAGGATGGATAGGGGGCGCTGTTCCTCTGAAGTTAAAACACAATGGTTTATTTGTTTAAAAAATCATAAAAATTAAAATCCTTGTGTAATGTGTTTTGAAAGGGGGAAGGGGGGGGGGGGCTCCTTTCTTCATCAGACTCATCAGAACATAAAACAACTTTCTCCTGTCTGAGCAGGTCCTGCATCACTCATTCATTCTAATGTTCCTGTTTCATGAGTAGAATGCCAAAAATACAGTAAAGACTGCTACTTCTGCAGGCAGGACTGCGGAATAGATTGAGCAGGGAAGAATGTAGATTTTTGTACCAAGGCTGATTGTGGGGAAACCTAAGTGACAACATCCACATATGTTAGAGCCATTCATGCTTGTTATCCCCAAGCATCTGTCGGAAAAGGCTAAACAGGATATTATCAGACATCATAGTAGAGGACAATTGATTATTCTGGTTTCTGAGTGGGACATAGCGTACACAGTGTTATTATTGCTACTATGGTAAAGATGCACACGAGACACATCAGTAGTCCATGCCTTTCTTATTCTGTATGGTTACCCTCTGCCGGCGTATTCTGCCGTGGTTTTATTTATATTCCACCAGACTTAGTCCACAGATTTCACTGGAGGTAACGCCCCTCCTCCATCTCTGTCTACAAGGATCAGTATAATCCATGTTATGCTGATTTCTGTAACTAATCTACACCCTCTAATCATTCCCATCATCACACTGCTCCTCATGTGAAGGGAGCGCCCCAAAATTCTGCCACAGTGCTTTCTGCATTTCAAATGAAGATAGTTTGACATCTTTTTTGAAACATTTCTGGCTCTAGACAAACAGTATGCTGCATGCGGAAGGCTCACGCCATGTCCGGAAATAGCCAAACAGTAATTATAGGCGTATAGTACCTGCATGCTCTGATAACATGTTGTCCTGTGTGTGTACCACACAAGAGTGTACTGGCACACTACTGAAGGTAACTGATCATAATAATTAAAAGGTTTTCCAGGCATTTTTAGAGAATCCTTAAGTCTTCTCACCTGTAAACGAAAGATTGTTTTGCCAGCATTTACTTGGCCGTCACGCCACCAATGCCGCCATATCCTCTGTGCTTAGACTGGCTGCAGGATCTACTGTTCTGGTCCTGACTGTGCTCCTAACATTATTTCTTACCCTACTGGAAATCAGTGCTCCCCACCTGGATCCCGCCCCGATCCCCACCTGGATTCCAGTCCCCACCTTGTTTACTTCTGCCTGGTAATGGACATGGTCAAGTGCATCACCAGTGATTGGCTTCAGCGGTGACATGTTCCCAAGTGGCACATCACTGCTGAGTCATATGCCGCTTGGGGACATGTCACCACTGAAGCCAGTCATTGGCTGCAGCGGGCCATGTGACCATGTCCATACCCAGCCAGTAGTAAACAAGCCTGGGAATGAAAAATGATAGAATGGGTACTGCAATTACAGTATGTCGGGTGTACCTCCAATCAAATAAAATCTAGAATTCGCAAACACATTTCGGATGTTCCCCACTATGAGAACCGCAACGCGTCTGCGGTCAGTCTGCACTTTGCAGTTGTGCATGGCGGAAATACATCGGGACTCAAGGCGCAACGCATTGAGAGAGTAACTACTCCTGTGAGAGGGGGTGATCATAAAAGAAAATGACTGAATAGGGAGGCGTACTGGATGTTTCGGCTAGCTACTTGTCATCCAACTGACCTCAATTAGAGGCATGATTTAATATTGCAATATCAATATTAATCACTGCTGAGTCACTGCTGAGGATAGTGAGGAGCATTGCTGCTGAGGATAGAAGGAGCATTGCTGCTGAGGAGAGCGAGGAGCATTGCTGCAGAGGATAGTGAGGAGCATTGCTGCAGAGGATAGTGAGGAGCATTGCTGCTGAGGAGAGCGAGGAGCATTGCTGCAGAGGATAGTGAGGAGCATTGCTGCAGAGGATAGTGAGGAGCATTGCTGCAGAGGATAGGAGGAGCATTGCTGCTGAGGAGAGTGAGGAGCATTGCTGCAGAGGATACTGAGGAGCATTGCTGCAGAGGATAGTGAGGAGCATTGCTGCAGAGGATACTGAGGAGCATTGCTGCAGAGGATAGTGAGGAGCATTGCTGCAGAGGATAGTGAGGAGCATTGCTGCAGAGGATAGTGAGGAGAATTGCTGCTGAGGAGAGTGAGGAGAATTGCTGCTGAGGAGAGTGAGGAGCATTGCTGCAGAGGATACTGAGGAGCATTGCTGCAGAGGATAGTGAGGAGCATTGCTGCAGAGGATACTGAGGAGCATTGCTGCAGAGGATAGTGAGGAGCATTGCTGCAGAGGATACTGAGGAGCATTGCCGCAGAGGAGAGTGAGGAGCATTGCCGCAGAGGAGAGTGAGGAGCATTGCTGCTGAGGAGAGTGAGGAGCATTGCTGCAGAGGATACTGAGGAGCATTGCTGCAGAGGATAGTGAGGAGCATTGCTGCAGAGGAGAGTGAGGAGCATTGCCGCAGAGGAGAGTGAGGAGCATTGCTGCAGAGGAGAGTGAGGAGCATTGCTGCAGAGGATAGGAGGAGCATTACTGCTGAGGAGAGTGAGGAGCATTGCTGCAGAGGATACTGAGGAGCATTGCTGCAGAGGATAGTGAGGAGCATTGCTGCAGAGGATACTGAGGAGCATTGCTGCAGAGGATAGTGAGGAGCATTGCTGCAGAGGATAGTGAGGAGCATTGCTGCAGAGGAGAGTGAGGAGCATTGCTGCTGAGGAGAGTGAGGAGCATTGCTGCTGAGGAGAGTGAGGAGCATTGCTGCTGAGGAGAGTGAGGAGCATTGCTGCTGAGGATACTGAGGAGCATTGCTGCAGAGGATAGTGAGGAGCATTGCTGCAGAGGATACTGAGGAGCATTGCTGCAGAGGATACTGAGGAGCATTGCTGCAGAGGATACTGAGGAGCATTGCTGCAGAGGATAGTGAGGAGCATTGCTGCAGAGGATAGTGAGGAGCATTGCTGGTCTCTCTCTATTAAACTATGTCAAGATGAGACCCCCATCCCCACCTCCAATTTTTACTAATAAGTCCAGTGGGGGCAGGAGTTTATTGGGGCAGCTTTAAACTGAGTGTGTGATATAGATAACGCACACACAGTTGAAAGTGACTCCGGTGGGTGGGAAGTTCTGACAGGGGGCCTTGTGCAAGTGAACTGTGCGTCCAATGGATAAAGCGTAGCATACTATGGTTTTACATCTTTTTGTATATGTTAAGATTGGGACAAAAACATGATGTCACCGTCCCTTCCAGGGACATATTGTGTGATAATAATGTTAAAATCACAGTGCTTGCCCCGACCTTAGAACCGAAAACTACACACCCCTTATATGAAAATATGTGACAGAAATCTGCAGGGTATTTCTATATTCAATATCACATAATTTTGCATAGGAGCTGCATACGCAAAACAGTGCAATATTTTTAATCAAGACTATTTGCAAAGTTGTTTTTATTTATATTTTAGATGCATTGGGACAACAGTGTGTGCCTTGTCCTTAGTTTTCTAAGGTCTTTTTCATGATGGCCTTTGACCCTGATGATCTTCTTGAGCATTAAACACAGTACGGTAATATTAAGAATGGTAGATATGATATTTAGAACTATATTTAGTGAACTTATAGAAACTGGTACTTTGTTCTGAGTAAGCAGGGCTCTAACCTGCTACATTTACCAATGTTATGCAATAATCACGCTTACTGATATAGATAGGATGCCAAAGCGTGTTAACCAAAGGAAGCAGGCCTAGCAGGGGATGATGGCGGATGCCTGATGGGAGGTGTTTGTGGTCTCATGCTTGTGTGATGAGGGGCTCCCAGAATTTAGAAGTCAGCACAAATATTGATCTCATCTCAAAAACAAGCAGATTATAAGGGTCTCGGGTTTTGTAGATGTGGTTAAGAACGATACATTGTAACATTACCTTTATTGTGGTGAGCAAAGAGTGACTGCTGCTTCACATGTCAACTTCTCGAATAATCCCAATGATCAGTGCTCGCGAAAGTGCCACGGTTTAGGCTACTTTCACACTTGCGGTAGAGTTATCCGTATGCCAACTTATTGCATTTTAAGAATGATCAGGATCCTGATCCGTCTTACAAATGCATTGCAAGAACGGATCCGTCTGTCCGTTTCGATTTTTTTTTCACATTTTTACCACTCTGCGCATTCTGGCATTTTGAATGCCGGATCCGGCACTAATACATTCATATGCCGGATCCGGCATTCAGGCAAGTCTTCTGTTTTTTTTTGGCCGGAGATAAAACCGTAGCATGCTGCTGTTTTATTTTTTGCCTGATCAATCAAAAAGGCTGAACTGAAGACATCCTGATGCAAACTGAACGGATTACTCTCCATTCAGAATGCATGGGGACAGGGGCGTAGCTAGAACTGACTGGGCCCCATAGCAAATTTTTGTACTGGGCCCCTCCCAAACTTAATGGACGCACTCATACACACACTCGCCACATACATGGACGCACTCACCACATACATGGACGCACTCATACAGGCACTCACCATATACATGGACGCACTCATACACGCATTCACCACATACATGGACGCACTCGTACAGGCATTCACCACATACATGGACGCACTCATACAGGCATTCACCACATACATGGACGCACTCATACACGTACTCACCATATACATGGACGCACTCATACAGGCACTCGCCATATACATGGACGCACTCATACAGGCACTCACCACATACATGGACGCACTCATACAGGCACTCACCATATACATGGACGCACTCATACAGGCACTCACCACATACATGGACGCACTCATACAGGCACTCACCATATACATGGACGCACTCATACAGGCACTCACCACATACATGGACGCAGTCATACACGCATTCACCACATACATGGACGCACTCATAAAGGCACTCACAACATACATGGGCGCACTCATACAGGCATTCACCACATACATGGACGCACTCATACACGTACTCACCACATACATGGACGCACTCATACACGTACTCACCACATACATGGACGCACTCATACACGTACTCACCATATACATGGACGCACTCATACAGGCACTCACCACATACATGGACGCAGTCATACACGCATTCACCACATACATGGACGCACTCATAAAGGCACTCACAACATACATGGGCGCACTCATACACGCATTCACCACATACATGGACGCACTCATACACGCATTCACCACATACATGGACGCACTCATACAGGCATTCACCACATACATGGACGCACTCATACACGTACTCACCACATACATGGACGCACTCATACACGTACTCACCACATACATGGACGCACTCATACACGCATTCACCACATACATGGACGCACTCATACACGTACTCACCACATACATGGACGCACTCATACACGTACTCACCATATACATGGACGCACTCATACAGGCACTCGCCATATACATGGACGCACTCATACAGGCACTCACCACATACATGGACAGACTCACATACGCACTCACCACATATATGGACATATATACTGTGTGTATATATATATATATATATATATATATATATACACACACACACACACACATTACATACACATGAACTTTCAAGTAGTTATACACCTATTTCTACAGACAGACACTATTTCTACAGACAGACACTTACCTTTCCTGTAGACAGCTGATGTCTGGTCCTCACAGGCAGCCTGGAGAAGTAGGTGCCATCACCCCTCTGTGCCATCCAGTGACAGCAGTAGTAGGTTTTAGGCGGGACCAGTCTCCCTCGTCCCACTCCCAGTCCCTCCTCCACACAGCAGGACAGGTAACAACCACCCCCAACCCCCCCCCCCGGCCCCGCCCCCTCCCCCGCCTGAGTCCGCCTCCTACTAACTAGAGGAACTGGGTGGGAGGACTCAGGAGGCGGACTCAGGCGGTGGAGGGGGCGGGGAAATTCATTCTTTTCCTGCACTGCGGTCTGCGGGCGCCGCTGGTGCCAGCCTGGCTCCGCCTCCGCTACGCCCCCGTTCCGGCCCCCTCCACCGCATCCGCCGGCCTACCTCATGTTGGACCGCCCGCGCCCCGCCCACTACACTGGGCGGGCGGTCGGCCCTGGCTGCCTGTGAGTGCTGTGATTATAAAAAAAAAAAAAAATGATGCGGTCCGGACGGGCGGGCCCCTAGTGGCGTAGGGCCCCATAGCCACTGCTATGGTTGCTATGGCGATCCCTACGCCACTGCATGGGGATAAAACCGATTAGTTCTTTTCCAGTATAGAGCCCCTAGGACGGAACTCAGTGCCGGAAAAGAAAAACGCAAGTGTGAAAGCACCCTAAGATGAGGTATATTTGGAAGACAGATATTCATACTACAATTCTCCCCCGTCTACACCTCACTGCACCTCACTCTATACCACTAGTATTGCTAGAGTAAAATGTGGGAGGGGGTGCTACAGCGGATCTCTCACAAGAAAATCACCTTTCAAAGAAGTCCTGTTATCCTTCCTGACTTCTGCTCTAGAAATTACTTGCATTCTCCGTAATCTAAGAATCCTGCAGCACCTTTCTTAGAACTCGTTGCATCATTCCTCTCTTATTCCTACTATAAAATATATGAATAAACTGACAACTGGGCGTTAGCATCCCCTTTGTCAAAGTAGGGGTGTATCCCTGCAAAATGATACTGTCAGCACTGATTGGATAATGTAAAATTGTGCAGGGAAACATCCAAACTGGTAACACCCAATTGTCCATTTTTTCTCATAGTTCTAGCACGATTCATAGAGGAACAACACAACATAGACACCTTCCTGAAGGCAAGTTTCATACCACAATTAGAGATATACAATCTGCTCAGCTCCTCCCGCTCTATAATATGCTGCCTGCAGCTCAGGCACCATGTACAACCTGATAGGTTCCTTTTAATCTAAACCTGGCTGAAGTTGACATTGGCTAAAGCTATATTGTTCCAGTTCTGCTTAGTCCCTCGCTGTTAACATGGAGGTTTATGTGTGGTAACCAGGGGTGTAATTATAAGGGGTGCAGAGGTAGCAATCGCTACCGGGCCCCGGAGCCTGAGGGGGCCCAAAGTCTCTTTAAGAAGTCGCTGGTATTATAGAAAGTGCATGCTGGGCAAGTTATACCTCTGGCTTGAGGGAAGGGGTAAAGTCAAGAATTTGACATAGCGCTGTCGGGTGTGGGAAGGGGGGGCTGCCGTTTCAATTTTTGCCTCAGGCAGCATAAAGGCTATGTGCTTCCCTGCCCCTGGCCACAAAGCACTGAGGGAAGGGGGGCCTGGGGGTTACATAGAGATGCTGGAAAATAAGAAGCTGTCTGTATTAATGCACATTTCTGAGAAATGTATTTATAAAAGGGCAAATGGGTTTTACCAATGCGTCCCTACACAGTCCGTCCAGTAGGTACTATGTCAGACTGTGCACAGACCCTCTGCTTTGACAAGGGGAATGGTGGCATCAAGTTGTCAGTTCATTCATTATTTCAGAAGGAATAACAGAGGAACGGCACAACACAGAGTATTTAGAAAAGGTGTCTAGAATTATTATCTCATGGAGAATACAGGTATTTACTAAAACACACATGTCAGGAGAGGAGACGTCCTTATCTGTGTATGGCAATTCAAAGGCAAGAGATCAAGGCCGATGTCTTCCAGTATTAGAGCTGAAACATCTGAAACACTGCTGTTCTACTGAACCCAATCAGGTTCTAAGCTGGGGACAGTAGGACTTGTAGTAGTAGCCGCGTCCAGGCCTTAATAAATACCCTAAAGTACCGCCATAGTACCTCTGTGTGAATAGGAGATTATATAAAATGCTGCTGATGTACACACAAGCGTAATGCAGCTTTGAGAAGAGACACTTGGCATCTTACCGCCTGTCAGAGTGAGAATATTCCCAGTTCAGGTTATAGCTGACAGAGCACGTACATGGGTAATTTTGGCTTGTTCTTCAAAGACGAGGAATAAGGTGATTAATTAGAGGAAAACAGACACAGAGATTTAGCAAGTTGTGCAGAATATAGCTATTTAACTCTTACATTATCAGTTACCATTTTATGGCCACTGTACGAAGCTGGACAAGAAAACCTTTCCAAACTGGAAAGTAAAACACATGGGGCAGATTTACTAAGACTGACATTTCGTACGTCAGTCTTAGTAAAAATCCTGCTGGAGTAAGATGCGACAAATGTATAAAGAGGCACAGGCTTTTTTGTCAATTTGGTTCATCTTCCGGCAGTCAGTGCGCCAGAAATTAAAATCTACCCTAGCTATGAGCTTTCTGGGGTAAATGATAGTAAGTCTGGAGCGCTGTGCCTCGCCCTGCCACCTCCCGCCAAGTCTCTCCCCTTTTTGAACCACTTTTGACAAACAGCAAGAAGTGCTTGAAGGAGTTTTCCGGATTTCTAATCAGTGGGGTCTGACACCTGGGACCCCCGCCAAATCAGTTGTTTGAGAGGGCACTGGCACTCACAGTACCGCTGTGACCTTGTCTTAGCTCATGGGCACAGTGTTGTACTTTGTATAGCAGCCGTTCTTGGTATTGCAGCTCAGCCCCATTCACTTGAATGGGGTGAGCTGCGCCTGGGACATGTGACAAATGAATGTGACGTCACATGGCTTTGGAAAACCTGATCGAAAGCCCCAGACTCGGACCCCCGAAGATCAGATACTGATGACCTATCCAGAAAACCCTTCTAAATACTTAAAAGGATTTTCAAAGACTTTTTTTTACTGATCTGTGGGGGTCCAACACCTGGGACCCCTGCTGATCAACTGTTTGAGAAGGTACCAGTGCTCCTGTGAGCGCTTTGGCCTTCTCTCTGCTTTTCCTAGGCCAAGTAACGACACCATCATGTGTCATGTGGCCTAGGAGCAGCTCAGCCCCATTCAATTAAATGCAATACCAAACACATCCACTATACAATGTATGGCGCGGTGCAAGAAGGCACTGGTGCTCACAGGAGGATAGGTTATCAATAAAAAAAAAATCTTGGAAAACCCCTTTAAGTAAGTTTGGCCCATGGTAATCTGAAGGATCTATTGACCTTGAGATCCTAGTTTCAGTCCGAAAAGTATGATTAAACCCGACTCACACACCCATTAATTTACAGAATGATGGGTTACACTGCATTGTCTGGTGCCTTTCCTATGAAATAGGGAGTCTCATATCATCATCCTATTGTCTAGCTACTATATGGCTAGTCTATGGCTTCCTCACAGCTAATTTTGCTGGGTAAAGCTACAGTCAGCCATGCTTTGCCCCCTCAGTGGCCACTGCAGGTAGTTATACGTATATGGTGGTCATTCACATAAATTACTTTGGATGAAATACAAAGAAGGCTTGAGTGTAGCATGGCCAGGCGTCCGGCTTTAGGTTGGACAGTCCGGTCTCCTGACACCATGTCCTCCATACGGCACAGGGCCTAGACGGTCGCTGGGGTGTCCTCCTTTACAGTGGCTCGGCGCTCAGACAGTGCACAAACTGACTGACTTAGGCTTCTCTCACTCCCAGTCACTCACTAGAGCCGGCCAACATGTCACTCTGTGATTTGGGTAAGAGAAGCACTCCAGGCCCACTGGGTCTCTAATGTCTAGCTTTTTGGGGTGAAGCAAGCGGCCACCCTACTTACTCTGTCAGGAAGATCATGGATTCCTGCAAGCTCTATTCAGATGAATGGAACTGATTTTCAGATGCAGAAAATATTTTGCAACAAGATCTGCCACGTATGAAGGGGCTTTAATTTAATTCTGAATAGCTTATAGGATTCTTCAGGAATAAAAAAAAATGAAAATACTTAAATATTATTTTATAATAAATATATTCACAAATACCTTTCATTACTTAGAATGGCTTGTTTTGTCTAGGGAGCAATCATCGGGGGGAAATAAAATGGCTGCCGTCTTATTAGTACACACAAAACCTGTTCTAATCACAAAGGAGGGCAAGTTACTTCACCACAATGAGCCATAGTGCTGCCTCATCCTCCTCTCTGCTCTGCTTGTAAGGAATCCTGATCCTGAATACAGGTGAATCTCTGTGGGAATGGAGAAGATGAGAAGACATGAGAGGAGAGTGAGGTGGGGCTAATGTGCAGCAGCACTTGTTTACAGTCTCCATTATCACAGCAATTACCACAATCTGTCCTGTCCGTCCTCACTGTACTTCATGTCTCCTCATGCACTAAATTCCCCAAAGATTCAGCTACATTTCTTATCATCTGTATTCAGGATCATAATCCCTGACAAGTATAGAGGAGGAGGAGGCAGCTCTTTACCTCAGTGTTGTAAAGTAACTTGTGTGATCAGGACAGGTTTTGTGTGAACTAATGGGACAGTGGCCAATTTGTTTCCCCTGATGATGCTCCCCAGACAAAACAAGCCATTATAAATAATGAAAGGTATTTTAGAATATATTTATAATAAAGTAATATTTAAGTATTTTCATTTTCTTAATTCCCGGAGAACTCCTTTAAGTTACAAAAATGAGGGCAATGCTAGTATCCGTACAGCGCCCCTGGATACAGCAGGATGGAATCAACTAGTCTTCGGACAGCATTCTATGACGAGGAGGAGGAGGCAGCCGCGGACTACAGGGATGCAGACAGAAAGTAAATCTGGTATGATGCCCTGGAAAATGCCCAGCGGCGGCGAGGTGAGAGCCTCCCCAGTTATGAGCAGCGGCTACAGAAGCGTGTGGCGATGCGGATGGGTCTTTTGGGAGAGCAGCACCTGGATGAGTGTGTGACAGAACTGGAGAGCCTGGTATGGAAGGAGCTTTGGCTAGACAACGCCTACCAGACACTCTGGTGGTATGTGATTCGGCACTCCCCTGGATGGCTGAGCACAACAGACCCGAGGGTGAGGATTATGATGGCCCTGGCCTGTTGTTTAAGGCCTTCGCAGAACCGGAATTCGGAGATGCTGGAGAGTCCCGGTTCTGGGATATCTATGACTACAGGGAGGCTATACATGATTGGGCTACAGCGAGAGAGGTGAGACAAGACCTGGCATCTCTAGTGACAAAGGAGCGGGAGCTGGAGCAGCTCAATTCGGTCCCAAGATACACTGCCAGAGAGCTGGGTGGCCGTCCCAGACCTACAACCCTACAGCTGGGAAGACCCGACTGAAGTATCCCCTGCTTCAGTACCAGCTACAGAGTTAGGGGACCTCATAGACTTGTCCTGGGGGGAAACCCATATGGCAGGTGGAGATGGGACCGAGATCTCTCCACCGGCCCTACAGGGATCCTGGGCAGTTGGCCCAGATCCCCAATGGCAGCCAGAGTTTCAGGGAGTAGGGACAGTTGGTCCTGCTCCCCAGCAGCAGTATGTTTTGCAGGGAGAGGAGAGCATCGTCTCCATTCCCCAGCGGCAGTGTACCTTGAAGAGAGAGGAGACAATCGGTCTCTCTCCCCAACCACAGGGGGACAGCACCCCTAACTCCGATGGGGCAGATGGGACCGCAAGGACTTGGGGGCAGGATTCCCTGATCCCATCCCAGCGGAAGAGCTGGCATCTGGGCAGAGCGCAGTTGGCCTCTGCCCTCCCATATCCTCTTGTCCAGAGGCTGACTCCTCACAGGCTACCCCAGCGGAAGAGCTGGCATCTGGGCAGAGCGCAGTCAGCCTCTGCCCTCCCCTATCCTCTTCTCCAGAGCCGGACTTCCCACAGGCTACCCCAGCGGAAGAGCTGGCATCTGGGCAGAGCGCAGTCGGCCTCTGCCCTCCCCTATCCTCTTCTCCAGAGCCGGACTTCCCACAGGCTACCCCAGCGGAAGAGCTGGCATCTGGGCAGAGCACAGTCGGCCTCTGCCCTCCCCTATCCTCTTGTCCAGAGGCTGACTCCCCACTGGCTACCCCAGCGGAAGAGCTGGCATCTGGGCAGAGAGCAGTCAGCCTCTGCCCACCAAGTACCTACAGCTCCAAGCTAGGGAACACCAATGAAGCAAGGAGTAGCAGATGCCCACTCAACAGCTGGGGACGTACAGAACAGAGCAAGGCCCCAAAATTCAACAGGTCCAGTATTTGGTTGTGGGTGGACTGCCAGACTAACTCAGGTACCGACCGGCGTGAGGTCAGGTATCTGGTTAGTCTTCCCTGGAAGGGGGAGATGTGTTGCGAAACCAACCTTGCCACTGGGTTTTGGAGGGGCCTGGTTGCCAGCCTCTTGCCCCAGGATTATGGCCCATACTAACTTTAAGTAGTGAGGTTTGTGTGTATTGGCGATTGCCCTCTGTCCTGAGAGATAATTGAATTACAACTCGGTTGTCTCCAGGACAGAGGACATTGTGTATTCTCCTGCCTGTGATGATTATGTTATCACAGAGGGGAGGATTCTATGTGGGTTGTAGCCTTTGGGTTATTGGTAATTGCATTTTGTTGATTGCGTCTCAGACAATGCCAGTGTGTTAGTTAATTGCGTCTCAGACAATGCCAGTGTGTTAGTTAATTGCGTCAAAGACAATGCTCATTGTATTTTGTTGATTGCGTTACAGACAGAGGGAACGGGGTTTTGTGGACAATTGCTGGGAAGGTTTTAATACTGTAAATGCATGTGATTGGCTAAAATATAAACTGTCACAGTCTTCTACAAGGGCCCCAGGGGGGAGTGTCCCTTGCTAGGAGACCTGCATAAAAGGCTTAAAAATAACCCATTAGAGAGTTCCTGTTTTACATTCAACATAGAGCCTTGTCTCATGTGTGTGGGGATTGCTATGCGTGTATACTCCCCTGGCTATTACTTCTAGCTCTTGTAAGAGCTGTTCCTGTTCCTGGCTCCTGTGGTGGTTTTGGTGTAGAGCGGAGTGCTTGGAGTCCTCGGGAAGCACTGGGAGCATTCATCAACTGAGGTACCTGGTCGGGGTGCTAGGAGATCCGTTACAGTGCCATCCACAGATTCCCCCATAACAGTGCCATCCATAGATCCCCTCCATAACAGTGTCATCCACAGATTCCCCCAAACCAGTGTCATCCACAGATTCCCCCATAACAGTGTCATCCACAGATTCCCCCATAACAGTGTCATCCACAGATTCCCCCATAACAGTGTCATCCACAGATTCCCCCATAACAGTGTCATCCACAGATTCCCCCATAACAGTGTAATCCATAGATTCCCCCATAACAGTGTCATCCACAGTTTCCCCATAACAGTGTCATCCACAGATCCCCCATAATAGTGTCATCCACAGATTCCCCATAACAGTGTCATCCACAGATTCCCCATAACAGTGTCATCCACAGATTCCCCATAACAGTGTCATCCACAGATTCCCCATTACAGTGTCATCCACAGATTCCCCATAACAGTGTCATCCACAGATTCCCCATAACAGTGTCATCCACAGATCCCCCATAACAGTGTCATCCACAGATTCCCCCATAACAGTTTCATCCACTGGTTGTCATCGCCAGTTCTGTGAGAAGGTCTGGCAGACATCCTTCTCTACCTCTTTCATGACGTTCTTTGTTTTAGTTTCACTTTGTCATCTCCTTTCCTTCTCCCAGGTGTCACCTATTTAGACTAATCGTCTCCCTTTATATTCCCTCCCATACTGCCTCACTTTGCGGTTTATACTACTTCCTGGATGAAGTGTTCACTGCTGGAGGCTGCTGCAGCTGTTTGCTCAGATAAGTCTTTTCATGTATTGTGTTTCCTTGCTGGCTTGATTCTAGGTGACCCTGACTCTGTCCGTATTAAGTGCAGGGAGCCAGTGGTCACGTCCCCTCACTATTATAGGGTTTTCAGGTGTCACACAGTCTTAGGTACGTGGGCATGCAATCGTCTACCATTGAGATGGGCATAGCAGTCAGGGAGAGCTCTTAGGATTTTATAGGGCTCACCTATATGCTCCTTAGTTTGGGATCAAGCCAGTCGGACGTTTATTCATAAGTTCCAGCTGTCTGCAACATCATCAGTGACACTGGTATTCTTAGCTAGTGTCCCCATGACTATGAAAAACACAATGCTGACGGTTCTTTTATTACTGTATTTTGTTGTAGAAAACTACCGTACTGTAGTCTCCTTCTGCATCCAAATTTAGAAAGATTTCAAGGCAGAAAATGCTTTCATATAAGATCCCTTTAAAACTGGAGGTGATAAAATACGCCAAAGAACATAGAAACAGGGCAGCTGAGAGACATTTTGGGCCTCCTCCAACAGAAAAAATGATACGGGAGCGGAGAAAACAGGAGGATCAGCTGCAAAAAGTAGATAAAAGAAAACACACTTTTCGTGGGCGTACTTAAAAATGGCCACATATTGACGTGGAAATGAAAGAGTGGATCACACTTCACAGAAACAATGGCTTCTCAGTATCTACAAAAATGATCATATATGAAGCCAAGCGTCTAGCTGCAGAGAAAGGCATTGATGAGTTGACTGAATCCCCATCATGGTGCCACAGATTCATGAGGAGATGTTGCCTTGCTATGCGCACCAAAACTAGAATTGTGCAAAAAATGCCAAAAGAATATGAGACCAAGATTCTCTCTTTTCACAAATATGTGCTGGATGCAAGAAAGAAAAATGGCTATGATTTGTCCAGATTGGGAATATGGATGTCCCATTAACCTTTGACAGGACCGTTGATGTGAGAGGCGCAAAAATCGTAACGGTGAAGACCTCACGACACAAGTAAACCCATTACATGGTTGTGTTCTCCTGCTGCGCAGACGGGACCAACTGCCACCAATGCTGATTTTCAAGAGGAAAAACATGCCAAAATAGGCAATTAAAAGAGGCATAATTGTGCATGTACATGACAAAGGGTGGATGGACGAGAGAGGCATAAGAATATGGATCAAAGTGTGGTCCAAACACCCTGGAGGGCTTCTGAAGAAACTTGTGCTTGATCAGTTTAGGGCACAAATCAGTGAATCCACAAAAAAGAGGTTCAAGGATATTAACACTAATCTAGTGGTCATTCCTGGGGGCTTACAAGCCAGCTGCAGCCTTTGGATGTGTCAATCAACAAGCCATTTAAGATTTTTACGAGAGAGAAGTGGAAAGAATGGATGGCTGCTGGGAATCACGATCTTACACCCAGTGGACGGATGAAAAGTCCCACTATCACCCAAGTCTGCAAGTGGGTAAAGTCTTCATGGCAGTCAGTGAAGGATGAAACTATTCTAAAATCCTTAAAAAAAATGGGCATCAGTAATGCCCTGGACGGTTCTGAGTATGGTGTCCTGTATGAAGACACCAGTGACAGTGACACCACTGAGTGATACGCTTGAGTTCGGACAGTAGTGAGGACTTTTTGGGGTTTCCAGATGACTAGAGGTGTATTGTTCTAAATATTTCCTCTACTGTTACCGTTAATTACAGTAATAATGTTTCCTAATGCTGCTGTTGGTTGTTTGGTAATGTCTACACATTACGTGTTATTTTATTAAAATGTTTTAGCCCACCGTTTAGTTCAAATTATTTTATTCTCCATTTTCCTCCTCTGAAAACTAGGTGCGTCTTATCATCAGGTGCGTCTTATAAAGCGAAAAATACGGTAATTACGGCTGCAGTCAAAAAGCAACACTACCTGTCATATTCATAGCTTGTTAAAGAGGATATGTCGCTCTCCTGATATGTCTTATTTAGCAAATGCATGCATTCTCTATAAGGGTACGGTCACAGTCAGGTTTCTGAATGCAGTTTTGGAAGCTAAAATCTTGAATAGATCATAAAAGGGTATAGTATACAGGACAGCTACGACTTCATTTTTTAATTCATTCCTAGTTTTGACCAAAACTGCATCAGGAAACCTGGTGAGTTACATATCCATTGGTCCACTACAAAGGGTGATATCGGAAGTGGAAAGCCATGGTATAAATTAACATGCTGTGGATTTAAACAGTTTAAAAAAAAGAAAAGAAAGATACTCTAGTATGTTCTTTTATTGGAAGTAAAAGTATTTGGCAAAACACAAATCAGGAGTAGTGTAACCTGCAACAGAAAAATCTTTCATCAGATTTTACCGCAGATCCACAGAGTTACATGTGCATGTGTTGCAGATTTATTGTACGCACATCCCGCCGGCACATCCTTTGTGTATCCGGCCCATGTGGATGTACCCTAGAGCTTTTTAAGAATAGCATGGTAGACTGAGCTATTTTGTCTGGCAAAAAATACGTAAGCAAACAGAATGCAGGTCAAATGGAGTCCACAGATGAATTATTTGCAATCTGTTTGACCTATTAAAGTGAATGTATACATTGCAGCATACATTTGAATACGGTTTGCAGGTATTCAAAGTATAACCCTGATGGTCAGCCCAATTGAAGGCTAAAACCCAATGTGAACCCAGCCATAGAAAGGTTGCCCAAAGGTACGGCAACACGTTAAGGTTTCCTGATGCTGCTTTGGGAGCCAAAATCAGGAGTCGATCATAAAAGGAGAGAAAGTATAAAGAACAGATATGACATCTCCTCTATTCTGAAGTCACTCCTGGTTTTTCCAAAACTGCATCAGAAAGCCTGACCGCATGGCTCTACCCTAACAGATAGCAGTTAATGTGCTTTGCTTTTTAACACTCGTTTTGTATCATACTTACCTGTACAGGCTCTCCAGCGGCGCCATCCTCAGCCTTGCGAAGATCTAGAATATAGTGCTATATCTTCGTAAATGCGAATATTCTCAATTTTCTTTCATCAGTGATTGAGCTGACTGGTTCTGCACATGCGCAGGATTTGGGACGTGAGTTCGGGAGGAGGGTAGGATCTTTAGATTCTGTCACTCTCATAGCAGGAGGTGGGGTTAGGAATGGGAAGTGATGAGGTAAGCATTTAATTACATAACTTGAAAAAAGCAAAAGTGGACTGTAAAGAAGTACTTGGAGGTGTTT
Source organism: Bufo gargarizans (assembly GCF_014858855.1). NCBI lineage: Eukaryota > Metazoa > Chordata > Amphibia > Anura > Bufonidae > Bufo > Bufo gargarizans. The sequence continues at coordinate 196,818,906 of NC_058081.1, read as the reverse complement.
AAAAAAACCAAAAAACCCTAGGATGATTAGGGTGGGGGGAGAACTATCTCAGGATGCCGATGATTCTTATGGTTAATGTCACGAGGGTGTCAAGAACCTCGCCTGACTCCGTTATACCCGAGGTCAGGAAGTCGTAGCAGTTGGCTGCGCGCTCTATGTAGAAAGATAGGACTATTTCTATATGGTAGATTTCTGGTTTTGCTTTGCAACCCTTTTTGGCTCACTCAGGGATCCGTAGCTCCTTCTCCTCAGCTGTTCCTTGTCCAGCACTCCCAACCTCCTTATATTCCCCTCTCCCACTTCTCTGGTGGCCAGATATAATGTAATGACCAGCGTCACGCAAAGGGAGGGAAAAGGGAAGGCCCTGCCCAAGGGAGAGGGAAAGGTGGTGACCCCTGACTCACCTTGCGGCTGGCACCTGACTGCCCTGACGTCCCTAGACGGGTTCCTCACCCGTACGCCGAACACGTGCCTAAACCCTGGCTTTCCCTAAGATGAGCCCTAGGTAGTGAACGGGCCGGTGGGATCGCTAGTCCGCACAACTGACACTAAGAGGAAAAACCAGGGAGAGGACAGACAATACAGACAAACACATAAACCCAGGTGGGCGACCACAGCAGACCACAAAGGCCCAACAGGGATCCGGAGGGTAACGTTCTGGAACAACAACCAGGGAACACAGCAACACAGCTCCAGTGGGTCAGTATAGAAGTTCAGGCAGGAAGCTCTATATCTGGCAACCAGAGAAGTGGGAGAGGGGAATATAAGGAGGTTGGGAGTGCTGGACAAAGAACAGCTGAGGAGAAGGAGCTACGGATCCCTGAGTGAGCCAAAAAGGGTTGCAAAGCAAACCCAGAAAGCTACCATAAAGAAACAGTCCTATCTTTCTACATAGCGCGTGCAGCCAACCGCTGTGACTTCCTGACCCCGTGTATAACGGAGTCAGGCGTGGTTCTTGACACCCTTGTGACAGTTAAAAACCGGTGACAGGTTCCCTTTAAATAGCATAGGGACCGTCAACCAGTTGCGGTCTAGCTATCTAGTGTTTGTACTGCAAGTAGGTAGGGAAAGCAGGCTGTGGTCTATTCTAAGTCTCACTGTCCTTGTCTATCCGAACCCACAGTTACACATGTACTGCTAGTATCCTCATGATGTTCTGCATAGTAGCTTGAACAGAGCTCCATCCACCAAACTTAAGACTGTAATATCGCAATGTCCTTATGTGGCACATCTGGGTTAAATTTGCTTGGCATGGAAAAAGCACAGCTGTCATAGGAAGCTGCCACAGTTTAGGTGTGCCATAATAAACATAACATATGTCATCATCCAAAGTAACAGAGTCTTGTTAGCAAAAGCCATTGCTCAATAGCAGATCAGCACTCTTATTTAAAGAGGACCTGTAACCTCTTGTTTAGTAACTGCTTGCATATGAATGCAGCTTGGGCAGGATACTGTCTCATCTTAAAGAGACCAGATGTGTATGGATACTCATTGGCAATGCTCCATGGGAAAATAATATGTTAAGAGGTATCTCCAAGGGCAAGAAGAACTATTCCTTTTGCAAGTGGCTCCCTATGACTCAGTCTAACTTTTTAACAAGCCTTGGGACACGACAAGGGATAATAGCCAAACCAAATATCTATCTGTACACAGCTGTTTCGGAGTGTTTGCCCCTCATCAGTACGGAGTAGGATTATGGCTGGCATATTAATGTAAATATGACTCCCAAGTTCTTATGACTCCATTCTTCCTTCCATACAGTTCCTGCTAGAAGTTAGGAATTAATTATTAGCAGTTTGCAATGAAGGTCCAGCTGGGCATTACCAGTTGTGGGCAAGTCCCTGTGCACTCTGACACTTTCCTATCAGCATTGCCAGTGTCATACTGTGCAAGAACACACCCCCAACTGGTAATATCCATCTGGACCTTCAATGCAAACTGCTAGCAATTTATTTATAACTTCTAACAGGAATAACAAAGTGATGGCACATCATAGAGCAGTAAAAATAGATGCTCCAGAATTGCTATTACATAGAGAATGCACGCATCTACTAAAACAGACATGTCAGGAGCGGTGACGGGTCTTGTTTAATTTTTGGAATTAGGTTAAACATTTTACAGGTTAGGTATATACGAAATCATTGCTATATCAATAACTTGTCATGCCCAAAGCAATGCCAGGAGTGCATTATGTGCAACCATGCAATATACATGCCATCTAGCTCATTAATCTAAGCATTACGCCATATGTGTCCAGATTTGCAGTGTGATAGCGCTACATGCATTACACATATAAAGTGTCAGAACTGTTCAACGTCTATGGAAGTGATTTTACAGCATTAGCCGGTATGGGTTAATTACTCTGTTGCTTTCATGCGTGGTCCCCCCTCGCACTGTTCTAGTGACCCAGTTGTGCAGTATGTTTAGAAGAGACATGAGGAGCAGAAGGGGAGAGGGAAAGGTTGCTGTGAACTGAACAAATCCTTTCTTGGTTGTATAAACGCAGACCACATTATGTAACGCGCCTATTCATTTATTTTATGCTAATGGTAGTTATAGGAGGAGCTGAAAGGGAAGAAGGATGGGGAGGAGTAGTCACACTTTGGGCATGCTAGGGCTGAGGCAAGAGGAGGAATGTAAGGGCTTTGAGAATGTTATGGGTGCAGGTACTGATTAAAGGAAACGTACAACTTAATAAAAATGGATGCAATCACTTGTGAGAGAAATAGAAAGGTGCTTAATCGGATAGACCAGGGGCGTTGCTAGGGTCTCAAAAGATCCGGGGCCCAAGCCTCAATGAATATCCAGTGCCTCCCAGGTGACGTCCCAGGTGATGTCTCCTCTGATGTAGACCTTGTCTGTCATCATCTTCTCTATTTGGTCCGTACAACTTCTCTCAGCCGCGCCTCGTCTCTACAGAGTGTGACACACAGACATCTTCGCTTCATCACATTTCTATCATCATTCCCCAACCTCGAGTCCCCACAGTGTTATCCTGCTGCTCGCTGTGCTCCCCAGTACCCCCAAATACTATCCTGAAGAAAACTCCATGACCCCCATAGTGACAGTGCTCCTCCAAGTCCCACCAATAGTAATTCCCTTCTAGAATGCCCTCATTAGTAATATTGCCCCCTACAGTGCCCCCAACCGTGAATCCCCCATTAGTAGAAAATCCCTCCAGTATTAATAATACCCTCACAGAGCCCCCAGTACAAATAAGGCCCCCCTATTGTTCCCCCAGTGGTAATACAGCTCTCTACAGACCCCTCAGTAGTAATAAGGCCCCCATAGTGCTCTCAGTAGAAATAAGGCAGATCTATAAGTCCTTCCTATAAAGCCCCCAGTAGTAAGAGGAACGCCTAATGTCCCCTGGATTTATAATACCCCTACAGTGCCCCCAGTATTTATACTGCCCCCTGCAGTGCCCCCTATAGTTATATTCCTCCCTCCACCATACAGTCCCATCTAAATAACATCACACCATCTCTCCTGCCCCTCCAAAATACAGTCCGTTAAAAATAACATCAGCCCCTCCCTTCAGCTCCTCCAATATACAGTCCCATGTAAATTACACTATTTCCCTCCCTCCGCCATAGAGTCTAATGTAAATAACACCACACCATCTCTCCAGCCCCCTCCAATATACAGTCCCATGTAAATAACATCCATCTCTATCTACAGCCCCCTCCAAAATACAGTCCCATGGAAATAACATCACCTCCTCCCCAGCCGCCTTCAACATGCAATCCCACGTAAACATCACCCCTTCGACATTCAGTCCCATTTAAATAACATTATTCCCCCCACCAGCCACCTTCAACATACAGTCTCATGTAAATAACATCGCCCCTCAACATTCAGTCCCATGTAAATAACTTCACTCCCTCCCACAGCCACCATCAACATACAGTCCCATATAAATAACATCACTTCCTCCCCCAGCCCCCTCCGACATACAGTCCCATGTAAATAACATCACTCCCTCCCACAGCCGCCTTCAACATCACACTCCCCCAGCCCTCTCCAACATTCAGTCCTAGATAAATAACATCACTCTCCTCCCTTCAGGCCCTCCAATATAGTCCCATGTAAATAATATCTCTCCCTCCTACAGCCGCCATAAACATACAGTCCCATGTAAATAACATGACACCCTCCCCAGCCACCTCCAACATACAGTTCCATGTAAATAACACCCCTCCCTTAAGCTCTAACATACAGTCCCAGTTAAATAACCACAACTCCCAGCATTGCTTTGCCTCTCCCTTCACTTACCTCTCCTCATGTAGCAGACCCCACCACAGCTTCTTCCCCCAGCTCTTCTCCTCTTCACTGCACTAGTCACATGATGGTGACATCATCGCAGGTCCTTCTCAACCACTGCCTTTTTTACTGGTCACATGAACTGTGATGTGAACACAGGTCCTTCTGCTCTTCCAGTACATTAGATTAAATTGGTTAGCCGTCCTGAGGACAGCAATACAGTTGTATTTAGCTGGCAAGTAGGACATACAGGGCCTGGGACAAAACATTAGGGCATCAGGCCCCGAATGTTTTAGCCTAGCAATGCCCCTGGGATAGACAATGAGTGAAATTAAAGGGGCTGTCCGAGTGTTTAATACTGATGGCCTATCCTCAGCAAAGGTCATCCGTATCTGATCGGTGGGGGTCCAACTCCCAGCTCTCCCACCAATCAGCTGTTTGAAGAGACCTCAGTGCTTCACGCTTCCTAGGCCAGTGACATCACATGCATCAGTCACACAGCTTAGGTGCAGCTCAGTCCCTAAATAGGCCTGAGCTGCAGCATCAAGCAGAGCTGCTATCTAATAGACAGTGCTTAGTAAGCTGCGAGGAGGCCGCAGGGCTCACCAGAGCACCACAGCCTCTTCATACAGCTGATCAACGGTGGGTGCACCATGGGCAGGGACGAATTGGCCATAGACCTTACAGGGAAATTTCCCGGTGGGCCGATGCCCAGGGGGCCCCCTAAGTCCTACTCACTGCCGTCCAGTGGAAGTTTTTGGGGATGTATTTGTGCTGCTGGCGGCAGTATTGTGAAATGGACTGTGGTATTTGACTCTTTTGGGGTGGTATAATGTGCCGCAATATGGTATTGCTAGCCCCACCTACTTGTGTTGGCCCTGCCTTCTATCAATTTGGACCTGACTACAAAACTTTTAGCATTTTTTCCAGGGCAACTTTAAATTCCCAGTCCGTCCCTGACCGAGGGTGGGGATCACATACTGATGACCTATCCTGAGGATAGGTCATCAGTATTAAACTCTCGGACAAACCCTTTAACTATTTTGCTGTAATTTTGTACTTTTGCGCATTATATACATCCCACCCTTATATAAGCAAAACTTTCTGGTCAACTTTGCGTTTTACTTGGCAAAGGAAAATTGGGCAGAGCTGTTAATAACTTTACAGGAAATACAGCCAACTCGAAAGTACTTTGATCTTTTTTATTGTTTTCATATTTATTGCTCTGTCACTCATCATCTCGGGGAATGTCACATACAGCAGAGGCCCCCTCATCATTGAGCAATTCCCTTCCTAGCAAATCCCCCACAAAAAGGTCCATTTCTCCGGTGGCTTTCAATCCACCAGTAATTGAGAGCCATGAAATTCATTAGCATAGACCCTTACATGCAATGTAATAGTACGAATTGCTGTTATTGTCCTTCTAAGGTAGCCGTGGGCCCTCTTGTCTATTGGCCCCTTGTAGAGCTACACAGGTTGCAGATATGGTATGTACAATTATGATGGATCAAGATAGGGCATAAGTATTAGATTGGTGGAGGTCTAACAGGTATCATTCTTGTGATCGTTGGGGTCCCAACGGTTCGACAGCTACCAATATAATAGTTATCTCCTACCCTGTGCATAAGGGATAACCTGATGTAACCTGAATACCCCTTTAATAAAGGTCTCACCACAAATGCTTTATGACCATTATAAACCCAAATGTGAACAAACAAGCATTACATATTTAAAGGGATTCTGTCACCAGGATTAACGCTATAGCGATATTTATATGTGCCCATTAGTCTTCATGCAGTGTTTAAAATGATCCCACTGTTAATGCTCTGTGTGTGTTAGATTCTTATAAAAACCGATCTTATTGATATGTAAATTACCTCTGTCAGGAGCCCAAGGGGTTGTCCCACGATACTTTGGAGCCCAGCCGCGCCCATCGATCCGGAGCCCAGCACCTCCTACCACTTGTGCGCAGAGGGAGCAGGCGCATGTGCAGTTGACTCGTCGAAGCCGGTGCCAGTAGTCTGCACAGGCGCAGACTACAGTGTCCACTGCTCCTGCACGAGATTACGGCACTGAGAAGAACTGATGTCGGGGATAGTGGAGTGAATAAATTAAGTGCCAGGCGGTGCTGGGCTCCAACATATTGTGGGACAACCCCTTGGGCTCCTGACAGAGGTGATTTACATATCAATAAGATTGTTCTTTATAAGAATCTAAGACACACAGAGCAGTAACAGTGGGATCATGCTTTTCATATTTTGTTCGGTAGCTGCCCACAGACATCCTGGTGACCTCTAATATTTTGACTGTTACATTTGGCAGACATTATGTAGTGCAGGAATTCTTCCCTTTGGAGCCTATGACCTTTATTATCAATGAGTTGGTCACTGTAAACGTCTGCAATATTCCACTTTTCAGGTATTATGATGCCTTAGAGCTAGAGAAAAGATGAAGCATGAAACAAACAAAACAGATAATGTCTGTGGTGGCAATTTTCAATGCCAGTCATGGGAGAGCCAAGGTATTTGACAACACAAATTGTTGAAAGGTAGAACAAGAGAGAAAATGTGTAAAATAAAAGCAGACAATACAAGTTAATATTTGCAATGTTTCTAGCTAAAAAAAAACTTTTCATTTGTTTTCCTGTTTCCTGTGGCCTCCTTGATGCTGCTAATCTGAGCAGAATCAGTCTCCTCCCCCCACTGGCAGATGACAATACATACTATTTTGTGACATTCACACTATGCACTTTGTAAAAGGGCATCTGTCAGCAGTTTTGTACCTATGAAACTGGCTGAGCTGTTACATGTGCACTTGGCAGCTGAAGGCACCTGTGTTGGTCCCATGTTCATATGTGCCTGTATTGCTGAGAAAAATAAAGTTTTAATATATGCAAATGAGCCTCTAAGAGCAATGGAGGCGTTGCTGTTACTCCTAGAGGCTCCTCATCCTCTACAACTGCGGTACCCTCTGCACTTTTATTGACAGGGCCAGGCATGATGACGTTTTTACTTTCTGACCCTGTCAATCAAAGTGCTGAAGGCTCAGTAGTTGCAGAGAGAGCAGAGCATCTAGGTGTAATGGCAACACCCCTGTTGCTCCTAGAGGCAAATTTGCATATATTAAAATCATTTTTCTCAGCAATGAGACCAACACAGATGCCTTCAGCTGTCAAGTGCACATGCAGCAAGTCAAGTGCAATCAGCTGACAGATTCCCAAGGTGCTGTCATATGTGGAGGTTTTTTAATGCAGTTTTTGAACCCAAAATCAGGAGTGAAATGGAGAAAAATTATTAGGAAACAGATAAAAATTCCTGATCTTGGCTTTAAAATCAACATAAAAAACTTGAACTTGTAGCAGCAGCGCCCTTAGAAGCGAAGCGGGGAGGCTAGGCAGAAAACTACTTTTATTGGCTGGTCTGCAGTGAACAAAGGATCACTAAGCAGGGACCTGGCTGTGTGGAGAGTGACTGAGCATGTGTGACCAGCAGCACTCATCACTAAATGGACATGCACATTGCTATACACTTTGAACACTAAGTGGCGCCATACTATATAAGTAAATGTTATAACTCTTCACTGGATCATTTTTAACAGCATGTATTGGCAAATATATTGAATTTTTTATAATCTTTACCGTGAATATGATTATTAATGGTGGCCAACACCTTTGATATGCAATCCTGATTAAAATTATATATATGAAAGTGACATATTTATCAGCCTATAAAACTGGATGATAAGAGACATGACTACTGGTGAGCATAGTTAGACTGATAATTTTGCTAGGCAACATCTGAATAAATTTGGAATATTGCCAAGAAACAAGCACAGCAGGAGATAGGTGAAAAGTGTAGGTTGCGTTGCTACTTCTCCCTAGAAGATTCCAGTCCTGCTGTGGACAAAAAGCTGCAAAAACAGCGCAATGACAACAGTTGGATTAGGCCTCGCAGATTATTTAATTTTATTTTGTTAGTTGCACTGTTTAGAAGTAGGCCCTTGCAAGTGCTCAGACTCTCCCCAGTAAACTGTCCATCATGCCGCCCCTTGGTCTTGATTTGAAAATTTCAGGACTGTTGTACATCACTCTTTATTCTGCGCTGAAGTCCTGGGATCGCATGGCACATGCGCAGGATTTTAGCACAAGAGAGTGTGGCATAGAACAATGTTGAAACCAACATTCAAGACCAGGGGCTTAGGGTGTGGCAGGATTTACTAAGGAGAACCTGCCGGACTTGGGGCCACCACTGAGCATGTGCAACCTCATTTACATATTTAAGGGTACTTTCACACTAGCGGTTTTCTTTTCCGGCACTGAGTTCCGTCAAAAGGGCTCAATGCCGAAAAAGAACTGATCAGTTTCATCCCCATGCATTCTGAATGGAGAGTAATCCGTTTAGGATGCATCAGGACGTCTTCAGTTCAGTCTTTTTGACTGATCAGGCAAAAGATAAAACTGCAGCATGCTACGGTTTTATCTCCGGCGAAAAAAACTGAAGACTTGCCTGAATGCTGGATCCGGCATTTTTTTTCCATAGGAATGTATTAGTGTCAGATCCGGCATTCAAAATACCAGAATGCCGGATCCGTCCTTCCTGTCTGCGCATGCGCAGGCCGATAAAAAGGTGAAAAAAATAAATGTCGGATCCATTTTGCCGGATGACACCGGAAAGACGGATCCGGCATTTCAATGCATTTTTCTGACTGATCAGCCATTTTTAAGACTGATCAGGATCCTGATCAGTCTTACAAATGCCGTCAGTTGGCATACGTTTTGCCGGATCTGCTTTTTTTTCTGCAATTAGAACTCTCTCCATGGCCACAAAGGTATGTTTGCACATGTGCTTCAGTGCTTGAATTAGTTTAATGTGTAGCAAGGCATAGACAGATTCCCTTTAAAGGGGGTTTTCCGATTGTTTTATACTGATGAGCTGTCCTCAGGATAGGTCATCGGTATGTGATCGGTGGGGGTCAGACTCCTGGTACCATTACTGATCAGCTGTTTACAGAGGCTGGAGCACTCTGGTTTGCGTCGTAGCCTCTTACTAGTCCATATGGAGAGCGTCTAAACGATGTGAGTAGTCTTACAGGCCAGGCAACACTTCTCTGGAATTCGGGGAAGAGGGTACCCAAATGAGTTCTTAGCAAGCTCTGCCTTCAATGCCACCTGATGTAATGCAGCTATCCTATACAGTAACGTTAGACCTCTAGAACAGGTCTTGAGACACGACTTGAATAACGGTTGGATTGTACCTGGCTTAATTATTATCCACATTCATTGGTCACATACCTTGGGGAATCGAAGTCCTATTTAAAGAGGACCTTTCATCTGTTTAGCCCTAGTCCTAACTAAGGTCTTACTTTATAGGGCGGCCCCCACTGATGTCATCGCACTTTTTTTTGGGTGCGCTCACAGCCAGGAAGAAGAGAACCACTCCGCCTAGTATAACCAAGTCGGCTAATTAAAATATAAGGCGCCAAAATCAATGGGGGACACAGCGGACGAACGGGGGCTCTTTGAAAAAAAAAAAGTGCGATGACATCAGTGGGGGCCGCCCTATAAGGTAAGACCCTAATTAGACACTAGGGTTAAACAGATGAAAGGTCCTCTTTAAGTGAATGAGGCTGAGTTGCAATACCAAGCACAGCCACTATCCAATGGATGGCACTGTGCTTTTCTAAGCTGAGAGGAGGCCTCATCAAACAGCTGATCGACAGAGTGATGGGAGTCGGTCCACCACCGATCACATACTGATGACCTATCCTGAGGTGAGGTTGTCAGTATAAAACACTCGGGAATCTCTTTTATGCCTTTAATAGTTAAAAAATACACACATATTAATATAAAAATGTGTTTATCAATGGGTTAAGTCTGAGCAGGGTGTGAAACATTGCTTTTAGATCAAAGGAGTATGATGTAAGATCCACTGATGCTGTTGTTCTTGTCATCCCCAATGCATGTGAAGAAAGCAACACACTTGGCAGAGCTCAGGAAACCAGAGGCAGGTAAATACATACTCTGCTTGAGGTTTCTTCGTGCAACAGGAAGCCTTCATCTCGCATGCACAGAGAAAGTATGGGATTTTTTTTCTTTTTATGCTTTAAGCAAAGGGGAAGATTTTGCAAGAGTTGTCTCTCTCGCCCCACAGCATGATTTATGTTATGCAGAATGTGAATGGAAACCCAGCTGTAGTCAGTGTTAGCTACTATTTGATATGGCTCGAAAATGCTCACCAACTGCGTTCCAACGAAAATAGAAAGTGATCAGACCATGAGAGTCTGTGGTCCATTGAGGAGAACTCATTCTGCTGACCAGAGCAGTTTGGTTGGCTCCATCTACTGCTGTGACCTCAGCGTCTAGACCAGAAATAGGCAATCTGTGGCTTTCTGTCGCCAGCCTACTAGTTTCAGTATGGCTGCTAAGCAGTAGTGGAAGTACTGTACAAGTCTCTGCAATTAGACGTGCTAATTTTGGTATTTCTGCAGCGCTTACATAACCCTGCCATCATCTTAACCTCGTCTGTTGTGGCAAAGAGTGACTTTACTGAGTCTCAGTCAAAATGCAGAAAGACAAAGATAGTGAGCTGCAAAAACGAATAAGCAAAATAATTGTGCCAGCCCAGACCATCATAAGGGAGTCATGTGCTCTGGACAATGCTTTTTTTGTTCGATGGACCCATGGAAAATAAGCATCTCACATGGTGTCCTACCGCTCTTGTGACCTGGTGTAATCTAAAGGGAACCTGCAGTGCCACCACAGGGGGAAATATAGCATTACATTGTGCCCATTGATATCAATGGGATGTGCATGTAATGCATAAACATGCTAGGTCCTCCAGACTAATGCCTCATTCACACATCAGTGTTCGGTCAGTGATTTCCATCAGTGATTGTGAGCCAAGCCCGGGTGCGGCTCTAAACACAGAACAGGAACAGATCTTTCCCTTATACCTTAACTCTCCTGTCCTGGTTATGGCTCACAATCAGTGATGGTCAGTTTGCAGTGTTCGCCAGCAAACACATGCGGGCTGCCATCTTTAGTAAGGTAGACTCACCCGTCCGGCGATGCACAGGTAAGCCCTTACCTGTGCCGGGAGCCGGTCGGAAATCAAATGAAGTCACCGGGAGCAGGCAGTTCCGAGAACAGCCTGATGAAGGCCCCCGGCGGCTGTTCTCGGAACTGCCTGCTCCCGGTGAATGCATTTGATTTTAGACTGGCTCCCGGCACAGGTAAGGGCTTACCTGTGCATCGCCGGACGGGTGAGTCTACCTTACTAAAGATGGCAGCCCGCATGTGTTTGCTGGCGAACACTGCTAACTGACCATCACTGCTCACAATTACTGATGGAAATCACTGACCAAAACACTGACATGTTAATGAGGCTTAAGGGGCACGGTTAGTGGCTGCTGTCTGCTCCGCGCATGCTACGTATGCTATAGCTACATGGATGGCTTCCATCATTGCTTCAAAAGTAAACAGAAAATGTCTTGATTATGTTGGGTACCTAGTAGTGAAAGAAAACAGAATCTATTGCAACATTGTGCAATTCCTAATCAAGTTGTCCTATACAGTATATAGATTATCCTGCCATAGGCGGTTGTTTTGGTTTGTGCCAAGTCAGACTGTATCCCCTATAAGTATCTGATCATTTGGTGTCCAAACACTGAGACCTTCAACGTTCATAAAAACGGAGGTCTATCAGAAATGATCATTTACTTGTCTGCACCAACAACTGTTTCACCTGATGAAGGAGCTTTTCGGGTAATCGGCTGCTCCTTTAGAAGGGCAGGTTGTTGGGAAGGAGCATTTGCAGGAACGTTCGGTCCCCCATGATCTGCTCGACAATCGGACCGTGTAAACCCAGCATTAGATGCAGTAATTTACACTATATATAGTATATATTGCTCACTACCTCATTTTTATCAGTATACCGTATATTTTCTGATAAGAAGTGTGTTTACCATATATAAAGAGATAGTATAGTAATCAGAAACATAAGTTAATAATAACGGAATGACAAAGAATTCAATCCAATAATGACAACAATGATTTTTGGGATAATAATAAGTAAAGAGGCATCTCCCAGAGAAAGAGAACCATCTAGCTAGTGGCACCTTCTGGAAATGACTTCCTATGAGTCAATGTCCAACTTTTTAGTCTGGGAACATATTAAGGGACAATATCAGCAGACAGCTGTTCCTGGGTGTTTGCCTCTCATTAGAGTAGGATCTAAGGGGCAAATTTTAAGACCAGGGTTTTAGACGCCTGTATTAATAACCCCTATACCTGGCAGTGGATCCGCCAAGTCATGAAGAGGCGCAGGATCCTCTGCCACTTCTAGATGTAAGACAGCTTCCTAGCTGTCTTACACTCAGACCATTTTCTACGTCTAAAACAGGTGTAGAAAATGGTAAATAAGAAGGGCCTGCAGCCAGCCCCCTTCCCCAACCAATGCCACGTCCACTTTTGTAAACCTGGCATGGGTAGAAGTCAAGGAACGCCACAATATGTGCCAGAAATGTGCCTAATTTACGCGTATTTCTGTTTGATAAATGACCCCCTAAGTCTCCATACGTGGCTGGTCTACCTAAAGAGAGTCAGTACCTCCTCTAGGCTGCATCTCACTCAGCCAGCCAGAGTCCTACTCCATACTAATGATGGGCAAACACCCTGAAACAGCTGTCGGCAGATGGATATTTGGTTTGGCTATTATCCCTTGTCATGTTCCAAGCGGTTCAAAAAGTCAGATAGTGACTCATAGGGAGCGCTAGCGAGATGCTTCTCTTCAACTGGGAGATGCCCCTTTCAAACAGTGATTCTTGAATGTCTCTGCTGTAGCAAAAAAGTTAAAGTACAAAGATGGAAATATGAGGGCAGAAAAAAAGATGTAAACACAAAAAAATCTAAGGCATGATTAAAACCCCATAGCAAGCACTTGGCTTTAGCTGGCTGTTTGTGGCCACAAGCACTTCCTTTGCAGTTATTATAGAAGTGACCACAATTATGAATAATATGTCATCATACCCGTTCTCAAAGATTCAGAAGTAAAATATTACAATTTGTGACAGACACATAAAGGTGGCAGTGTATGCAAGCACAAAATTAGAGAATGAGGACTGCATGAGATTTCTTCATTCTTCAAATTTGCTTACGAGAAAAACAGTGGCACATAGAGTTGCCTATTTCCAGGCCGCAGTTAAAGCAATGTCATTTGGGAACTGGAAGTTAATAAACTTTTTACCAAACTCTGTGCAAACGCTAATTCTTTGCAAATACCAAACTTTTGCAAGCCCGACCACCAATTCATTCACCATTATGGGACTGCCAGAAATAGCCCAGCGCGTGCTCATCTATTTTCAGCCCATAGCAGTGAAGGGAGGGTGGCCCCGCATGTACAGCTGCTCTCTGTTCACTTGAGGGGCACCATTCCAGAGGTGGAACCCGCACCTAGCCATGTGGGATCCTAGCGATATGTCATCAATGTCTGAGATGAGACAACCCCTTTGATAATTTTCTTTTATTTTGTTTCCACATTCATACTGCCTTTTATCTTTAAGGAGAAAGATAAAATGGAGTTTGACTGAAGGATCAGACTACACAGTTTGTTGTCTGTTACCATGGAAATGAATAGGAAGCATAGAAGCCGTAGAAAATTATGTTTTATCACTACATATTGTAAAGTTAAAACCTAATTTTTCATAACAATGGTTAAGACCAGTTAAGATCATTGGGTCTGGAGTAGAAAGAAACCATGTGACTCTTTTTTCCACATATAATTTCATACACAGGTATAAATGACAACCATCAGCCTGGGTAACTGACCACCATGAGTCACTGACTTTGACCATATGATTATGCCGTAAAGAAAAGGTCACATTAGGTGGTCTGGCTCGGTATATGGAGTATTGTACAGTATGTTGACAGACCAATATATGTTACTGAACAGAGGGTTGCCGCCTCTGGTTAATCTCTACAATACTCTCAGAGGAGACTCAGCATGAAAGGGAATAATAAAAATTCTCCGAGCTGGAGCAATATATTGAGCTGTAAAATACTCATGAAAAATGAATGTATCAGACAGATCTGCATTAACTATCTCCTGCTATTCAGTCATAGTTATTTTATGGTTGTATTTACTATAAGGGCAATGGAAAAATCCCGAAACAATGTGTATGAACTATAACATATAGGAGCCTATGGCTGTGTTAAGCAGAGCATAAGATTTTATTTTCTGTGGTATGACCAACATGGTATTGCATTGTCAAGTAAGGGACTCTACAGTATGTGGGAAATTGATGAAGACCGGAGTTTCAGGACATGAGGGATACATTATCTGCTTATGGAGAGCGCCTTAAATGACGTGAAGAGTCTTATAGACCAGGCAATGCTCCTCTGGAATTCTGGGAAGAGGGCATGCAAATGAGCTCTTAGCTAGATCTGCCTCCAGATACCACCAGATATATGGTAGCTAACTTCTAAGTCAATGATTTACTTTTTAAAAGGCCTTGAGATATGACTCAGATCTTAAATAAGCCAGCACCTCATCTGCAGACAGCTGTTTCGGGGAGATTGCCCCTCATCAGTGCAGAGCAGAGAGCACTGGCTTAACTGGGTGGGGGGCCTAAGTCAGGACTTGGGGAATACAATATCTCCTATTGGATAGCGCCTTAAACGGTGTGTGAGAAGACCTATAGGCCATGCTTCTCTGGAATTCTGGATAGAGGGTATGTAAATGAGCTCCTAACAAGCTCTAATGCCACCAGATTTAAGATAGCTGTCCTATAAGTCAATGTTCAACATTGTAAATTGCCCTAAACTTAATTATTATCCAAGTCATGTCTCAACTTTCTGGCACAGGGGACTTGATAAATTTCCCCCATTGTGTTTGCCGTTCACTGCTAAATAGAACCTGTAGTTGCTGTGCAGTCTGAACCCTCATAAAATTTAGTAGGAGGCAGCCTGTCATGAGCTTTTTTTGGTTATTAAATGGATGGCATGGTGCACTCTCCAGAACTTTGGGCGCTCAGTTCTAGTGATAGGTGGTGGGACCAGCACCTTACTGACATTGGTGGTATATCCTAGCAATATGTTCCAGGTGAGACAACCCCTTTAATAATGGCACTTGATGTACATGTATGCAAGTAACATACCTAGTGTCACAAAGGCAGTGCAGAACCCTGGAAGTCGCAAAGTCATCTCTGTAAGTACACCTACTCCTCGATGATTGACATCACCCTTGTGTCACGGAAGGTGTACAGGAAACAAGACAACACCAAAGACAATGAATATACGACTCACTGGATCCAAAACTAAGGAACAAAAAGGGAGACCCCTGCATCAGACCTGGCACTCTCCCTGACTGCTCAGCCTATGCAAAAATCCCAATGGTAGATGATCGCATATCCTCGTACCTCGACTGTATAACACCTGAACACCCTATAATAGTGAGGGGACACGACCACCGGCTCCCTACACTAGATACTGAGGGAGTCAGGGTCACCTGGGATCCAGCAAACAGAAAAACACAAATGAATGCACAACACTTATCTTGTAGAAGACTGGGAAGAAGGATCAGCATGCACACACACTCCAGGAAGTAATATAAACCGCAAACTGATGCACTATGGGGAGGAATTTAAAGGGATGCAATCAGTACAACTACATGACAGCTGAGAGAGGCTAACGAGATGAGGAACTGAAAGCAAAACAAAGGAAGCTCAAGGAGGAGGTTCTGAAAGGCATCTGTCAGAGCTTCTCAGATGTCTGGTGGTGACACCTTGATGCCAGTGCTAGCGGCGCTGAAATCTCACTCATGTACTCTGATTTAGCAGAAGACTCTGGATATGGTCAGCGCACCAATAGAGTGGAGGTATGTGCACCTCATCTCACTGCACATGCATGGAGTGTTTGGAAGAGAAAATTGACGATAATTTGTAGACAGCCAAGCAAGATTTCCCAAATTCTGCATTTTGTAATAAATATTGAAGCCACCAGCAAGTTATGGAATTGCCGATATTCAGATTCAGTAATATAATGATACTATTAGAATGTCTCTAATTCTGGATGGGGAGCATTCAGACAATCTATAGGGAGCAGCTTCCACTGGTGTGATCTGCAGATTGTATGGCACAGTAGCTTGTGTCTGCAGTCCAATGACAAGCTGAAGTCCATAAGGTAAAATTTGAATGAATGAGTTTAAATCAAGATTTTTAAATAAAGGAATTATTATTGAGGAGGTGTTATCTTTCCATTTCCCTTATATAATCTGGAATGCTGCTCCAAACCACAATGTCTTAAGGTACTTTCACACGTGCGGCAGAGGATTCGGGCAGGCAGTCCCGTCGCAGGAACTGCCTGCCGGATCTGTCAAAACGTATGCAAACTGATGGCATTTGTCAGACGGATCAGGATCCTGATCCGTATGACAAATGCATTTTTTTTTCTCATTTTTTGCGGTCTGAGCATGCGCAGACCACAATGCCGGATCCGTTTGCTGGAACACTCGGGGCCGGCATTAATGCATTTCAATGGGAAAAAATGACGGATCCAGCATTCCGGCAAGTGTTCCGGAATTTTGGACGGTGATAAAACCACAGACATCCTGATGCATCCTGAACGAATTACTCTCCATTCAGAATGCATTAGGATGAAACTGATCAGCTATTTTCCGGTATAGAGCACCTAGGATGGAACTCAGTGCCGGAAAAGAATAATGCTAATGTGAAAGTACCCTTACACATGTATTTACTGGCCCTTTAACTGTCCTTTGTGGAATTATGATTATAAAAATCACCACTGGTAAGATAAATACTTTCACTACAAATTACATTATGTACTTTTCTAACAGACCAGAGAATAAAACATTTGTGGGAGTATATTATATACTGATATTAATTACCATAATTTCATTTTCAACATAATGGTATATGCAGCATCTCTTCTTTATCCAACATTCATCACAGATTTTGGGATCCCTTGTGGCTGAAATACTGAAGTTTCTGTAAAAGTTTCATAGTAAAGTTACCTGTATAATTAGTACGTTCCTACAGAGGATCGCTCCCTTTTTAGAAATGCCCTTTTACTTGCTCCTCTACTGTTTAATTTCCTCCCTTTCCCTCCTTGATAATTTCTCTGCTTCCCTCGGGGGATGAACTGAAACACAATTAATATATCACATTTTCCATTTAGAATGGGTTTCAAGCAGTTAACCCTATGTGTTATTTATCCTGCCTTTATCTGCAGTTTAACCACTGCATCTCCAGAGTGAATGAGATTGTACATAGATGTGTATTGTAGATGACAAATACCATATATTTAAAGGGGTTCTGAGGCTTTTTAGGATATCAATCCTTTCTTCCGTCCTGTGGAAGAAAGGCAGTTTAGTTAGCACTTACCCCTCCGATGATGCCGCCTTCTTCCCTGCACTCACACAGGCTGCGCCCTTGTGTGCCCTTCTTTTCCTGTTCAACAGCAATTACTATTTTGCAGCTGAACAGGACGAGGTGGGCACATGTGTGGACGGGACCCGGTGTATGAGTGCAGTAGCATTGGTGGCGTGACGGAGAGGTGAGTACTAACTAAACCATCTTTCTTGGATTGATTTCCTAAAAAGCCCGGAGAACCTCTTTAATGTAATTGATATTCTTGTGATCTTAGAAAAGAATATAGGCTCAGATTTATCAATAGTGTCTAACCTGTTGTGGGACATATTTATTGACCACTTGCTCTAGAATATTATTGCCATGCCTGTGAGTTTCTAAAAGTAGAGTAAAAAGTTTCTGTGGTATGTTATCTAACCACGTCTAAAAAAAAAATAATTTGAAGTGATTTGTGCCAAATGTCTTTTAAAAAGAGGACACCCCTTAATATCTAGGAATGTCTAAAAGTCAGAAAACTGCACCATTTTCTGTCTCTTTTCTTAATAAACCTGTCGGGAACTTGGAGATCACACTTACTCCTTCAAGACAATGTCCATCTTTAAAATTTGGTGAAAAAGTCAAAAAATATTATGCAAATTTAGTGAGTGTGCAATTGGTGCATGATTTGCAACTTTTCTAGTACAGGTAATCCCAAAAGTTGGTGCATATGTAGTACCTTGGAGCAAATGGTTTGTCAATTCAGTGTTACGTCTTAAGGGCTCTTTCACACCTGCGTTGTTCTGTTCCGGCATAGAGTTCCGTCGTCGGGGCTCTATGCCGGAAGAATCCTGATCAGGATTATCCTAATGCATTCTGAATGGAGTGAAATCCGTTCAGGATGCATCAGGATGTCTTCAGTTCCGGAACGGAACATTTTTTGGCCGGAGAAAATACTGCAGCATGCTGCGCTTTTTGCTCCGGCCAAAAAAACGGAAGACTTGCCGCAAGGCCGGATCCGGAATGAATGCCCATTGAAAGGCATCCGGCCTTAAGCTAAACGTTGTTTCGGCGCATTGCCGGATCCGACGTTTAGCTTTTTCTCAATGGTTACCATGGCTGCCGGGACGCTAAAGTCCTGGCAGCCATGGTAAAGTGTAGCGGGGAGCAGTATACTTACCGTCCGTGCGGCTCCCGGGGCGCTCCAGAGTGACGTCAGGGCGCCCCACGCGCATGGATCACGTGATCGCATGGCACGTCATCCATGCGCATGGGGCGCTCTTACGTCATTCTGGAGTGCCCCGGGAGCTGCACGGATGGTAAGTATACCGCTCCCCGCTCCCCACTACTACTATGGCAACCAGGACTTTAATAGCGTCCTGGGTGCCATAGTAACACCGAAAGCATTTTGAAGACGGATCCGTATTCAAATGCTTTCAGTACACTTGCGTTTTTCCGGATCCGGCGTGTAATTCCGGCAAGTGGAGTACACGCCGGATCCGGACAACGCAAGTGTGAAAGAGGTTATGTTATCTTATCCATTGTAATGCCTTCTATACTCCCAGCATAGCTCTGTATAAAAGGGACAGACTTAACCTACCCTATTTCAATCCTTTGCATTAGGGTTCTGGGTTGTGACTGGCTCCACCCCTAGCTCTAGTGGGTTTTAGGAGAGGCTCAGGGGAGATTTCAGAGTGGAAGTAAGCTGTGTCATGTGCTTTTTCTTCCCAGGCCCAAAAAAGCTATAGAAACTAACAGATCTCTGTGTGATTGCTGCAAGATCCATAGCAAGAAACAGAAAGAGAGACGGGAGATGGTTCAGAAATCTGCATGGCCGAGTAAAGACTGTTTAGGGCAATGTAGACTTGCCTGGGAGGGATTACTGTTAAGACGCCCTACACACTTAAGGAAAGACCCAGCCAGTCATATCATTCAACCTGTATGCTGCTGTGAGCATTACATGCATAATTGCAAAAATACAGTGGCCTGCCATAGATTCTACTGATAGAGAGACTTTAGCAAGATAAAGAGCCAAAAGAGCCACAATTTCCAACCCTACCTGAATGCATACACAACAATCTGGGATCGAATTGCATTGTGTACAATTGGAACTGTGTTTTTGCTATCATTGGATATACAACTTCCAGTGCAGTAAAGAGAGACATTTATCCTCCTACCTCTGGCCTGATTTCCTGACTCCAACACTATATGTTGGCCATTGTAGCCTGCACACCCTGCCTTGCGCCCATACAAACACCTAACATCAAGGGCACCCCAGCTACCATCAGGAAGGATCTCTGGATTCAGGGTGTGCCTCGAAGGAAAAAGCTCTGGCTCCCCACGGGTTGCTGCATATACTGCTTTAAAAGTGTGAGCTAGAGACCCTGGCGTAACAACCAAAGTAAAGGAAATGTGTCACCAAAATTTTTATCTGCTAGTTAAAACCAAATAGTAATACATCTCTTATTTTTCTAATCTGTTTTTATTTTCAGATTGTATATTTTTTTTCCTTTTCTGAACATGATTATGGGACGGCCATCTTGCCTGAGCTGTTCTTAACAGCATTTAGAAAGCATTAAGAAAATTGCTTTATGGCAGCCCCATATGGCAGACCTCATTGACTTCTATGGAAGAGTTTTCTAGGCATGCTATGTGACCTGTGCAATTTGACAATTGCCCATTGTGAATGGAGGATGCCGTATTATCTATACACAGTAAAGTGATCTGTATAAAACAAGAGGTGGCGCCAATTATTAGACATAGTTTCCAGAGCAAAAACTGCAGGAATTTTTGTTTTATTTTAAATTTCAAAAGTGACATGGAAAAATTAAAAATAACATTATCAAATATGATTCAAAAATACGTTAAACATAAAAAGTGATTTACATAGCAGGTCATTTTCTGATGACACATTTCCTTTAATGGCAGTGATGTATGCTGTGACAGATTTATAGAGTAAAGTCCATACATAAGAATTTACGTATAAATTACATAACGGAACATGCTACCTGGCATTGTTTTTCTACTGCTGTTGGAAAACATTGGGTTATTATGGTCTGGCAGTGGCCTGGTCAATCAGTCGACTGATACTAGACCAGAAAAAGTAAGGGGAATAATGTTACTTAGATTGGTGCAGTCTAAACCAAAGTATTGGGTCTAAGGAATATTTTGGTTGTCACATTTAAAGAAGCAAAAATGTCTGTCACATTAGAAAGAAACATACTGTATTTTTCCCTTTATGAGATGCACCTGATGATAAGACACACCTAGATTTTATAGGAGGAAAATCAGAAAAAAATATTTTTCATAAGACCCCCATACCAGACCTCAGATATCAGACCTCAGATCAGACCCCATATCAGATCTTCAGATCAAACCCCCATATCAGATCCCCATAATCCCATATCAGACCTAATGTCAGACCCCTATCTCAATACTCAGATCAGACCCCCATATCAGACCTCAGATCAGACCCCATCAGAAATAAAATAAATAAATTAACTTACCTCTCCTGCTCCGCCTCCACTCTGCAGGTCCGTCAGTCTCTCCTGCAGTCAGGTCACGGTCTTCTCCGGGCCCACGCTGATTGTGACCAGAATATGTACAGTACAGACCAAAAGTTTGGACACACCTTCTCATTCAAAGAGTTTTCTTTATTTTCATGACTATGAAAATTGTAGATTCACACTGAAGGCATCAAAACTATGAATTAGCACATGTCGAATTATATACATAACAAAAAAGTGTGAAACAACTGAAAATATGTCATATTCTAGGTTCTTCAAAGTAGCCACCTTTTGCTTTGATTACTGCTTTGCACACTCTTGGCATTCTCTTGATAAGCTTCAAGAGGCAGTCACCTGAAATGGTCTTCCAACAGTCTTGAAGGAGTTCCCAGAGATGCTTAGCACTTGTTGGCCCTTTTGCCTTCACTCTGTGGTCCAGCTCACCCCAAACCATCTTGATTGGGTTCAGGTCCGGTGACTGTGGAGGCCAGGTCATCTGGCGCAGCACCCCATCACTCTCCTTCACGGTTAAATAGCCCTTACACAGCCTGGAGGTGTGTTTGGGGTCATTGTCCTGTTGAAAAATAAATGATGGTCCAACTAAACATAAACCGGATGGAATAGCATGCCGCTGCAAGATGCTGTGGTAGCCATGCTGGTTCAGTATGCCTTCAATTTTGAATAAATCCCCAACAGTGTCACCAGCAAAGCACCATCACACCTCCTTCTCCATGCTTCACGGTGGGAACCAGGCATGTAGAGTCCATGCGTTCACCTTTTCTGCGTCGCACAAAGACACGGTGGTTGGAACCAAAGATCTCAAATTTAGACTCATCAGACCAAAGTACAGATTTCCACTGGTCTAATGTCCATTCCTCGTGTTCATTAGCCCAAACAAGTCTCTTCTGCTTGTTGCCTGTCCTTAGCAGTGGTTTCCTAGCAGATATTCTACCATGAATGCCTGATTCACACAGTCTCCTCTTAACAGTTGTTCTAGAGATGTGTCTGCTGCTAGAACTCTGTGTGGCATTGACCTGGTCTCTAATCTGAGCTGCTGTTAACCTGCAGAGGCTGGTGACTCGGATGAACTTATCCTCCGCAGCAGTGGTGACTCTTGGTCTTTTTTCCTGGGGCGGTCCGCATGTAAGCCAGTTTCTTTGTAGCGCTTGATAGTTTTTGTGACTGCACTTGGGGACACTTTCAAAGTTTTCCCAATTTTTCGGACTGACTGACCTTCATTTCTTAAAGTAATGATGGCCACTCGTTTTTCTTTACTTAGCTGCTTTTTTCTTGCCATAATACAAATTCTAACAGTCTATTCAGTAGGACTATCAGCTGTGTATCCACCTGACTTCTCCACAACGCAACTGATGGTCCCAACCCCATTTATAAGGCAAGAAATCCCACTTATTAAACCTGGCACACCTGTGAAGTGAAAACCATTTCAGGTGACTACCTCTTGAAGCTCATCAAGAGAATGCCAAGAGTGTGCAAAACAGTAATCAAAGCAAAAGGTGGCTACTTTGAAGAACCTAGAATATGACATATTTTCAGTTGTTTTACACTTTTTTGTTATGTATATAATTCCACATGTGTTAATTCATAGTTTTGATGCCTTCAGTGTGAATCTACAATTTTCATAGTCATAAAAATAAAGAAAACTCTTTGAATGAGAAGGTGTGTCCAAACTTTTGGTCTGTACTGTACATCGTCAGGTCATAGTGTGCGCACTAAGTCCTGACGGTGTACACAGTCAAGACAGTTCAGTCCAGCTACCGGAGGAAGACCACGGAGTGGTGAGTTCAGCAAGTGCTAGCAGGGTCACAGTCACCACCACCCCGCATACTAGTGAGCGCTTCCATAATGGAAGTACTCACTAGTATTAACTTTATAAGATGCACAGATATGTTCCGCCCCACTACACTGTTGTTCTGCCCCACTACAAATTGTAGTTGTGAGTTATCCACTTCCTTCTGGTCCTCAGCTGTGTCATGTGACCAACACTCTGGGGGGAATTTATGATTTACATATTAGAAGTCAGTTTTACTTGAGTCTGCGTTGGTCGTACGTTGTTTTATAAAATTGTCTCATCTGGAAACCTAACACTTTTGTTTAGAAAAGCTACTCCAGTTTTCCTACTCCACCCGCCTACTTGAGTGGGAATGCAACTTTGTTTGTGACATTTTTTTAAAAGTCACAAAATATTTATGCAATTTATGCCAATAATGGCCATTGTGCCTGTTGGAGAGTCAGATGGGGTCATTTACTAATAGTTTTACTCCTTTTTTGACGTAAAATTGTCACATGACCTCTATTTTGCGACTTTTTAAATGGCCAGTGTCACACAGTGTTTAACACAAAGGAGCGTCAAGGGCCGGGAACCGCCCCAACAAATGTACTAAGTTTTCATCTGGAAAAAGTCGTTGAAGTCACCAAAAAACTACCCCTGCCAGGGGAGCACAGGCTCCCAAAGATGTGCCTAATTTATGAGGAGGCACACACCCTGTCATAAATTAGGTGCCTCGACCAGCAGCAACGCCAGCATAAATGGTAGTAAAAACCCTGTAAAAAAATTACGATCTTAATAAGTGATCCTCAGAGTGTTGGCCACACAACACAATAGAGGACCAGAAGTGAGTAGATAAATTAGAAATACAGTCACTGGTAAAAAAACAACACACTACAATAACAACAATAAGAGAGTTAATAATAAAAAAAAACATGGGACAGGACACTTTAGTTTTATATTTTTTACGTACTTTGCATTCAAATATATTAACCAAAGCAAGCAGAAAGCTACTTTATGAAATCTGTAGTGCACTAAAGAGGGCCATTCTCCAGCTCTGATCGCCCAAAGCACACTATATCACCACATGGTAGAAGGTTTACAAGGACTACCAAACATGAAAGGAAAGCTTTAGAGGGTCATAAACTGGAGCGTAACTCTGGTCATTTCTCTAAGTTAAAACACCATGTTTCATTTGACCCACAACATAAAAGACAAAAGTTTTCTGCCTTGGAGAAATTGTACCAATGAATTAAAGCCACAGAATCCCGTATAAGATGTGTGAGCACCTACACAAAGGAAATAGTGTAAATCACTGATAGGTGATCATCTGTCGTCTGTGATGTGTAAGCCTGTGCGGTGATAAACCGCTTTTAATGTAATGTTGTGGACGAGTTTACTGCGTTACCTCTTTGTACTTCTTGAAGAGGAGGTGTGAAGTTATGGAAAAAGAGGGATACGGTCTGGAACTCTAATAAATATTATAGACTTCAGTGGTAGCAATTAGCTTAGTGGTTAGCACAGGTGGCTTGCAGTCCTGAATTCAAACCCAACCAAGGTCAACATCTGCATGGAGTTTGCATCTTCTCCCTGTGTTTGCGTGGGCTTCCTCCGGGTACTCCGGTTTCCTCCCACACTCCAAATACTGATAGGGAACTTAGATTGATAATGTATGTAAAGCACTGCTGAATATGTCAGCGCTTTATTCCGTAATTGGGGAAAATAAATAGTAAATAAATACGAACATGTAAAAGAGAATTTTCCGTACCTGCCGTATGCCATACAGCATACTTACCAACACTGTAATTAGTAAATTCACAGCATACAAGCCCTGCCCTGAGAACGACCAAACCCATCTGGGAATGCCCATTTATGCTAAATTAACCCCCTCCTACTTTTGGCCCAGGACAGTCCCTGCAAATTCGAGCATATATGCATAGAAGGAAATAAAAAGGTTCTGAAGCAGAAATCCTGGGTTAAAACCCCAGAAACAATTTTGCCATAAAGTGGACACAAGCTGAATAAAAATGTACAATACCTCTCAGCAAATAAACTGTTTGTATACCCAAGTAAAACGATCTTCACAGTACTAGATTAGCATACAATGGATTTGGTAAAACACAAAAGGTAAGTGAGAAACAATTGCTTTATCTGTTTGCCAAAGAAAAATACACAAGTCCTTGCCATAAATATGTTGTCCCAGGGTAAACCTATTAACTTACAGCTAGAAGGAACTCCTTGACAAGAACCTAAGAGGAAGCTCTGTCTTATTCACTCAAACTACATAATTTTCACAATGCATTAACCCCTTCACTGCACTAGACCACCAGGGACTATACCCTCCAATAACTGTAGACCACTGGGTTAGCCAAACACGGGAAGCAGCCATTAACCATTACATTACCCTAGACAGCCTAAGAAACTGCATTTACCCCATCCCTAACCTGCCCCATCACTACTCTTTGAAAGCAGTCATTAACCCCTTAATGTCCCTAGACCACCAGGGAAACAGACAGTAATCTATCTACTGCTGTAGAGCACAGTAAAGAGTTAAAGGGCATCTGTCAGCAGATTTGTGCCTATGAAACTGGCTGACTTGTTGCATGT
This sequence comes from Bufo gargarizans, assembly GCF_014858855.1. NCBI lineage: Eukaryota > Metazoa > Chordata > Amphibia > Anura > Bufonidae > Bufo > Bufo gargarizans. The sequence goes on along the minus strand of NC_058081.1, from coordinate 196,793,388 downwards.
TCGCTTGGCAGCTGAAGGCGTCTGTTTTGGTCCAAATGTTCATATGTGTCCACATTGCTGAGATATATGCAAATATATGCATTGCCATTTCTCCTAGAGGCTCTCCTCTTTCTGCAACTGCCGTGTCCTCTCCACTTTGATTGACCGGGCCAGGCATGATGATGTTTACACTGCCTGCCACTGTCAATTAACGTGCCCTTTAAATGAATTCATTATATGACAAAAACTGAAACCATAGGTTTAGCCCTTCAAAGACCTGGTCTATGACAGGAAAATTGGCAACTCCCTAATATGTTACTCTCATAACAGCCTTTAACTCCAGGAGCATTGTGGCACGGATATTCAGATTTCCCTATTTGCCCTGCAGGCCCTTCTACATATTATCTTGATGTTACTATGACTGAAGAAATATACTGATTATAGAAAGGAATTGCTCTTTTTGCCATCCTCTAATATTTCACTGACAGTGGCTAAAATTGGATCTTCATTTTAAAACTGGCTAGATGCCTTCAACCCCTACTTTGGATGAAATGTGTGCCCATCTTTTGAACCTCTGCTGTGCCATCTAGTACATTCCTTTTCTATGAGAGAGAAGAAAGGTTGCCCAATGTGGACATTTATGGAATATCCAGGGGTCCATTAGGTGAGGGTCCAACCTTTGGGACCAGCTTCTATCTCAAGAAAAGGATCCCATCGTGCCGTGCAGTGAATGGAGATATGGTTGTGTATGTGCAGTTCTCTCCATTTACTTCTATGAGACTTTAGAAATAAGTGGAGTAAGCGTGCCCAGTTGGGAATACTCCTTTAAGGTTCCTTTACACAATCAATAATTGTGATCATTGCTTATGATTGTCTCAATGTGGAAATACATGACCACTTTAGATGGTGGAAATCACAACTGAAGATCTTCAGGCATGCTAAAAATTTTGATAAGATCTGCAAATCATTATATGCAAATGCAATCACCTGAAGGTCAAACAATTAACTCATTCATCTAGACTTTGGTACTCCACTATTTCAATTTCATTGCATTATCAAGGAATCACCACATGTAAAGATATTTTTCCATAACTGGTGGCAGATAGCTGTGTGAGCAAAACGTTGCCAATCATATGCATTATCAAAGTGCGTTAAGGCAGCTTTAGATGCTTATATGTTGATGTAAATACAATTTATGTAATAAGGTGCCCATTGATTGCTGAAAACCCCCCACATGACATCTTTAGAAGTTCTCTCCAGATAGACTAGGCGGATCTACTAGACACGGATTGATTACCCCTTTTCCTACTACTTTCGGTATCATCCCACAAGATCTTATGGTTCAGTCTTGACTGGTATACAGCTATGTGTGGATGATTTACTTTGCGCAGTCGGGCACAAGGTGTCAGGGGCTTTCAGTCTAATTTCAGTAATCAAGTATTTGCCTTTCTGGACAAGGTCACATAATTACCCAATATTAGATTGTAATCTCACATAGATAATGATTTATGCTATAGGGACATGTAGGAATAAAAAAAAATTGCAAAAAATAATGACCGATTTGGACAATTTTTTTGTAAAAATGAAATGGATGCTATGGCCAACATCTTCTTCACATTTTATTTATCCTAGTCTTTAAAAAAATGCTATGTTGCAATGCAATATAAGGTGTTGTGCCATAGGCACTCAGCATGCTGCCATATGGTGTCATGTAGTGCTACCTCTGTAATATTACATGTGATGGAACATGGCACATACCAAATGAACAGGTATATAAAGCTACAGTATGGCCTTATAGATTATTATATAAAGCTACAGTATGGCCTTATAGATTATTAACATTCCATACAAATCTATATAACCACAATGTGCATGAAGTGTAAGTGTGATGTCTGTACTCAAAGGGGTTTTGCAGGACTTTAATAAAAATGACCTTTCTTTATGGTATGGCTGCACTGTCAGTATTTCTGATGCAGTTTCGGAAGCAAAAAAACAAAAGTGAATTAAAGAAAAAATAAGGCATTTTATCTGTTCTTATACTTTCTCTCCTTTTATGATCCACTTCTGATTTTGGCTTCCAAAATTGCATAAAAAAATTGACTGTGTAGCCTTACCCCTATCCTGTGTTTCTAATGGGTCAACCTCTTTAAATCTTGACACACATGTTCCTTCTGTGCCATACTCTATCATATCGCCACCCAAATTTATTGTGCTTAGGTTCTTGCCAATATATATTACTGTAACCAACGTTTTAGTATACAAAGAATATTTGGGTCATAGCCCGGGGCTGTAAAGGGAGCCAGACCTTCCCTGCTCACTTTCCATAACCTAGAGGTAATGGGCTTGCTGTATATTCCAGCTCACGGCTATTCATGATTATTGCAAACTACGTGAAGAGTCTTACTATATATGTTAATACAGCTGGGGTGAAGGATGGCTGAATCCTATGAAAATGTGTACAATGGTCAGAGCGTCTCACTTTTTCAGCTTTTTTTTAGTCCAAAAATAAAACTTTTTAGACAAGAGGCCAGAAATCTGCACCTGTGTTTTCTCCGGGACTGAGGGATTTCTTCCATGAGGTCTGTCCAAATATGCACGGAGCACAAAATATACTGCATTTCACACAAACTACTACAGTTTAAAAGTACCTGTTGTAATATGTTTTATTATCTTGCTGTTTTCTAATTTGGTAGTAATTTGGACTTCTTTTTATCTAGGTTTTTTATTTATGTAGTACTGCTGTAAAACATATGCCCTAAAAACTTGTGTATCTACTGTATTTCCATGTACATATAAAAATGCTTCGCATCTGGGAAGCAGGATAGCTGTAAAGTCGAAGATGTATATTTGCAAATAGAGTTAAAACACTGAGTTACTTAAAAGAAGTTCAACATACAGCAAGTTATTCAAAGTAGAATATTTGTTGAGTTTCTATGTACATTTATACTGTGAAAGGTAAAATGTTGTTGAGTTTCTGTTTAGAAAGCTAGGTCAAAGTTTTTACTAATCCAGAAACTATGATGGTAAAAGATAAAGGGGTATTCCCATGTTCAGCATTTATAGCCATAGAAATACCTTTTTAATGTATTGTGAGTTACATGTGCCCTGTGCCAGTGTGAGGCCTACAAGAAGAGGTTCTCCATCCCTCTGAGGACAAGTGTCTGACCTCTGAGAGAGGGAAGCAAAGAAGCTATAGACTGTCTAGGATCACATTGGATTGTGTGTGTTAGCAAAGGTAATGTTCATTTATGGCCATGGACTTTGCTGCTTGTGGAGAGGGTATATTGCTTCGGCACCCACCACAATGATATAATATTATAATAATATACTCCCACTGTGGGAACTACAGTTTTGATTGTGAGAGTTTTGCATGCCTGTGGTTGATTTTGGAAAGAATGCAGTGTTTTTAGAAACAGACTCAGGGACTACTACTGCCATAATTGTCACTGCCTATACACAGCCATTGGGAAAAGCAAGCTCTTTGAAGTACTTCAGAATTGTGCCTGATATAAGTAAAAAATAAGCCCTTTGTTATCACTAAACTAGGAACGGTCATTGACTCCACCAGCCGTCTGCCGTCCCCCTCCATCTAACCTCATGGTTTGCAATCTGCCAATCATCCACCATAAAGGACACCCCAATTGCCACCAGGCAGGATCCCCTATGCCAAAATGTGCCTTGAGGGAAGAAAGGCTGCACCATGGTGAGGACTACCACTCCTCCCATCCTCGTCTACCTTCTGGGTCGCTGCACAAAAGTCTATTGCAAGGACAGAAAAAGCCATCACTCAGAGCACAGACATCTGCTTATCCTGTCAGTTGGCCGTTCACCAATCTAATATCTACCACCTAGTCAGTAAATAGGCGATAAATGCTTCTGGCTGGAATATCCCTTAAAACAGACATACATTTAATTCTCCAGATATTCCATCCCAAGTTGTAAAACTTTCTGCTGCAGATGCCTTATATTTAGAGGCCAACTGCTTGAAAAAAAATATTCAAAGATGATTGATCTCCACGTCACCAGCACCACCTTTAACCTTTAGAGAAAACTGAGCTAGTAATTTCAGCTAGTGGTGATTATATTTATTTAAAAAAAACAGAACTCTCTATCTTTTGGACATACTGTAGTAATGCTGGTCTGTTTCTGATAAATGTGCATTTTCGCAGCTAACACAAGAGGAAAAGGTTGAGCTTAGGTGAAGTTCAAAGACCACAGATGTCAGATATGGGTAACTTCTTCCCAAGTTAGGAACACAGTGTTTCTTGCTCTTCTTTCACACAAGCAAATATTCTGCGCGGGTGCAATGCGTGCTGCCCACACGGAATCTGGACCTATTCATTTCAATGGGGCTGTGTACATTTGCTTTGGTTTTCACGCATCACTTGTGCGTTGCGTGAAAATCGCAGCATGTTCTATATTCTGCGATTTTCACGCAACGCTGGCCCCATAGAAGTGAATGCATAGCAAGTCCAGATGCAATGCGTTTTTCACGGATGGTTGCTAAGAGATGTTGTTTGTATACAATCAGTGTTTTATAATGCTTGTGCAAAACGCATCAAAACGCATTGCACCCACGCGGACAAAAATGTATAACTGAACACCATAGCACGCAAAACTGAATGAAATCTGGACACGCTCGTCTGCAAGGGGCCTTAAACTAACTCTTTCACCCTACATTACAAAGCACTTGACAATTGATGAAGCTATTAAATGTGCATTGTAGAAGCCCCTTCTAAATTTTTCGTTGGTTTTAAGGGGTTGTAAGGGTAGCAGTTTTCATTTTGTATCCTTGTCTCGTTCATGGTCCACCATACCACCTGTGTAACATGGACAGCTACAGAGGGACCCAAGAGACCCTATAGGGACTGCAAAATTAGAAAACTACAGTCCCTATTGCTGTTGAATAGAATGCATGCTAGGAACTGAACTAACGATTCCTATGATTCACATGGCTTACTGGCACACACTTTGTGACATGCCTATGAGATGTTGGAGAGGAAGGGGGACTTATTGTTTTCTTGCACAGACTCCATTCACTGACAGTGGTATCCTGTATATGTTACATGATATACCCTTATCTACAGGTTAATAGTTACTACCTCTTATATAACTCTCTGTTTCTTCATATCAATTGAAACGTCTTGAAATATGACAAAATGTATTCATCTAGATGTAATTAAGTGTTATCACAGCTGTAAATCAGCCAAGGTAAAGCTAGACCCAGAGTTTGTGTAGGGTTAACATGATCACTCTCTTTAATGGTACTAATTTACTGGAAGAGACTTTGACCGGAAACTGCTCTAAGCACGTATGTCTGTGGAACCCCTTCTCTGCATCAATCAGGACTGAAGAACACGATGAATCGCTCTTCATTGAATCCCATATACATTATAGTGATGTTTGACTATATATCTAGCACAGGTTAAATGAATTGTTCCCATTAGTGGAACGCACTGGCTGAAGGAGATTCTGCGCGCCTGAAAGTCACATGGAGGGAGGGGGACAGAGCTCATGTGGAGGGTGACAGGCCTGCTAGCGGTCATATTTTACTGTCATACTTAAAATGCTATAAAGTGATGGCTTACAGGAAAGCCTCTCAGTTTATAATGATTGCAAGACCTTTGCCAGAGAGAGTGGAAGTGGCCCATATTCACTAAGTAGTGTTTTTTTTTATTTTTATAAAGGATAACTGGTAAAAATGAATCACCACAGGTTATACTTATGGAGCATTGTATTACATGATCAATACATGTGTGAGATCAGTTAAAAACAAATTTTCTATCTTTATAGTTAGAAACAGTAGAAATGTTAAATACAGTAGGTTCTCTAGGACTCTGATATTGATGACCTCTGGTCATTTACCCCATCTGATTACATATAATTCTTTATTTTTTTACTATTGTGTATTGTGTAGAGCAGGCATGCTCAACCTGTGGCCCTCCAGCTGTTGCAAAACTACAACTCCCAGCATGCCCTGATAGCAGTAGGGCTGTCCAAGCATGCTGGGAGTTGTAGTTTTGCAACATCTGGAGGGCCGCAGATTGAGCATCACTGGTGTAGAGAATATAAAATCATTAGGTATAAAAAAAAAATAAAAAATTACTGCCCATCTGGCATGTTATAATTGGATGTGAGCTGAAGGATGTTTGGTATTAGACATGAGGCACTTCGCTGGGTGAAATGTCTATAGTCCCAAGTAAACATTCCAAACTGGACAATCCTTTTAACTTTCTCTTATCCACGAACTTTATGTTGCAATACATATATACAGTCGTGGCCAAAAGTTTTGAGAATTACATAAATATTGGAAATTGGAAAAGTTGCTGCTTAAGTTTTTATAATAGCAATTTGCATATACTCCAGAATGTTATGAAGAGTGATCAGATGAATTGCATAGTCCTTCTTTGCCATGAAAATTAACTTCATCCCAAAAAAAACTTTCCACTGCGTTTCATTGCTGTCATTAAAGGACCTGCTGAGATCATTTCAGTAAACGTCTTGTTAACTCAGGTGAGAATGTTGACGAGCACAAGGCTGGAGATCATTATGTCAGGCTGATTGGGTTAAAATGGCAGACTTGACCTGTTAAAAGGAGGGTGATGCTTGAAATCATTGTTCTTCCATTGTTAACCATGGTGACCTGCAAAGAAACGCGTGCAGCCATCATTGCGTTGCATAAAAATGGCTTCACAGGCAAGGATATTGTGACTACTAAGATTGCACCTCAATCAACTATTTATAGGATCATCAAGAACTTTAAGGAAAGAGGTTCAATTCTTGTTAAGAAGGCTTCAGGGCGTCCAAGAAAGTCCAGCAAGCGCCAAGATCATCTCCTAAAGAGGATTCAGCTGCGGGATCGGAGTGCCACCAGTGCAGAGTTGCTCAGAAATGGCAGCAGGCAGGTATGAGCGCATCTGCACGCACAGTGAGGCGAAGACTTTTGGAAGATGGCCTGGTGTCAAGAAGGGTTGAAAAGAAGTCACTTCTCTCCAAAAAAAACTGTCAGGGACAGATTGATCTTCTGCAGAAAATATGGTGAATGGACTGCTGAGGACTGGGGCAAAGTCATATTCTCCAATGAAGCCTCTTTCCGATTGTTTGGGGCATCAGGAAAAAGGCTTGTCCGGAGAAGAAAAGGTGAGCGCTACCATCATTCCTGTGTCATGCCAACAGTAAAGCATCCTGAGACCATTCATGTGTGGGGTTGCTTCTCATCCAAGGGAGTGGACTCACTCACAATTTTGCCCAAAAACACAGCCATGAATAAAGAATGGTACCAAAACACCCTCCAACAGCAACTTCTTCCAACAATCCAACAACAGTTTGGTGAAGAACAATGCATTTTCTAGCACGATGGAGCACCGTGCCATTTGACATTTTGGGTCCATGGCCTGGAAACTCCCCAGATCTTAATCCCATTGAGAACTTGTGGTCAATCCTCAAGAGGCGGGTGGACAAACAAAAACCCACTAATTCTGACAAACTCCAAGAAGTGATTATGAAAGAATGGGTTGCTATCAGTCAGGAATTGGCCCAGAAGTTGATTGAGAGCATGCCCAGTCGAATTGCAGAGGTCCTGAAAAAGAAGGGCCAACACTGCAAATACTGACTCTTTGCATAAATGTCATGTAATTGTCGATAAAAGCCTTTGAAACGTATGAAGTGCGTGTAATTATATTTCACTACATCACAGAAACAACTGAAACAAAGATCTAAAAGCAGTTTAGCAGCAAACTTTGTGAAAACTAATATTTGTGCCATTCTCAAAACTTTTGGCCATGACTGTAGAATATGTATTCTCATTTCTGAATATGTAACATTGTACTGGATGGGATTAGATACTTTGGCCCTAATTCATCAAGACTGACATGCGCTACACCGGTCTTGATAGGGCCTGCCCCACTGGAGCAGGCATTTAATGTATGATGGGGCATCATAATTTAAATGCCTCCTCTAGCAGTCCATGTGCCAAAATGAAAGCTGCCATAGATTCCAATCATTATTTACGCCAGATTCTGGAGTAAATAATTATGAATGTGTCGGGGCTGATGGCCCTGATCACACCCCACCCTGTCCACACCCCTTTTTGGAAAGCTGGTGAGGAAGGAGTAAAAATACCAGTCGTGACTAAAAAGTCACAATGCCATTTTAAGAGTTGCAAAACCTGGTTTTGTGACTTTTTATCACCAGAAAACTGGTGTGGGGGAATGATACATAGTTAGTAAATAGTCAAGAAATGTTACAATTTGATGTTGATGGACGTGCAAAGCAGCCAATCTTATTCAGCTCCCACTGTATATGTGTAATTCAAGAAATAAAAGCTGAACTTTTCATTGAATCCTGAATTCTGTAATTTTCAATTTCCACTGAATCCTGGTGCACAGGAAAACCCAAAAATGCACAATTACCTGACCTCACTTGGCTACAGCAATCACAGTTATTGTACTTGATGATTCACTGTCATTTAATATTTTTTACCTAGATCAATAGTACAACTGAAGATAAGCAACATTGCAATATATTTTATTTGAAAAAATGTCTTTCTCCATGTATGAGCCACTTCTCCTCCCTGATCATTCATTCTCAATGAACTGCTAAATCTTTCTTGAGAGATGAGCTGGATTATCAGCTCACGTAGGGTACTGCCACATGGTCAGGTTTCCTGATGCAGTTTTGGAAGCCAAAGTCAGGAGTGGATCATAAAAGGAGAGAAAGTATACAGGACAGATTCAACTCCTCCTCATTTTTGAATTCACTCCTGGTTTTGGCTTCCAAAACTGCATGCAGAAACCGGAGCGTCTGGCCATATTCTTAGGGATCTGGTTACATTCTGCACATGGAAGACTATGGAGAAGGGATGAGGACGCAGCTTCAGAGTGAGCTCGAGGAAGAGACACACACACATAGATAAAACTAAAGACTAATGGGGGAATTTACCAAAGAACAAGTTTTAACGCCGGTCTTTGATATCCCCTGTGCTGGTGGAGGTTACGTTTAATTTATGATGAGGTGCATGCCTTGTCATAAGTTAGGCATACCCTTCGTCAGTCCCTATACTGAAATCAAAGGCAGCTCTGAGTTGCCATAGATTTCAGTCTAATTTTAAACCAGAAAACTGCCATACAAGAAGAAAAATGTGTTAAGCCCCATGGCTCTAGCTAGCCCCTCCCTGTCCTCACCAGACCCCCATCGTGGAATGAGCCGACAGCAGCACAGCAATTCTATTTATATCTAGATTTAGGCACAATGGCATTTTAAAACGTGGTTTGCACATTTTTTTATGCCAGAAAACTGTTGTAGGGGAATGATAAATTCCCCTGAAGTTTTTTGAATCTCTAACCAGTGCTGCATTTACAGCTACATTATTCAATACTGCTGTATAATGTCCTCCATGCTGCTGCTTCTGAGAATGTGCTACAGAGATAGGGGAGCAGGATTTTCCCCACTCAGTGTGCTGTGTATAGGGGACATCAGAGCAGCCAGTGTGTATAACTCTGGAGCTGAGCTCACAGACACTGGACATTTAGAGATGGAGCCTAGAGAAAGGTCAAACTGGTCAAATGATATAATGTCCAGAAATTGTGCTATTCCTCATATACACACATTACAGCTCATTCTGAAAAGTCACTTGAAACAACAGGAACACTTTAAATTACTATTGTATGCTTTAAAACTAGAATTAAATTGTCCAACCTACTTAGAAAATGTAATTTATACATTCCAACAGGTTGTCATAACTGCAGAATGTTATACAAGCTGTACTCAGTAACTCAAAATTGTAGAATGTGAGACTCCAGACTGTTTTCAGAAGTTTGTTTCCTAAATACAGATTAAGGTACATGTATCAATATTCGGGTAATTTGCACCAAAAAGATACTAACATTACATTATTTCTCTCAATTTGCAACATTTTAACGCCAATAGCACAAAAATGCAACTTTTTTTTAAACCGAATGCGCCATTTCAGCCAACCCTGCCAGACCACACTTGTGACTTTTGAAACATATTTGTGACTTTTGAAGCATATTTGTGACATTTCCCGTGGTAAATTGCAATTTTTGTCTCAGACTCGGGACGTTTTTGTTATTGTTTTGGTTGAATGTCAATTTACTGACAAAACCCTGCTGTTTAGCTCATTTATATTAGATAAAAATAAATGCAACCTGTTTTATTACTTCCCTATGACTTGTTCCAACGACGAGTTGTTTTTTCTTTTCATAAATGTGAATTTTTGACAAAAAGTCGCATCTTTCTGCCATAAATGCGACTTTTTACACAAAATACCACCACATACGCTGGCTTAATTGTCCGCAACAAGTTTAACCATTTCTGCCGATAAGAGGATGATAAATGAGGTGTAATATGTGCCAATTTGATAGCCCCGCCCACTTTGACATTTATAACAAAATTCTGGCGTGATGCATTCTTTATGGTGAAAATTCTAGAGAAAACAGTTGATATATTTGGCGCCTTTTTAAGCCATAATTCTGGCGCAACATGCTTAGTAAATGTCCCTCATTGTCTTGTTGAGTAGGGAACAGTGCCGCCCTGTACTCCACCCGCAGCACTGTCCCTACCTACTTGCATGATCTGCCCTAAATGGTGGGCTACAACTTGGCAATGGTCCCTAACTTGACTAAGGGATAAAATAGTCCAGAGTGGCCAGCAGTTGCCTGTTTAAATAGCTTTCTGACAGGAAGTACATCACTCCGGCGCTGAGTCTGATTGGCCCGGTGTCCCTGCTCCCTGATAGGCTGATCATCCCCCGTGTCAGTGGGGTTTGTTGCTGTGGCAACTGTGATGCAGGTAAGTACATGATACAGATACTGTAAATTCCGTGCACATTGATAGCTTTACAATCAAGCGATGAGAAGTCATCTTCAAGGCCATTATTTAAATCCAATATCAATTATTTGTGTCATTCCCATTGCCTGGATGCATACAATGTCAGCCCTATTGGGGGCAGTGTTATAGCAGCGCTATATAAATGCATAAAATAAATAAATAATTGCAGGCTGAACACAACTTGAACATTCCGTGACAAGGACTCTAGAAAAAAAAATGCAGGAAAGAAAAGCAGTCATAAAAAGATTCAATATAGAATTTATCGCGGCTGTGCTGTCATGTATATTCTAACAACCTGGATGAAATTCACTGCCTAATGTTACATACTAAACCTTTCCACTTCAGCATAAAAATGTAAAAAAATTAGTTCAATATAGTTGTTTTATTGAACGGAATGAAGTCAACAGGTATAAGACTCCTTAGTAGACATAAGACTCTGGCATTACATTGGTGAAACTGTATCCGCCGATTGTCCCTTGTCCTTGCCCCCAACCCATGATTTATGTCGCTTAGTGAACATTACAACTCCATTAACAATTCGTGAAACTAAACTCTAAAATTACTCAATGCACTTGAAGTAACGGACGCTGATTATCATTAATGGCCCCATTGTCCTACACAAGGGCATTCATTGTCCAAGCTGATGCTTTGGAGCTGCGTTTGGCACCGTCGCTTTGCTTCCACAATCTTATAATTTTCCCTTCTGCATTCTCGAGTGCTGCCAAATTTTTGGAAGCTGTGCTGAATTTGTTGGTTTTTATTATTGTCAGTGTTATCAGTGGACAAATCAGGCAGGAGAAAACAGTGCATCCCAAATTTTCAATGTTTAGTCATGCCAAACTCATGAAGGTGTACATCATCTGGGCTAGACAGCAGATGTGGAGGAGGCCGATGCTACAGGGTCTTACCATGGGGGAAAAATTTGAGGATGACTGGGTGCAATATTTTTCACTTTAAAGTATGACAGAATATGTACCATTATGTAATTAAAACGTATTATGTTATTATTGCTGTTAAAGGGGGTTTTCAGGATTTTCTAAAATTTGCATACAAGCAGAGAATGGTATAAAATAAAATAAAAATAACCAGACATTGATCCACAAAGTATCACTGAGGTCAGTAGCAGGCAGCAGCATTCATGTGAATGATGTACGTATTGAGCACCATCGCTACAGGACAGGCAGGGAACATTAAACAACAGTGGATTTAATAGAAGAGTGTTTATTTTTATTTATTTATTATACCATTTTCTGCTTGTATGAAAATTTCTGAAAATACTGAAAACCCCTTTAATAATGAGAGAGATGAAATTTTGCATTCAATGATAAAACAGTTTCAACCTCGTATTCAAGAAAAAAAATCTTTCCCTTTATTTCAGGGAAAATATAGACCTGAGTCTGGACAAGCACCCAACCCTAAAACCTTTGACTGACCAGTACAAAAAAATATAAGCAACATAAATAAAGACTTTTGGTGTACTGGTGTGTTTGGTCACTTTATTGTCGCCTAAATTTTGAGCATACATAGCAACATCTCCAAAAGTCCACTTTGAGAAGATGAGCAGAATTTCAATTCTCTTATATTTTGTATAGTTTGGATTTCTTCTGTGAGAAGTTTTGATGAGGTTTCACTGTAATCATCAAGAAGTTTCACCAGCTACACCAGCTGGTGTAGATTTGGACCATTTTCTATGCCTAAAACAGGCGTAGAAAATGATAAGTGAGACGAGCCTGCCTGCCCATCCCCTTCTCTGCCCGTATTACGCTCCCTTTTTTAGTCCTGGCATGAGCAGGGAAAAGTCGCAGATTGTGGCGCAAATAACTTTTGCGCTGCAATCTGCGACAGAAGTACGGCAAAAAGTGGTGTATATATTTTAGTAAATGACCCCCTATGTTTCTATTACCCATCATAAAATATGTACAGTAGTACTTCTATCGCAATATTATATTTTGCTAAATAAGAATTAATCTGGTAGATAACAAACTTGAAGAAATCTTAGGCGCTGTACAAAAAACAAACCATAGTCTAGAGGAGTTGTCCCTAAAGATCGCCTCAGTCCAGGTGGACCTCTCCTTCATAAAGGAGGATATGAATAAAGTTAGGGAGAAAGTGAAAGAGCTGCAGATATCCTCTGGAATGATGAAAAAGGATTTAGAGGGACTAAAAAAAAGAGTTGATGGGATAGATGATGAGAAAAATACCCTTCTGGAGAGAATTACTATAATGGAAGATAGGTCCAGGAGATCAAATATCAGAATAGTGGGATTCCCAGAGGGAGTGGAAGGAGAGGACACAACGGGCTTTATACAACAATGGCTGCAGGATAGTTTTAAAGAGAATGTCCTATCTCAATGGTTCTCAGTGGAAAGAGCTCATAGAATACCAGGGAGACCCCCGGTAAAAGGGGGCCTACCAAGGGCAATCTTGGCTAAAATACAAAGCGTTAAGGACAGAGATGTAATAATGAGAACCAAAAGAAAGATGCAGACAATTGAGTTTAATGGAAATAACATAGCGATATATCCAGACTTTTCTAGAGCCACTCAGACGAAAAGGCGTGAGTTTAAAGAAGTGAAGAAGAGACTTGCAGAAGCTCAGATACAATACTCCCTGCTGTACCCCACTAAGCTTCGTATAATATATCGCGATCAGGTCAGGTTTTTCATCTCTCCAGAAGAGGTAGTGGACTGGTTAGACGCTAAAGGAATATGAATATGAAGGCACCATATCGGCCCGGGGGAGTATGGGGGTAGGGGTGGGAAGAGGCTGAATGTAAGAGGTGGGGGAAATGTTCGATTTCTACCGACCAGATAGGGGGGGGGGGTTGGAAAAAGGGGAAGGGGAAGAATGGTTGTCTTGGGAGGTCTAGCAGGGTTTGAAAAAAAGAAAAAAAAAAAAAAAAAAAAGCAACAGATTTGAATGAGTAGTATTATGACATGGAATGTACGGGGGCTCGGAGATAGGGTCAAAAGGGTAATGGTTTTTGATAATGTTACCAGACATCTCCCGGCTATAGTTGGATTAATGGAGACGCATAGCACAAAAGATAAGATAAATTTTTTAAACAAGAAATGGGCCCGGTATCAATATCATTCATGTTTTTCTACATACTCATCTGGAGTTAGTGTATACATTCATCACATGGTAGATTACCTCCCATTTGACGAGAAAATAGATGATAGGGGTAGATATGTATTCCTTCATTGTCAATGGAATGGGATTGTGTGTATTTTGGCTTTTGTGTATATACCCCCCCCTTTTTCTTTAACGGTCATCCATAGACTAGTGGAGTATGCAGACTCAAGAGGCAAGTGTCCCATAGTAATAATGGGGGATCTTAACAATGTTATGAATAACGAATTGGATAGATACTCTGTGATCCCGAAGGACAAACAGCTGACTGGGCGACAATCAGTGCTGGGGAAAATATCGCAGGAACTATCATTAATAGACGTATGGAGATACTTATATGGTGATAAATTAGGGTTTTCCTGCTTTAGCCGGGGAAATAAAATAATGTCCAGAATAGATCTGGCACTGGTTAGTGCAGATTTAGTAAATAAGATCTCCAGCATGAGGTATGAAGCAAATAGTATCTCAGATCACTCCCCTGTTTGCCTGCGGTTTAAAACAAATCAAAGAGTAAAAAGTCGTGGGTTTCGTCTAAATCCACACTGGCTGAATCTAATTAAGGAGGAAGACGATATTAAAGTGGATATAGAGGAGTTTTGGAAATATAATCTAGGATCAGCAGGTTCAGGGTATGTCTGGGATGCTTTTAAAGCATTTCTACGTGGTATTTTGGTTAGCAAAATTAAGGGCTTGAAGAGGGGATTTGCAGAACAGGAGAGAGAACTGACAGAGAGGATAAAAAAAATAGAAGTAGAACTCATGATGAAGAAAATCCCCGAATTGATAGACCAGCTGGATCAAGCTAAAAGGGCACTGAGGAATTATCAGATGGACAAGGCACAACAAAACGTGTTTTTTGAGGGGGAACAATATTTTAGGGAATCTGGAAAGTCAGGAAGACTTCTCTCCACACTCATACAGAATCAAAGGGCGGGAAATAGGATTGGTAGTGTTGAGAGGAGAGCTGGGGGGATGGCATCCAGCCAGAGAGAGATAGAGCGTGAATTTATTGAATATTATGGGGGCCTCTACTCCTCGGAGGGAGGGGGGGGGGCTTGAAGAATTTAGAAGCTTCCTGGAGGGAGTACCGATCCCTAAACTCTCGGAAGAGGAGAGGGACTGGTTGAACGCCCCCATTGAAGTTGAGGAACTACGAGAGACATTGAAAACTATTCAGGGGAACTCCAGTCCTGGGCTGGATGGCTTCCCTTACGAGATATATAGAAGATATGGAGATGTCATTCTTCCAGTGTTAGTGCAGGTCCTAAACGAGTCAATGGACAGAGGCGAACTTCCGCCCTCCCTTTCGGAAGCGGTAATAAGTTTAATAGGTAAAAAGGGTAAGGATGAGAAAAAGGTGGATTCGTATCGCCCCATCTCTCTTCTCAACACCGATTTTAAAATATGTGCTAAATTACTTGCAAACCGCCTAGGAAAGGTTATCGCGAAGTTAATACACCCAGACCAATCAGGGTTTATACCCAAACGCCAGGCTCAGACGAATATTCGACGGACATTACTGAACATGCAGATGGTAGGGGAGGGTGCCCATTCCATCCTGTCCTTGGACGCTGAAAAAGCGTTTGACAGGGTGGAATGGGCATACCTATGGAAGGTCATGTACGAGTTTAATCTGGGAGAAAAATTTATCAAATGGGTACAGCTTTTATATAAGAACTCGAAAGTTAGGATAAAAATTAATGGAGAAATTTCAGAACCAATACCTTTGCAGAGGGGAACTCGTCAGGGGTGCCCTCTCTCCCCATTATTGTTTGCTATATTTGTGGAACCATTGGCTTGTAAGGTCCGGGTAGATGAAAAAATAAGGGGGTTTGGGGGAAATGGTGCATTGGATAAAATCTGCCTTTATGCAGATGATATTCTGTTTTTTGTGGAAGGAGGGGTACCAATGATACTGTATTTGATGGAAATAGTAAATCAGTTCGGCCTTATCTCCGGCCTTAGGGTGAACTGGACAAAGTCGGTATTACTTCCAATTGGCCAGGAAATTGGACCAGAGGAAATCAAGGTCAAAATTCTGAAATCCACGGAGTCGTTTGAATATCTGGGCATTAAAGTTAGCTCAAGGATACAGGAGTATTTAGAACTTAACATTGAGCCTCTTCTAAAAAGAGTTAGGGAAAAAACAAATACCTGGCAAAAATTGCTGATACGACAAGTGGACCGAATAGCGATAATAAAGATGGTCTTACTACCACAGATCCTGTATGTTATATCATCCTGCCCAGTCTGGATAGGGGATCACTTTTTCAATGCATTAGAAGGAGTGATAAATTATCTTATTTGGGGGAGAAAAAGGGTCAGACTGAAACAAAAATATTTATGGCTAGATGAGGAAGATGGCGGCCTGTCCGTCCCATGCTTTAGGGGTTATTATTTTGCATCCCAGCTTCAATGGTTAATGATGGAGGATGACAGACTGCGCCGCTTTTTGGAAGGGGAACTGAAGGGTCTCCAATATAATATCATTAGTACCTTAGAAACAGGAATGATAAAAATAAAGGGTAGGCAGTGCCCAATTAATAATATGATACACTTAATTTGGGTTAATGTTAAAAAATTATTAGGAATAAATCACTCATTAGAGATCTCCCCCATCTGGGGAAATATAAATTTGAAGGAATTTTGGAAGTTTGAAGACTTTGTATTTTGGGATAAAAAGGGTATTAGGTTTGTGCACCAGATGGTGGTGGAAGGAAGGTTGAAGACACCAGAGGAAATGGGTCTAAATATAGATAAAGATTGTCTCACATGGCTTAGATATGCTAGATTAAAACATGCTTTCGATAAAACGGAGAATAGAGAATATTTTATCACGAAACACTCAGATTTTGTTGAATTTTGTTATCAGGGAATAGGGAGTAAAGTTTCAATCTCACAGATTTATAAAAAAAATAAAGAAGGGATTGGGAGGGGTGATTAGATTTAATAGTGAAAAAAAATGGACACGAGAGGTCGAACCCGCAATTTTAGAAGTATATATAAAAAGTATATATAAAAATGTTAAAAGGAGTACAATTTCCAGTGGCTTCCGACTGACACAGTTTTTTATCCTTCACCGGACCTATGTTACCCCCATGGTATTGAGTAAGATGTACAGAACAGGAGAGGCAAAATGTTGGAAATGTGGAGAGGAAAGGGCTGATTTTGTGCATCTGATCTGGCTCTGCCCGACTGTACAGGGGTATTGGGTTAAAGTTTTTGAGGACCTTGAGAGAGAGACAGGGAGATAGGAGGGGGGGGGGAAAGCTTTTTCTTTTTTTCTCTTCAGGGTTACGGTATAATTAATAAAAAGGGGGAAAAGTTGCTAGGGTATGTTCTTATTGAATATGAGGATGTATATTTGTGATTTTTGTATTGACTATTTCCTATCTATGTTTTTCTGTTTTAATGAGAAGAAGAAAATGATAAATAAACTTTGAATTTAAAAAAAAATAAGATTTTTTTTTTATAAGTTCTCTCTTTTCTCCCTCTTCACAGGTCTGTCCATAACCAAGAAGACTCACACATGTAAGTAATCTCACTAAGTCCTGAAATTGCAATTGTATTATAAATGCAAATTTTTTTCCAACGTCCAGCAGTATGACCAGGGTTGGTTTACTGACATTATGGACCATTTATTTTTGTAAACAGTAAATCATGGGCAATTCCTTAAAAGAGGATATCTCAGGGGCCTACATAGAATCACTGGGCCCCATAGCAAGAATCCTAACCACACCCACTACCCACCTCTGGCCCATCCCACCTTCTGTCCTGGCTCCTCCCATGCCACACCCACATTTGCCATTAAAGAAATGTATACAGTGCTGAATCTGCATTTTTTCATGCATTTTTTTATGCAGTTTTTTTAAATGTCTTATTTTTTAACCAATGGGTATTCACTTAAACACAAAGCTCCATCTTCAGCTTGAGTTTTTTTTTGCCAAAGAACTGCACCAAAGAATGCACGGAAGATGCACAAAATCGCCTGGACTTACATGGAACTGTTTTTCTATGCTTCCCACTCATTTCAATGGGAGATTCAGCACTGATTCTGCCCCAAGATAGGACACACCAGGGGCGTTGGTAGGGTCTCAAAAGATCCGGGGCCCAAGCCCCAATAAATATGGCCCAGTTCTCTAAGTTGCCAACCCCCCTCCCCCCACACATCGCATTTTGCTGTACTTGCTATACAGCAGCACATACCTGTCACATCCAGTGCCTCCCAGGTGACGTCTTCTCCAATGTGGATCTTCTCTGTCATCATCTTCTCTATTTGGTCTGGACAACTTCTTTCAGTCGCGCCTCGTCTCTGCAGAGTGTGACACAGACATCTTAGCTTCCAAACTTTTCTATCATCATCCCCCAACCTGGACCCCCACAATGTTATCCTGTTGCTCACTGTGCTCCCCAATACCCCCAAATACTATCCTGAAGAAATATGAGTGCCCCCCATAGTAATAGTGCTCCTCCAAGTCCCACCAATAGTTATTCCTTTCCAGGATGCCCCCATTAGTAATACTGCCCCCAACAGTGATAATGCTCCCCAAGAGTGCCCCTGTTAGTAAAAGAGCCCTCTGGTATTAATAATGCCCTCACAGAGCCCCCAGTAGAAATAAGCCCCCCTATTGTTCCCCCAGTGGTAAAGCTCTCTACAGACCCCTCAGTAGTAATAAGGCCCCCATAGTGCTCTTAGTAAAAATAAGGAGGATCTATAAGTCCCTCCTATAGAGCCCCAAGTAGTAATAAGAACACCTATAATGTCCCCTAGATTTGCAGTACCTCCTGTAGTTATATTCCTGCCTCCACCATACAGTCCCATGTAAATAACATCACACCATCTCTCCTGCCTTCTTCAAAATACAGTCTTATGTAAAGAACATCACTCCCCTCCCTTCAGCCCCTCCAACATACAGTCCCATGTAAGTAACACTATTTCCCTCCCTCCACCATAGAGTCCCATGTAAATAACATCAAACCATTTCCCCAGCCCCCTCCAATTTACAGTCCCATGTAAAAAACATTCCTCTCTATCTACAGCCCCCTCCAAAATACAGCCCCATGTAAATAACATAACCTCCTCCCCAGCCGCCTTCAACATACAGTCCCAAGAAAATAATATCAACCCCTCCGGAGCCACCTCCAACATGCAATCCCATGTAAACATCACCCCCTCAACATACAGTCCCATGTAAATAACATCGCCTCCTCAACATTCAGTCCCATGTAAATAACATCACCCCTGTAACATTCAGTCCCATGTAAATAACGTAATTCCCTCCCACAGCCCCAATCAACATACAGTCCCATGTAAATAACGTCACTCCCTCCTCCAGCCCCCTCCGTCATACAGTCCCATGTAAATAACATCCCACCCTCCCCCAGACCCCTGCAACATACAGTCCCATGTAAATAACATCACTTCCTCCTACAGCCACCATCAACATACAGTCCCATGTAAATAACATGACCCCTCCCCAGCCACCTCCAACACACAGTCACATGTAAATAACATCCCTCCCTTCAGCTCTAACATACAGTCCCAGTTAAATAACCACAACTCCCAACATTGCTCTGCCTCTCCCTTCACTAACCTCTCCTTCTGTAGCAGACATTACCACAGCTTCTTCCCCAAGACTTCTCCTCTTCACTGCCGTCCTCCCCTGCACTGGTCACATGATGGTGACATCATGGCAGGTCCTTCTCAACTACTGCCTGTTTTTACTGGTCACATGACCTGTGATGTCACCACAGGTCTTTTAGATCTTCCACTGCATTAGATTCAATTGTATTGCCATCCTGAGGACGGCAATACAGTTGGATCTATCTGGCAGGCAGGACATTCAGGGCCTGGGACAAAACATCAGGGGCCCAGGCCCCGAATATTTTGACCTAGCAACACCCCTGGGGCTCACTTCTTCTTTTTTACACGTTTATTTTTTACATGTGTACTGTAAAAAAAAGTGCTGCTTCCCATTGAAATGAATCGGAGACTGTTTTGGGGTGTTTTTGGAGCTGATTTTGAGGCAGAAATGGTCCAAAATCAGGGAATGTGTCACCATGAAATGAACTATTGTTTAAATAATGTTTTTAGGTTAAACATATTTTAGAGAATTTTTGGTGATAATATTTTTAATTTTCTATGTCAATATCTATATTAAAAAAAGATTAAATTCCGCAGTTTTTGCATTGGCCACTAAGCCTAATAATAGGCGCCACGTCTTGGTCTGTACACATCATTTTACTGCAGTTATCAGCTTATCACAGGCAGGGTTAGAATGACAGATATTACCTAGATATGCAGATATCCCAGGATTCACCATTCACAATAGATGATATCACAGCTTATCTACTCCTGTCTGACCTGTGCACAGGTCACAGAGCATGTCTTGAAAACTATCTTATAGAAATCAATGAGGTCACCTCCTGTCCATTGTGTCCATGGCCTATGGTGGCTTCTGTAAAGCATATCTCCAAATTCTGTTAACAACAGCTCAGGCAAGATGGCCGCCCCCATAATCATGTTCAGGAAATCAGATTAGAAAAACAGATTAGAAAAAAAGGATATGTGTTGCTTACTGGTTTTAACTGGCAGAAAAAAAATTAATGGACACATCGGGCATGAATCATGGATACAACAGGCCAAAGTGTATAACTCTATGTGGACATCTATTTTGCATTTTTTTGAAAATGAAGGCTACTGCTAGTCTCACTTAGTAAAATATATCTATCACTTTGACCTCAAAATCCCCTTTTCAGGCTGATCATGCCCTTTTATCTAATTTCGAATAACCCATTTAAAACACAAAATATTTATTTTATTAGGGAGTGGAGCAATGTGGTTCCTTTTATAAATGTAAAGCATTTCTAATATTCTAATAGTAGAGCGAACCATACAGATCATTCATTTCATCAGTTTGGAGAACCTACATCTACAATCAGTATTGTGAAGAACTGATTAAATAAATTTTAGCATGGCCGCTGTCTCAAAGAATAAACTATCTGTTTTTCTGATTTCAGGGAATGTTCACACGTTAAAAATACACATGAGAAAAAATGATAAAGAATCTGCTGCAAAAATTTGGGGGTTCCTGAATTTCTGCTTCGGATTTGTATGGTCATCTGATCATAGATGAGCCACATGATTTGCATGATGTTTCCACAACTAGGGTTTTCCATTTCATAGGAATGGGAGGTGGAATCCATGCGGGTATCAATACGGATTACCCTAAAAGTAATTACATGCTGATAATTTCCGTCCACTATACTTGTTTTCCTGTATTACAATATAAAATATTTGAAAGTAACTGTAGGAAACAAACGTGCATAGGTTTTTTTCATATCTCTCAGAGATTCTTCACAAAACCTGTATTTGTGTCCACAGAAAAGACAGCTCTGTAAATACAGAGAACTTGCATGTGCATAGTGTTTTCTTATCATCATCATCAATAGAATGATGCAAAAATGGACGAATAGGATATGCAGTGAGTTTCTCAGATTGGGCATATAGATTTCGAAAATACAGTGTGTGAATACTCTTTTGATTTGTATTGGTCTGTGTGCTGTCCTTTTTTATAAAAGGATAGCACATTGAAGAAAAATATGGGCTCAGACTCCCTTGTGAGATAGTTGTACATGGGGGAGGTGTTATCTATACCTGCATACACAATTACACAGAGAATGCTATCAATCACTGATAACACCTCCCCATGTACAACTATCAGTGACTGCCAGCTATATCTGTATACACGCTTACACAGAAAATACTATCAATCATTGGTAACACCTCCCCGTGTACAGTTATCAGTGACTGACAGCTATCTTTGTATACACACGGAGGAGGTGTTATCAGTGATTGATAGCATTCTCTGTGTAAGTATGTATACAGAGATAGCTGTCAGTCACTGCTTGTTCCCAGAAACTTAAGTTCAGCCCTTCTCACACATACTTTATCCAAACTGTGTACATGGAGCTGAAAAATTGGTAGGAAATCTAGACTGGAGAAGGGGATCGTCTTCTCAAAGATGTGGTTTTGTGGAGAATATTCGCTGTATTTTTTTATGCATTCTTCTTTATTATGTTATCTTTACTAGCTCCATGGTATATGCAGTGCACTGATTATTAGTGGAGAAAACCGTTACTGAAATCATATATTGCATTCTTCTTTAGTTGATAATAGAGATCTTAAACTGCTAAATTTTACTATGTGGTGAAACTGGTAATAGGGAAAGAGCTGGGCACCTCTTAAAGGGGTTTACTGGTAATAACTATTAGTCGAGGACCCCTAGCCTGCATCACCTGCTGAAAGATTCGTACCTGCTCCCCACTGTTTTGGTCCTGCATACTGGCTCCATTTCCTCTGTCTTCTGGTCCTCCGCTTGTTTTCATGGTCTGGTGTACTGCGGCAGCCAACTACAGGTTCAGCAATAATGTGTTGTTTGGGAACACATCACCACTGAAGCCAGACATTGGCTGTCCATACCTGGCCAGAAGAAAACAAGCCGGGGACTGGGAGATAGGGGGACGAGGGACAGGAGCCATCACACAGGACTGAAGCACCAGGGGGTAGGTAAGTATGAATCTTTTTAGGAAGCTATACAGGTTAGAGGCCTTCAGTTAAGGCCTCATGCACATGACCGTTGTGTGCATCCGTGGCCGTTGTGCCGTTTTCCGTTTTTTTTTCGCGGACCCATTGACTTTCAATGGGTCTGTGGAAAAATCGGAAAATGCTCCGTTTTGCAGCCGAGACCGTGATCCGTGTATCCTGTCCGTCAAAAAAATATGACCTGTCCTATTTTTTTGACGGACAACGGTTCACGGACCCATTCAAGTCAATGGGTCCGTGAAAGAACACGGATGAACACAAGATTGGCATCCGTGTCCGTGATCCGTGGCCGTAGGTTACTTTCATACAGACGGATCCGAAGATCCATCTGCATAAAAGCTTTTTCAGATCTAAGTTTTCACTTTGTGAAAACTCATATCCGACAGTATATTCTAACACAGAGGCGTTCCCATGGTGATGGGGACGCTTCTAGTTAGAATACACTACAAACTGTGTACAAGACTGCCCCCTGCTGCCTGGCAGCACCCGATCTCTTACAGGGGGCCGTGATCAGCACAATTAACCCCTTCAGGTGCGGCACCTGAAGGGGTTAATTGTACTATCATATCCCCCTGTAAGAGATCAGGGCTGCCAGGCAGCAGGGGGCAGACCTCCCCTCCCCAGTTTGAATATCATTGGTGGCCAGTGCGCCCCCCCCTCCCTCCCTCTATTGTAATAATTTGTTGGTGGCACAGTGTGCGCCCCCCCGGCCCCCCCTTCCTCCCTCTATTGTAATAATTCATTGGTGGCACAGTGTGCGCCCACCCGCCCCCCCCTTCCTCCCTCTATTGTAATAATTCGTTGGTGGCACAGTGTGCGCCCCCCCCCCCCGCCTACCCGGCCCCCCCTTCCTCCCTCTATTGTGATAATTGGGCGATCACAATAATAATTGGTAATATTGTGATAATTGGGCGATCACACTGTGCCACCAACGAATTATTACAATACAGGGAGGAAGGGCGGGGGGGCGCACACTGTGCCACCAACGAATTATTACAATAGAGGGAGGGGGGGCTGCACTGGCCACCAATGATATTCAAACTGGGGAGGGGGGGGTCTGCCCCCTGCTGCCTGGCAGCCCTGATCTCTTACAGGGGGATATGATAGTACAATTAACCCCTTCAGGTGCCGCACCTGAAGGGGTTAATTGTGCTGATCACGGCCCCCTGTAAGAGATCGGGTGCTGCCAGGCAGCAGGGGGCAGTCTTGTACACAGTTTGTAGTGTATTCTAACTAGAAGCGTCCCCATCACCATGGGAACGCCTCTGTGTTAGAATATACTGTCGGAAATTAGTTTTCACGATCTAACTCATATCCGACAGTATATTCTAACATAGAGGCGTTCCCATGGTGATGGGGACGCTTCAAGTTAAAATATACCATCGGATTGGAGAAAACTCCAATCCGATGGTATAAAAGGGACTCCAGACTTTACATTGAAAGTCAATGGGGACGGATCCGTTTGAAATGGCACCATATTGTGTCAACGTCAAACGGATCCGTCCCTATTGACTTGCATTGTAATTCAGGACGGATCCGTTTGGCTCCGCACGGCCAGGCGGACACCAAAACGACTTTTTTTTCATGTCCGTGGATCCTCCAAAAATCAAGGAAGACCCACGGACGAAAAAACGGTCATGGATCACGGACCTACGGACCCCGTTTTTGCGGACCGTGAAAAAATACTGTCGTGTGCATGAGGCCTAATAGTTTATTATTCCTAAAAATCCCCTAATCCCTGACCTGCCAGTTCACTTTGGCTTGTTGATGGTTGGCTCATTCGGGATTTGATGTACAAATGATTGGATGCAAGGTGACTAATCTTAATCTAGTGTGCAAGAGTAGCTATAATCTTTATTTGTCAAAAAGAAGTGGCGTGGAGATCACTTTTATTATCACTAATTAGCTTGGTATTTTTGGGAAAACCCGAGTGAAAGGCATAAGTGATGTAAATGTAAGCCAATGATAAACTAGTAATGTATGGGAATTGTTAGGAGGAATTACAGGGGTTGTCTTATGAATACAACACGTCTCTATGTCCTAGGACAGGGATGGGCAAACTGCGGCTCTCCAGCTGTTGTAAAACTACAACTCTCATCATGCCCTGCTGTAGGCTGATAGCTGTAGGCAGACTGGGAATACTGTGATTTGTAGTTTTGCAACAGCTGGAGAGCCGCAGTTTGCCCATCCGTGCCCTAGGACAAGCAGAATTTCAGGGAAAAGAGCCCCCACTCATGACCCCTTCTTTGAGCCAGAACGAAAAGCCACAATGTACGAGTGACTCCTATTCTGATGGCTTGAGTCTTCCTTGTATTATCAGACCAGCCATTCATTTGAATGGTCACCATGGAATATTATATTTTCACTACAGCGTCTGCTGCAGGGAAAATGCCTGGCTGGCCACTGCTTCCCCCAGCAATATCAGCTCTTTGCCACAAGTGCTATGAGCTGTACCCAGGTTAATCAGCGCAGGGGGCTGCACTGTGATGCGATAACCCCTTTAATGTGATAGCTTGTTAAACCAAATTCACTGGCAAATAAACACCTATAGGGTCATTTATTTATTAAGACTGGCATTTTAGACGCCGATCTTAATGAGCCCCTGCGCTGGCGGTGGATGCGCCGAAGTTATGTAGCTTAGGAGCATCCACAATTGTGACATAAAGTATGCCAACACAGAAGCAAAACTGACTTCTAATATTCCCCTCATGATAAATTTGCCCCAGAGTGTTGGTCACATGACACAGCTGAGGATCAGAAGGAAATGGATAACTCACAACTGTAATGTGTATTATTGTATTTTTCGCTTTATAAAACACACTTTTTTCCCCAAAAAGTGGGGGAACATGTCAGTGTGTCTTATAAAGCAAATACTAATGAGCACTGTCATTATGGAAGAGCTCACTAGTATGCAGGGACGGATTTGCCATAGACCCTACAGGGAAATTTCCTGGTGGGCCGATGTCTAGGAGGGCCACCCAAGCCCTCCTCACTGCCGCTAGCCAGGTTCATAATGATCTGATTCTCTCTTATGCACCTGGTCATCAGCCCAAGGTCCCTCCTGAATTTAAGGCTCCATTCACACATCCGTGGTGTGCAAATTGCAGATCCGCAACACACCCGCCCGGCACCCCTATAGAAATGCCTATTCTTGTCCGCAAGCTGCGGACAAGAATAGGACATGTTCTAACTTTTGCGGAGCTGCGGACCCGAAGATCGGAGCCGTGCTCCGCAAATGCGGATGCGGACAGCACACTGTGAGCTGTCCGCATCCATTCCGTCCACATAGAAAATTAATGGGTCCGCACCCAACGGATGTGGACCCATTTGCGGACGTGTGAATGGACCCTTACTGTATAAATGTCCTCAGGACAGCGATACAGTGCAATCCTCTGGCGCAGGTGGCAGTATTTTCTGCTGCACTGTGATATTTGGTTCAGTTGGGCCAGTATATTTCCCTGCACTAATGTATTGCTGGCCCTGCCTACTGTTGTCCCGCCTTCTGCCAATTTGGACCCTCCCACTTTTCCTGGGCCATTTTTAGTTCACAGTCCGTCCCTGCTAGTATGTGGGGGTGGGGAGTGCGGGTGGTGACTGTAATGCTGCTAGCGCTTGCTGAACTCACAGCTCCCTGGTCTTCTGGGCGCTGGACTGCGTACAGTGTCAGGACTTAGGGGCACATTTATTAAGACCGGCATTTTAGACGCCAGTCCTAATAAGCCCTATACTTGTCGGTGGATCTGCCGGAGTTATGAAGAGGCGACAGCTAAATGTAAAACAGGTTCCTTGCTGGATTAGATTTTATTAATTTTATATGCTTAAGGCATAAAAAATTATAAATAAGACGGGACATGTCCCCTTTTTTAGACCTGGTGTGAGCTGGGAAAGAAAAGCCGCAAAACCTCTTTGTCACAGAATCTGTGACAGATATGAGCCAAAAATTGGCATATATCTGATAATAAATGACCCCCTTAGGCCCTGATTTATGCCTTCACTCCAGAATTCTGACTTCAAAAAGTAGCAAAATAGTTTTTTTTTTAACACCACTCACTCCAGTTTTGAAATTTAAGTGAGAAAGTGGTTGTGTTTAACTATGTTAATGGTTTTCACTCCAGATCTATCATTGAGACTACATGTCGTAGTTTTATTCCGTCCGCCTCTCGGCATGTTTGCTGTGCTGCCGCCAGAACTCCGGTCCGCCCCCATTATAGACAATGGAGCCGGAGCAGACCTCCAGCGGCACGCGCGCACTAGCGGCAGCATGGATCCGGCAGGCTGTTCACCCGCCAGAACAGCCTGCCGGAGAAGGCGGCCCCTAGTGGTGTGAAAGTAGCCTCATATGTATTATTATTCCTAAACTTCTAGCAGGAGTTATAGAGAAGCACCACAACATACAGATATAAGAAAAGATGCTCCAGAAGGGGTTTGCAAGTAGTTACTAAAACAGACATGTCAGGTATATTTGACAGAGATAAAGTGTGTCTGAATGAGGAGGTCGGGGTACTAGCTGTCAGCAGAACACTGTAGGCTGTCGGCTATCGAATATCTATGCCTAACATCAGTGACGTGCTCTTGTGACAGTTAAGAAATTACGTTCTTATCATAGATAACTATTGATCTGTACATTTTTCTAATTGAGGGGTTTTCTCGTTTACTACCAAGTAACTCTTTATAGTAGCCATTTTGGACCATCACTAGCATTCTAGATTAGGTATTGCTAGACAGGCTGGGTAATAATTCCCTGCCCGCGTAATTTCAGCTCACATGGAGTGTGGCTAATAGCAAGCAGAAATAATCAGATCCCTCCAGAGTACTTTCTGAATCTAAGCTTCGTACTTCCATCCCCCCTGAGGCCCAGGAAAATAGCAGTGGAGGTCCCAAAAGTATTGCTTCATAAATGTCTTAACTGGGCAGCCTTGGGATCCCTCACGGAGCTTTTTCCAACTGCCAAATTACTTTCCCTTTCTCTCAGCGGCTTTAAAAAAGGCTTATTAAAAATGATTCTATAATAAAGCTGCGAGTTCTCCCTTGGTTGTCCTTGAGAAGGAAGTGCGATATCTTGCAAACGGCTGTGCCAATTTGAGGGGATTCTTAATTCTTCAGGCAATATAAAGGTTAAAAAGAAATGGCATTTTCTTCTGATAATTGGGACAACCTCACATTTGGTGCAATACAAGAGTCCAGGTATATTTCAGCTGTATGCCCAAGAACGGACTGGTTTTATATCCCGCACTGACTACAGCCATGATTTTAGTACTCAGTACTGAGATAGGGTATGGTCTCTTGTTTCAAGAAATTGGACCGATATCAAGTATTCACTAACATTAAAGTTTTGAAAAATTTGATTCGACAACTTTGCCGAATTTAGCCAGGAAATTGGATTCGCTACAAATTAATTTGTCACGAATCGCTATAAGTCAGGTATACCCAGGCCACTATGCCTTAGGGTACAGCCACACGGAGCAGCTGTGCTGCTGCCGTGCGGTACCTTTAAACAGGGGCTGTTGCTGGTATGGGGTTTGGCTGGTTAGGTGGGGGGACAATATGTATATTATTGCTATTCTGGCCTGCAAACTCGTGCAGGTTATTTGACAGTAAACACAGAATATTATTCAGCTCTGGCATACCCAGTTCTCCAACTCCAGCGCTCTCCTGCCCTACAGGTGGGAGCCCTTCTGTTATCTGCTTTTCCTCCTTTTCCACATGATCTAATATCGATGAGAATAGTAACACCCAGCTCCTCATCTCTCTGCATCTTGCTGACTTTTCTAGGACATGGATAATTTTGAAGAAGTAAATCCAGCAAAAGATGGGAATGGTCATCATTAAGACCTGGCCCCCCTAAGGCCCCTTTCACATGGGCGAGAATTCCGTGCGAGTGCAATGCATGAGGTGAACATATTGCACCCGCACTAAATCCGGACCCATTCACTCCAATGGGGCTGTGTACATGAGTGGTGATTTTCACGCATAGAAGTGGATAGGGCTGCGTGAAAATCGCAAGCATCCGCAAGCAAGAGCGGATGCGGTGCGAATTTCACGCGTGGTTGCTAGGTGACGATCAGGATGGGGACCCGATCTTTATTATTTTCCCTTATAACATGGTTATAAGGGAAAATAATAGCATTCTTCATACAGAATGCTAAGTAAATTAGGGATGGAGGGGTTAAAAAATAAAAAAAATAATTAAACTCCCCTCGTCCACTTGTTCGCGCAGTCCGGCTTGTCTTCTTTCTTCTTCTTTGATGACCTGGGAGGAAAAGGACCTTTGGTGACGTCACTGCGCTCATCACATGGTCCATCATAATGGCATTGAATTACATTTACGGCTCATGTAGGTATAAGTAAATGTAGGAATAAATAAATAAAACTGACGCAGAATAAGTCTCCCTGTCCTTTCCCTGCAGTCTCCCTGCACTCTCCAATATTCTTCTATTAATCGTTTTCAGCAAGACTGTCCCTAGCCCATGAGCGCATACGTCGTGTCTCCTTATGCTCAGTGCACAGGATAATGGCAGAGAACATGTGCATTGGCTGGCTACATGGCAATATGGGTGATCTCTCGTTCCTGGGCTTCTTACTTTCACTTTGTAGCACATTCAGCCACCATTTAAAAAAAATACTGATTCGTTACCACGAAGCACAAGGAAATTCTGATTTAGTGAATTGAAGTTTTCCTGAACTTCAGACCAAATTCCAATTCGAATACTTTGCTTCGCTCAACACTAATTATTCTCTATAATGTGTGAAAATTAGGAAATTAACAGATCACAGTGATAAAATGTTCTGGGGTATATGCTGTCCCTTTGTTATTCCTCTTGGACGTGTATGCCTAAATTGACAGCTGGCTGTAAGCATTGCCCTCATCAAAGGTGTGTGTCCCTACACAGTCCAACACCATCCAATTGCTTCCGTTCTGACCGTGTCATTCTATGTTGGGACATGGGGAATAGTTCATACCAATTTGATATACAGTATGTCCAGCAAGAATAATGTATCATATGCTATGCTGCTTTGATCAATGCCTTGTTTGTCTATACAGTATATTAATAATGGTTTGTGGCCATATGAAATTAACTGTTCTTTTTAAAACAAGGTCTTAGCAGATGTTCACATGTCAAGGTTTTTGATGCAATTTGTGCACAATTTTGACAAACCACATAATGTTACCACATTTTTTGTGATTTTTTTTTTGTTTTAATCACCATTAGGATACATTCACATGGTCAATATTTTTCACCAGTATTTGTAATCCAAAAGTGAAATCTACAGAGAAAAAGTATAATGGATAGATTTGTCCCTATATGTGTTTTTAACTAAATAATGCAACAGCACTCTGCAAACATTGACTATATACTGTAGAATATCAATTTTACTAATGCTATATTGACTTTATACATGAATATGAGATATGTAGCAAATACATTTTAATCAAAATCATTTGTTCCCATCTACCACAGTGAGGTAACCTCTTTTAGAAGGGAACCCTACTCTATAATGACTTCTCACTTTGTGTCAACAGGCCAAATGAATTCAGGGAGAGCAGGTTCCAGCTATATACTGCACTGAATAATAGCAGCGTGTGGGAAAGATGGGTTTATTAGAAGTGGACAACCAAAATGGAGGCAGTCGAACCTCCAAATGCATACTGCAAAAACAAAACACAAAGTTAGTCAGCACATCCTGTAAAATGAAATAAGCATAAGTGTGAGTCACTGAAAATCCAAATCCAAACACAATACAACAGCACTCATTGAATATAGAATATATGAACTAATGTCATATTCAAGATATAAATTAATATGAGGTACTTAGTAAATACGATTTGATCAAAATAATTTGTGCCCATCCACCATGACAAGGTGACCTCTGTTAGATGGGATCCTATTATATAATGACACCTCTCCTTGTACCAAGAGGCCTTAAATGAATTCAGGAAGAGCAGGCTCCAGCTATATACTGCACTAAATATAGAGAACCCTCAGCATACAATGGTCTTTTCTGACCCATTGTACAATGCTTCAGACTTAGCACCGACCAATCAAGGCAACTTCTTTGGTAAAATAGTTGTATTAGTTGCAGGTTTGCAGCTATTCCTCACTGTTATATGTAAGGATTTGTTTTATCTTAGTTATCTGCCTATTTTTCTTAAATTTTTATTTTATCTTATCTTGGATGATATTTTGAGGCTTTGGAACCGATTACTCAAGTGACAATAGTTTCAACACACAATGCTCGTCCTGGAACCAATTAATATTGTAACCTGAGGAACCAGTATAATGTGTTTTGGATCAACTCCTGGTTTTGGCTTACAAATATTGACAAAAAGTAAGGTACTGACCGTGTGAAAGTGGTTTTGGTGATGGTCTGACTGTGACCTTCAGTTGTAAGCGATAGGTTCAAATTGTTTGTACTGAATGCAATGCACTCCAATTATGATGGTTCTTGACATACAGAGGAGGAGTGTCTGGGGTTATCCTAGAAAGCAGTTGTCTGTTAGCCAAAATAAGAAAAGGATGCTGTTAGCCTTGCCCAGGAGTTGATCCAAAAACATAAATCTTTGCTTTATACTTTTCTTTTCCTGGTTTTGGCTAAAATTAAAACACATTCACCCAAAAAGCGTTATGTTAATAAATATTTAGAAATGTCAAGTTATCACAAAATGCATTTTACCGTATTTTTCGCTTTATAAGGCGCACCTGCACATAAGACACACCTAGGTTTTTGAGGAGGAAAATAAGAAGAAAAAAAATTTGAACCAAAAGGTGTGCTTTTGGAGGGTCATGAGCACACACACACACACACAGACAGGGGGGAGGGAGTGACCACTGCGCTCCACCCTCACCCCTGACCCTGCCTACTTGCCTCGCAAGTCCTAATGACAAGGGACAACTGGACGGCAGTCCCTAACTTGGTGTAAGTGCAGGGAGGACAAACAGACAACAAACAGAACGAATACGGAGCGAGTCAAAACCAGGAAGGCAGCTAAAGGCAGTACATGTCAACGTTTACTAATTTAGCGAGCTAATTGGTGCTCCACCAGGACCTAAATACGTCTTTGGATCATGTACTGTTTTTATTATCTAAAACTTTACTTTTATTTATTAACTTTTTAATGACGTATTTAGGTCCTGGTGGACCACCAAATAGCTTGCTAAAACCAGGAAGGCAGCGCAGTACAAAGGAACAAGCAGAGAATGGTCAGGAGAAAGCCGAGGTTGTTTACCAGGAGCAGCTAGAAGTACCAAAGGAGTAACCAGGGATCGTCTGGAGCACAGCACAGCAGGAACAGACAGGGAGACGTCAGATAAACAGGAGGTAAGCACACCAGGAATCCAAGGAGACAAAGGTGGAACCTGAATAACCGGCAATCTGTGGCCAGCAGATTACCTGTTTAAATAGGGAGCCAGAGGGGTCATGTGATGTGGCCAGTGTCACATGACTCCACACAGACTACACAGCGCTCAGCCCTAAACCATTTGCATTAATGCGCATAGACTCGCTGGGGGCGCGCATAGTATTATCAGGAGCATGGGCGATGCCAGACGCACTGATGATACGCGCGCGCTCCGGACGTGCCCGCCTCCTAGACCACGCCGTGACAATTTGGGACTAATGGTGGCCTGTGGATGACACTATTATGGGGGATCTGTGGATGACACTGTTATGGAGGGGATCTGTGGATGACGCACTGTTATGGGGGATCTGCAGATGACACTGTTATAAGGGATCTGTAGGTGATACTGTTATGGGGGATCTGTGGATGACACTGTAATGGGGGATATGTGGATGACACTGTTATGGGGGGATCTGTGGATGACACTGTTATGGGGGGATCTGTGGATGACATTGTTATGGGGGGGATCTGTGGATGACACTGTTATGGGGGGATCTTTGGATGACACTCTTATAGGAGGGATCTGTGGATGACACATCTTATGCTATGTATGTGTCATCCACAGATCCCCCCCATAACAGTGTCCCTGTGTAAATAGTGACCCCAATACAGGGGGTGGAGTCTAGCAACTGGTGTTGGAATCGTGGCGGGGCCCGGTGCAGTCATTGTACTCTATTACACCAAGCCCCGCTCATAGCAGTATTCATATGTACAGTGTAGGCATGGGAGTTTTGTTAAAGTATTGCAATCCTCTGCAGCAGTATCGCAATCCACTGTAGTACTCACTATAAAACTATCGTAGCAGGCAGGCTGGCCGGCAACATAACATCACTCACTTCGTCACGCGCCTTCTCCGCCTGCTTCATTAATAAAGTGGGAGGAGCATGCAGGTGACGAAGTGAGTGAGCGGCCAGCCTACCTGCTACGGTAGTTTCATAGTGATTACTACAGTGGATTGCGATACTGCTGCAGAAGATTGCAATGCTTTAACAAAACTCCCATGCCTACACTTTACATATGAATACTGCTGTGAGAGGGGCCCGGTGTAATAGAGTACAATGACTGCACTGGGCCATGCTGCGATTCCAACACCAGTTTCTGGCCTCCAGTCCCTCCTCCCTCCCCACTGATACACCGCAGGCCGTGCTGTGCTGCATCACGGTCGGCTATGTATCAGTGTTAGCAGAGTAAAAATAGCAGCATTCTCCTCATAAGATGCAGGGGCATTTTCCCCCCACTTTTGGGGGGGAAAAATGTGTCTTATGGGACGAAAAATATGGTAACTACAATTTTATTCTCTTTCTATACTATTATAATGGCTTCAAAAGACTAAGTAAGGCTCAGTGCAAACTGCATCTTAGCCCTACATTTATGGTGTATGAATATATACATTAATTGAGAAGAAAAATAACGCACCAAGAAGGAGTTGTTGGAATCGAATGAAACTTTGTGAATCTAATAATGATATACAGTGCATTCAAGAAAGTTTTCAGACCCTTTCACTTTTTTCACATTTTGTTATGTTGTGGCCTTGTGCTAAAATAAAATAAAAAATCAACATTCCCCCATCAATCTGCACTCAACACCCCATAATGAGAAAGTAAAAACAAAATTTTAGAAATGTTTGAAAATTTCTAAAAGAGGGGGGGGGGGGGACTAAAGTTCACATGGACATAAGTATTCCTTTGCTATAACACTTCAAATTTAGCTCTGGGGGCCTCTCATTTCTAAAAATAAAATAAAAATCAAGTTTCACCCCATCAATCTACACTCAATGTGACCCCTGAATCTACACCCATAATCTGAAAGTAGAAATGGAATTTTAGAAATATTTGCAAATTTATAAAAAGGAAAAACAAAAATTTCACATAGACATACCGTAAGTATTTCTTAGCTATGACACTTCAAGTTTAGCTCTGGGAACTTGTCATTTCTCTTAGGCATCTTTGAGGTATTTCTACACCGTGATTCAAGTCCACCAGTGGTAAATTCCATTGATTGGAAATTATTTGGAAAGACACACCCCTGTCTATATAACGTCTCACAGCTAAGAATGTATATCGGAGCAAAAAACAAGCCATGAGGAGGAAAGAACTACCTATAGAGTTTAAAGACAGCATTGTGTGGAAGTACAAATCTAGAGAAGGATACAATTTTGCTACACTAACAGTTCCCAAGAACTCAGCGGCCTCCATAATTCTTAAATGGAAGAAGTTTGAAACAGCAGGACTCTTTCCAGAGCAGTCTGCCGCACCAAACTAAGTAATCGGTGAAGAAGGGCTTTGGTAAGAGAGGTGACCAAGAACCTAATGGTCACTCAGGCTGCGCTCCAAAGAACTTGTGTGCAGATAGGAGAGACCTTCAGAAGATCACCATTACTGCAGCACTCCACCCACCTGGGCTTTATGGCAAAGTGGGCAGAGATAGTTCTCTCTTCAGTAAAAGACACATTCAGGTCCACCTGAAGTTTGCAAAAAAGCACTGTGAAAAACAAGATTCTCTGGTCGGATGAAACGAAGATTGACTTCTTTGCCCTCAATTCTAAGAGTCATGCCTAGAAGAAAGCAGGCACTAGTCATCATTTTCACAATACCTTCCCTACAGTGAAGCATGGTGGTGGCAGCATCATGCTGTGGGGTTCTTTTTAGTGGCTGGGACAAGGAGACTGGTCAGGGTTTTGGGAAAACTGAATGGAACAAAGTACAGAGATGAAGAGTGCTCTAGACTTTATACTGGGCTGAAGGTTCATCATCCAACAAGACAATGACCCTAATTACACATCCCAGAACAACACAGGAGTGACTTAGGGACCAATCGTGAATGTCCTTGAGTGGCCCAGCCACAGCCCTAATTTGAAAATAATTTAACATCTCTGGAGAGACCTGAAAATAACTGTCCCTGAATGTTCCTCATCCAGGCTGACAGAGCCTTAGATCTGCAGAGAAGAATGGCACAAAGTCCCCAAATCCAAGTGTGCAAACTTTGTGGCTTCACACCCTAGAAGACTGGAGACCGTAATTAGTAATACTGAGTAAAGGGTCTGAATGCTTATTTCAATGCAATATTTTAGTTTCTCCTTTTCAATAAATTAGCAAACATTGTAAACATTCTGTTTTTACTTTCTCATTAGTAGGTATTATGGAATAGTGGAACCCTTGCTGTTTATGAGCCAGCGTTATCCTCCTGACAAATGTCATTGACATTTCTATTTGGGTGCGTTATTTTTTTTTTGTCAATTAATCTATATTAAGGAGGTTCTTCTGTCCTTACCCGTCTATCACACCCCCAATGCCACTGTCTCCACTGTGCTTAGATTGGCTTCAGGCTCCCGGGCTCTCGGGTCCCGACTGGTTCTGCTGCTGAGTCTTCCTGTTCAGCTGCATTTACATTATGGAATAGGAAGACTCCAATGAAGCTGTGCCTCTCGCTCCAATCAGAGTGCTGGTTTACAGCGCCAGAAGCTGCAGGTACCCTCACTGAACAGATATTGATGGCCAATCCTGAGTATAGCTCATCAATATCAGGAGCCTGGAAAACCCTTTTAAATTTTACAAATTCCATTTAGCAGTTTGAGTCACTTTTGCCTGCATTTGCCCAGGACAGCTGTGAGAAAACTAAGGTCTTTAGCAAAGTTTATACCTCCCACCCTATTGGTTGCACAACTGTTGTGGTGAAGCGACATGGTTTGAGATCCTGTTTGTGACCACTTCCTGTCATTTTCTCACTGCCCCTGAAGCCATATTGTATATGTACTTATACCTGGAGCTCTGTTATACTAATATTACATTTCGAAGTGTGGTTAAGGTGTGGTTTAAGCGTGCATCTCTGCTGTCTACGCTAACAAACAAACAAAACATTTCAGTTGTCACTTATTAGCTAAAACTTTTAATTTACTGTAAAGATTTTCAAACCACCAAAGCACAGCATGAATGCAAAGCATATGCCCATATTTACCATTGTGGCTACACCTGAGTTCACATGTAAAATATGCCAAACTTTGGTGCATCTTATTTTAAAAATATTTATGAAGCAAGTAAGCAGGAAATGGGCGTATAATAAGATGGGCCATTTTACACCAACATTTTGCATACAATTCTAAAGCAAAGCAAGCCAATAGGTGATATAGGTCCATCAGTTTTATCATCCAACCTGAGCCCCTGTGATAAATTTTGTGAATCTATAGACTACCAATTTATGAAGTTTTTTCAAAAATTTTTATGTGGTTTGTGCCATGGCCAGCAGTTTTCATTTACTAAGGAGCAGACAGATGTTTGGTGGGCAGAGCTACATTTTCAACCAAATTTATCATTGTGACTTTAATAAAAAGTGTACTCCAGTCCCTTTGTGGAGTAAAAACTCATGGAACCTTTGTAATAAATAAGATTAGATTTTCGACTGGAAAAACATTGGGTAATTCGTGTAACATTTTGTAAATTTGTCCCAAAAAACCTGACATTCCCCAAAAAACTGTACAGGAAGTTGCATCTCAATACATTATCCCTAAGTTTACACTGTCTGCAATATAGGATTAGTAAATCTGGCTCAGAAAATTATAAAATGGCAATACAGTATATAATTAAATATGCCTCTAGTAAATGAATTCACTTACATTGCTATTGTCTGCTCTGTAGCAGATATAATGGAGATGCTTCCTGGTCAAAGTTAATCTATATAAGCCTCTTATACTTGCCGTGCCTCCCAACCACCTTGTTAGTACACTCTTTCTTTCATAGCATTGAACACCTGCTTGAATCAGTGCCTATGCTGCTGTAATCATCGGACTTTACTTTTATTAGGTACAATAGAATCTGGACCCACACCTCATCCTTGATAAGAAAGACACTGATCTATTAGTCTGTATGTTGATAATATGATACTTTTATAAATAAAAGCTTTGACTGCCCAGCGGTATTCTTCCAACCAATTCTGTCGGGTTTTGGACAAATCTGCATTTGTCCCCATTATAGTTAATAGGGCCGGATGTAGACATTCAAGTTAATTGGCATATTTGTTGGGTTGTGACCGGATCTCTGACGGTCTCCATTATAGTTATCGGGGTTGGACGAAGACATTCAAGCTTCCGGAATGCAGAGAGATCCAGCAGGCTGCTGGATACCTAGCGCTAGTGTGAAATTAGCCAAAGCTAGGTGAGATGCAAAGAATAAGTTAGAGGCCAAGTGGGATCAGATCAGTAGGAAATTACAACTGACAGAATGGCAGGACAAAGGCAAGTCAGACAGTCCAAAGGCAATTCCAATACAGATATGGAACAAATAATCTGAAAGAGTAGTCAAATGGGGTCTGGGTGAGAAACTGTGAGTACAGTCAAAAGACAAAAGTGAGCACAAACCAAGTTCAAATGGAGTGACAGGAACTCAGATTGGTTCATCTCCTGAGCAGCCGCCAGCTGGACCTCTAGCTTGGTGGAATTGCTGAGCTGTCAGTCAGACGGCCTTTCATTATGTGCACCCACCACCCAACAACCCTACCATTGCCACTAAGTAGACTGTAGTGGGACAACTGGCAGGGATACCGTATACTGTACATCGTGGGAGTGCAGACAGTTAAGTCGGTAACATAGGTACAACAATTGATGTTGATGTAGAAGTTTCAGTTGACACAATAGTGAATGCTATAGTAAATTATGATATATAGTATAGAAATTTGGTAGAATACTGACAAAAACAGTCCACTTTAACAGTATGCTTTATTTATCATGTTTTTTTTAGCACAAGGCAGAGCCTGAATTAGTACTTACAGTGTAGTACAAGATGACATGGACAGGGTATAAGTATTGAATGAAGTATAAGATGCTAGCACCCACTACATGAGGTTTAATACAACCCTGACCTAAGACCTGTCGAACTATCCTGCAGGGTACCCTTAGGCATGGGCTTCTTGTGCCTAATGACTGAGATGGCCTGGCTTATGCTTTCTAAAGATTATTGACATCAACATTTATGAAGCAATTTTTCAAAACATCTTGGAGGAGACAATGTTGTGGATAAACGTACAGGTTCTGCAGTGGCCGATTAGATTTTCAGACCAAGATTGATTGATGATATTTCAGCCATTAAGTTGCCTTTTTTAATGCTTTGTTGGAATCTTTCCATAAGGAAATCAAATGAACTTACAATGTAATATATTATAAAAATGACATATAAATAGACAGACAAACATGAGATAGATATGAGATAGATTACTTTCCATAGACAGATGGTAGAAGATGGATGGAAAGACGGGCCGACTGATAGATACATAAGATGGGTGTATATAATGCATGCTGGCCCACAGGGGCAGGAGGGCCAGGAGCAAAGAGAAGATGGAAGTAGTGGCTGAGGCCATGAGGGTGGTCGTATTCCTCACAGAGGCTGATCCTACTCCAACTCTTCCTCAGGCCACCCAGGCAGAGAATGTAGAGGTGCAACCCTTTCTCCTGGACTTGTGGGATATCCTGCCTGGTATTGGTCTTGATGCTGGAATGTATAGTGGGGTGGAGAACAAGAGGTGGATGATAATGATCAGATATAGAAACCACAGACCAGGCCAGCTTGATTATGGCAAAATAATGCTCTCCTTTACTGAATAGATGATAGGAGTCACAGTACAAACAGATGCAGCAGGTACAGTCCTGAAGCATTTCACAGAGTAACATCTTCCCCAAAGACTGTATATAGAAGGTGTCAATGATAGTAGTAGTCCAGTCCTCCCTGAGTCTCTCTCTAGAAAAAACAGCAATCTTCCCAAATGACCAGGCATGCAATTCCAAAATGTATCTGCAATGGCCATTCTGTGGGGTGCAGTCCTAGATTGGATGTCCAGTCAATCTCAGAAGTGTGGCTGGTGTGAGAAGCAATAAAGTCCAAAACCATAGTTGGGTGTTACCTTTATTGACTCAGTCCAAGCATGGTGTGCATGAACCTCCTCAACCATTTGCAAAATTACAATGCTTCTTTCTTCTTTCTCTCGGTAGTAGTCCTCAGCAAAGTTGCTTTTTCTGGCAGCTTCCAATCACAGAGGTGGCGCTTTTCTGGAGGAGAGTTCTTTTAGGGCCAATTTGGCAGAGCACACCAAAACAGGTCTTCTCTTTAGCTTGGCTTGCTAGGAACTCCCTAATGCTAGCCAGGGAAAAAATAGGACCATCCCATAATCTGCCAACTGTTTCCATTGCCTCTTTGGGTCACATTGTACATAGATCATTTTCAGTAACAGTGAGCACTTTAACCACTTCAATAATAAATCCTAATATTAAGCCTTTAGCAGTGAACCTGGTAGTAACCCTTTAGTAGATAGATGGATAGATATGAGATAGATAGATGTTATATACCTATTATACCGCATAGTTTTATATTTTACAGGACATAATGAACTTCTACTGGCCCATTATACACTTATGTAACAGATATGTGTCTGTACATTCTATTGGTTTTATTCCAGAAGAATATCTTTAGTTTAGTCACTCAGTAAACATCTTTTATCTGTCCTGAGGGCTGAAATTTGCAATCCTATTAAGGATGATAACCTGAGGGAACTTTGATTATCTGTACTGTATGCGTCCTCACAGAATGAACAGTGTATATCTGGGATGAATATATTACTTCTCTACCTCGATTCTCTTGCAATAGTTTTCTGTGACATTTTAAAATCTATGGATATTATAATTGTAGAGTTTCCATGAATTTTTAAAGAATACCT
This sequence comes from Bufo gargarizans, assembly GCF_014858855.1. NCBI lineage: Eukaryota > Metazoa > Chordata > Amphibia > Anura > Bufonidae > Bufo > Bufo gargarizans. The sequence goes on along the minus strand of NC_058081.1, from coordinate 196,753,732 downwards.
ACACTATTTTCTTCTGTCTATGACCTGAAGTACATATACTGTAGTAATAGAGAGTAATACATCTGTTTTGCTCACAGAATCAGCTACGGTATATGTGCAAGACAAGCTAACCATCAAGCATCCCCCTCTCAAAACCTCCTCTAAGTGCCCTTTTGTAAGACGGCTTCCATTCTGGAGTGCGCTGGGCCTACAAAATTAGACACTAGCCACATTACATGTACATTTTCAGTCAGCAGACCTTTATCAGGGCCTCTCCAGTGATTATATCACCATGCTTTCCTCATATCTCACTGTCTGGGCAATTAGATGGCTTGAAGAAAGTCTGATGACCAAAACGGTTTCTGACTATAATCTGATTTACCCCTTAAAAGATAAGAAACCAATAAAAAAACATCTTAAACATGAGTTTGGAGTGTGTGGAAATTTCAGCTGTCAATTGTTTTGCCAGTTTGGGAACCTACTACCAACCAGCACCTCCCTGATATATGGAGTGTCAGCTGTACCCATGAGCACATTGTGTGTGTGGTGTTGGGACTTTTCGCCATAATCATGGTGGTAGCTTTGTTCCTGGGTGTGTGGACTGTATGTGGTATTTAGTATATTTTGCTCATTTTGTAGTCTGAGAGAAGAGTGTGAGACGGAGCTGTGGAATAGTGTTACCTCCTTACAGTCGCACCCACATTGTTGTGGTGGAGAGAGGCCTTCTGCCACAAAGAAGAAAACACATAGGGCATACAGTGCCTAAAAAGGAATCTTAAAGCAAAATAATTAAAATGATGCACAAATGTATTTTACACATTGATATTCAGGCTCCATTCATCACACATTTTGCAGATAGAGCTACTAAACTCAACTATGGTGTTATCTCCATTTTGTAGCTGCAAGAAGAAACAATCAGCCAATAGAAAAAACTCATTATTAAGGGGCATTTAGACTTCAAGAACGTCTGGACTGCAAAGAAGCCCACCCCTCTTATTCTGTTCGGTCATGCTGTGTGCATTATACTCAAATTTTGATGTTGTGCATTATATTAAAATTTTAAATACACTGTAATTATCGTTTGACTTAGGCCTCATGCACACAGCCGTAGTTTTGGCAGCTCGGATGCGGACCCATTCACTTCAATGGGGCTGCAAAAGCTGCGGACAGCACTCCATGTGCTGTCCGCATCCGTTGCTCCATTCCGAGGCCCCGCAAAAAAATATAGAATGTCCTATTCTTGTACGTTTAGCACACGGACGGCTTCCATTTTTTTGCGGACCACAAAAAACGGCACGATCGTGTGCATGTAGCCTTACTCTGTACTGTCCTTTGTATATGTATGTATCTGTTACACCGACGGTCCATGCCAATCGTAGGGGACTTGTTGGCAGATCACTTACCTAGACTTCTGTTCCAACCGTCCAGCAGTACAGGTCCACCAACGTCCCCCTGCCCATCCCCAGCGGGCATCTCTAGAATGCTGCTCTGCCACTCCATGCTGCCACTGGCCTTCTCCTGCTTAACTGCCAATTCTGCCTCTCCTTCTGCAGCACGTAGGTTGCACTCATGTGCCCTGTCTGGCACTTAAAGGGGTTGATGTAAAAAATGAAAATCAAACATTATATAGTGGCATGCAACCTCTTTCTAACAAAGCTAGAACCAGCCCTGTACCTCACTTGGATCAAGCAAATTCCCCATTCATTGCTCCAATTATTCTGCTAGATTTATTTTAGCTATAAAAACTTAAATGTAAAAATGTCTAGCTCTACAAGTATTTATTTATTGTGTTTTTCATAAATAGACATCTGATATATACCCCAAATAGTTAATAATTACTGGTATATAAACAATGCAAACAATCAAAGGATCCATAAAATAAAATAAAAATGAAATCCATAGGGTAATAATTCATAAAACAACAATATGATCCTGGTCCACTCAGCTGCCAGTGCGGGGCCCAACCGCGCATTAAATGGCCGATATATACTGCATCCATTGCTAGTATCCAGCTAGATAAATGTAATCCTCTTGTAAAGATGATGGCCACAGTTTGTTTGTTAAAGGTGTTATCCCATGGATACTGTAAAAAATGGAAATCAGACAACATACAGGTCCTTCTAAAAAAAATAGCATATTGTGATAAAGTTCAATATTATCTGTAATGTACTGATAAACATTAGACTTTCATATATTTTAGATTCATTACATACCAACTGAAGTAGTTCAAGCCTTTTATTGTTTTAATATTGATGATTTTGGCATACAGCTCATGAAAACCCAAATTTCCTATCTCAAAAAATTACCATATTTCATCCGACCAATAAAAGAAAAGTGTTTTTAATACAAAAAAAGTAAACCTTCAAATAATTATGTTCAGTTCTGCACTCAATACTTGGTCGGGAATCCTTTTGCAGAAATGACTGCTTCAATGCGGCGTGGCATGGAGGCAATCAGCCTGTGGCACTGCTGAGGTGTTATGGAGGCCCAGGATGCTTCGATAGCGGCCTTAAGCTCATCCAGAGTGTTGGGTCTTGTGTCTCTCAACTTTCTCTTCCCAATATCCCACAGATTCTCTATGGGGTTCAGGTCAGGAGAGTTGGCAGGCCAATTGAGCACAGTAATACCATGGTCAGTAAACCATTTACCAGTGGTTTTGGCACTGTGAGCAGGTGCCAGGTCGTGCTGAAAAATGAAATCTTCATCTCCATAAAGCTTTTCAGCAGATGGAAGCATGAAGTGCTCCAAAATCTCCTGATAGCTAGCTGCATTGACCCTGCCCTTGATAAAACACAGTGGACCAACACCAGCAGCTGACATGGCACCCCAGACCATCACTGACTGTGGGTACTTGACACTGGACTTCAGGCATTTTGGCATTTCCCTCTCCCCAGTCTTCCTCCAGACTCTGGCACCTTGATTTCCGAATGACATGCAACAGTCCAGTGCTGCTTCTCTGTAGCCCAGGTCAGGCGCTTCTACCGCTGTTTCTGGGGAATGCGGCACCTGTAGCCCATTTCCTGCACACGCCTGTACACGGTGGCTCTGGATGTTTCTACTCCAGACTCGGTCCACTGCTTCCGCAGGTCCCCCAAGGTCTGGAATCGGTCCTTCTCCACAATCTTCCTCAGGGTCCGGTCACCTCTTCTCGTTGTGCAGCGCTTTCTGCCACACTTTTTCCTTCCCATAGACTTCCCACTGAGGTGCCTTGATACAGCACTCTGGGAACAGCCTATTCGTTCAGAAATTTCTTTCTGTGTCTTACTCTCTTGCTTGAGGGTGTCAATGATGGCCTTCTGGACAGCAGTCAGGTCGGCAGTCTTACCCATGATTGCGGTTTTGAGTAATGAACCTGGCTGGGAGTTTTTAAAAGCCTCAGGAATCTTTTGCAAATGTTTAGAGTTAATTAGTTGATTCAGATGATTAGGTTAATAGCTCGTTTAGAGAACCTTTTCATGATATGCTAATTTTTTTAGATAGGAATTTTGGGTTTTCATGAGCTGTATGCCAAAATCATCAATATTAAAACAATAAAAGGCTTGAACTACTTCAGTTGTGTGTAACGAATCTAAAATATATGAAAGTCTAATGTTTATCAGTACATTACAGAAAATAATGAACTTTATCACAATATGCTAATTTTTTTAGAAGGACCTGTATAGTACATGACAGTCTCCAACAAAGCTAGAACCAGCTCTGTACCTCACATGGGTCCAGAGATCTCCACATTCATTGCTCTGCTAGATTTATATCAAGCTGGCAGCTCAAGGGGAGGGTCTTTTCTACTGCAGCTGGTGGCAGTTGAAGGATTGAACTGAATGTGCTTCCGTCTTAGTGAGCTGGTCAAAGAATTTTGAAAAAAAGCAAACAGCAGGTGGCACTATACAAGTAGAATTCACAGAATAACTCTACAAAAATTTTAATTACATGCAGTTACAAAAGTATATTGATCCCACATTATAGTAAATACTGTGAATATATTCAAATCCACTCGGTGGGCCACTGATATTAATCCAGTGCTGATAGCAAAGAAAGTTCTGTTCAAAATGCATATACTAATTGTAGTTACAATTCATACTGTCACTCAGCAATTTTCCTTTAGAATAGACATATAAAGACTGGTCACACATCACAGTATTATTATGGCTCATGTTCTGGAGCACTTCTCACCTGCTCCTGGCTGCTGGATATCTAACAGCACCGATCACAGCACATAGGAACCGGCAAGCAAGCAGTGACAAAGATACTGCGGTATACCTAAATATCTAAATGCGCATCCTAAATATCTGTGACATTCAGTGTAATTTTTTCTTAGCCGCTGGTGAAAGCGACGTTACCTGCGCTACATCTCCTGTATAACTTTTGCGCATCCTAAATACCTGTGACATTCAGTGTAATTTATTTCTGCATACACTTACAAAACCTGCGCTACTGTGCGTGTGACATACTTGCAAGCATATATACCATTTATTATGTTCAAGGCGAGCAGTAAGGGAGAGGGAAGTGGCCGTACTGCTGATGGTGCACGCAGAGGCCGTGGATTGCAGCAGATAATGCTTCCAGTCTGTTAAGCACCACCCTGTCTTCCACCAAGTCCAGTCTCAGTAGCCAAGAGTCTAGTCAACAGAATCCTCACCCTGATCCTCCTTCCTCCCAGCATGGAGAGTCTTGGCAAACAAGTGATCCTACACTCCGATATTCCGAGGAGCTCTTTTCATCACCATTCCTTGATTTTGGCCTCTCGCCAAGCCCTCTTGAAGAGGGACATGAGGAGATCTTGTGCACGGATTCCCAAACTCTTGAACATCTACAGTCAGAAGAAGATGACGGTGGGGAACGGCAATTGGTGTTTCACGAGGTGGATGATGATGATGAGACACAGTTGTCAATAAGTCAACGGCAATCAGTGTCCCAAGAGGTTGATGATCAGGATGAGACACAGTTGTCAATAAGTGAGGTTCTTGTTAGGTCAACAAGTCAGGAGAATGACCAGAGTGAGGAAGTGGAAGAGGAGGTGATGGACGATTAAATCACTGACCCAACCTGAAAAAGTGGCAAGCCGAGCGAGGACAGCAGTACAGAGGTGGAGGGATCCGCAGCACCACAACAGGCTGAGGAGGCAGTGGGGTGGCAAAAGGGAGAAGGCAGGCCACACCAAACAGGCCCGCAACTGTTCCCCAGAGCACCCCTTTGCGGCAATCTCCCTTGCCAAGGGGTAGGTGTTCAGCAGTCTGGCGCTTTTTTGAGGAAAGTGCGGACGATAAAAGATGTGTCATTTGCAACCTGTGCCGTACCAAAATGAGCAGGGGCATGAACACTAGCAACCTCACCACCACCAGCATGATCCGCCACATGGCATCAAAGCACCCTAATAGGTGGGCTGAACACCTTGGTCCACAATCAGTGTCTGCAGGTCACACCACTGCCTCTTCTTCCCCTGTGTTACATGCTGGCCAATCCCCTGTCCAAGACGCAGGCCCGGGTGCCTCCCGCCATGCACCTGGACCTTCACAAGCACCATCAGCTAGCACATCCACTGTGTCCCAGCGCAGCGTACAGATGTGCATACCCCATGCCTTAAAACGAAAGTGCCAATACCCATCCACCCACCCACAGACCATAGCACAAAATGCGCACCTTTCCAAATTGCTGGCCCTGGAAATGTTGCCATTTAGGCTTGTGGACACTAAAGCTTTCCGCAGCCTGATGACGGTGGCCGTCCCTTGTTACTCAGTCCCCAGCCTCTTCCTTGTAACTTTTGGCAGCACTAGCACTTTATATACAAGTAAGTATACAGGAAAGAATGTTTCCTAACAATATTTCATCTAAAATCGATTTTATCTTAGGTTTGGTGCGTATTATTGTCAGTCTGTAAAATTGGCGTACTACCCGGACAACATCGTTCCCAGCAGCGACCTGGGAGTCCAAGATGCATCCAGACATCCTCCCCATGCTGTTCCCCAACCATTTCACTGGTGTTTCCATAAATTTTTGACCTTTTTCTGTGAACCAGACACCCTCCCCTCTTCAGAGCAGGGGGTGCCTGGCCTAATGCTCGGGTTCTCCCATTGACTTTCATTGTGTTCTGGTGCTCTGTAGAGCACCCGAGTATCCCAAAGTGTTTTACTGGAGCACCCGAGCATTTTGCTGCTCGATCAACACTATACAATATTAATTTTGTGGTTTAATGATTAGTATCATTATAAACTGCTGGCTTACAATGTCTATTCATTTTGCAATCCATTTTTATCTTAGGCCTATCAAGAGGACAGTAGAGCTGTCATACTCTTATCTCAATTCTGCACCTAATATTAGAATAAAGATTAACTTGCAGATTATATCTTCCCTATACAGCAGTATTATAAACTGATATAGCGCTCCTGTTCTTTCTCTGTGATTACAGCTAGAGAAGAACAATATTTTGTATTTAATTTTTAATGGCCAGAAATTCTAAAAATAAAATATTTTTTATGATGAACATTGAATTAAAAAATATCCCTTTCTAATGGAAGTGTCCTTCAATGACCTGGACCATGCAGCTGGTATGGGGGTGGGGTCGGGGGACTGGATAATTGCCCAGAGCCCCCATCCTTAAAGCGAGACCCCTCAGCTCCACAAAACCACCTCTATTGCCCACTGCATTTCAGCTGCCTGCCCTGGCTAACAGTTTTGTAAGGTAACGAGCGGGCCAGGCCTGCAGCTGAACAGAGCAGCGGAGCAGAGAGGAGAATGCATGATCTGCAGTCTGTAAGGAGTCAGTGGAGCAGAGGCAGAACTCGAGCACTGCATGCCAACATTGCATCACTGGGTCCACCTCTTGTATGTTGTACTGATGTAACATAAGTGCAATAAATGGAGCTAGCCAGTGATGTGACACATGCAATGCAGGGATGTCCATACCCCTGCCTTACTGCCCACACGTCGCATACTGTGACCCGGGGGTGGGGACTGGATCTGACTCCTGACCCGCAACATCATCCACCTGACCACCTCAGCATCAGGTCAGGCAAGGACAAGAGAAGTGTTTTTGCTGTCGAGACCAGCAGATCGCAGTGCAGGAACTCAGGAGCGGTAAGATGTGCACTGGGGTGGGAAATTGGGGTTAATGTTATAGTCAATGGATCCATGCATTTCACTAATTCTGCACAGCCAAAACCCACCAAGTGCAGGATGGTACCACTTTCAAATCAAGCACAGCTAAAAGCAGTTTGATAGCAAATGGCCATGTAGTCTTGCAGCTAATACCTCCAATATAGCATATGCATTTACTGCTTGCAGCTATGCTTATTTTGATAATCATACCCACTTGCATGTGATACACTTTCAGCCTCATTGTGAGCACACATTGGACTTGTGGTGCTTGCAGCATGTGTACACAGCCGTCAAAGGTTTCCTAGCTGTTATTAAGCAATGACCTAACCTCAGGATAGACCATCACTAGCTGATTGGCAGGGATCTAACAGTCCACACCCTTGCTGTTCGGAGGTAGCTCCTCCGCTAGAACAGCGATTCACAAATTGTGGATCTGCAAAACACGGATACCGGCTATGTGCATTCCGCAATTTGCAAAACGGAATGGCCGACCGCTAATAGAACAGCCCTATCCTTGTCCGTAAAACGGACAAGGATAGGACATGTTCTATATTTTTACGGGGTCGCGGAATGGACATACAGATGCGGACAGCAGGCGAGAGTGCTGTCCGCATCTTTTGCGGCCCGATTAAGGGTGAATGGGGCCATGTGCATGAGTCCTGAATGTGATGGTTGGTTTGAAAATAGAAATATAAGGCAGGTAATACTCCCCATTCTGTACATTTCATAGGGGATGTATAGCCTATTAGATATATATTATCTTTTTGTAAAAACAGTTTATAGACTTGGAGTCTTATAGGCCGAGGATTTGAGATGGAGACAGAATTTACATTTTATTATTGGCTGTGTCAGTGATGTGCAACATTGTAGCCTGCTAACATTCACATATCAATAGAAATTGCCGATAAATGACATGAATATGTTCCAGTTTATGTTGCATCACAGTACAGATTGTCCTAGAATGTAAACCTGACAAAAGCTAATTGCCTGAGTTATTCTGGCGAAACAAAACAAGTATTATGGTATCACCATCTGTTAGGGGGGCGCTGTTATTGCATCCGCATATTTTACACTCTGGAGATATACACAGACAGGCTCGGACTGGCCCACCGGGGAGGCGGGGGATTCCTCGGTGGGCCCCCAGTCTCCTGCGCCCGGAGATAAGATGGAGGAGTAATTATTTATCCTTTCTCAGGAGAGATAATTATTGTAGCCACTAGGTGGCAGTATCGCAAAGTGATGCAGGCTCCTACTGGTGTAAATTGTACAGGAGACCCCGCAGTATCTTCTAAACCTCTTGGGCTGCTGGCAGTGAAGGAGTAGAGAACATGTCTGGCCATCCTTCTGCCCTCCCTGCTGTTAGAAAACTGTGGCTGCTGGAGAGAAAGACTCATCTGTGGTGCTGGGCTGATTTCTCAGGTGTGTGACAGTAGTGAGCTGTAGGAGACTGTAAGGGGGAAATAGGGGATTTGTTTATAGCAGACTTAGATCTGTGTATGTGTGCTGCTCTCTGCAGAGTTCAAAGTAGCATTGGGGGGACTCTGCCCTAGGTCCCCCTAATAATGCCTCTGCTTTAGGTTCACCCCCATAAGTGCCCCAGCTCCAGATGCCCCCACTCTAAGTGCACCCTGCCTCAGGTGACCCTAATGCCACTGTTTCAGTTATGACCCTCTGTTTGTGGCCTTTTCTCACGTTGCTCCTCTAGCGCCTTTGCTTGGGCTTTGTTAAAGGTTGTGACCTGCAAAGAGGGTTGGACTTATTGCCCGAAAATTCTGCACAGTGCGTCACATTCTCCAGTATTGACACATATGGTTTACATGGCGGTAGTGATGATATTCCGCATTTATAGGCATCACTGCTGCCATGTAAAGAGATACTGGTGGTGGAGTGGTGGAGGATCTAAAGGGGTTGTCCAAGTTTTCAAGTTATCCTCTCTACACCATAGGGCATAACTATATGATTAGTGGGGTCCGATTCTGTGACAGGCTACACATACGTCCTGCTGCTCCATTCATTCTCTTTGGGACCACTTGAATTAGCCAGCGCTGTACTCTGCCATCTCCAGCGACCCCATAGAGAATGGATGCAGAGGCAGGGCATATGCCCGACCTGCCACTCAGTCAAAAGTGGGGATCAGTGGGGGCTCCAGCATTGGGCCCCCATGGATCTTAGTTATCCCTGATCCTGTCGATATAGGATAAATAGAAAAGTGGACACAGTCCCTTTAACAGGCGAGCGTTTCTTTTTTAGTTTGACACATATTTTGGGTCAGATTTTTATTTTTTACAACCAAAGAAAACATTTAAGGATAGGAAAATGTGAAAAGGTGAAACAACTATGACACGATAAGTGTCTGATTGATGGGGATCTGACTGCTGGGACCCCCATGATCAAGGGAATTAAGTGCAGGATATCCATATATGTGTAAGGTTACTTTCACACTTGCGCTAGCAGGGTCCGACAGGCTGTTCAACCAGTTACACTGGTGGGCCCTAAGTACCCCAATATAACACTGTACACAGAAAAGCTGTTATTGCTTTTTGATATGTTAGATGTTGTAGCTGCCCACGTTTTACAATCAGATCTAAATGTTCTTTTCTGAAAAAAATGGATGCCAATGTGGCAGTAGTGGTCTAAATGAACATTTACACGAATAGGTGCACTACTGTGGTGGATGCAATCAACAAAATCTGACTAAACCCTCACACTGGTGTTAAAATCAGACTTTAGCCAATATATCCTTGTATTAGGGACATACTGGAGCCCGCGCACCCCTTCATGGTATCTCAAATGGCACTGGATTAACCTATCTGTGCCATATGGGCAGTACTAGGGGCCAATGGGTGAATTACAGGAGCGTAAGGTCCAACTCACAGCAATCAGCTCCCAGTTGCCTCCAGTGTGGAGGAGGCTGTGAGTCCCACCCAAGGCTGACTAAATCGATGCAGGCGTCACAGGTGCACCTAAATGTTGCCTATGGATGAAAATCAAGGCACATTCAAATTTGGAGTTTATACACCTCCAGGCAAACATATACAAACTACATGACAAAATAACGTGGTCTTAGGAGGCAGGAAATGCTCAACCCCATATGCAGTTGTGCATCTATACCTGGGGAGCAAATCCTGCACATGTGGTCGGTTGCAAATGACGATCCCCAGCAAAAAATGCATGCAATGGAGGATGCCCGCAACAGGCCACAAGAACCACAAAGACACCCTACACCAGATAGCAAAATGTGTGGATGTAGTTGACTATATGAAATAAACATTTACAAGAATAGGTGCACTACTGTGGTGAATGCAATCAATAAAATCTGACAAAACCCTTCCTTAAAGGGGTTAGCCCACTTTGCGTTTTTATACTTACCTGCTGCCACCGCGCGTTCACTTCCTGGATTCTGGCTGGGGGCGGGCTTCATCTTGATTGAAGTCTTCTCCCGGCCGGGCCGCGCATGCATGATGGTGACTTATTTCTGGCCAGTATAGTACAGAGCCGGCGTGCGCGTTCGCAGCTCTGTGCTATTCTGGCCGGGAAGAAGTCACCGTCGCGCATGCGCGGCAGCGTGCGTGTTCAGGACAGCGAGCGGCCCGGCCGGGAGAAATGAAGGAGTCTTCTGGGCAAGCGCGACCATCGGGATTTTGGAGAAGAGCAGTGGCCGTAACCAGGGGAGACCGAGTCACAACAATAAGGTAAGTGGGGTGAATTTTATCCTAAACGGTGGGAATTTGTTAATAAAGTATATTTACAAATCTGTCAAATTATTAACAGATTTAACAGTGATCATTATGATGGGAATACACCTTTAAGGTATGTCCTTAATACAAGGATATATTATATTGGCTAAAGTCTCATTTTAACACCAGTGTGAGGGTTTAGTCAGATTCTGTTGATTGCATCCACCACAGTAGTGCACCTATTCGTGTAAATGTTTATTTCATATAGTCAATTACATCCACACATTTTGCTATCTGATGTAGGATGTCTTTGTGGTACTTATGGTCCGTTGCGGGCATCCTCCATTGGGGATCGCCATTTGAAACACACCACATGTGCAGGATTTGCTCCCCCGGGTATAGATGCACAACTGCATATGGGGTTGAGCTTTTTCTGCCTCCCAAGACCACGTTTTTTTGTTATGTAGTTAGTACTGGTCGAAACAATCCACCGTGGAGAGACAGCTGGTTATCAATATTACATAACATATTGAATGAATGATGACAATTTATTATATAACTGGTCTACATCGTTTTGGGCATAAAGCACTACAGCAAAGTCTTAGAAGTCTCCATTTATAGATTCAGACCTAAAAGAAGATAAAATAGTGGGGGTAATCGTAAAAAAAAAAAAGGGAGAAGCAGATTTAATAAAATTTGGAATCGGTACCACCTGTATTAACTTCTTAGACGTCTATTAATGAGGATTTCATTTCTTTGGGGTGCCTTCACATATGGCAAATTTTGTTGCAGAAATTGGTGCCAGTCATGTGGATTTCAGGTGAATAGAACAGATTTTCAGTTGCAGAAATTTTCTGCAACAAAATCTGCCCTTTCTGAATTTGATGCTGCAACGGTCATTTGGTCCTGTTACAGTTCTATCCAGCTAAAGGGATTTATGAGCCCCAAAGAAAATTGACTAAATTGGGGATTGTGGCATAAAATAATAAAATAATCTATATTAATGTGATAAAGCCACTACCGTTCTGGTCATCCCCAGTGCAGCGGTGATGACAAGCCCATCTACCCCTTTGATTGGTGCATCCAACCACTGGCATCAGTAGTGTATGGCTCAAGAAGACCTCTAAGGCCCCTTTCACACAAGCAAGTTTTCTGCGCAGGTGCAATATGTGACGTGAACACATAGCACCCGCACTAAATCCTGACCCAGTCATTTCAATGGGTCTGTGTACATTTTTTTCATGCATCAGTTCTGCGTTGTGTGAAAAACGCAGCATGTTCTATATTGTGCTATATTGTCACGCAGCCCTGGCGCCATAGAAGTGAATGGGGCTTCAGTGAAAAACACATTACATCCGGAAGCAAGTGTGGATACAATGCGTTTTTCACTGATGGTTTCTAAGAGATGTTGTTTGTAAACCTTCAGTTTTTTTTCACGCGTGTGAAAAACGCATCAAAGCAGATTGCACCTGCGTGGAAAAAACTGAACAACTGAACGCAATTGCAGACAAAACTGACTGGACTTGCCTTCAAAATGGTGCGAGTTTCCCTGAACGCATCCGGACCTAATCTGTCACGCTCGTGTGAAAGAGGCCTAAAGCCAGTAATTGCAGCAGTCAGGTAGGTACATGGGCATGCCATTGTGGCAGCAAGGTAGACACAGACCTGCAGGAACCACTGGAGCAGTAGTGCATTTATCAGGTTAAGTAAAGGTTCTTTTGTTATTATGTCATTTTATCCATTTTATCAATTTTCTTCAGAATTTGGAAAACCTTTTCAATTACTTTAATGTTGCAGGAGCAAACATTGACTGCATAGGGCAAGTTTGTTGAAAATGAGATGCTCCTCATAGTCCTTGAATGAATGCATATCTCTGCTATAATTAGATGTTGTCAGGTAGACCGTAGTAAGTCTTGTACATTAGGGGGTGGAGGGCCCTTTTACCTGTGCAGTAGACTGTGTTCCTCTATTACAAATTATGGGGGACATAAACTGGTGTGGAAAATGATGAATGAGACTGGCCAGCTGGCCCACCCTCTTCTCCGCCCATGCCACGGCCTCTTTTTTCTGCCACTTCGGAAAAGTGGCTTGAGAGAGGTAAAGGCACAGGTTTTGTTGCAAAACACCTCTGTTTCAAAATCTGCGACCTTAGAATGCCACAAAGTGGCGTAAAACAAATAATAAATGCCAGCCTATATGTTTAAAGGCTATGGACACCTTTGGGGGGAATTCTTTTCATTATTACATTCTACATATTTCAGGCTAAAATTCAATAATTAGTCTTAATTTAATATTTTCAACAGTCTGTCCTCTGCAGCTTTCAGTTTCACTGGATCTGTAGACTGTTGTTTCCCCCTTCTCAATGAATCAGTTAGAAAGCTGCTTGTCTTTACTTTCTTAACAGTTCATAAACACTGATTAAGCCAAATTCTTACCAAACTGATAAGAATTTAGCTTGAATGAGTGTTTATGAGCTGTCAGCAGTGGCGTAGCGGGGGGATGGGGTGGGGGGCGTTGCCCCTGGCGCAAAATTGCTTGGGGCGCCAGGCAGCAGGAATTTCAATGTGGGCCATGTGGGCCATTTCTAAATATATAGAAAGAATGGGGGCACTATGGGGCTGGAGACATTATACAAAGGAGGCAATGATATATAGAAAGAATGGGGGCTATGGACTAGGGGCACTATGGGGGTGAGGGACATTGTACAAAGGAGGCAATAATATATAGAAAGAATGGGGGCAATAGACTAGGAGCACTATGGGGGTGAAGGACATTGTACAAAGGAGGCAATCATATTGTCACGGTCTTTGTTGTGCGCCGTGACACATTTGCTGTACATGTTGGTTGCCAGGGGCAACGCGTTGTTGTTTGCAGCATGTATGGGCTTTTCTCCCCTTCTCCTGGTTCCTCCCCTGTCTGGTGCTGGAGGGGTTAACTTCCTGGCTGGGTGTGGCCACTAGGGTTTTATCTCCTGTGGCTTCCAGACTGGAGTCAGTTATGCAGCCTTTGTTGATGCTGGAGCTTTGCTCCTTTCCTGGGTGTTTTATCTCCACAGTCCTTGGATGGAGTGGCTGCACACACATGCGGTGGATAGGGGATAACCTGAAACAACCAGAATACCATGTTAATACTTCCACTTGTTATTTAATAAATTACTTGTTAAAGGAAATTGGCACCTCAGAATCTTTTCTGCTACTCCCAAGATCATTCCAACTTTATAATTCCAGAAGGATAGTGGAAGTGCGAAAGAAACCAGGATGACGTAAAGACCCTGTTGCCGAGATCAAGAGCCAAGACAAACCAAAAATATAGATGCTAGGTCTTTGTTCACCAGACAAAAGGACTAATTCAGCCCAGAAACATGTTAAATAGTTTCACACCTGAATAAGGATGGAGGCTTTGCATTATCTCAGTTTGTGGTTCTCACATCCAAATCCTCGCACCAGCACTCTGAAGTGGACTTTGTTTTTGCACTTCTAATATCATCACCTAATGATGCCATAGGTTGCCATAGTATCCCGCCGGCAGCTGGTGTTTGTTTCCATATTTGGTGCACTTTGATCAAATTAAGCTTTGTGTGAAGCGGTTGGGTAATAGGGGGCCCCATTGAAGTGTTTTCTATTACGCGGGTAGACTTATTGTTACAGTGGCAGCTCGGCTCCAGATACACTGTGTCTACGCCTGCTACAAACATGGCTATTCCACGTGCTGAGTTTATACAACTTACATAACTTGCATTGACTGGACATTTTACTCAGTGAGACAGCCAGGAAGTGGTTAATATAGGAAAAAGACAACAACAAAAAAAAGCAAAAAGCAAGCTTATAATGTTTGCATTTTACATTTCCGGTACCTTTCTTTTCTCACTGCCACTGGGATGGTCAAGATTGTTTTACTGTCTTGTGTCTTAGTACTTTATCTTTTACGGGACATCGCATAGATGTAGTTCACAATGTTTTTATGGATATTAATATTTTAGCAATTATTAAGAGTATCTCATGTCAAGAAGATAAGCTGGGCACCATAAAATGATGCTGGGTCCCAGTGGGACTGTGTGGACCACAATCTCTACTCTTGTCAAGTAACGGATGTGGTAGATAGGGGAACCACTGTGATTGTCATCTGAGGACCTACATATATCTGGAGCTGGGTGTGAAGAGTCAGTTTGGAGTAAAATTACTTGAAGTGCTTAAAACAAAGGGATTTTTAGGGTTTGATAATGATGGCCTATTTGGCCTCAGGAATTTTTTTTGTGAACCCATTGTAACAAGGCCAATTCTTGTTTGCAAACTGGACAAGCATGGGACATGTTCTATTTTTTATTTATTTTTTTGGGGGGGGCGGGGGGCTGCAGAATGGACATATGGCTGTGGACAGCACACGGTGCGCTGTCTTCATTTTTTTGTGGGTAAAAAAAAATGCAGATTGGATGCAGAGAAAAAATATGGTCATGTGAATGACCGTGTAAAATCTGCATGTGAACAGTAACATGACCTCTGATTGTCTATGTTGGGTCTCGTGTTCTGACTTGTAAGCTTCAGCCTCATTGAAGCAGGAGCATTGCACAAACTGCGAATATTTCTTCAGGGATACTGTATTAACAAAGGCCGGGATATGTATATGGTTGATTGCACACTTTTATTAATATATAAGTAACAATGCCCTTAATTAAACTTTTTAGCAGAAGAGAAGATGAGGTTAAATGCTTCCTACCTTCATGCCTCATTACTGAAAATTTCAATTAGGTGATCTGGAAGGTTATAGTAAAATGTATCCAGTCAAATGAGATTCAGGAGAGACGTGTTGATCGACGTCTCCTTCCTACTTTTCACTTGTTACCTTCTTAGGGCGGGTTCGCATTCGTGTTATAAATTTCGTTATAGGGTTCCTTTATAACGCAAATTTAGGCCGGAATGCAAAACGGAAACCTTTAAGAGGGCTTCTGTTTTGCTCCGTCCTAATACATGTCTATGGGCACATATAACTGTCTACAGGAATTTTCTTTCCATCATGAATAATGGAAAAAAAATTGAACCATTATATGTGCCCATAGACATGTATTGGAATGGAGCAAAACAGAAGGTCTCTTACAGGATTCCATTTTGCATTCCATCCTAAAATTCCATTATACTCCGTTATAACTCTGTTATAACGGAACCCTATAACGGAATTCATAACGCAAATGCGAACCCACCCTTATATGTCTTAAAATAGATTTTTCATCTTTCACGGAATGCTTTTTTAATGCAGTATAATATTTAATGTAGTGTTCATCCGCTGTAGTAAATGATGGTGGTCTGCTTCTGTGCTGACTCACGTTGGGGGAATCTGATGCAATCTGATGGTACCAAAGAAGTGACAGCTACAGCTGGTTCAAAACAACCAAGTATTATAATGGTCACTTTTACACTAGGGATTCATGTTGACAGTAAACTAACGTTGGCATTGCCTTAGTCACTCCTGCTTTGGCACCATACTGACTGTGCTATGTTCTCGCCTGGTAAGGTGGATCCGGTAAGCTGTTTGTCCAATAGAGCAGATCTTGAGCAGGAGTATAGGTGCAGCAGAACTGGAGAGCCAATGAATTAGAGCCAGATAACCAATGTAGCAAAGCAGGTGACCGCTGTCCCCGAGTTGTAGATATGATGCAGCAGAGCTTGTGGTCCAGTGCATAACAGTTCTGGAGACTGGTGTATCCGACTGGAAGTAGTATAGTTACTGGAGACCAGTATAGCAGAGCTGATGTAGCAGAGTTACTGGAGATAAGTATAGCAGAGTTGATGTAGCAGAGCTCCTGTACAGCAGAAAAGGAGAGTGATGTAGCAAAGCTCACGTGGAGTGCTCTGGAGACCAGTAAAACAAGCTGCTGCTGTAGAGATAATGAAGGAACTAGGGAGCACATGCCAGAGCTCCTACCCTAAAGCTTGTTACTCCATACCCCTATGAGACCAGCAGGGAGATCAGGTGCCAGAATCCGCACTTTGTTCTTAATACTGCAGGGTGTCAAAGCATGATTGTTCCACCTCCTAGTTTGGGTTCAATAGAAATCGATATGGTTGCTGGATTAGGAAATAACCGAATGGAGAAAAGGTAAGATGTAGGATTTTAGCATACGCTTAACAGTGTTGTTTAACTTAAAGGGAACCTGTCATCAACTTTATGCAGGCCTCACTGAGGGCAGCATAAAATAGTGACAGAAATGCTGATTTCAGCGGTGTGTCACTCATGAGCTAAAATATTAATATAATCATTGCAGACCAGGCCTTGAGAAGAGTCAAATCTACCTGAGACTGAGAAGAGTCCTGGTTATTCATATCTCCTGCTCTCACCCGTCTGCTGATGATTGGCAGTTCTCTCCTAGAGAGAAAGGGAGACAACTAGGTAGAAGACTGTCAGCCATCAGCAGATGAGCAGGAATTCATGAGTAACCAGGACTCTTCTCAGGTGGCCGTGACTCTTTTCCAGGCCCAGTCTGCAATGATTGTGATGTTGGTTCTCGGCAACCACTTACTTTTAACTTATAAATGACAGACCGCTGAAATCAACTCACCTGTCTCTACTTTATGCTGCCATTAGTACGGGCAGCATAAAGTTGATGACAGGTTCCCTTTAAAGGGATTGTGTCACTTTAGCAAATTACATTTATCATTGTTATTATCCATATTGCTTTCTTTGCTGGTTTAAATAATTTTTCCATCACATTATACACTGCTTGTTTTCATGGTTACGATCACCCTGCAATCCATCAGTGGTGGTCGTGCTTGCACACTACAGGAAAAAGCGCCAGCCTCCCTGATGGCCGGGACCATGGGAGCGCACATAAGCCTTTTAAGGGTAGTCTGCTGTAGGCAACTTCTTTCTCATGCTTTATTAGGGCATATACATGTAATAAAGCAGGGTCCCCCTCCAAAGACCCTCTTCTATAAAAAAAAAAAAAAAAAAAAAGAAGTGGATAGGTGCTATGAAGAGCAGCTCAGCAGGCAAATTCATTTCAATCATTTCAATTAAAGGAGTTTTCCCAAGATATAACTTAGCAGGTAGAAGATACATATCTGATTGGTGGGAGTCCAACTGTTGGCACCTCCATTGATCACAAGAACAGGTGAGGCCTTTAGTTCCCTGAATGAATGGAGTTGTGGCCAAGCATGCACGCTGCCACTGTATTAATTTTCTATGGAAGGTAGCCAAGTACAATATTTGATTATCTGTATCTGTCCCACAGAAAATAAATGAAATGGCATTGTGCATGCTCGACCACAACTCCATTTATTCAGGGTACATGGAACCATAGGATATGTCATAAATGTATGATAAGTGCAGGTCCTACCTCTAGGACCCACTCTTATCTCAAGAACTGGACATGGCCGCCTACATTCACTTCTATAGGACTTCCGTAAACAGCTGAGTGTACTTACTTGGCTGTTTTAAAAAATCCTGTTGAAGTGAATGGAAAATGCCACACATGCATGACCACCTACACGTTCCTGGCAGCGCATGACATGGTCCCATTCTTGACATAGCAGCTGATCATAGAAACTTCATGACTAACTTCAGTCATGTTTTGGAGATATGGTACAAATGTGTGCCAAGGTTCCCAGGTTTGTTAGGAGTTGTAGAAGTTTTGAGGGGATATGCCGAATGTGCCTACAGTATGTATGATCAGAGTCTTCCGATTAGCCTGCCTAATGTGGATGAGGTTAGTACCTTTCAAGCATTAAATTTCTTCCTGTGGTTGGGTCCCAGTGATCTGATGCTGAGTAAGACCTGGGGACCTAGAAAGGACCCAAGGACTGTAAGTTCAGTAATCCTGCTCTTAGGGCACACTAGTGTGTCCCTAACGGCACCATGTGCCATAGAGACATACAGCATAATGTACATTGCCTTTCAAGGAGTATGCTGATATATTACGAGTCTAAAAGAATTTTGTAAGAGGGTTATTCCTTAATCGAATTATAAAAAAAAAAATTTAATTAAAAATGTATTTAAAAAAAGTAAATAAAAAAAGTTTGCAAAAAATAATTATATTTTATTAAATAGATTTTATTCTGCAAAAAAAACTATGCCATTTAGGTATTTACACGACCAAAATAACCTGAACAACATATTTAACAACTAATCGAACTGTGTGCGGTATAAACAATAAAAAAAAAAAAAAAACATTTCAAAGATAGCTTTTTCTATATTTGCAACACAAAACATGTATATAAATTAGAAAGTAACTTATACAGTATGTACCCTCAATCAGCATAAAAAATGCAAAATCTCTAGCAGAAAACTAGGCTTTATACAGCCATTACAATGAAAAAATAAAGTAATGGCTGCAGAGAGGCAAAAACTGAAAAAATAGCTGGTCAATGAAGAAATGTTAAAATATCCTCCCATGTTAGCCTCTCATACAGTATGTCACTGCAAAGTATTGTAGATTCTGCATATTCCAGTGTACCCACACCATAGAAGCAGTGCTTAGGGTTCTTGGCTTCCCAATTGGTATAATGCATGGAGAACATGACAGGAAGATGCAAAAGGCTACTTTCACACTAGTGTTATTCTTTTCCGGCGCTGAGTTCCGTCCTAGGGGCTCTATACCGGAAAATAACTTTTATCCTAATGCATTTTGAATGGAGAGCAATCCGTTCTGGATGCATCAGGATGTCTTCAGTTTAATTTTTTTTTTACTGATCAGGCTTTTTAGAAAACCGTAGCATGTTGTATTTTTACCTCCGGCAAAAAATCCGGAACACTTTGACTGAACGCCGGATCCGGCATTTTTCCCATTGACCTGCATTAATGCCGGATCCGGCGCCGTGTGTTCCGTCAAACCGGATCTGGATTTTGCATGTTAAACCCGAAAAATGTGAAAAAAGTCCATAAATGAAGGATCCGTTTTTCTGAATGACACTGTAAAGACGGATCCGGCATTTCAATGCATTTTTCTGACTGATCAAGCATTTTTAAGACTGATCAGGATCCTGATCAGTCTTACAAATGCCATCAGTTGGCATACGTTTTGCCTGATCCGGCAGGCAGTTCCGGCGACGGAACTGCTTGCCAGATCTCTCTGCCGCAAGTGTGAAAGTAGCCTAATAGGAAGAAGGAATGTTCTCTCCACTGAATCAACAAGGAAAAATATGTCGTCTGCCAACAAGTGGGAACCTGGTGCTGGTTGTGAAACAATAGCTTGGACACGTTCTCATCTTTTGTCCTAGCTTGGGAAGTTTTACTTATATACTTGCAAAGAAAAAAAATGCTAATTTACTTTATAAGACAGCATGCACCACTAAGTGCTCAGCCTGACTTTTTACAAGGAATTTATCATTTGTTCCGATTTCTTTTTTCTGCCTTAGAAAAGTTGCAAATTTTGCGACCCATCAAAAACGGGCATCTTTTCTTTTGAGCGTGGTTAGTTATGATAATTAGGCGCATGGAAGATTCATCAACTGGGACTTTGTAAAAAGATGCAAAAAAAGGCAAAATGTGTGAACAAGCCACTAGGGTGGAGTTTTTCATTTTGTAACATTGAAAACATTTTTTTCTGGTGCTTTTCAGGACTTTGGGAAAAATGTTACACCCAGAGCATCAGAGCATGCTGTTTTTGAAGGAAAAAAAAAAGGGCAAAAATGACAAACATAAAAATCTATGGACGGGAATTCATTAAGGCCTCTTGCCTCTTCCATTTACATTCCATTTTTTGCGTTCCGTATACGGAACCATACATTTAAATAGATCCGTATGCCTTCCGTTTCCGTTTTTCCGTTTTTCGGTTCCGATCAAAGATAGAATATGTCCTATTATTGTCCGCATAACGGGCAAGGATAGTACTGTTCTATCAGGGGCCAGCTGTTCCGTTCCTTAAAAAACGTAATGCACACAGACATCATCCGTATTTTTTGCGGACTGCAAAATACTGAAAAAGCCATACGGCCGTGTGCAAGAGGCCTAAGAGTGGTGTTTCTTATGCCAGTCTTAATAAAGAAATGATGAACGATACATCCAAGGCACAGGCTTCTTAAAGGGGTTCTCCAGGCAAATAGACTTCCTACATGCTTACACCACTGATTCCGCCGAATCTGCTGTGCGCATGTGACCAGGACTGGATGCAGGCTCTTCTGCTTAAGGCTTCATTCACACGCATTTTTCGGAACGGAATTGCGGACCCATTCATTTCTATGGGGCCGCACGATGTGCTGCCCGGATCCAGAAATCCCCCAAAAAATAGAACATGTCCTATTTTTGTCCGCATTTGCGGACAAGATTAGGCATTTTCTATTAAGTGTCGGCGATGTGCGGTCCGCAAAATGCGGAACGCACATTGCCGGTGTCCGTGTTTTGCGGATTTGCAGATCCGTGGATCTGCAAAACACACACTGATGTGTGAATGGACCCTTAGGCCTCTTTCAAACAACCGTTTTATTTTTTTTTCGTCTACAGGCAGTTTTTTTAGTTCCATATACAGTCCGTATATAGAACCATTGATTTCAATTGCTCCACAAAAAATACGGAATGTACTCCGTATGCATTCCGTTTCCATATTTCTGGTTTTCCATTCCATTGACAGATAGAACATGTCCTATTATTGCCCGCAAATCACGTTTCATGGCTCCATTCAAGTCAATGGGTCCGCCCAAAAAAAAGGAACACATACGGAAATGCATCCATATGTCTTCCGTATTTATTCTGTTTTTGCGGAACCATCTATTAAAAATATTATGCCCAGCCCAATTTTTTCTATGTAATTCCTGTATACTGTATATGCCATTAATATAACACCATAAGGTCTGGATTAGCGTTAGCTGCGGTGACTGGGATACTCAAAAACTAATATCTACACACCATAAAAAACCAAATTCCCATAAAAGTACTGTTTATTAAATAATGCCGATAAAATTACATAGCATTTTTTGCAATAAATACATTTTCGGTATCAACATCCGTAGAAGTATCTAATGCATGGCGCCACCTTCATTCACAATTAATAAATAATTACGAGCTCTCTTGGATTATATATATAAGATAAATAATCAATGCAAGCTGAAGTGACATCTAGAGAAAAACATCCTCATTAATAAGATCAGCCCCTGCACAAATCTACAAGTGTACAAATCCAAATGACTGCTAAATGATTTAGAAGATGATGGTAAGGCACATCATACCTTTAAAATGGTTGGAAAAGTGGTCGCTGGCTTCTCGACACGCGTTTCGCCGTCTCGCTTGCTCAGGAGGAGTAAGTGGTTAGAGGGGAATGTATCTGATTTTAAAGGAAGTAACTCAATGAATAGTGGCGTTTTGTGTCATGCGATTCATGCAGTGATTGCCGATCAGCTGGTGTGGCGCATGACGAATCCTATATCGCCATGTAATATCTGCTTCGGAAAACAGAAACGGAAACACAACGGAAAAAAAATGGACCGCAAAACACTGAAAAAGCCATACGGTCATGCGAAAGAGGCCTAAGTCTCAGGCTCCACTCACACATCCGTATCGTGTTTTGCGGACCGCACGTTGCCGGCACTAATAGAATATGCGGACAAGAATAGGACATGTTCTATTTTTTTCGGGAACGGAAATGCGGACCCGAAAGTGCGGGTCCGCATTTCCGGAGCGGGGCCGCACATCGTGCGGCCCCATAGAAATAAATGGGTCTGCAATTCCGTTCCGCAAAATGCGTAACGAAATTGCGGACGTGTGAATGGACCCTTAACTGGATGTGTCCCTACGTTTTCATACATCCCCAAAAACTTCAACTGGCCGGCCATGAGGAGGTCTCAGGCAGCCCCTTGGGCATCAGCACAACGGGAAATTTCCCTGTAAGGTCTAGGGCCAATCCGTCCCTGCCTGCCTTAAAGGGGTTATGCCATGATTGATGTAAAAAATGAAAATCAGACATCATATAGTACATGACAATCTCTTTCTAACAAAGCTAGAACCAGCCCTGTACCCCACATGGATCCAGAGATCTCCACATTCACTGCTCCAATTGCTCTGCTAAATTACCTTGAGCCTGGCAGCTCAGAGGACATGTCCTTTCAGCTTCAGCTCTCGCCTTGTAACTGCCACAGCTTCTAATAGAACATATGGCTTGAACATTTTAACTGAGCACATTCTACCAGCTCAGTGAGGTGGACAAAAAAATAAGGAAAAGAACAAACAGCAGGTGGCGCTATACAGATACATTTGATTGAATAGTTTACTGGCTCTACTTAATTTTTAATGACTTGCAATTACAAAAACATTCAGAACCATATGCTGGGTTGAAAACTGTAGAATATGTTTTGTCACAAATCTCCTTTGAAGGGTTTTTTCTGCTTCCATCAGCATCCTTTAAAATAATTTATGAAAGTAATTTTGTAATGTTTCTTTTAACTTTATTGCGCCTATCTTCTGCTCTGGGCTGCAGTCACAGCACACGGATCCATTAATTTAATGTATGTAGTCACACATTTGCCGAACAGTTCGCAAACGCGATCAAATGTTCGCGAACCGCAAGTTTGCAGCAGGCCCCATTCACTATAATGGCAGGCGAACCTGAAAAACCTTCAGCATATATTTACAGCCACCAAATACTTAGTAGAAGTGCACAAATAGTCCCACAAAATGGACAGTGACATACTAGAGGGGGATCAATGGCAAAAATTCCTAAAAAAAAAAGTATCTTAATCAGGGGACATTTTTATGCATCTTAAAAAGAAATTCTCTGAAATGTGCCCTGTTGGAGCCTAGAAAATTTTATTTTAGGCCACGGGAGTATGGGAAAATTAGGCATTCACCTGACATAAAATAAATTCTGATTATGTGGCTCGAGGTACATTATGCGGTCAATAGATAAAATTTTTACTGTAGGCCACTGGACTACAGTCCCCAAACATTAGGCATTAACCGGACAGAAAAGATTGAATGATTATGTGGCCGGAGGTATATTACACAGTCAATGGATATCAATTTTACTGCAGGCCAGTACAAATACAGGTCAAATACATATGTTTAAAAGAAAAATAGATTAAAAACATGGCTAACGAAATCCCCCCTCTTGAAAAAAAAAACTGTTAAAATTTGATAACACATGGTCGGCACTGGTGTTAAATTCCAACAAGACCGCCACAATTATTCATTCAGCGTACATAAAAGAACAAGTAAGTATGTGGCTGTAGGTAGATTACACGGTCATTGGATATCAATTTTCCAGCAGGCCAGTGTACTACAGGTCCCCAAAACTATGCATTCAGCGTACATAAAAGAACAAGTACTGTAAGTATGTGGCTGGAGGTCTATTAGATGGTCAATGGATATCAATTTTACTGAAAGCCAGTACAAATACAGGTAAAATACATATGTTTAAAAGAACTAAAAATATAAAATTGGATTAAAAACATGGCTAACAAAATCCCCCCTCTTGAAAAAAACATAATGATAATAGTTGAAACATTTGGTCGTCACAGGTGTTGAATTCCTCTGAGGCCCAAAACATTAGGCATTCAACGGACAGAAAAGGCCTTTTATGCCGCTGTATGTACCTAAGACAGGGACCAATATTTGTTCTGTGTGGTGGCAGATATTTGTGGGCTGGCATGAGGAAATTAAATTAAACGTGGTCATCACAGGTGTTGAATTCCTCTGAGATCCATGCCTCATTCATTTTTAGAAATGTGAGGTAGTCCACACTGTCGTGAGCTAGGCAAGTGCGCTTATCAGTCACGATCCCCCTGCTGCGCTGAATGTCCTTTCAGACAGGACACTGGACGAGGGGCAAGCCAACAGTTCCATGGCAAATTGTGCCAGCTCTGGCCACAGGTCAAACCTGCACACCCAGTAGTACAGGGGTTCCTCGCTTCTCAGAGCATCCACATCGGCTGATGTAGTCGGACACCTGTCGGTCCAGGCATTCCCTGAGGCTGAATCAGGAGGGTGGCTCTCGATGGGTTGGCTGCAAGAATTATCTCATATCCGAAGTGACCAACACATCTTCAAACCGCCCTCTTCTTGCATGCGCTGTTGGATTGGTACCTGTAACTGTTTCTCTGTGAGTGGAAATTTCTCTGCCAGCGCTGGAAAAAGCAGAATGCAGCATTTCTCGAAGCAAGGCCTGGAAGTGCTGCATTCCGACAGCCCTCTGTGATGCTGGTAACATGTCCGCCATTTTGTGTTTGTACTGGGGGTCTAAGTACGTTGCCACCCAGTACTGGTCCTTGCCCTTTATGCTTTTTATACGGTGTGTCCCTTTTCAAACACTGGAGCATGAAGGCCCCTATTTGCACTAAACTGGAAATGGTGGAGAGGCCTGGCTCCTGCTCATCGTCCAGGATAATGTCGTCCTTGGTCTCCTCCCCCCAGCCACGGACAACACCAGGGATCCCAGAAACGTTAAAAGCATATTCCTCTTGCTCCTCCTCCGCCCCGGCACCATCCTCCTCTGACTCCTCTTCAGGCTCCTTTTAACTTGTCTCAGATGGGAATTCATCGAGCATTGCGACTTCCTCATCTTCCTGCTCCTGCTCCTCGACAGCTTAATCAATGACACAACGCAATGCACGATCCAGAAAGAAGGCATAAGGTACGATGTCACTGATGGCGCTCTGGCTGCGACTGACCAGTTTGGTGATCTCATCAAATAGGCGCAGAAGTTTGCATGTGTCGCGCATGAGCAGCCACTGGCGCGGTGAAAAAAAAACAAGCTCCCCTGAACCTGTCCTGCCGCAGAGTTCGTACAGGTAGTCGTTAACTGCACGTTTATGCTGGAGCAGCCTATCAAGCATATACAAGGTGGAGTTCCAGTGCGTCGGGCAGTCACAAATCAGACGTCTGACGGGCAGGTGGTGTCGCCGCTGAACATCAGCAAGGCGAGCCATGGCCGTGTAAGATCTTCTAAAATAGCCAGAGATTTTCCTGGCCTGCCGCAAGACCTCCTGGACCCCGGGGTATTTGGCAACGAATCGCTACACGACTAAGTTCAGGACATGTACCATGCACCATGTGTGTCATTTTGGTTCAGTGCGCTCAGCAGATTGGCACCGTTGTCACACACCACTTTACCAACTGTCAAATTGAGTGGGGTTAGCCACTCATCAGTCTGTGACCGCAAAGCTGAAAGGAGTGCAGGACCGGTGTGGCTTTTGGCTTCCAGGCACAATAGCCGCAGCACAGCATGGCAATGTCTCACCTGGCACGTTGAATAGGTTCTGGGGAGCTTGGGGAGCAGAGCGGAAGAGGTGGTAGGAGTGGAAAAGGAGGAGTCAGCCGAGGAGGAGATGAAGGATGGAGTAGGAGGAGAAGAAGAGGCAGGTCTGCATGCAATCTGTGGCGGCTGTCAGAAGGTTCACCCAGCGGGCAGTAAAAGTTATGTACCTTCCCTGCCCGTGTTTGCAAGACCACGTGTCTGTGGTCAGATGTATCTTTCCACCAACACTGTGTGCCAGAGATACATTCACTTGCCGCTGAACGTAGCCATATAGCTCCGGGATGTCCTTCTGGAAGAAATATTTCCTTCTGGGGACCTTTCATTGTGGTGTGCCAATGGCCACAAATTTTCTAAAGGCCTCTGAGTCCACCAGTTTATATGGCAGTAGTTGGAGGGCTAACAGTTCCGACAAGCCAGCGGTCAGCCGTTGTTCAAGACGGTTATCCGGCGTCATCATCTTTTTTCGCTCGAACATTTGCGCCACGGAAGCCTGCCTTTTGCCAGATGAATGCGACGACGGCGCGGTGGGAGGTGGAGTGGAGGACAAATGGGAGGAGAGAGGAGAAGAAAAAGTGGCAGGACATGGAGCACCAGGAGTGTGTCTTTGTGGGTTCTGACGGTGTTGCTCCCACTGGGCTCAGTGATGGGAGGCCAGGTGCCTTCTCAAGGCGGTCGTCCCTAGGTGAGTGTTGGGCTTACCGCGACTTATGCGTTGACAGCACAGGCTGCAGATGGCAACACTATTGTCAGGAGCGAACACTTAAAAAGAAAACACACTGTGGAGCCATGTGCCGGCGTCCTGGGAGCACCAGATGTGACCGTGCATGGTGGATGGCTCGTTCCAGATACATTAGCAGTCTGCTTTTTGCCTCCTGTGCACTGTAAGTTCTGCCTGCTTCTCCTCCTTCTCCCCTCCTCTTCCTCTCTTGTTGGCACCTACGTGACGTTGATAGACACGTCATCATCGTCCCCTTCACCACCACTGACATTAGAGATCTCGGAGTAGGCATAAACAGTGGGGACCACCCTCCTTGGGCTGATCTGGGTACTGTTGTCAGACCGCTGGGTGGCACCGTTGCTACCTCTTCTTTCTCATTGGATGCCAAGAATGGCTGCGCATCGGTAAGGTCTGGTAATGGATGGGAAAATAATTCCTCTGACTCGAGTGGGGGGCTATGGTGGTGGTGTCTTTGGAGGTGCACACAGCAGAGAGTGAAGAGGGTGCAGATAGAGAGGATGACGAGGGTGCAGAAGCGGAAGGCTGAATGGGCCACTCAACCAAGTCTGGGGCGTCCTTTGAAGTAATAGCACGCACCTTCTGCAATTTCCCTCTTAGGCTCTGGCCTGGTGCCTGACCCCTACCACCTCTGCGGAATTGCCTGTCTCTTCCTCTGCCTGTCATTTTCAAAATTACCCTGTGACAAAAGTACCTATAGAAGAGAAGTATTTGTGGAAGAAAAGATATCATACCCCTGCTTCAATCAGTTTTTTTGGGGGGCAACTGGTATATCACACCAGTAGAAATTATTTGTTCCAATGGTGTTTGTCACTCTGTGTGGATGCGGTAACGCAGAAAAACCTCAAACAAATGCTGCACTACCTAAACGCACTATATAGAAAGTATATTATTGGTATATAACACCCCTGCCTCAATCAGTTTTTTTGGGGGGGGCAACTGGTAAATCACACCAGGAGAACTTATTTGTTCCAATAGCGTTTGGCACTCTGTGTAGCAGAGGTAACGCAGCAAAACCGCAAACAAATGCTGTACTACCAAAATGCACTATATAGAAAGTATATAATTGGTATATAACACCCCTGCTTCAATCAGTTTTTTGGGGGGGGCAACTGGTAAATCACACCAGTAGAAATTATTTGTTCCAATAGCATTCGGCACTCTGTGTAGCAGAGGTAACACAGCAAAACCGCAAACAAATGCTGCACTACCTAAATGCACTATATAGAAAGTATATTATTGGTATATAACACCCCTGCTTCAATCAGTTTTTTGGGGGGGCAACTGGTAAATCACACCAGTAGAAATTATTTGTTCCAATAGCGTTTGTCACTCTGTGTAGATGCGGTAACGCAGCAAAACCGCAAACAAATGCTGCACTACCTACATGCACTATATAGAAATTATATTATTGGTATATAACACACCTGCTTCAATCAGTTTTTTTGGGGGGCAACTGGTAAATCACACCAGTAAAAATTATTGGTTCCAATAGCATTTGTCAGTCTGTGTAGCTGAGGTAACGCAGCAAAACCGCACACAACTGCTGCACAATACAATTGCACTATAAAATACTTTCTATGTTAGAAAGTATATTATAGGTATATTACACCCCTCAGTAAGTCACACCTATCGATAGTCACACCTATACCAGTCCTTAAAAGGACTTTTGTGGCCCTATTAGATAGCGATTTGTGTCCCTAACAGCCTGTCCCTGCTCCACACAGCAACCTCTCCCTACACTGACAAAAGACTGAATCTAAAATGTCTGCCAGCTCAAGGGTGGGGGTGTGTCCATGTGCTGAAACGTCTCAATTGGCTGTCCTGTACCACCTGATGGAGGTGTCATGGGTCAAAGTTCTTCAAAATGTAAAAGAATATGGCGGGCGTGAATATCGCCATATGTTTGCATGTTCGGCGAATCACAAACTCGCAAAGTTCACCGCAAAACGACTGCCGGGTGAACCGCAAGGCCATCTCTAGTCCCTAGGAAGAAATAGAAGCATGCACTAATTTGATCTGTCTTGCGGACCAAACACATTGATTCCATAGAAAATTGCTGCAGATTTTGTTAAAAAAAATAAATACAAGATTTTCGTGGACTCAAAAGATGGGTCAATCACGGTGAAAAAACTGTGAAACATGTCCTCAATTTGAACCTTTGTGGATGCAAAACGGTCCTAGTTTGTGCATCTGTAAAATGGACACAGACATACAAATAAAGCCTCATTCACATGTCCGTATCAATGCTCAAATCCGTGAACAGTTCAGTGATGCATCCGTGAAGCTGTCTGTGAAGGAGCTGTATTAGGTGTGTGTCCGTTTTTTTGCTGTCCATGTTGCATCCGTGTTACACTGACACTGCACAGCTGAAAAATAATTTTCAAAGCATCTCTTCCTAATGATCCATGAAACACGGAAGCAACCGTTGCTTTTACCCACCCCCTAGACTATAATGGATGTGATGGATCCGTGAACACTGACAAAATAGACCATGCATCTGTGCTGAAAACACGGACCGTGGTAAAACATCGATGTCTGAATACACACATTAAAACTAATGGGGACATGTGCTGTCCGTTAAGCTTATAAAATTGCCTCTGATGCCAGAAAAGTGGTGAGAGATTTAATAAGTATGGTGTTCAGCATGACATCCATTTTTTTTCAATGTACTGACGTCAGAAAAATGAAAAAATAATTGCATTGATAAATGTGCCCCATTGTCTCATATTAGCTGCATTATCTGTCTGCCTACAGTTTTCTTTAGTCATACGACATTAGTTTACAATGGTATTAGTCACTGCAGCGTTTCTGCACTAACCGAGCTTTCATTAAATCACAGAAAAGGCAAATGGCTTATTTTCTATAGTATGCATGATGTATTACCATACGGTAATTTACTCGCACTGTGTGTGTGTGTACCACTACATCCACCGGTCAGTCATAATATTAAAAGGGGTGGGATATATTAGGCAGCAATTTAATAATCAGTTTTTGAGATTGATGTGCAAGAAGCAGGTAAAATAGACAAGCGTAAGGTTCTGAGTGACTCTGATAAGTGCTAAAGACTAGACGGCTGGGTCAAAGCGCCTCCAAAATGGCAGGTCTTGTGGGGTGCTCCTGGTATGCAGTGGTTAGGACAACTGGCGAACTGGTGGCAGGGTCATGGACATTAATCCAAATAGGGAGCAAAGGCTAGTCCATCTACTCTGATCCTACAGAAGACCTACTGTAGCACATATTGTTATGATAGAAAGGTGTCGGAGCACACAATCCATCACAAATTGTATTGTTTTAGGCTGCAGAGCAGTCAAAATGCCCGTGATGACCCTTGTTCACTGCTCATCGGCAACAGAATCGGACAATGAAGCAGCACCAGAAGGTGGATTGGTCTCATAAATCCAAACTGCAAAACCATTAGTGACCACAATACCATATAAGATACCAATAGATCTTCCACTGCTCTTCATATAATCACCAGTATTTTGAGAAAATGGGAGTGCCATCCCGAAACACTGCATGTGTCTTTTCTCTGCTGCCCGGTCGCCAGTAGACTGTGCTCTAACTTTTATCCTACTCTGGCTAATGCACACTGAACAGATATAGAAAATGCAGGATAGTGCTGGATACATCAACTTAAATGACATTCCAAATACCTATGGACTCGGGTTTGACATATATTTATGTATGCTGGTATGCAAGTTGGCACGTTGAACCCTCTTATCAATAAAATGAGGAGATAAAGAGACACGTGTAACTGAAGTATGCACTAAATGTCGGGGAACACAAATTATTGCTGGTCTGAAGACACGATTATAAGTGTCCATCTTAAAGACAACTAAGTTATATGTCATGCAAATCAGCAAAAATAAAATTAGGAAGAGACTACTATGGTTTACTAGAGGGGTAATATGTGTAGGTTTCGCTCTGGTAGATAGGGTAAGCGGGCGTAGTACAAAGGCAAAATACAAGTTCTTAACTTAAAATGTCAGTGCTTATTCACACTTGAGGCAATTGCACAAAACAGCACGTAACTTTGCAGTCTTGGTGTTAATTCACACACAATGGAAAGTTTATATAACACAATTAACCTTGCTGGCAGTTCTGCCTCCAGTAGTCCATAGCAAGCTTTAGGGGGCCTGTTTCCTTAGCATGATCCTAAAGCCTCAGATCCCACAAAGCCTCAGATCCCAAAAACAGAGACATCTCTGCTGAGCCCAGCTGCTTTTTTAAGGACAGCCAGGTGCTGCGAAAACCCGGAGCGGCACTTAAACTCCGGTCTGGTATTTGACCTCACCTGGCTGGAAACCAGCACAGCATCACATGCTGGGATGAAAAATACCTGCCTTGCCAGACACAACCCCTCACTGTGTCACAAATGAGAAAAGAAGGCTGCTTAAAAGCGAGGCCAAACATACTATTAATACTGCTAAACCATCAAAGGAAGAAGTTGCCAAGTCTGTTAAGAAGGTGGATAAAACCTTCTTCAGGTGTGTTAGCTATTGAAAGAAGAGAAACTATGGGATTACAAAAAAAAAGAAGGGAAAAGTCACTATATTGAATGGGACAAGGCTGTCTCTGAGCATTTGAATAATTACTTGTATTCAGTATTTTCAGAAGGTGGCTTTCATAATCATAAATTGTATGGCTATGACATTACTGCTACCTGTAAAGACTCTGCCCAAGTGTTTTTGGAGGCTGGTGGTATGGGTGAATTGGCACATTTAAAGTCTAGCAAGGCACTATTTTCAGATGGCTTTTTCCCCCGGTTAGAATTCTGGTCTGTTTTTGCTGCTCCTTTTACTGATTTGTTTAACCAGTCAATCCTGACAGGGAATGTCCCTAAATATTGAAATAATGGCGAATGTTGTATCCATCCACAAGAAGGGTAGCAGAGAAGAAGATGGAAACTACAGACCAGCTTGACTTTGGTAGTAGTAAAAAAGATAGTTGACCGCCTAAAAACCAGCAACTTTTTGGAGCCAAAGCAGCATTGCTTCACTAAGGGCAGATCTTGCCAAACTATTCTTATTGATTTGGTTGACTATGTCATAAAATTGTTAGACAAATATTGTGCTGTGGCTATCACCTACCTGGACTTCGGCAAAGCCTTTACAGTGTCACATAAAGAGCTGATCCATACATTATTGAGGATTGAACTTCATCCTTGGATAGTTGAGTGTATTCACAGTTGGCTGATGAATAAATATCAAAGTCTGCATTCTAAGGAGAGACAAGTTACAAGTCATAGACCTCAAGGGTCTGTCCTGAGTCCTATTCATTTTCATACCTTGTAGGTGACATAGGAGAAGGTTTAGTAGGCAAAGTTTGCCTGTTTGCCGATGACACAAAAGTGTGTAATAGGGTTTATATTACTGGAGGCATTAGTCCATCGAAAAAGATTTAGCTTATCTGGATAAATGGTCCAAACAATAAAAAAAAAAGGCATTTTAATGTTTCAAAAATTATAATAATGCACTTGGGGAGAAGGAACCCTCTATCTGAGTATCATATTGGCAGTTCTGTGTTAGGCATGACTCAGAAGAGTAGGATCTAGGGGCCCTGATATCAGACAGCTTTAAAATGAGTGCACAATGTGGGAAGGTGGCAGGGATAGGAAACAGGATGCTTGTCTGTATAGCTAGAGCACTAGTAATACCACATCTGGAATACTGTGTCTATACAGATAAAATGGAAAAGGTACAAAGGCTACAAAAATGGAGAGTCTGAAGCATAAAACATATCAGGAGAAACTTAAAGAACTTGAGGAAAGAAGGGAAAAGGGGGGCATGATTAAAACCTTTAAATGTGTAAATAAGATATAAGAGAGGAGTATTTTAATTTAAAAAAACGAAACACAAGAACAATCAGGCACAGTGTAAAATTATTTGAGGGGAAGATCAGAACCAATGTCAAGAAATATTATTACACCAAAAGAGTAGTTCAGGAGAACAAACTACCAAAAGATCTGGTTGGGAAATTGACAGCAAGTGAATTTAAACCTGCCTGGGATCACACATGTCTATCCAAATATAAATAAGAAATACTATAAGGGCAGACTAGATGGACCAGGTAGTCTTTGTCTGCCAGCAATCTTACATGTTTCTATGTTTAGTAATGCAGCCAGGTGCACATACATTGCTTACTTGGGGAAGAGATTGCACCTGGATGGACTATGGAACTTCCTTCCAAGCCAGGAGAGGCAGTGTGATGCTCTGGGCAATGTTCTTCTTGGGTACTGGAATTCATGAGGATGTTACTTTGACATGTACCACAGAACTAAACATTGTTGCAGGCCAAGTGCACCTCTTTAACACCATCCCCTAATGGCAGTGATCTTTTTGGCAGGATAATGCACTCTATCACACTGTACACATTGTTCAGGAATAGCTTGAGGAACATCACAAGGAATTCAACATGTTGACTTGTCATCCAAATTCCCTAGATGTCCATCTGATACAGCATCTGTGGAGTGTGTTGGTTAAACAACTCCTATCCACGAGGACCACAAAACTTATAGAGCTTAAAGGGGTTTTCTGGGTTTCTTATATTAAAGGCCTATCCTCAGAAAGTGAATGGAAGCATCACTGCAGTTACCAGCTCCGTCCACTACACATCGCACAGAGCTGAGTAGTTCCAGATCCGACTTCTGCCACCAGAAATGATCTGTAACAGCTGATAGGTGAGGGTGCAGGGTGTTGGACACCCACTGATCAGATATTGATGCCTTATAATGAGGAAAATCAATATTAAGTAGAACCACTATGTTAACCAACAGATTTGACTTAGGACTAATCCTAAGAGTGTTATCTTGGCAGTCACCTGGTATTTACCCTCTAACCCTTATACAGGGATCTGGACTTTGCTGCAGCGGAGCCAGCAAACCACTACCCACTGGAGTAGTATCTGTGTGGTTAACAGCTGACCTATATGTATCAGAAACAGCAGTACCTGGCACCTAGGGGTCAGGAAGAATCGTAGTCAGAGATGGGCCAAGGTCAAGGCTGGCAGGGTATATACAATACTGGAATGTCCAAGGCCATGGAAGGCAGCCTAGTATCAATACTGGTAAACATTTTCAGGTCAGATCAATATGGTTAAATAGGCAGAGGTCAGTACATGGGCAGACAATAGAATACAGCACACTTTTGCAAGAACCTGTTGCTCAGGCACCCCCAACTGGGGCACAGGAGGAGAGGCTTTTCCAGAAAGAAGGCTAAACCCTGCAACGAGAAAAACAGAGACAGCTTCCAGTCGCCACTATAACAGTGCTAGATGACACAGGACACTTCAGAAGTGCTTTGATGTCAGAGAGCCAGAGCAGTATTTGGTGGCATGAGAGGAACCTACCCAGTATTAGGTTTTGATGTTATGACTGATTGGTGTATACAGTATATGCTGCTGAAATCATGTCACAAACCAGCGGGTGTGAACTCACCATATCACACGTCCTACCTCTTCTAAGGGCGTAGTCTAAGTGAACCCCTCGTTCTTCACAGTACCCCTGATGGTGGGGAAAGGCTTTACCGAGAGGACCACCAGTTTGCTACCTCTTGAAGAGGATTGGCACATGAGGCAGCTGGTCCAGGCAGACCAGGAGGTACCTGAGCAAGGTACCAGAGGTACAGATATAGTCAGCAGGCTGAGTAGTAACCAGGGGCAACAGTGCAGGACCAAAGGATGAGGTACAGGTGACGTCAAACAAGCAATAGGTCAGGGCAGGTGGCACAGGTGCAGGTCAGACAGTCTGAGTTGGCAAAAGGAGAGTTAAGGCAAGCAGGCAGGGATCAAACAGGTAACAGAGTCCAGGAATACAAGCACGGGTTAGGTACACAGAAACACAAGGCATCTGGGAAGGGGGCTGAGCCACTTATATACATGCAGAAGGGCTAGGATTGGTCAGCGAGGTCACATGCTCTATCCCATAAAGCACAGGAAGTGACGCGCTTCGGCCCTTAAGGAAGTGCTGCAGGGAAGAAGCAGCAAGCATGCTTTGGCCAGGGCTGAAAGGAACTTGTGGATCAGATCCCAGAACAAAACAGTACCTGCAAGGACAGAGCCCAGGACTGCAGCGGTAAATGGGGAAGCACAGGCAGCAGATCACTGCTGAACACGGTGCCCAGGACCGCGGCGGTAAGCAGGAGAACTACGGAGCACAGCAGCCGCTGTTACAAATCATCAAGTTAGGCTACTTTCACACTTGCCCTTTCCCTTTACGCTATTGAGATCCATCATAGGATCTCAATAGCTGGGGAAAACGCTTCAGTTTTGTCCTCAATCATAGTCAATGGGGACAAAACTGAACTGAACGAAACGGCATGCACCAGAATGCATTCCGTTCCTTTGCGTCCCCATTGCAGACAGAATAACACTGCAAGTAGTGTTTTTCTGTCCGTGACGCGGTGCGAAGCAAGACTGATCTGTTGTGACTCACAATGTAAGTCAATGGGGACGGATCCATTTCCTCTGACAAAATAGAAAAAACTGATTCGTCCCCCATTGACTTTCAATTGAGTTCATGACGGATCCGTCTTGGCTATTTTAAAGATAATGCAACCGGATCCATTCATAACGGATAAAGACCGGAAGCGTATTATGAGAACGGAAGCGTTTTTGCTAATCCATGATGGATCCAGGAAAAACGGTAGTGTGAAAGTAGCCTTAGGTCTCATGCACACGAACGTATTTTGTTTCCGTGTCCGTCCCCTTTTTTTTGCGATACGATGCAGACCTATTTATTTCAATGGGTCCGCAAAAAATGCGGACAGCACACTGTGTGCTATCTGCATCCGTATGTCCGTTCCGTAGCCCCGCAAACAAAATATTACATGTCCTATTCTTGTCCGTTTTAGGCATTGTTACAATGGATCCGCAAAATAAAACGGATCGCATGCGGACCGCAAAACACATACGGTCGTGTGCATGTAGCCTTAATCTCACATTCTCATATCAGTGTGCACCTATTTCCTGATTTTTAGCATTGACAGAAAGTACAGGTTTCCCAAATCAAAAGCTCATTTCTGTCCCATCAGGAAGGGTCATGGGCGGTGTTTGTTCTCCTCAATGTCTTTTTGCTTGAATAGTCATGGCAGCCTGAAGCCGCAGCCTCACGCTGTTGAGATTCCTGCAAGGCAAGCAAATTGAATGTCAGTTGAACAGAAAGTTTAGTCCTCATGGGATCTCTGCATAAAATAACAAAGGGGCAGGTAAGTACGTTTGTTAATGTAACAATAAACATATTAATTGGGTCTGGTTAGACCGGTTCCAAAAGTACATTATGTAACTGATAAATGAACCCGCTTTATAATTACCTAAGAATATCTTTCGGCTGTTTTCACACCTCCTAAAAATTTCCCTGTTCTTTCCTCCCTAGAATGTTATTGATATTTAACAATGGGAAGAATAATAAGAAAACTATCTCGTAATGCGTGTGAATAATTAGCTAGAAATGAGTCCCCCTATTATGTACATCGTATTCCCAGAGGTATTTAAGTAAAATGTCTAGCGCGTTTGTTATTCCTGGCACTATAGCTATATTTCATCCACAAGTGCACAGCGCTGAAGCTGGATATGGGATTGAAGAATTGGGTACCATTCCTGTCTAATAAGGTATGTGCTTCATGATTGCTTGCTATATAAAATTAAAGAGCATCTGGCATGCCCTTGGTGTAGGTAACGTGCCAGCAAATGAATAGTGATTAAAGATCTGCACAGGGCTGTCTACAATGACTCTGTTCACATCAGCAATGGTGCCCTGTCCATACAGTTTTCATTGTTTTTAGGTCCCCCTTCACATCATGTATGGGATTGTATGGGAGATAAAGCAGGACTTTTTTTTTTAAAGAGAATGTCCATATGGGGCAATAACGTTGCAGATTTTCTGGTGCAAACAAAATCCACAGCATTTTACAGTAACGGTAAAGTAGATGAGATTTAAACCGGTTTTGCGGTAATAATTATATTTTACCAAGTGCCAAAGCCTGCCCCCTGAATCAGATGCCTCCTTACCCGCTCCATCTGTTCCAGTCCTCCGCGCTGCCCCCACTTTCTCCATATTCTGGTCCCTGCACTGTTTGCATCCAGTGGTGGACTGGAGTGGCATGGAGCAGATAAGTATTAGGCCTCTTGCACACAAAACGTGTGCTGGTCGTGCCTGTGCTGCGGACCGCAATGCACGGGCACCGAACGCGGGCCAGCCGCATGCGGATCGCGACCCCATACACTTGAATGGGGTCCGCGATCCGCCCGTTCCGCAAAAAGATAGGGCAAGTTCTATCTTTTTGCGGAACGGAAGCACGGAATGGAACCCCACAAAAGCACTTCCGTGGGGTTCTGGTCCGTGCTTCCGCACCGCATCCCATTTAAGTGAGTGTGTCCGCATCCGTGATGCGGAATGCACACAGCCGGTGTCCCGTGTATTGCGGACCCGCCGTATGCGGACCGCAATATGGCCACGGGGAACACGCGATCGTGTGCAAGAGGCATTAATGTTCTGTTTCAGAGGGCAGGTTACGGGCACTGGCTAAAAAATTATTATTACCCGAAAGGCCCCTTTAAACAACCTCATTTAAAGCTTATGCACATGGTATCTGCATGGAAATTGACATGCGGAGTGGATTTTAAATCTGCAGCATGTCAATTCATGTTGCATAGTTCACCCTTTGAAATGTATAGGGTGAAATCCACTGTAAATCTGTAGTAAATAATCCAACAAATACACATGTAAGGCTACTTTCACACTGGCGATAGCCTTTTCCAGCAGGCTGTTCCGGCGGGTGAACAGGCTGCCGGATCCGTGCTACCGCTAGTCCATTGTGCCGCCGGAAGTCCGCTCTGGCCCCATCCACTATAAAGAGGGGGCGGAGATCGGTCGCAACACAGCAAACATGCCGAGAGGCAGCCCGACAAAAATTACAACATGCTGCGGTTTTTGTCTGGCCGGCTCTCGGTGTGTTTGCCGTGCTGTGGCTGGACTACCGTCCCGTCCCCATTATAGTGAATGGGGCCGGAGCGGACTTCCGGCGGTGCAGTGGACTAGCGATATCACGGAACTGCCAGGCTGTTCACCCGCCAGAACAGCCTGCTGGAAAAGGCTACCACAAGTGTAAAAGTAGCCAAACTCATTGACTTTGATGTAGATTTTCTTTTAGCGGTTTACATCGTGCATGAATGTACCCTAAAAGTCTTAATCACAAGAAGGACCAGCTCTCAGCACAAGGGGGAGGAGACACAATCTGAGAGCCCAACTGCCCAATGTACAGTTAGGTCCATATATATTTGGACACTGACACAGATTTTGTTTTTATTACCTGTTTACTAAAACATATTCAAGTTATACAGTAGTTATATCATAGACACGGACATAAAGTTCAGACTTTAACCTTTCATTTGAGTGTATCCACATTAAAATTGGATGAAGGGTTTAGGAGTTTCAGCTCCTTTCCATGTGGCACCCTGTTTTTAAAGGGACCAAAAGTAATTGGACAATTGACTCAAAGGCTGTTTCATGGCTGTTTTCATTCTCAAATAAGCACATAAAAGGCCTGGAGTTGATTTGATGGGCGGTGGTCGCATTTTGAAGATTTTGCTGAGAAGTAAACATGTGGTCAAAGGAGCTCTCCATGCAGGGGAAACAAGCCATTCTTCATCTGCAAAAACAGAAAAAAAACATCCGAGAAATTGCTAGACTATTAGGAGTGGCAAAATCTACAGCAATAAACAAGCAATGATCAGGAATGTTTGGTTCATTCCCAATCATTGCCCTTTAGTTTATTTACATAAACAAACATGGCTATGAGAGAATAGCTACTTAACCCCTTAGTGACCACTTAGTGATCACTAAGGCGCCTTAGGCTGTGCCGCCACCTTTTCACAGTGGCCAGGTCTAAGCACTGCACAGGTCTCCGATGCAGCAGAGAGTGAGGGCTCGGCTCTCGGCCTGGACTGGCAGGAGCGCTGATACAGGCTGTTTAACCCCTTACATGCCGCAGGCAATAGTGCCTGCCACATGTAAGCATTGACAGAGGGATCGGACTCCCTCTGTCTCCCAAAAGAGATCGCGGGGGTGTGCCGATGTGTGTATAGGCAAGCTGGGACCTTGTGGTCAATGTCAGTATAGTACTGACATTAAAATGCAATGCACAATAGGAATATTGCACTGTATTTTAGAAACAATCAAAAGACTGCAAAAATCTCCCCTACATGTTTGGTATCACTGCATCCATAACGACCCAAATATCATGTAACTATACAAATATCATGTAAATTATCCTCTACGGTGAACGGCGTGAATTTTTTTTTACAAAATGGCAGAATTTTCTCATTTTTGCTTAGTTGCCACCTAAAAAACTTATTAACAGGCGATCAAAAACTGTTATTTACCAAAAAATGATACCAATGAAAATAAGTCGTCCTGAAAAAATCAAGCCCTCACACAGCTCCTTAGAAATAAAAAAAAAGTTATGGGTCTTAGAATGTAGCGATGCAAAAAGATTATTATATTTTTTTTTTTTAAAAGGGGTTTTATTGCTTAAAAGTAGTAAAACATAAAAAAAAACCACTATATATATTTGGTATCGCTATTATCGTACTGTACCAGAGAATAAAGTTGCCATGTTATTTAAGCCGAGAAAGGAATGGAGCAAAATTTATAACGTAAAAGTTCAGTAGTAGTATTGCTGTTTTTTTCCAATCTCCTTCCCAGAAAGAGTTAATAAAAGTTAATCAGAAAGTTATGTGTACCCCAAAATGACACCATTAAAAACTATGGGGGTCATTTATTATTCTGAAATACACCTAAGTTAGGTGTTTTTCTGGCGCACATTGCGGTGGAACATTTAGTTGCGCCGCTATCTACGATTTCGCTCCACTCACGCCAGGTCTAAAATTGTTGGCATGGTTTGGGTGGGGAAGGAGACGGGACGAAATTCTGTTTTAGGCCCCTTTCACACGAGCGAGTTTTCCGCGCGG
Organism: Bufo gargarizans; assembly: GCF_014858855.1. NCBI lineage: Eukaryota > Metazoa > Chordata > Amphibia > Anura > Bufonidae > Bufo > Bufo gargarizans. Next base: position 196,714,110 of record NC_058081.1, on the reverse strand, counting down.
GTGCAATGCGTGATGTGAACGCATAGCACCCGCACTGAATCCTGACCCATTCATTTCAATGGGTCTGTGTACACGAGCGTTGTTTTTCATGCATCAGTTCTGCGTTGCGTAAAAATCGCAGCATGTTCTATATTCTGCGTTTTTCATGCAGCCCTGGCCCCATAGAAGTGAATGGGGCTGCGTGAAAAACGCATTGCATCCGCAAGCAAGTGCGGGTGTGATGCGTTTTTTAATGATGGTTGCTAAGAGGTGTTGTATGTAAACCTTCAGTTTTTTATCACGCGCGTGAAAAACGCATCAATACGCATTGCAGCCGCGCGGAAAAAACTGAACGCAATCGCAGACAAAACTGACTGAACTTGCTTGCAAAATAGTGCGAGTTTCACTGAACGCACCCTGAACGCATCCGGACCTAATCCGTCACGCTCGTGTGAAAGGGGCCTTAGGCGTAGAAAAAGGTCTAAATGTAAGACAACAAAGAAGCGGTATTACATTTAGAACTGGCGCTGGATGTGCCCAAGTCATGTAGAGGCCAGCACTATTTCAAAACTCCGGCAGATCTACTGCCAGCTATGGGGCTTTATTAAGACCGGCGTCTAAAACGGCGGTCTTAATGAATGTGCCCCTATAAGCTGTCTTTCAAAAAAAAAGCCATATAGATGGGGAAAAAAAGAGTTATAGCTCAACAAATTAAAGACGACAATGAAAACACTTAGGCCTCTTTCACACGGGCGTCTTATTTTTGGCCCGGATAAGAGGCGGGTGCGTTGCGGGAAAATGCGCGATTTTTCCACGCGAGTGCAAAACATTGTCATGCGTTTTGCACTCGCGTGAGAAAAATCGCGCATGTTTGGTACCCGAACTTCTTCACAGAAGTTCGGGTTTGGGATCAGTGTTCTGTAGATTGTATTATTTTCCCTTATAACATGGTTATAAGGGAAAATAATAGCATTTTGAATACAGAATGCATAGTAAAACAGCGCTGGAGGGGTTAAAAAAAATAAAAAATAATTTAACTCACCTTAGTCCACTTGATCGCGAAGCCCGGCATCTCCTTGTGTCTCCTTTGTTGAATAGGCCTGTGGTGAGCATTAAATACAGGTAAAGGACCTTTGATGACGTCACTCCGGCCATCACATGGTCCTTTACCATGGTGAATCACCATGGTAAAAGATCATGTGACGTACAATGTGATGACCGGAGTGACGTCATCAAAGGTCCTTTACCTGTATTTAATGCTCACCCCAGGTCCTTTTCAACAAAGGAGACACAAGGAGATGCCGGCTTCGCGATCAAGTGGACTAAAATGAGTTAAATTTTGTATTTTTTTTAACCCCTCCAGCGCTGTTTTACTATGCATTCCGTATTCAGAATGCTATTATTTTCCCTTATAACCATGTTATAAGGGAAAATAATAATGATTGGGTCTCCATCCCGATCGTCTCCTAACAACCGTGCGTGAAAATCGCACCGCATCCGCACTTGCTTGCGGATGCTATGCGATTTTCACGCTTCCCATTCACTTCTATAGGGCCTGCGTTGCGAGAAAATCGGACAATATAGAGCATGCTGCGATTTTCACTCAACGCATAAGTGATGCATTAAAATCACCGCTCATGTGAACAGCCGCACAGAAATGAATGGGTCCGGATTCAGTGCGGTTGCAATGCGTTCAACTCACGCATCGCATCCGCACGGAAAACTCGCCCGTGTGAAAGGGGCCTTAGTAAGGCCCAAAACAGGCTGGTCATTAAGGGGTAAAGGGAAGCTGTCATAGGAAAATGACCTATTTTTCAAATCAAGTATTTATGTTAAATATATTTTTGTTAATTGTTGCAATTTATTTTTATATATCACTAGCTATATAAAGAAATTACTAAAATCCTGCAGTTTTCACACTGGACCTAAAATGTATTAAAACTTCCTGTTCTTTCAGAGCAGCCACATGGGCCATAAACACACTAGACTAAAGAGGACCTCATTGACTTCTCTGGGACATTTTTCTAGGTATGCTCTGTGACCCGTGCAGAGATCAGGAGGGAGTAGATAAGCTGTGATATCACCTACTGTGAATGGTGATATCTGTCATTTTAATTCTGACCGTGATAATAATGAGATGTCTGCTGAAAAGTGATCTGCACAGAACAAGACGTCTTGACATACTTTAGGCCTAATGGCCAGCGCAAAGACTGCAGGATTTCGGTTTTTATTTTAAAGTATAGTGACATGGAAAATTTGAAAAAATCAAAAATTCCCAAAATATATTGTAATTGAATAATAGGCTATTTTCTGATACATTCCCTCTAAGGCTTGTTTCACATAGAATGTGCAGATTAACTATTATTTTACGAATGAAATGTGACAAAAAGAGCGGATGGTGTGCGTCATACAGTGTCTAGAAAAGGTAGGCATGGTTCTGCAGTGCTGAAACATGTGAAAAATCCAAGACGTGAAAAAAAATTGCATAAAAGAGTAAAACATGCCAACTTTAGTATAAAGCATGTGATTTACAGACTGAAAATCAAAATAATTGCAAAAACAAAGCTCACAATTAAAGGGGTTGTGTCACTTCAGCAAATGGCATTTGTCATGTACAGAAAGTTACTACAAAAGCAACTTTACTTGGAACTACTTCTGAGAGAAAGAAGCATTGTAATATTGCAGATGGTTGAGGACTGTGAGGACAGTGCTTGGACGATAACGTACACATATGGCTTTGGACTTTACTGCCCGTGGTCTGGGTTTATTGCTTCTGGCGCCTGCTATGAACTGGCCATCCAATCTAGGACTGCACCCCACAGAGTGGCCATTGCAGATAAAGTACAGACTAAGGCCTCATTCCTACGTCCATGATGAAATCCTTGATAAGATAGTTCATGATTTATCCGTGAAGATTTCTATGAGGAATCCGTGTGTGGTCCATGTGTCCATTTTTCGCTTTTCGTGTTCCACGGACCACTGCACAGCTGAAGATTAAAGGGGATGCCTCACTTCAGCAAATGGCATTTATTATGTGGAGAAAGTTAATACAAGGCACTTACTAATGTATTGTGATTGTCTATATTGCCTCCTTTGCTGGCTGGATTCATTTTCCCATCACATTATACACCTCTCGTTTCCAGGGCTGGCGGCCACTGCTGCAGATATGAGGTGGCTGGGATGGAAGCTGCTGCACATGCGTGCCTAAGTGCAAACCCACGGTCCTGGCTATCAGAGAGGCCGGTGCCTTTTCCTATAGTGTGGAAACACGACCACCGCTGCTGGATTGCAGGGTGGCCGTAACCCCTGGAAACGAGCAGTGTATAATGTGATGGAAAAATGAATCCAGCCAGCAAAGGAAGCAATATGGACATTCACAATACATTAGGAAGTGCCTTGTAGTAACTTTCTCTACATGATAAATGCCTTTTGCTGAAGTGATACAACCCCTTTAAGTGAACCGTAACTTGATGTGGTTTTTTCCATTCCTGTTACTAAAACATTTCCTGACACAGATTGCTAAAGATTAACCAGTTAAACCAGCTCTCAGCTGCTTGTCCACAATGGCCCAGTTTGGCAATGACACAATGTTGTAGGAATGTTGTAGTAATCCAAATGTTTAGTCCACTTCTCCTGAGTCATTTACATTGTGACTTGTGGGACATATAAAGCTCACCTTGACACCCCATCTTTCCAGGACTATTGAGTATCTTTAAAGGGATTCTCTGGGAAACTAATTTAAATTAAAAAAAGATATATTATGTCATAGTAAAAACATTCCTAAGTACCTTTATTTATCAAAAGAAGCTAGTTTTTTCCTAGGGAGTTATCATTGTGGGACCCCCTAAAATGGCTGCCATCAAGTCATTGCGTCAGAAACACGTCCTAGAATGCCCAGTAACTCACTAGGACGGGCTGCGTCCACACCAGCAGCATCGACACAGTTCAGCCTGAGGTAACAGCTGCTTCCTGGTTGAGCTGACTGCTAGTGAGGCGTGAACGCGCATATTAGAGCAGGCGCACTGTGCTTAGGCAGCTCCCAGGGAAGTGCTGGGCCTATATGTTGTAACCCTTTTTATACATATGTTGGAATAAAGATTTTTATAGGACTTCCTTCCTGTGCTGGATTTACCTGGTGCAGCTCGAGAACAGTCTTGGAGGAGGAAGTGAGAGGCTCAGATTATAGAGGATGTTAGGCTACTTTCACACTGGCGTTTTGGCTTTCCGTTTGCGGTCCAAAACGGATCAGTTTTGCCCTACATTCCGCCCCCTGGAGGAGACACCAAAACGCTGCTTGCAGCGTTTTGCTGTCCGCTTGATGAACCTGAGCCAAACGGATTAGTCCTGGCACACAATGTAAGTCAATGGGGACAGATCCGCTTTCTCTGACACAATCTGGCACAATAGAAAACGGATCCGTCCTCCATTGACTGTCAATGGAGTTCATGACGGATTGGCTATGTTACAGATAATACAACCGGATCGGTTCAGGATGGATGCAGGCGGTTGTATTATTGTAACGGAGCCATTTTTGCAGATCCATGACGGATCCGCCCAAAACGCAAGTAGCCTTAGTCTGAAATCATTTGCAGAGCGTAGAGTGAAGGTTGGGTGGTAGACATAGATGTAGGAGGTGCAGCACTGTGGAGAGCTTTGTGGGTGAGAATGAGAAGTTTAAATTGAATCCTATACTGTATGGGCTACCAGTGCAATGACTGGCATAGGGTGACGGTATAGGAGTAGCAGTTGGTCAGATAGATTAGCCTGGCTGCTGCATTCAGGATGGATTGGAGAGGGGAGAATTGAGGGAGGGGAAGACCGATTAGTAATGAGTTACAGTAAGTGTCTACTGGCCCTTAATATGTAGACAGTGTAGATACTGTAGGTAGTCTAATGATGTGACAAGTTTATCACAGAGGCTCACACTATATGTTAAATGTGGTGCATCTTGCTAGGCATGTTAGACATTTTACATCACGTATTGATTGGCTTATTTTTTAAGACTATCACTGACACAGTGGGAAAGTATGATTATCCAGTCAAACACTGGAATTTTAAGACTGTTTTAAGCCGATTTTATGGCATGTATGCTATACTTGCTATGGAGTTTTCACCTTTTTAAGTCACTGGTGAGAAGCCATAGTCCGCCATCGGCCCTTACTGTATTTTCTTGCACCTCAGATTTTACACTAATGTGCATAGGTTATTCTCATGGATTCCATGACCATATTAAAGTGCATCAGCAGATTTGTACCTATGAAACTGTCTGACCTGTTACATGTGCACTTGGCAGCCAAAGGCATCTGTGTTGGTCCAATGTTCATATGTGCCCACGTTGCTGAGAAATATGATGTTTAATATAAGCAAATGAGCCTCTGGTAGCAATGGGGGCATTGCCATTACACCTAGAGGCTCTGCTCTCTCTGCAACTGCCACCCCTCTGCACTTTGATTGACAGGGCCAGGCAGTGTAAATGTGATCACACCTGGCCCTGACCACTTAAAGTCAACCAAAGTGCAGAGGATGCAGCAGTTGCAGGGAGAGCTGAGCCTATAAGTGTAATGGTAACGCCCCCGTTGCTCCTAGAGGCTCATTTGCATACATTAAAATATCATTTTTCCCAACAATGCAGGTACATATGGACATGGGACTGGCATGAACATATGCTTAGAGCTACCTCAAAGTATAAAAAGATGAAGACAAACAGTAGTAACTTGGCTCGAATAATACCAGACAAAGAACTTGCTTTGAATACCAAGCTTTTAAAAACAGTGTCAGGTATCTATTAAATGGCTCATGCCGGTAAAGTGCTGCCTCACTACATCATTTTATTGGCATAGTTATGGCCATAAAATTCATGTGTTTTTACAAGCATTTTTGGTGTGTTTTTTTCTCACAGTTTTTATTACGCTATAGAGAATTCTATGGAAAAAATGCCTAAAAAACACAAGACCCAGAGTGTGCTACAATATAAAAAAAACAACACTAAGGGACCAAAAAATGCCACAAAACTTCTTAGAACACTCATTTTATTGAACAAATAAAGTAGATATAACAGACATTGAGATTGTCATGTAAGTAGCAGACGAAATATTTTACTGTTGTACATTGGTGATCAGTACATAATAATGTACTTGTATACATAAGCCGCAGGTTTACAAATGCATCAGCACATATAAATCAGAATATAGGCAAGAAGCCAAATTACTGGACAAGTATATAATAAAGGTTGTTGCCCAAACCTAATGATCTATGAACCTGAAGGTAATTGGGTTTGTATAAAAGACATAGAATGCAATGTATTTGGAGAAGAACACCAGGCCCCCCAAACTTTTTCAAACTTAGTTTCACACTTTCTATGCTTATAAACAATATTTTCGTACGGGATAATTGTATTAATTGAACTTTTCCATTGAGAAATTGAGGGAGCACGATCCCCCATCCGTCTTAGAACTATCGCTTTTCTTGCCAAAAATAATGTTTCCTGAAGGAAGGTTTTAGTATAGTGGGTATATATTTCATCGTCTAGTATGTTTAGAAGACATAGCTTAGGGTCCTTGGGGACCGGTATATGGATCAGTCCAAAATATGACCGGTATATGGATCAGATCAAGCCCATATGAGATGCCAGAAATCTGCGTTCTCTTTGGCACATCTATGGCATCTAGTGTGATTCAATCTCCCCATTTTATTTAACCTAAACGGGGATAGATAGCTCTGATGAACAATGCACACCTGTATGAATCTATTATTTATTGCCGGGAAAACGTACATAGCTGATTCCAAGACCAAGGATATATCATCGTCCGTTAAGTCAGGCAAATGGCATCATGAAATGACAATGAACCAGAAAAGAGAGGGTAATCCCATAGTGGAAGCCCCTCCATTACGTCTGAGTACTCACATAATTTCTTCGCTGCCGTACATACTTGGATGGCTCCTCTGTGAATGGGTAACAACTGACGTGGAAATAATTGGGGTTTTTCTAACACCGGCCAAAGGTATTAGATATTCAGGTAGAAAGTCAAATGGGCCTCTGAGTTTGGCATCTGGATTCTAGGGAGTAACCAGGATTTCAAATATCTCAGTTGGCTAGCCATGTAGTACAGATGCATGTCGGGTAAAGACTTGCCTCCATTGGGTCTAGGATGAATTAGAGTGGATAATAACAATTTGGGTCATCCTGATCCCCAAATAAATGGTGAGAATAAGCAGTTCAGCTGCTGAAAAATCTATTAGCGACAGTATAGGGGGCATGTTCCAAAATATATAGGCATTTGGGTAGCACTATCATCTTTATAAGGTTTATGCGGCCCGCAGCTGACAACGGGAACGATCCCCAAAGTTTGAACTTATCTCTGCAATATGTCAACAATGGAAGTGTGTTTAAGGAATGAAAAGATCCTGAGTCTTTGGTAATTGTAATTCACAAGTATTTAAAATAAATTGTTGAACGATAGGCAACTCATAAAAAGTGGTTCTATCATGGACCTTGTATAATGGAAAGAAAAAAGATTTCGACCAGTTTATACAAAGACCAGAGTATCTGCCAAAATTGTTAATTAGTCGCATTGCCTGAGGTGAAGTGTCCTCCACATCGGACATAAATAATACCATATCATCTGCGTACAGACCCACCCTGTCCTCTCTGTCTCCCAGGAGAATGCCACGAAACATTTCATCTTGTCTTATACTAATCGCCAAAGGTTCAATGGCCAACGCAAATAATAGGGGTGATAGTGGGCACCCTTGTCTAGTGTCCCTACCAAGAGTGAAGTAAGAGGAGGGGATACCATTCACATTAACATTAGACCTGGGATTCTTATAAAAAAAAATGATACCCATTTGATGAAGACTGGGCCAAAACCAAATCTTCTGAGAGTTTTCAGAAGATACGGCCATTCAACCGAATCAAAAGCCTTAGGCCCATCTTTGTTGTTGTGGGATACCTATTTGTGCTAGAACCTGGACTCTTCTAATGTTCTCCGATGTTGATTTCCCCGGCATAAAGCCAGATTGATCAGGGTGGATGACACTCAGGATACACTTATTCAATCTGTTCGCAAGTATTTTCGCTAAGATCTTATAATCAATATTAAGCAGAGATATTGGTCTATACGGCCCACATTCTAGGGCATTTTTGTCCGGTTTTAAGATAACTATTATAGTAGCATCATACAATGACGAGGGTAGGGAGTCTTCGGAAAGCGCCTTGGCATACATCTGCTTGAGGAGCTCTATAAGAGGGTCTATATATTTGGTATACACTTCTAATGGAATTCCATCAGGCCCTGTGGACTTCCCATTGGACATAGATAAGATTGCCAATTTAATTTCCTCAGACGTAATAGGGGTGTCCAGAGAGCCCACATCTTGGGAAGAAAGTTGAGGTAAAGCCAATGCAGAAAGGTATTCCTCTATTTTACTTATGGGGACCTGTAAGTGAGATCTATAAAGATCTTGAAAAAACTCATGGAAGCTGTGTGCAATCGCCTCTGTTTCGATCAACGTGGATCCTGTGGTATTATAGATTTTCAACACCGCAGGGGAACGTTGGTTTTGGTGTACTATGTGTGCTAATAATTTACTAGACTGATTACCTAATTCAAAATATGATTGCTTAGTGAAGAAAAGTTTACGTTGAGCCTTTTCTTTCAGGAGGTTGAGGTACTGGCGGCCCTGGGAAAGCCATGCATGTTTGTTGGGATCAGAAGAATTAGCGACATATGCAGCCTCCAGTCTGACGCAGTCCGCGCCATATCAGACTCCTGTCTGGCAGAAGCTTTTTTAACATATGCTATGGAAGATCTCAGACAACCCCTGAGATAAGCCTTCAGTGTCTTCCAAAGTAAAAGAGGATTCTCGGAGGGGTCCTGACAAGCCAGGAACACTGATAATTGATCAGGAATTCGATCATGTGGCGTCAACAAGGTCAACCAAAAAGAGTGGCTTCTCATACTAACAAAGGGACTCATTGTAGTTGCAGCGACAACTAAGTATAAAGGGGAGTGGTCAGAAATGCCTCTAACCCCATATTCGACCTGGGAGATACGATTATGTAGTGATGAATTGCTGAATACATAGTCAATGCGAGACAGAGTTTGGTGGGAAGAGGAATGGCAGGAATAGACGCGGTCGTGCGTGTGTCTGTGTCTCCATACATCCACCCATCCCATCTCACCCACCAAGCTCGCCAGCAGAGTGGGAGCGACAGGAACGTCTGTCGGAGCCCCCTGTGTAAATCTATCCAACAAGGGGTCAAGTACCATATTACACTCGCCCATACATAGAGTCAAGGCTTGTGGATGCGCTGCAGCGAACACGGCTGCTTGGTTGAGTATCGCCATACTAGCTGGTGGGGGGATATAAACAGCTATAATAACATAATTCATGAAATTAATAAAGGCTGAGACGAAAATATATCGTCCTTCCAGGTCCACAACCAAACTCTCCACCTCCCATCTGACAAACTTGTGTACCAAAAGGAACACGCCTCTGGAGTGTGTAGTGTGACAAGCATGTCTCGCCCACTGGACCCAAGGTTTTTGTAGTCTGCTAGAATGGTCTGGAATGAGATGTGTTTCCTGGATACACAAAATACGAGGGTTGTAACACCTGATGTGTGAGAAAACCATCGATCTTTTCCATGGGGAGCCCAATCCTCTAACGTTTCATGACAGAATACGTATTTCAACCATAACATTGGTAAAAAGAATCTTAATAATGAGTAGTCCAATGAGTAGTCCAACCAACAATGTGAGATAGGGGTATGCAACCAGTATGTATCGTGTGACACATCCTACCGCATAGGACAGTGATGGCGAACCTACAGCGCCCTGAAAAAAGTCTATAGCGTACCAATATGCTTTAGACTTTTCCTGCCATTCATCAGCACAGGACGCACTATGAACAGCACAGGCGGCACACTGATGTACACTGAGTACATGAAAGATATATTGTATTCAGGGTAAATTGCTGTGTTGGCACTTTGCGATAAATAAGTGGGTATTTGGTTGCAGTTTGGGCACTCGGTCTCTAAAAGGTTCACCATCACATAGGACATAGGCATAGGACATCATATCTAATTGTGGAAATGGAGACATGTACGAGTGCATATAGCAAGATATTGTTATCTGAATAGTAATCATAATTCGCCCAAATTTTGAGAAAATACAACCGACATATAAACTATCGCACATAAATGCGACTTGATTAAAACTCTAAGCAGATGCTAACTAGTAACAATTTAGAAATCTAACAGCCGTGGCTAAAAGCTGTACGGGGAGTGCAGATAACTAACATCAGTGTCCACACTTACATAGCCACGTGATAGGACAGAGGTCTACGTTGGAGCTCTAGCTCTATTTGGGGAATATAGCCGCCTTCGAATTTAGCTCTGAGTTTAGGCCCAGATTCCATATATTATGGCATAGGTTTTAACCATGTGGAGTCACTGCTGGGATCAGAAAATACCTGTTTTAGGAAAAGGGTAGACAGGGTAGAGGGGGAGGGGTGAATGAAGGGGAGGGAGAAGGGAAAGGGACCTGAGCAAGAAAAGGGGGAAGTATAAAATGAAAAGTTAGGTCAAATATCCCGCCAGAGAATACACAAGTAACTCTGGGAAAGCTTACAAAAAACTGGAATGAGTGGTCCGCTCTTAGTACAAGGGTGAGCCTGAAAGAAATTATATAAGCGGGCTGTGCATTCCGTTGCTGAGTACACACATAATCATAAGGTATTATAGAAAAGAGAAAGGCCAAGCCTCCCACCATTAATACACAGATGGTCACGGAATAACAAATGGGAGCAAGGCTAAATAACCAGGTGTTAAGTAAACGGTTAAATGCAAAATATGGTAATATAGGTAAGGAAGACTGAATAGTCCCCTGCTGAATACACAAAAGGTCATAAGATGACGTAAAGAAGCAGGACTGAATAGCCCAAAGCTGAACACATGAGTAAATTAAAAAAGGCGAGGTCAAACATACCGCCGCTGAATACACTAAAGGTTATATAGAACCATACTGTGGAGATGTCTCACAAACAGGCTTTCGGAGTAAATTCAAAGTCCCAGCATACCGGATAAGTAAAGTCGAACTTTATATGAGAAGAGCTCGGGGTCTGTTCTGTCCTCTTCTGCCATCCGCCAGGCAACAGCCTCCGCCGGGGTGTTAAAGAACCTGGTATGTTCCCCATCAACGACGCGCAATCTGGCGGGGTACGCCATGGAGTACGGGAATTTCAGTTCTTTGAGGCGTCTTTTGACTTCAATAAAAGTGGCCCTCCTTTTCTGTAAATTAGCAGAAAAATCCGGGAACACCATAACGATGGTATTGTCATAGCATATTTCTTGCTGCTTCCTAGTCAGCTGCAATACCAGATCCCGGTCATTGAAATTTAGGAGCCTGGCAAGAAGCGGCCTGGGTGGAGCGCCTGTGGAGGCAGTTTGGCGGGAACCGGATGCGCTCGCTCAACGGCAAATTCTGGAGAAAACTTAGCTCCTGGGAAGGTGTCCACCAGCCATTTCGATACAAATTTCCTGGGATTCGATCCTTCGGCACGTTCGGGTAACCTGATTATTCGCAGGTTATTTCTTCTCTGGTGGTTCTCGTAGTTGTCACATTTTTGCTGCCAGAAATTAACCTTTGCCTCCAGGGCGGTGATTTGCACAGGCAGAGGAACGGTGTGATCTTCCAGCTCGGAGACCCGGGTTTCCGCCTCTTTAACTCTGTCTTTTTAGATTATGCATATCTTCCAGCAATCACTTCCACTGTATGGACACTAACAATCACTACAATGATCTCTGGTTCCCATCCACATTCATTGTTTCTGGGCAGCAGGTCTGTATTTATACAGCATGATCTGCTGCCCAGAAACAATGATCTAGGTGACCACACGACAGCACCTTTACATAGGGCAATTATTAGGAAAGAGCATTCCTAGAAATGCTCCTTCCCGATATTTGCCCTGACGATTGGTCAGTGTAAAGGGGCCTTCAGAAGCAGTGGTCAAAGATAGCAAATGTAAGAAAGACCACATCTAGCACACTTTTATTATCAGTCTTTGCATTCTGGCCTTCCCAGTTCTGTTTCTTTCTGACTGGATTGAATTTGATAAGATTTTATTTAGCATGAAGAGATAAGGTGCAAGCAGTCTTAAATTGGTAATAGACATTCAATAGATTTTGGCTGAATTATCGGTCGGCTGAGCAGAAAGTGTAGAAAGCCGCTGTCAGACACTTTTGGCAGTGGCTTATTTCCTGGGAAGACAGAAGGATCGGATGAAAATATTCCCTTTGCCTGATCCTTCTCTTCTCCAACATCATCTTTAAGGGAGAGTCGGGAGCTCCCCATACTTATAAGATGTCCCAGATGTAAACTGATTTCTGACAGCTAGTTCTACCTTCCCTCTTTATTCATCACTAAACTATACTTCAACCTTATAGGCCATTGTTCTCCAATCAGAGGCATAGGAGCCACATGTCACTTTAGGGATCTATGTACAGTATGTGGCTCTCCTGTTGTTGGCAGCTGTATATACTATTGTGTGGCACCAGGGATGTAATATGGTAGCATTGCTAGAACTTGGTACTAGTGTCAGAACCATATCAGTGGAAAATATTGTTTATAGCTAAATACATTTTCTGCATTTACTCTTAAAAATGCCTATATCTCCAGATAGCCCAGGAATAATGTGTTACATCGGGGGCCTGTGTCCGTTGCTGCCCCACTACTTCTATTCTGAGCATTATTCATTGAGCTACTACTGCTCCCATTTTTGCCTTCACCATCACTCCGCTCCTCTCCTTGCTGTCTGTGCAGTTACATGGCTGCTTCTAATTGGTAATCAGCTTTTGCTATAAATGCTGGACTACACTCCACGACTGAGCTTTTGGTTCCCAGTATACGAGTGAAGATCTGCTATTCTGATTGTCTGCTCATGTTCCGAATTTCTGCCTGTTAACCAACTATGATACTCTGCTGCTTGCCCTGACCATAGCCTGTCTACAGTACAGAGCTTTTGCCGCCTGTCCTGACCCGGGATTCGTTTCACAGAACTGCACGTACTCTACCTGACCTGACCTCTGCCTGTTTACTGAGTATGAGTATTGCCTGAACTCTTGATGCTTCTCTGACCCCCGTAGGCCAACTACCAACTACACTGGGACTATTCTAAGTGGTATCAGAGAAGGCCACTTCCCAATATAATATAAGGGTTAATGAGTGAACACCAGGGGATAACACCCTTAGGATTAGCCCAAAGTCAAATCGGTTAGTTGGTGCACTGTCCCAAATCCACTGCCGTCACATAATGTTAGTATAGTGCTACCTGCTGTTTCAATTGAACAGCCTTTCTGTGTCCACCTCAGTAAATGCACCAAGGTGAACACACATGCTCAGTCTTCCCCCTCTCTGCTCCTTTGTTTGTGGGGGATCCCTGGTATGGTGCATCGGCTGCTTCTGAAGCTGCGCAATTACAGTAACTCTGTCTCCCTCTCTGATCACTTACTCAGCATTTCCTATGAGAAGCAGAAGCAGCTGGCTCGCCACACCAGGGATCCCACTGCATACCCAATACAGTAAAGAAAGAGGCAAAACTGAGCATGTGTGTCCACCTCGGCACATTTACTGAGGAGGACACAGAAAGGCTGTTCAATAGAAACATGGAATATCTGAGGTTATAAGAATTTGATAACCTTTTAGTGACTGCCCATACATGTTTTTATGGCTGTACATAAGCCTTTTTACAATGATGCAGGTTTAACCTAGTACTGGTGTCCTGTGCTGGTTGGAGCAGGTGTATTGCCGTCTAGTGACAGCCGGGCACCTTCTCTAATGGCCAGGATCAGAGAAACCTCAGATCCTGGCTATTTAATCCTTTAAATGGCACAGTTAATAGCGACCAAGGCATCTAAGTGGTCTCAGAGGGAGCCTGCAGGGTGCCAATGTCTGTACATGTCAGCTGGGGGTCTAATGAAGGCCCCCAGGTCTACCTATATATGCCTATTAGGCCTGTCAGTTTTCTACTGACAAAAAATACATCGATGTACATCATAACTAACAAATGGGTAAGAATAACAATCAACTAAAGTAAAAAAAAAAAAAAAATCCCCAAGATGAAAAATACATTGTTTTCCAAGAAAAAGTTAAAAAATATAAAAATAAAGTCCCCTCCACATATTTAATATGCTCCATCTGTAACAACCTGAACTATATGACTGTCATGTAATTAATCCTGCACAGTAAATGCATATATTTATTATGCAAAAGTAGTAAAACGATACTGGCCTAGAGAATAAGGTTATCGTGCACAGTGGACGCAGTAAAAAATAAAGGAGAAAAACTATGACTTTAAAAAATTATTTCCAGAAAAAAAAATTTTTTTTGTTAAAAAAAAAATACCTAGAATATTCACATACAGGCTGTTAATATGTGAGAAAAAAAATTGATGGCAGTGTCCCTTTAAGGAACTAATTACAAGAAATGCACTCCGAGACAGGTTTACATGGCGCAGTATTGATGCGTTTTTTAAACTGAAGCAGGTGGTGGACCTTTTAAAAGAGAATAATATTTCACTTATGTGTCCTTTCTCCTCTATGAGCCGCTCCGCGCTTTCCTGGCCTTCACATTATTGTGATTTAAGAAGTTTGTTCACATTTTGCCAAGCAGTAGTTATATAAGTGAAAAGGCACTCTGCGACTGCATAGGAACAAGTGTTCTTTAAATTCTAATTGTAGTCCACCTTCTTCTTAAGGATTGATATAAGAACTAAATAATGATGTGTGTTTGTAAAACCTCCACCCTTCCCTAAACAGGGCGTCTCTTCTCCGCACTTTGTTTTCTGTTCTCTCTATTACCAGTGTACATACCACGGAAGTTATAAATAACCAGCACTGAGGCCACGCTTTATTCTCCTCTATATTGAGATTCATTGGTCATTCATTTGACACCTTTTTTGGTTACTTTATGTCGGGCTGTCAAAGGGTTAAAAGATATGCACCCATGCCATATTCATACAGTCTGGAGATGATATCAGCACAGTAACAATACACCATGATTGATGCACCGAGGCAGTATTTGCTTTCTGATTGTTGCCACGTGCCCAGTTTCTGATACTCTTAATGCATTCTTATTTGCCTGAGGAGTATATCCACGCAGGCACTGTGCGCAGGTTACGGTCTACTGCCAGCTCTTACATAAGATCTGTACTCTGCTACACCCTGTCTCCATTCCAGCTTACTGGATCGGTGCCACTAGAGTGATTCAGGCAGACGCAGACAGGCGCTCACTTACCCTCACTGCCAGTATACCCAGGTATAGACTTATATGCAGTAGAGTACTGGATTACAGATTCCCTCAAAATGGCATTAGCTCACCAAAAATGTATTTTTATAAGGTACTAGTATAGTAACAATACAGTAATAATATCTGTAAAGTCTTTTTCTGTTAGGGTACAACCACACGGCATGGGTGTGCTGTGGTTGGTTTGCGGCAACTTCAATAACGCGTGAACAGTGAAGACCAACTAAACAGTGCAGTCTTCATTAGTTAAACTAAAGCCAACTGCAAGCTAACTGGCCGGGCGGTTCATG
Source organism: Bufo gargarizans (assembly GCF_014858855.1). NCBI lineage: Eukaryota > Metazoa > Chordata > Amphibia > Anura > Bufonidae > Bufo > Bufo gargarizans. The sequence goes on along the minus strand of NC_058081.1, from coordinate 196,698,539 downwards.
ACAGCAGCATGGCCGCAACCTGACCGCAGCACGGCCGTGTGGTCGTATTCTAAGAGTAATGTACTCTAATCCACTTCTGTGGTCTACTGTCAATTTATACTCTGGGAATATCTGCCAGTTTAACTGTTAAAGGGGTTGTGCAAGTTGGGGGGGAAGGTGAGGTCCTCCTGGTCAGAACTGAGAAAGAAAGCATGCTTACCTACTTCCCAACGCTGGCTCCCAGCTCCGCTCAGGTCCCTGAATGTAAGTTTCCTGTTTGATGCCACTGCAGCCAATCACTGGCTGCAGCGGGGATCTTCTCCCCTTGTGTCATGTCAATACATGTCATGTGATACAAGGACCCGAGCGGAGCAGCAGAGGCCAGAGGGGGAAGGAGCCAGTGCAGGAAGCAGGTAAGATGCTTCCCTTCACAGGTTTGGGGTTAGTTTGCAAAAAAAAAAAAAAGTGCACAACCATTTTAAGGATCATGCCAATTTTTGCTCTTGTATTTTTTTCTTCCTACTTTCTGAAAGCAACAACTTTTTTATATTTTTCATTTGATATGAGGGGTTATTCTTTGCGGGACAAGTTGTATTTTTTAATGGCACCATTTTATTTACCATATCTTGCATTGAAAATGGGAACAAAATTCTTTGCCAGGTGAAATTGAAAAAAACCAAGATATTTTGGTTTTATTAAGGTGTTCAGTATGCGCTAAAAATGACATATTGTCCTAAATCTGCGCGACAGAACGATTACTAAAATGCAGATTTTCTTTGCATCATCAGCACCATGATTTTTTTATATATATATCTGTCTATAGAGATGATTGAGGGTTTGTTTTTGTGGGGCAAATTGTAGTTTTTTTTGGGGGGGGGTATGTACAACTTTTTGATCACTATTTATTCAAGTTTTTTGGGGGGATAAGTTGACAAAAAAATTGTGAATCTACCATTTTTATTTTCATGTTATTCTGATGCGGCATTCACGCAGGAAAAATATTTAGATTTTTGTTATTTAAATACGGTGATAACTATTAGGTTTATTTTTAATTGTTTATTTTTATATGTAAAATTGGGAATGCGGGGCTGATTAAAATGTAGAATATCTTAGTTTTAAAAAAAAAACTGGCATGTGCGGCCCGTGGTTGTGCTGCGGCCCGCAAAATACGGGCCGCAATGCACGAGCACAGTCCGTTGCGCAGCCGCAGCGGATCGCAGACCCATTCACTTGAATGGGTCCGCGATCCGGCCATTGCGCAAAAAGATAGGACATGTTCTATCCTTTTGCGGAACGGAAGTACGGGACGAAACCCCACGGAAGCACTCCGTAGTGCTTCCGTAGGGTTCCGTTCCGTGGTTCCGTACCGCACCATTCCGCATCTCCGGATTTGCTGACCCATTCAAGTGAATAGGTCCACATCCGTAATGCGGAATGCCCACGGAACGGCGCCCGTGTATTGCGGCCCGCAATACGGCAACGGGCTGCACATGCCAGTGTGAAAGAGGCCTTAACTTGTACGATATATGCCATCTTCTGATCACTTGTAACCATCAACTGCAAAAAAGATACTATTGCAGTCCATGGAATTCTGACAGGCTGCCTGCTGAGCTGTGCCTCAGACACAACTTAGAAGGCAGGTTGGTATGACAGCACTAGGAGCCGATTGGAGCTCCGCTATTTCGTCGTTGAGGTTCCAATTGGATGATAGAAGGAGCCCCCCTCCCTATGTCTATCCGTGCAGATGCCAGAGTCACTGTTGACGGTGGAAAAAAAAAAAAGGGTTAAATGTCACCTCATCCACTTGTTCGCGCAGCCGGCATCGTCTTCTTTCTTCTTCTTTCAGGACCTGCAAAAGGACCTTCGATGACGTAATCGCACTCACTACATGGATTACATCATCAAAGGTCCCTTTGCAGGTCCTGAAAGAAGAAGAAAGAAGAAATGCCGGCTGCTATATAAGGGATGTTTATAAGGGAAAATAATACGGTAAATTGACTTTTATCAATTTACTAACATCATCTCCTTAGCACTTGCTTGTGGATGCTATGTGATTTTCACGCATCCCCATTCATTTGTATAGGGCCTGCGTTGCGCGAAAAACGCTGAATATAGAACATGCTGTGATTTTCACGCAATGCACAAGTGATGCGTGAAAATCACCGCTCATCTGAACAGTCCCATTGAAGTGAATGGGTCCGGATTCAGTGGGGGTGCAATGCGTTCACATCACACATTGCACCTGCGCAGAGTTCTTGCCCGTGTGAAAGGGGCCTTATAGTTTTATTAAATTTTATTCTTGAACTAGTTTGTAGCTCATTCAAGTGAGAGAGACTTGGTTGCCATACCAGGCACAGCCCAGGGACAAGAAGAAATGCAGGCCTTCTTTCTAATCCTGGGCCAAAATAAAAATAGGCTGTGATATAATAGTTGTATGTCTTCTTCTTTACCTGCACATTTTTTTTCACACTTGCATTATTGGATTCCAGCAGGCAGTTCCGTTGCCGGAACTGGCTGCCGGATCCGGAAATCCATATGCAAATGGATAGCATTTGTTTCCGGATCCGGATGCGGATCCGGCCGACAAATGCATTGAAACACCGGATCTCTCCGGTGTCATCCGTAAAAACGGATCCAGTATTTATTTTTTTCACATTTTTAAAGGTCTGCGCATGCGCAGATCGGGAAACCGGATCCAGTTTTCCGGAACACTTGGTACCGGATCTGGTATTAATACATTTCAGTGGTGTTCTGGAATTTTGGCCGGAGAAAATACAGCAGCATGCTGCGGTATTTTCTCCGGCCAAATACCGTAAAAGTGACTGAACTGATGCATCCTGATGCATACTGAAGGGATTGCTCTCCATTCAGAATGCATTAGGATAAAACTGAAGAGTTTTTTTTCCGGTATTAAGCCCCTGTGACGGAACTCAATACCGGAAAACTTTAACGCAAGTATTAAAGTACCCTTAGCTCTAATTGCTGTAATTTCCTCGGCAAACATTTATCCAGTACTGTTGTTGCACCAAGAAAAAGGTGTCAGATTTCACCCACTTTGACTGAGCAGAAACATCTCCAATGTTGGGAACATATAGAAGAAGCCCTGATTGATCCTGTAACTTAGGGCTCATGCACACGAACGTATTTTCTTTCCATGTCCGTTCGGTTTTTTATGCGGACCGTATGCAGAACCATTAATTTCAATGGGTCTGCAAAAAAATGGAAGTTACTTCATGTGCATTCTGTTTCCGTATGTCCGTATTTCCATTCCGCAAAAAAATAGAACATGTCCTATTATTGTCCGCATTACAGACAGGGATAGTACTGTTCTATTAGGGGCCAGCTGTTCCATTCCGCAAAATACGGAATGCACATGCACGTCATCCATATTTTTGGCGGATCCATTTTTTGCGGACCGCAATATACATAGTCATGTGATAGAGGCCTTAAAGAGGACCTGTCACCTCTCCCGACATGTCTGTTTTAATAACAACTTGCATTCCCAGTGTTACCAGTTGGGGTGTGTCCCTGCACAGTCTGTCATTAGAAACACTAGTTGGATCATACTAGTAAAACTATGTAGAAATAATGATAACTGCAGTTTCAGTTCCAATAAAAAAAAATCATAAGGGCTCATTGAAACGAACTTGTGCTGCCCGTTGCCATATTGCGGACCGCATTTGCGGGCACGGGCACCGTTCCGTGTGCATTCCGCATCACGGATGCAGACCCATTCACTTCAATGGATCCGCAAATCCGGAGATGCGGAACGGTGGGGAACGGAAGCACGGAACGCTACGGAAGCACTACAGAGTGCTTTCTGGAGATCCATTCCATGCCTCCGCACCGCAAAAAGATAGAACTTGCTCTATCTTTTTGCGGAATGGACGGATCGCGGACCCATTCAAGTGACTGGGTCTGCGATCCCCATGCAGCTGCCGCACAGACGGTGCCCCTGCATTGCAGACCGCAATTTGCAGTCCACAGCATGGGCATGGGCTTCACATGGTCGTGTGAACAAGCCCTAACATTTATCCTTGTGTTTAACCACATTGTGTATCTAATATGCATTAAACTTCCAAAAGTTGTTCTAATATATTTTTTTAAAAAATTACCTTTTTTTTTCCTTTGCAACTTTTTATTTTTAGAAGAAACATGCTTACAAGTTGTTAAAATAAACCTGTGATCCACGGAATGTTGCCCTTATCGAGGACGGTATAAAGTAATGACACACAGAAGCTTTATAATTAGAGATGAGCAAAGTTTTCAAACACTCAATTTGAATATTTCGCCCAATTTTTCCAGAAAATTAGCTTTGTTCCGAATTAATTTGCTACGAAGAGCGTCAAATCAGCTATATCCTGGCCTGCAGGGAGAATGTATCTCGGTGTACATAACTGTGCATTGCAGCAACATGCATAGCTAGTTCTTTCTGGTAGTGAAACAGTTACTGTGTACACTCCAATAACAGTAAAAATGACAGTTTATTCAGCCCAATTTGATAATCAAGGCGTAATAGAATTGCTTATTAAGGTGGACACCACAATAACGGTTACATTACACAGCTTTTTCACTCCTATTTGAGAATCAAGGCGTAATAGATGTGCGTATCTATTAAACAAGGTTGACACCCCAATAACAGTAGTATTACACAGCTTATTCACCCCAATTTGAGAATCAAGGCGTAATAGAATTGCTTATCTATTAAACAAGGAGGACACTGTTTAATTAGATAGCTCTGTGCCCCACACAGGGATTGATGCAAAGTGGGATTCCTTCAGCTTCAGATTACAAAGCCTGCACTGTCCCTGCAGTCTCCCTATGCTCTCCCTACAGTGTGTAAAAACTCTCTTTATGATCTCGTTACACTGTCCCTGCAGTCTCCCTTTGCTCCCCCTACAGTGTGTAAAAACTCTCTCTATGATCTCGTTACACTGTCCCTGCAGTCTCCCTTTGCTCTCCCTACAGTGTATAAAAACTCTCTCTATGATCTCCCTACACTGTCCCTGCAGTCTCCCTTTGCTCTCCCTACAGTGTGTAAAAACTCTCTCTATGATCTCCCTACACTGTCCCTGCAGTCTCCCTATGCTCTCCATACAGTGTGTAAAAACTATTTTTATGATCTCCCTACACTGTCCCTGCAGTCTCCCTTTGCTCTCCCTACAGTGTGTAAAAACTCTCTCTATGATCTCGTTACACTGTCCCTGCAGTCTCCCTTTGCTCTCCCTACAGTGTGTAAAAACTCTCTCTATGATCTCCCTACACTGTCCCTGCAGTCTCCCTATCCAATATTCCACAATTAAAGACTTCTTGAACACTGTCCCTAGAGCTTGTCACATCTCTCCTTATGCTCAGATCACAGTGAAATGGTGGAGAACGAACGGGATGAGGCTTTTAAAGAGCTGTGACATCACAGGGGGTGGCCATCTGCTGATTGGCTGCCTGCATGACATTATGGGTCATATTGCTTTCCCGGGCTTTTTACTTTCACTTTGGAACATGTGTAGCTGCCATTTTAGGAGAAAATTGGTTTGTTGCCATGAGGAAATTCGAATTAGTTCTGAATCAAAATTTGCCTAAACTTCCGATCAAATTTCACTTCAGATGCTTCGATTTACTCAACACTAATTATAATCATCATAGCAGTGGCCTGGAAAAGAGTCAAGTCTGCCTGAGAAGAGTCACAGTTAGGGCTCATGCACACAACCGTATGTTTGGTCTGCATCCAATCCGTATTTTTTGTGGATTGGATGTGGACCCATTCATTTCAAAGGAGCCACAACAGATGCGAACAGCTCGCAGTTTATTCCGCGGCCCCGCAAAAAAATAGAACATGTCCTATTCTTGTCCATTTTGCAGACTAGGATAGGACATTTATATCGAAGTGAAAAAGAAAATGCAGCATGCACACAGCCAGGATCCGTGTTTTGCGTGAGCCCTTAGCCATAAGTTTCCTCTCTCTCCACCTACTTGCAAATGATGGACAAGAGAAAACTCCAATCATCAGCGGGTGGGCGGGGGAGCAGCACATCATGAATAAACATGACTTTTTTCTGGCAGCCATGACTCTGATGCTGCAATAATTGTAAATCTAGTTCTCGGCAACCACTTAATATTAACTCATAGTGACACAACGCTACAGTCTGCATTTCTGTTGATGACAGGTTCCCTTTAAAAGAACCTAATTGTCAATAAAGTATAATAGAAGTATTCTATTTTATAAATATATATATATATATATATATATATATATATAGAGAGAGAGAGAGAGAGAGAGAGAGAGATACAAAAATTGGACTGCACTCCAAGCAATTCTTTGAAAAAATCTGTGTTTATTCACCCATCAATGGCAAAGTGACGTTTCGGCTCCAACTGAGCCTTTCTCAAGCTCAGTTGGAGCCGAAATGTCGCTTTGCCATTGATGGGTGAATAAACACAGATTTTTTCAAAGAATTGCTTGGAGTGCAGTCCAATTTTTGTATCTCTACTACTGGGTAAGCACCTGCTGCCGTACTTGGATTTTGCACCCATTTCTTACGTCATATCTGGAGGGTGGTGCCGCCTGTTGTTTTTCTTTTTATATATATATATATATATATATATATATATATATATATGAAGGAAGAAACTCCACGGCACTTCCAAAAATAATGTGCGTATTTTATTCCACCAGATGCGACGTTTCGGTCCTCTCAATGGAACCTTTTTCAAGGTTCCATTGAGAGGACCGAAATGTCGCATCTGGTGGAATAAAATACGCACATTATTTTTGGAAGTGCCGTGGAGTTTCTTTCTTTATATTTGCTTGGTGTCTTGATTGCGGTGCTACCCGGTGTTATAATATATATATATATATATATATATATATATACATATATACAGTCAGGTCCATAAATATTGGGACATCGACACAATTCTAACATTTTTGGCTCTATATACCTCCACAATGGATTTGAAAGGAAACGAACAAGCGGTGCTTTAACTGCAGACTGTCAGCTTTAATTTGAGGGTATTTACATCCAAATCAGGTGAACGGTGTAGGAATTACAACAGTTTGCATATGTGCCTCCCACTTGTTACCGGACCAAAAGTAATGGGACAATTGGCTTCTCAGCTGTTCCATGGCCAGGTGTGTGTCATTCAGAGAGTGTTTATGTGGAAGAACGGGCCCAAATCACACCTGAGCGATGCATGCGACTAGTTTCCTCATACAGGAGGTGTCTTGAAGCTATTATCATCAACAAAGGCGTTTGTACGAAGTATTTAAAAATTTCAGTAAGCATGTTCAATACTTTTTCCCTGTGTCATTTCTCATTATTACACATAATTTGTGGACATCTATGGTTTGATTTCTTTGCCTGTGTGGATAGGATGGGTTGTTACTGACATCTGGTGAGAATTTCATGTCAATAGCAGCTTTAGTAATATACTGTATTGACGTGTTCCATACTTGTTTCACCCGCTGGGTGCCTATATGTATATATAGATATTTATATAGGATTTACATACCCAAAGACTAGAGTTGAGCGAACACCTGGATGTTCGGGTTCGAGAAGTTCGGCCGAACATCCCGGAAATGTTCGGGTTCGGGATCCGAACCCGATCCGAACTTCGTCCCGAACCCGAACCCCATTGAAGTCAATGGGGACCCGAACTTTTCGGCACTAAAACGGCTGTAAAACAGCCCAGGAAAGGGCTAGAGGGCTGCAAAAGGCAGCAACATGTAGGTAAATCCCCTGCAAACAAATGTGGATAGGGAAATTAATTAAAATAAAAATTAAATAAATAAAAATTAACCAAAATCAATTGGAGAGAGGTTCCATAGCAGAGAATCTGGCTTCCCGTCACCCACCACTGGAACAGTCCATTCTCAGATATTTAGGCCCCGGCACCCAGGCAGAGGAGAGAGGTCCCGTAACAGAGAATCTGTCTTCATGTCAGCAGAGAATTAGTCTGCATGTCATAGCAGAGAATGAGGCTTCACGTCAGCCACCACTGCAACAGTCCATTGGCATATATTTAGGCCTAGCACACAGGCAGAGGAGAGAGGTCCCGTAACAGAGAATCTGGCTTCATGTCAGCAGAGAATCAGTCTGCATGTCATAGCAGAGAATGAGGCTTCACGTCAGCCACCACTGCAACAGTCCATTGGCATATATTTAGGCCCAGCACACACACAGGCAGAGGAGAGAGGTCCCGTAACAGAGAATCTGTCTTCATGTCAGCAGAGAATTAGTCTGCATGTCATAGCAGAGAATGAGGCTTCACGTCACCCACCACTGCAACAGTCCATTGGCATATATTTAGGCCTAGCACACAGGCAGAGCAGAGAGGTCCCGTAACAGACAATCTGGCTTCATGACAGCAGAGAATCAGTCTGCATGTCATAGCAGAGAATGAGGCTTCACGTCACCCACCACTGCAACAGTCCATTGGCATATATTTAGGCCTAGCACACAGGCAGAGGAGAGAGGTCCCGTAACAGAGAATCTGTCTTCATGTCAGCAGAGAATCAGTCTGCATGTCATAGCAGAGAATGAGGCTTCACGTCAGCCACCACTGCAACAGTCCATTGGCATATATTTAGGCCCAGCACCCAGGCAGAGGAGGGAGGTCCCGTAACAGAGAATCTGTCTTCATGTCAGCAGAGAATTAGTCTGCATGTCATAGCAGAGAATGAGGCTTCACGTCAGCCACCACTGCAACAGTCCATTGGCATATATTTAGGCCCAGCACACACACAGGCAGAGGAGAGAGGTCCCGTAACAGAGAATCTGGCTTCATGTCAGCAGAGAATCAGTCTGCATGTCATAGCAGAGAATGAGGCTTCACGTCACCCACCACTGCAACAGTCCATTGGCATATATTTAGGCCTAGCACACAGGCAGAGCAGAGAGGTCCCGTAACAGACGATCTGGCTTCATGTCAGCAGAGAATCAGTCTGCATGTCATAGCAGAGAATCAGGCTTCACGTCAGCCACCACTGCAACAGTCCATTGTCATAAATTTAGGCCCAGCACCCAGGCAGAGGAGAGAGGTCCCGTAACAGACAATCTGGCTTCATGTCAGCAGAGAATTAGTCTGCATGTCATAGCAGAGAATCAGGCTTCATGTCAGCCACCACTGCAACAGTCCATTGGCATATATTTAGGCCTAGCACACAGGCAGAGGAGAGGTTCATTCAACTTTGGGTAGCATCGCAATATAATGGTAAAATGAAAATAAAAATAGGATTGAATGAGGAAGTGCCCTGGAGTCCAATAATATATGGTTATGGGGAGGTAGTTAATGTCTAATCTGGACAAGGGACGGACAGGTCCTGTGGGATCCATGCCTGGTTCATTTTTATGAACGTCAGCTTGTCCACATTGGCTGTAGACAGGCGGCTGCGTTTGTCTGTAATGACGCCCCCTGCCGTGCTGAATACACGTTCAGACAAAACGCTGGCTGCCGGGCAGGCCAGCACCTCCAAGGCATAAAAGGCTAGCTCTGGCCACGTGGACAATTTAGAGACCCAGAAGTTGAATGGGGCCGAACCATCAGTCAGTACGTGGAGGGGTGTGCACACGTACTGTTCCACCATGTTAGTGAAATGTTGCCTCCTGCTAACACGTTGCGTATCAGGTGGTGGTGCAGTTAGCTGTGGCGTGTTGACAAAAGTTTTCCACATCTCTGCCATGCTAACCCTGCCCTCAGAGGAGCTGGCCGTGACACAGCTGCCTTGGCGACCTCTTGCTCCTCCTCTGCCTTGGCCTTGGGCTTCCACTTGTTCCCCTGTGACATTTGGGAATGCTCTCAGTAGCGCGTCTACCAACGTGCGCTTGTACTCGCGCATCTTCCTATCACGCTCCAGTGCAGGAAGTAAGGTGGGCACATTGTCTTTGTAGCGTGGATCCAGCAGGGTGGCAACCCAGTAGTCCGCACAGGTTAAAATGTGGGCAACTCTGCTGTCGTTGCGCAGGCACTGCAGCATGTAGTCGCTCATGTGTGCCAGGCTGCCCAGGGGTAAGGACAAGCTGTCCTCTGTGGGAGGCGTATCGTCATCGTCCTGCCTTTCCCCCCAGCCACGCACCAGTGATGGACCCGAGCTGCGTTGGGTGCCACCCCGCTGTGACCATGCTTCATCCTCATCCTCCTCCACCTCCTCCTCATCCTCGTCCTCCTCGTCCTCCAGTAGTGGGCCCTGGCTGGCCACATTTGTACCTGGCCTCTGCTGTTGCAAAAAACCTCCCTCTGAGTCACTTCGAAGAGACTGGCCTGAAAGTGCTAAAAATGACCCCTCTTCCTCATCCTCCTCCTCCTCCTCCTGGGCCACCTCCTGTTCCATCATCGCCCTAAGTGTTTTCTCAAGGAGACATAGAAGTGGTATTGTAACGCTGATAACGGTGTCATCGCCACTGGCCATGTTGGTGGAGTACTCGAAACAGCGCAACAGGGCACACAGGTCTCGCATGGAGGCCCAGTCATTGGTGGTGAAGTGGTGCTGTTCTGTAGTGCGACTGACCCGTGCGTGCTGCAGCTGAAACTCCACTATGGCCTGCTGCTGCTCGCACAGTCTGTCCAGCATGTGCAAGGTGGAGTTCCACCTGGTGGGCACGTCGCATATGAGGCGGTGAGCGGGAAGGCCGAAGTTACGCTGTAGCGCAGACAGGCGAGCAGCGGCAGGATGTGAACGCCGGAAGCGCGAACAGACGGCCCGCACTTTATGCAGCAGCTCTGACATGTCGGGGTAGTTGTGAATGAACTTCTGCACCACCAAATTCAGCACATGCGCCAAGCAAGGGATGTGCGTCAAATTGGCTAGTCCCAGAGCTGCAACGAGATTTCGCCCATTATCACACACCACCAGGCCGGGCTTGAGGCTCACCGGCAGCAACCACTCGTCGGTCTGTTGTTCAATACCCCGCCACAACTCCTGTGCGGTGTGGGGCCTGTCCCCCAAACATATGAGTTTCAGAATGGCCTGCTGACGTTTACCCCGGGCTGTGCTGAAGTTGGTGGTGAAGGTGTGTGGCTGACTGGATGAGCAGGTGGAAGAAGAGGAGGAGGAAGCCGAGAAGGAGGAGGTGGCAACAGGAGGCAAAGAATGTTGCCCTGCGATCCTTGGCGGCGGCAGGACGTGCGCCAAACAGCTCTCCGCCTGGGGCCCAGCTGCCACTACATTTACCCAGTGTGCAGTTAGGGAGATATAGCGTCCCTGGCCGTGCTTACTGGTCCACGTATCTGTGGTTAGGTGGACCTTGCTACAGATGGCGTTGCGCAGTGCACACTTGATTTTATCGGATACTTGGTTGTGCAGGGAAGGCACGGCTCTCTTGGAGAAGTAGTGCCGGCTGGGAACAACATACTGTGGGACAGCAAGCGACATGAGCTGTTTGAAGCTGTCTGTGTCCACCAGCCTAAATGACAGCATTTCATAGGCCAGTAGTTTAGAAATGCTGGCATTCAGGGCCAGGGATCGAGGGTGGCTAGGTGGGAATTTACGCTTTCTATCAAATGTTTGTGAGATGGAGAGCTGAACGCTGGCGTGTGACATGGTTGAGACGCTTGGTGACGGAGGTGGTGGTGGTGGTGTTGGTGGTACATCCCCTGTTTGCTGGGCGGCAGGTGCCAACGTTCCTCCAGAGGCGGAGGAAGAGGCCGAGGCGGCAGCAGCAGAATAGGCCGAGGCGGCAGCAGCAGAAGAGGTAGCAGGGGGAGCCTGAGTGACTTCCTTGGTTTTAAGGTGTTTACTCCACTGCAGTTCATGCTTTGCATGCAGGTGCCTGGTCATGCAGGTTGTGCTCAGGTTCAGAACGTTAATGCCTCGCTTCAGGCTCTGATGGCACAGCGTGCAAACCACTCGGGTCTTGTCGTCAGCACATTGTTTGAAGAAGTGCCATGCCAGGGAACTCCTTGAAGCTGCCTTTGGGGTGCTCGGTCCCAGATGGCGGCGGTCAGTAGCAGGCGGAGTCTCTTGGCGGCGGGTGTTCTGCTTTTGCCCACTGCTCCCTCTTTTGCTACGCTGTTGGCTCGGTCTCACCACTGCCTCTTCCTCCGAACTGTGAAAGTCAGTGGCACGACCTTCATTCCATGTGGGGTCTAGGACCTCATCGTCCCCTGCATCGTCTTCCACCCAGTCTTGATCCCTGACCTCCTGTTCAGTCTGCACACTGCAGAAAGACGCAGCAGTTGGCACCTGTGTTTCGTCATCATCAGAGACATGCTGAGGTGGTATTCCCATGTCCTCATCATCAGGAAACATAAGTGGTTGTGCGTCAGTGCATTCTATGTCTTTCACCGCTGGGGAAGGGCTAGGTGGATGCCCTTGGGAAACCCTGCCAGCGGAGTCTTCAAACAGCATAAGAGACTGCTGCATAACTTGAGGCTGAGACAGTTTCCCTGGTATGCATGGGGGTGATGTGACAGACTGATGGGGTTGGTTTTCAGGCGCCATCTGTGCGCTTTCTGCAGAAGACTGGGTGGGAGATAATGTGAACGTGCTGGATCCACTGTCGGCCACCCAATTGACTAATGCCTGTACCTGCTCAGGCCTTACCATCCTTAGAACGGCATTGGGCCCCACCATATATCGCTGTAAATTCTGGCGGCTACTGGGACCTGAGGTAGTTGGTACACTAGGACGTGTGGATGTGGCAGAACGGCCACGTCCTCTCCCAGCACCAGAGGGTCCACTAACACCACCACGACCATGTCCACGTCCGCGTCCCTTACTAGATGTTTTTCTCATTGTTATGGTTCACCACAACAACAAATATATTATTTGGCCCAATGTATTGTATTCAAATTCAGCGGGATATAAATTTGAGGCCTAGTATTTAGGCGCTGGGTGACCGGTATGGATTTAGTGACAGAATTAGACTTGGAAATGCACAGAAGCGTGTGTGTGAAGTTATTCTGAATGACCCAATGTGCACCTTGAATATTATATACCCTTTTTGGGATAGATTTCAAATAGCTCTGATATAGCAGGAACCACTAAATTATGAAATTGCTAAATTGGGAATTGTACTTCAACCCAGAACAAAAAATGTGCTTTGACGGGCACTAAATAACTTTCCCAGCTACAACAGTACAGCGGTAACGAGAGATTTAGAGGGATTTAAATTTGAGGCCTAGTATTTAGGCGCTGGGTGACAGGTATGGGTTTAGTGACAGAATTAGACTTGGAAATACACAGTAGCGGGTGTGTGTGAAGTTATTCTGAATGACCCAATGTGCACCTTCAATATTATATACCCTTTTTGGGATAGATTTCAAATAGCTCTGATATAGCAGGAACCACTAAATTATGAAATTGCTAAATTGGGAATTGTACTTCAACCCAGAACAAAAAATGTGCTTTGACGGACACTAAATATCTTGCCCAGCAACAACAGTACAGCGGTGGGTAACGAGAGATTTAGAGGGATTTAAATTTGAGGCCTAGTATTTAGGCGCTGGGTCACCGGTATGGATTTAGTGACAGAATTAGACTTGGAAATGCACAGAAGCGTGTGTGTGAAGTTATTCTGAATGACCCTATGTGCACCTTCAATATTATATACCCTTTTAGGGATAGATTTCAAATAGCTCTGATATAGCAGAAACCACTAAATTATGAAATTGCTAAATTGGGAATTGTACTTCAACCCAGAACAAAAAATGTGCTTTGACGGACACTAAATATCTTGCCCAGCAACAACAGTACAGCGGTGGGTAACGAGAGATTTAGAGGGATTTAAATTTGAGGCCTAGTATTTAGGCGCTGGGTCACCGGTATGGATTTAGTGACAGAATTAGACTTGGAAATGCACAGAAGCGTGTGTGTGAAGTTATTCTGAATGACCCTATGTGCACCTTCAATATTATATACCCTTTTAGGGATAGATTTCAAATAGCTCTGATATAGCAGAAACCACTAAATTATGAAATTGCTAAATTGGGAATTGTACTTCAACCCAGAACAAAAAATGTGCTTTGACGGACACTAAATATCTTGCCCAGCAACAACAGTACAGCGGTGGGTAACGAGAGATTTAGAGGGATTTAAATTTGAGGCCTAGTATTTAGGCGCTGGGTCACCGGTATGGATTTAGTGACAGAATTAGACTTGGAAATGCACAGAAGCGTGTGTGTGAAGTTATTCTGAATGACCCTATGTGCACCTTCAATATTATATACCCTTTTAGGGATAGATTTCAAATAGCTCTGATATAGCAGAAACCACTAAATTATGAAATTGCTAAATTGGGAATTGTACTTCAACCCAGAACAAAAAATGTGCTTTGACGGACACTAAATATCTTGCCCAGCAACAACAGTACAGTGGTGGGTAACGAGAGATTTAGAGGGATTTAAATTTGAGGCCTAGTATTTAGGCGCTGGGTCACCGGTATGGATTTAGTGACAGAATTAGACTTGGAAATGCACAGAAGCGTGTGTGTGAAGTTATTCTGAATGACCCTATGTGCACCTTCAATATTATATACCCTTTTAGGGATAGATTTCAAATAGCTCTGATATAGCAGAAACCACTAAATTATGAAATTGCTAAATTGGGAATTGTACTTCAACCCAGAACAAAAAATGTGCTTTGACGGACACTAAATATCTTGCCCAGCAACAACAGTACAGCGGTGGGTAACGAGAGATTTAGAGGGATTTAAATTTGAGGCCTAGTATTTAGGCGCTGGGTGACAGGTATGGGTTTAGTGACAGAATTAGACTTGGAAATACACAGTAGCGGGTGTGTGTGAAGTTATTCTGAATGACCCAATGTGCACCTTCAATATTATATACCCTTTTTGGGATAGATTTCAAATAGCTCTGATATAGCAGGAACCACTAAATTATGAAATTGCTAAATTGGGAATTGTATTTCAACCCAGAACAAGAAATGTGCTTGAACGGACACTAAATAACTCGCCCAGCTACAGCACTAGGGACAGATTTAGCTGGATATAAATTTGAGGCCTAGTATTTAGGCGCTGGGTGACCGGTATGGATTTAGTGACAGAATTAGACTGGGATATGGCCAAAAAATGAACAGACTATTGCTGGTTAAATGCACTTGGTGTGACAGCTTCACCCTGATGTAGGCTTTAGCCAAAAAACAACCACACCATTGAGGGTTAAATGCACTTGGTGACAGGCGCAGCTTGCCCCTGATTTTGTATATGGCCAAAAAATGAACAGACTATTGCTGGTTAAATGCACTTGGTGTGACAGCTTCACCCTGATGTAGGCTTTAGCCAAAAAACAACCACACCATTGAGGGTTAAATGCACTTGGTGACAGGCGCAGCTTGCCCCTGATTTTGTATATGGCCAAAAAATGAACAGACTATTGCTGGTTAAATGCACTTGGTGTGACAGCTTCACCCTGATGTAGGCTTTAGCCAAAAAACAACCACACCATTGAGGGTTAAATGCACTTGGTGACAGGCGCAGCTTGCCCCTGATTTTGTATATGGCCAAAAAATGAACAGACTATTGCTGGTTAAATGCACTTGGTGTGACAGCTTCACCCTGATGTAGGCTTTAGCCAAAAAACAACCACACCATTGAGGGTTAAATGCACTTGGTCGCAGCTTGTGCTGGCGCACCACAAGACACAAAATGGCCGCCGATCACCCCAGAAAAATGAGACTGACAAACGGTCTGTGCAGCCTAAAAACAGTGAGCAATTGAGGATCAGCAGCTCAATGATCCACAGCTGCAGATCGATCAGTTAATCAAGTCCTTTGGAGGAGTTAATCTGCCTAATCTCGCCCTACTGTCGCAGCCGCAACCTCTCCCTACGCTAATCAGAGCAGAGTGACGGGCGGCGCTATGTGACTCCAGCTTAAATAGAGGCTGGGTCACATGGTGCTCTGGCCAATCACAGCCATGCCAATAGTAGGCATGGCTGTGATGGCCTCTTGGGGCAAGTAGTATGACGCTTGTTGATTGGCTGCTTTGCAGCCTTTCAAAAAGCGCCAAGAAAGCGTCACAAAAGCGCGAAGAAAGCGACGAACACCGAACCCGAACCCGGACTTTTACGAAAATGTCCGGGTTCGGGTCCGTGTCACGGACACCCCAAAATTCGGTACGAACCCGAACTATACAGTTCGAGTTCGCTCATCCCTACCAAAGACATATTGACTTCAACTTCTGAAAGGTTTCTTGTGACTAATGGCTCTAAATGTGGCATCAAGGGCATCGCAAAGTTTTAGTTGATATACTGTAGGAGGATGGACATGGTAGAATGGCCACAGTGAAGCACTTATAATGGGATTGGCCCAAAATTAGAAGGCTTAAAGGGTTTGTCCAAGTTCAGTTTGTTTTTTTAAATACCTGCAGCACAATTAATCAGCTCACCGCTCCAGCTGGTCAACGGTCCCTGTGCACAGACTAGAGGAAGCGATCCGCCTGCAGGTAATAAATGAAAATGTCGAGCACAAATGCGAATCATATGAAAAGCCAGATGAAAAGATGATGGTGCATACAAGATTCCCCAGGTCAACGCGTTACCGCGACTCAGTCCATACTCATAACAAAAGCTGTAATGCTGAACTGTTTACCTCAGCACCCTCAGTCACGTGGGGTTAGCACATGACTGCAAGAAAATACATTGATTGGTTAGGAGGTAAGTTCAAAATGTGCAACTGACTCAGTAATAATAACTCACCTTTTATTCAATCCTATTGGTTGCCATGTAAAAATATCCAGTAAGTTTGCTGGTTCATTAATTTTCGATTATGATTGCCTCTTCAATGGGGCAGCGCAGCCTTTCGATCCCCTGATCCCCTGAAAGATCATCAATACCCTCAGTGAAGTGTCCTCAGTGATACCAAAGAAATATTTAAAAGGTATATTCACCATAGATTTAGTAAGCCAGGAGAGTAGGGTGGTTGTCTTCTTTTTCCTCTTCTCTATGTTGAAATGAAAAGGGGGGGGGGGGGGGGGGTTATCACACCCTTACTCCAGAATTCGAGCTTCAAAAAGTCACAAAATGGGGCTTTTGAGACTTTTTCTGCTTACTTGCTTTCTTACACCACTCACTCCAGTTTTGAAATATGACTGGGAAAGTGTGTGAGGTTAACTATGTTAATGAGTTTTACTCCAGATTTATCACTGAGACTTAAAAAATAAAGTTAATTAAGTTAAAAAAAAGTCCCAATCTCACTCCAGTAGGAGATTGAGTAGGAAAACTGGAGTAGCTTTTCTAGACAAAGTGTTAAAGGATGAGACAAATTTATCAAACATGCAACATATCATAAATATGGTGAAAATTATGCCAATGTAGACTCAAGCAAAACTGACTTCAAATATTCCTCTCATGATAAGTTCCCACCAAAGAGTTCACTTTGGAAAATCCCTGCCTCTGGGACATGGAGCAATCATCTATAATCTGTGAAAGAATATGGACTGGCTTCACTTCCCTACAGCGCCACCTCTGGTGAAATGAGGCATTACAAAATACTTTTGAAATAATGTCCATGCATAGCAAAGATGTGCTGCGTCATCCCGAGTGAGAGAAATTAAGTGTAGCTGCTCTTGTTCTGGTTATTACATAATGGACAGAAACGCGTCTCCCCTTATTAACTGAATGTATGTGGCATCTGTGATGAAATGTTATAGGTAAATATAATTCTAATATTTTACATACAATTGTGGAATATTTACATGTACACTGTGAGTGTTATACATAAATAAGCATCAAGGTATATACACAGAAGTAATGGATAATGCATAAATAATATTAAAAGCTGTTTATAAACAGCACGTTGCAGTTGGGTTCAGCAATTCTCTCCATGCTCTTCACGACTTTTCAGACATTTACTTTTTATTAGAAGTAAAAATTGCAAAACTTTTGCACTTTTCAATATTTACAGATGATACAACAATACAATACTAAAATAACATAGGAGATTTACAGTATACACGGTATAAGAAACCATTTGTAAGGGTGGCGTAAACTGGCAAAACTAGGGTTTAAACAATTTTTTTCCGACTTGCTCGAAAAAAGGACGGGGCTTTGTTGGAAAAGGGGGCATGGCCTATGATGCTATTTTTTGCACCACAAATCTAGGGTAAAATTATGTCTCAAAGTAAACCAGCTAATATTTGGTATGGTCAGAGAAACGTGTCTCTGCACCACATTATCATCCAGCCTGAGGCCCTGTGATAAATCTGGTGCAGCTTACACCATCGATCGGATTAGTAAATCTGCCCCGCTGTTTATGAAATCACCCTACACAGGGTATTATTTATAAAGCTATTCATCTTGCTCTGTAGGGTTATGTTCACACATGGAAGTTCTTCAGTTTTGAATGGGGTTTGCATTGAAATGTATGGAATGGATTTTTAATAACATACATTTCTAATAGCATAAATTTCCAGTTTGTGAACATACCCTAAAAGTCATGATTTGAGTGTGATCTTTTATACTGTATATTAGAATATGATAATTGGACCAATTACTCCATGTTTGAAAAATCACTGAACAAAAAGCTGGAGAGATTCCATTAAAGTGTCCGGAGTGATGCAGTGACCTCTAATACCTCCTGTTACCCTGCAGACATTAGACATGTACAGTATATGGCTACCATGCTCAGGTATTAAACTGCTCACAGAAGCTTGAAACATGCTATCTGGACATGTTGGGTTAGTATACCGGATTCAGGGACATGATCCTATAGTAATAGGTAGTGATATAATTCTATAATATATGAAAAGTGTCTTCATTAACTTCAAAGGGTTGGCTGACCTGGAACATTGGTGGCACCCGTACCTATTTCTAGAATGAAGCTCCCAAAGAGAACAAGAGCGCATACATGGCTGCCCCCCATTCATTTGTAGGGGAGAACTAATAATAACCGAGCAGTGCGCTCAGCTATTTTCGGAAGTCCCATCAAAATGGAGAGCACACCACCCCATTCACTTCTAAGAGCGGCTATATTTGCACAGCTATTTTTGACACTCCATATCAATGAATAGAGGGCAACCGAGCATGCACGGTGCATTCTTGTTCTCTTTGCGACCTTCCTTCTAGAGATCCAGACGTGGGACCTGCACCTATCTGACATTGGGTGGCATATCCTAGCGATAAGCCACCGGTGTTCCAGGTGAGACAACCCTATTATTGACCTTTTCTGGAGGAATTGAGATTAACAGACAGTTGGACGTTGGTATCGAAATGCACTTGTCCAATAATAAAATGACTATGGATAGCTGAGGCTCTTACATGTTATCATTTTCATATCAAAGAAATAGTGAACTCTATAAGCAGTGCTCCTCTGTGAAATCCAAATAATGCAGCAAAGTCTGCTCCGTCTGTGAATGAAACCAATGCGGGATAATTTTGTGCTCCCCTGAGGATTGATGCAAATTATATTACAGGTGCAAAACGGAGGACAGCACAGTTCTCCCCCAGCACATCAGTGCTTGTCATAAATCTGTACATTTCCTGCTGTAGCATGAAATAATATTGGGTTCTGCCCAGACGTATGGAAGACAAGAGCCATATTTCCACTACCATGTTTCCTAGGGCAGGTCCTGGTCTATACAGTAATTAAACTTGCTGAGTATTGATGAGCTTGGTAGATAATTACTGGGACCCTGTGACACTGGGACAGATACAAAATGTATGTGGGCAGCACACGAGCCCCTCGCATTAAGCATTGCACGTCAATAGGTTTTGTTAGGATAATTGTGCAGAAGCAGGTGCTATGGTACAGGACATTCATTTATCACATAAACCACATATCGGTTACTAGTAGCTCGGTCTACATGTTAGTACCAGACAGATATGCTCATTCTTTCCCAGTTGTTAGAACACTTAGAATGTCAGTGATTTCCCGGATCTGCCGCCCTGCAGGGATGCCCTAAATATAATTTCAGAGGTACATGAGATGAGAAAGTTGGACAACCCCCATCTATCATTCTCCCTGGGAGGTCTTTCTTACACATGGCTCTACCAGATCCCCCAAATCTCCATGGGAATTTCCTGTTCGCTCAGAAAGGTCGTCTCTGCTTCTCTTATACTGAAATAATGAGCTACTGCTCTCGCTGAATTATCCTGCTTCTACAACCAGGCAGAAGTGTAATAGGCCCCGTGCCAGCTCTCCATAATTATCAGGTTTTTAATGTGGTCTATATACCTGGAAAATGCCACTGGTTTTCATGTGGCCTTTGATGATTAAGGGCACTTTCACATTAGCGTTAAAGTTTTCCGGTACTGAGTTCCGTCCTAGGGGCTCAATATCGGAAACAAACTGATCAGTTTCATCCTAATGCATTCTGAATGGAGAGCAATCCGTTCCGGATGCATCAGGATGTCTTCAGTTCAGTCACTCTTACAGCATGCTGCTGTATTTTCTCCGCACAAAATTCCGGAACACTTGCCAGAATGCCGGATCCGGCATTAATTTCCATTGAAATGCATTTATGCCGGCACCAAGTGTTACGGTTTTCCGGTCTGCACATGCGCAGACCTTTAAAAATTAGAAATAAATAAATACCGGATCCGTTTTTCCGGATGACACCAGAGAGACAGATCTGGCATTGCAATGCATTTGTGAGACGATCCGCATCCGGATCAGTCTACAAATGCTATCCGTTTGCATACGGATTTCCGGATCCGGCAGTCAGTTCCTGAGGCCCATTGCTGTGCCATTCATCCACGACCATCACCTCATGTTGCAGCATGATAATGCACGGCCCCAAATTGCAAGGATCTGTACCAATATTCTGCAACTTCGCACAGCTATTGAAGAGGAGTGGACCAACATTCCACAGGCCACAATCAACAACCTGATCAACTCTATGCAACGGAGATGTGTTGCACTGCGTGAGGCAAATGGTGGCCACACCAGATACTGGCTGGTTTTAAAACCCCTCTCTCCCCCACCCTCTTGATGGATTTATGTATTTTTTCAACCGAATTAACTATGTAACTATGTAATATATGTAAAGGGAATCTGTCAGCTCCGAAACATAAGTGTTGTATACTGTAAGTGACACCAAGCCTGGTTATCAAGGATAAGACCGGCACTAACTCAGATGCAACTTATTT
Organism: Bufo gargarizans; assembly: GCF_014858855.1. NCBI lineage: Eukaryota > Metazoa > Chordata > Amphibia > Anura > Bufonidae > Bufo > Bufo gargarizans. The sequence goes on along the minus strand of NC_058081.1, from coordinate 196,677,521 downwards.
TCTTTATTAGTCCCATATACAACATCTGTGACGCGTTTCGGCTCAGGGAACGAGCCTTTCTCAAACAATCATTCCAAGCCTGGTTATGTCATTTTTATCTCCATACTCACTTTCATTCAGACGCTGTACTCTCACCACCAGCAGTAAAATGCATTGAGAGGACTCCTGAGCTCACACACATAATGGAGAGGACTCAAAGAGGAGTCTCTCAAGGCATTTTACTGCTGGCTTGTTGGAGCACAATGTCTGAATGCAAGTAAGTATGAAGATAAAAATGTAATAAACCGACTCAGCATCACTTACACTGCACATCACTTCATTTGGGGAGGAGTTTCAGTGCTGACAAATTCCCTTTAACGGCCCACACCCAGACAATTTTTGCCCTTGATACAGTAGAAAAATCTAAGCTGCTCAGCCAAAAAGTCCAGATCCTTTTTTTATCAGTTTCTAAGCACAAGCATCTATACAAGTATAGTGCAAAAATGTATTTTCACACCATCAGACAAGACATTGTTTCTAGTGATTATACCACCCTTCTTCAGGCAGATTAGTAGTAACGGTGTCTGTCGGAGTCGGTGGGTTCCAATTAAGAATTATTTAGCTTTTTCTAACAGATCAAATGAATTATTTAAGCCACAATTCCATCAGAAAGGAGTTTATATTGAATTTTTAGTTGTTTTTCTTTATGCGTTTTTCACGCATCATTTCTTATGAAATCCTTTTGGTCGGCGATGATTACTTTGTCGGCCGGCCATAGAAATATAGTAGACAATATACCAGATGTTACTAAAAATGGAGACTGGCACTCAAACACGTAAGAGACTCAATAAAATAAAATACAATTTCAATATCTGGATTCAAAAATAAAGTAATCGAATACAATACAGCATAAATAAAGTATTAATGGACAAACAGAAATAAGATGTATAAAATCCTATGTATACAATCCTATGTATGTTTCTTAGTGAGTTCTTCCACTAATGTTAGTGGTTAGTATCTGCAGCATGCAGATTAATATGGCTGATAAGTCTGCAGATTAATATAGCTGATAATTAGGTGAGCTGAGATGCGAAAAGTTTAATTAGTACCACAATTGTTAGCATGCAGGTGTTAAAAAAACGTCCTTTTCGATGGTGAGTTCAGTCTATGTTCCATAAAATTTATAACGGTATATGGCAATGTATAGCTCGTTGGTACTCACTGTTTGGTAGCTCGCATTTTGTGGCGTTCCACGTATAGGAGCGCTTACCTAAGTGTCGGGTGGATCGGCTGCATACGGCGGTACTAAGTATCTCGCTGGTAGGGTAGATCAGAGTTTCGGCAACCCGTTGCCTTATTTCGTCTGGTGCCATGAATGACTACAATCCACTGTGGCTCTCGCTCGTATTAATGCGAGATAAGGAGTTACCTTGCTTGAGCTTATACCGTAGCGTCACCACGATCTTTGGCAAATATTTTTTTAATAATGCATGGCCATGCTTGTTGTACAGGACTCTTTGGGAGTAAATCGTAAATACTCACAAAGAATCCTGTACAACAAGCATGGCCATGCATTATTCAAAAAATATTTGCCAAAGATCGTGGTGATGCTACGGTATAAGCCCAAGCAAGGTAACTCCTTATCTCGCGTTAATACGAGCGAGAGCCACTGGTGGATTGTAGTCATTCATGGCACCAGACGAAATAAGGCAACGGTCTATCTCACGAGAATAGGAGCGAGTTGCTGGCACTCCGATCTACCCTACCAGCGATACCCCACATCCCCTGAAGAAGCCACAATATGTGGCGAAACATGTCGGGAGGGGTGTTGTAGTGTAGTTTCTTTTTAGGCAGCTTCAGTGAATGAGTCTAGTGGACGCGAATTAGCGGCATAGAGTGGTACATAGTGAGGGATAAGGTCACCAAGCATTGCTACACTGACCTCTATCAAATGTAATAGAGGTCTTAAGTGTAGCCACTACTAGGGAAGCAAGCATACTCCTGTGTATAGTGTCAACCTATAGACATGGTATAACCAGCAGCAACCTTAAAGGGACAGTAATACTGTCGTCACAATTGGAACCCTCTGTACAGGGGTCAGATAGGGGAGGCTCTCACAGTTTGACACAACCATTACACAGGTGGAGGAGCCCTGAATAAGGGAATACCTGTATGCACCATTAACATCATAGCAAATAGAGTGATTATTATCCCAATAAATTAAGTTGGACGACATAAACCAACTAGGGGCCCTCACAGAACAAATGTGAACAGACCACTACAATTCCAATCGGAATACACTCCTCTCTATGCATCCCAAAGACATCTAGGAATAAAAAGTAGGTTGCCGGCAGCAACCAGTAGTAACAAGAATTACCTCATACTTCACTGAGTACTGATAATTATCAGCTATATTAATCTGCATGCTGCAGATACTAACCACTAACATTAGTGGAAGAACTCACTAAGAAACAGGAATAACTGTTCAATAAGAGCAGATCTTGCACTAAGTACCTGATATGCTCCCTATATAACCATCATTTCCTTGGATTTTATACATAGGATTTTATACATAGGATTTTATACATATTATTTCTGTTTGTCGATTGATGCTTTATTTATGTTGTACTGTATTTGATTACTTTATTTTTCGATCCAGATATTAAAATTGTATTTTATTTTATTGAGTCTCTTACGTGACCCTTAATGCCGGTCTCCATTTTTAGTACTATTTTACCGTTTTTGATAGGGTGATTCATACCAGACACAGGCACCTAGCCGTGGTTACAGGGAGTGAGCCGTCTTACAATAAAAATAAGATTAGGCAATCAGTGGTTTTACTGTGTAAAGTGGTCTAAAGCAGCGACAGATTTCTAGATATACAATAAAAGGTAAAAGTAAATGTGTGAAAAGTGTTTCCTAACTGGGGCTGTGGTGGTGCTAGAATGGAAAATTACTTCAACCTAAAAACATGTCTGTTTTGCCTCGGTATAGGTGCTGATGTCGAAATAGTGGGGGAGATTTATAGAAATTAGTGCAGAGGAAAAGTGCAGGACTTCCCCCCGACATACTGTAGCGGTGTGGCCACTGCTGTCATTTTCCTACCTGTCTGAGAAGAATAATATCTTTAATCTGATTAATTACCAACACTAATCTTGTGTTTGCTTTCACATTTATTACTATTTATTATAGTTTATTAGATGTGCAGATACGCCAGCAAGAAATGGACAGTAATATAATGTGGCCACGTGGCTGCTGATCACACTGAAGGCGCTTAGTACCTTGAACTCTTCTAAGTACTTTTTCCAAAATGTATGATACCAAATATAATTATTGAGATTTTGAGAAATATTGGTTTGGTGATCATGTAGTTTTAAGAACAATTCTCATCATTGCTTTACTTGTTATTGGACAAACACTGTCGTAACTGATGACAGAACAGTCTTACCCGTTAGAAGAGTGCTACCAAACATATACTCTGAAAGTATGCAACTCTAACAGCAGCATACATCTGCCATTGACCCCCATTGTAAAAGAAAATGTATTGTTTTAGCAGGGGTGCACCTAGCCTCTCTGCTGCCTGAGGCGAAAACTGGAACGGCGCCCCAAACTCCCAATGCCAATTTCTTAACCTAACCCCTTCCCTCCAGCCCTGTTAAAGACATACTTGGAAAACATTACATACAAAGCTACAAAACATACAGGGTAATACAGCGCCACATGCTGTGCCCACTGTGCTTCCCAATACTATACTGCAGAAACAGATAATCCCCCTTCCGATGCCCCCCTCTTGCCCCTACCTTGCCTCATTGGTGGTGCACCCCTGTACTTTAGTCTTTTCGAAACAGTTAAAAAAACAAAGGTAAAGTGATTACTAACCAAACACGTGCAAAAATGACTAACCTTTTGTCCTATGTTTGGCTAATAATCTATAGCCAAGTTGATGTATATGGCAGAATGTTTACACCAAAATACAGGATAATCATAAATGTAATGTGAACATAGCCCTAAACTTTCGGGATCATTTTATTAAAAAGTATAGGAAATGGGGAAAAATGTAATATTTGTAATATTTGTATTTTTGTCATGCTTTAGAATCTGTACACCCGCTGTGTATGGGAGCACGGACTCTCTCCCTGTGGCGGCACTCTAAGCGCTGGAGCTCCACAGCACAACGTTTCTCTGTACCCTCGCTGCTCACTAAAGCCTAGCATAAAAGTGCCAGGTCAGGATTTAGCAGAGCGGGCACAAGCAGCAGTAGCGATGTAATGTATCAGCTCCTGCCCTGCACTCACTCCGTTCTGCTAGGTCCATTTATCTGAATGGGGTAATTTGGGATTTTTGCAAGCCCCATTCAGATGAAAGGAACTTATTTCAGTCGCAAAAAAAAAACTGCACAAATTCTGCCACAGCTTGCTCTGGTGGATCTGGCCAGTCCATGCATTATATAGCCAGCAATGCTACTTACTGAACTGTATGCATTTTGAATTCTTAGCTCATTTGCTTTGATGAAAAGCATGCAAGGTGGTGGGAAATTCAAACTACTCATTTTCTACAGTTTAACTTGTTCTTGATACGAAATTCCAGCTTATATACAATGAATTGCAAATCACTGCATATCCAGTGCTTAATATCCTAGTAACAAAGACATATTATGGTAAAAAAAAAAAGACTATCAACAAGTTCAATCAAGGGATGGGTGGGGATGTAAATTTTATGAAAGGGGAGTGAGCATTAACATTATTTAATTTTTAAGAATTTATCTAAGCATTTTTTTTAACTGTTCACTGTTCCTGCTGTGACCACGTCCAGAGGTAGACTATACTACAGATTCACAGGTCTTACAGTAAAGAATCCTTGATGCTTCTGGAGACTGGGCTTTTTCTTCTCCAGTCGGAGGCAGTGCCCCCTTGTCTTTTGAAGGGATTTTACATAGAACAGTTTTTCACCATATTTTTTGTACGGCCCATTTATAAATTTGTATAGGTTAATCATGTCCCCCCTTAGACGTCTCTTCTCAAGGCTAAATAAATCTTTTAGTCTTTCCTCATAACTAAGAGCCTCCATGCCTCATATCAGTTTAGTTGTGATAAGAATAAAACCCTGCTCACAGATGGCAAGGCAATGCAGCACCCTCCAGCACAGATTCAGTGATTTCACACCCAGAATAACCCAACACAAAAAAAAGGAACTAAATCCAATAAGAAAAAAAAATCACAAATCTTCTTCATATCAAATATTAAAAGAGTCAGTCTATGAGAAAATTATTTAGACAGAAATGCGTCAGCTTGCTGGTAACTGCTGGTCACAGTTTTTTTATATTTGATATGGAATAAATTTGTGATTTTTACACGCTGGATCCAGTTCATCCTACTTATGGACTGGTGCCCAGAACTGAACTGCATATTCCAGATGAGGCCGCACCAACGCTTTGTAAAGTTGCAATATTACATCCCTGCCCCGAGAGTCCATGCCTCGTTTAATACATGACAATATCCTGTTTGCCTTAGAAGCAGCTGACTGACATTGCATGCTTATTTAATCTATGATCTGCAAGTAACACCCAAATACTTCTCTGCAAGTGACTCTCCCAGTGTTACTCCCCTAGGACATATAATGCTTGTAAATGATTTGTACCTAGATGCATAACTTTACATTTATCCAAATTGAATCTCGTTTGCCCAGCACTGAACCTTGGGGTACACCACTTATAGCTGGAGACCATTCTGAATTTAAATCACTGACCACAAAATTCTCTGGACACGGTCCTTCAGCCAGTTTTCAATCCATTACAAACTATACTTTCCAAGCCGATAGACCTTATTTGATCTATTAAACATCTATAAGGGACAGTATCAAATGCCTTTGCAGTTAGGCTTACTGGGTCTGTAATTACTTGGGGAAGACCTAGAGCCCTTTTTGAATATGGGCACCACATTTGCCTAGTGTCAGTCACTTGGCGCTGTACCAGTAACTATAGAATCTCTAAAAATTATGAATAGGGGCATAGCAATAGCTAAACTGAGTTTTTTAAGAACTCTTGGCTATTATCCATCTGGACCTGGAGCCTTGTTCACATTTATCTTTAGCGGCTTGCACCACATCTACATTCAGCCAATTTAGTATGTTACTGGATGTACTAACAGCCCTGGGACCACCTACATCAACACCCTTCTCTTCTTTTGTATATATAGAGTTAAAAAACCCAATTAGTAGCTCTGTCTTTTCCTGATCCTGGCCATCTACCCGTTACCATTTTTTAGGAAACCTAACTGCTCTGACCTTGTTTTTTTGTATGGATTTGTTTTGCGGTCTTTGGCCAACTGCCATTCATTTTGCATTTTTGAAGATTTTATCTTTTTACAGATTTTATTAAAGGCGTTGTCAGCTTTTTACTATTGATGACCTATTCTCAGGATAGGTCATCAGCATCAGATCAGTGGGGGTCCGACTCCTGGCACTCACACCGATCAGCTGTTTGAAGAGAAGACAGCTCTCGTAAATCACTTCTATGTGATGGCTCTGTAGTATTCACTTGAACAGACGGAGCAGTCCCATAGAAGTGAATGGGGACGCCATACTTGTAATTACATCTGCTCACCAATGCAATAAACAGAGCAGATAAACAGAGCAGAGAAGTCAGTGATCATATGAGCAGTGCCTTTTCTTCAAACGCCTGATCGGCGGGGGTGTCCTGGGAGTCAGACCCCCACCGATCTGATTGATCAGTAGTAAAAAAAGGACAACCTCTTTAAGCCCTTTATAAATTTCAAAAGCTACAGCTGACCCCCTTGAACCTCTATTTTTTAAATGCCCTTTTTTGTCATTTATTGTCTTTATTTACAGTAGGGTAATATAGGGTTTAATTTTAGGCGCTTATACTTGTTACCCTTAGGAATACATTTTGTAGTACTCTGTATTATGTGAAAATAGCTGCTCCCAGACTGTGCTGTAAAGTGGTTCCCTCAACCTAGGGAACATGGCCTTCTTAAAATTAGGTGTTTTTTCCCTCCCAGCCAGAGTTTGCTTTTCACAATATAGGGGGAATATAATGGTATTGTGGTCAATATTACCTAGTGTTTCATGAACACTGACATTCCCGACAAGGTCTGCAGTTAGAATCTCCCATTGTGACCACTGTATCCACCTGTGTAACCCTATCTATTTGGTTATACAGCTGAACTTCTACCTCCTCAGTGATATTAGGGATTCTATAGATTACACCAAGTATTATATTTTCATATTTCCTTTTGTAATTCCACCCATAAGGTTTCAGTATTCTCACCATCTTTACCCACAATTGATTCTGTCACAATTGAAACGTATGACTCCTATGACTCCTAATATACAAACATAAGCCACCACCTTTTCTATTGGTCCTGTTTTTCCTAAAGAGTGTAAAATCCTGAAGATTAACTACCCAGTCATGTGAAGAGCCCAGCTATATCTTAACCACACCAACCAAATCAATGTGTTCCTGCAGTAAAATGGATTCCAGTTCCCCCATTTTGCTTGCTAGACTTCTGGCATTTGTGAATTATAAGTTACTATCTAATTTTTCACATTCAGTTCCTGGATTGTGAATTCTTTAGATTTTGTGGGCACCTTGGTTTTGATTGTTGGTTTGTAACAAGTGTATGTTACCAGCAGCTCTGTTTTTCATGGGTGTGCACTAATTTATAGTCACCTCACTACTACCAGCCCCCACTAAGTCCCCACTGTCCCCTCCTATATCCCACTCTCTATCTATTCTATCTACCTGGTGTGGCCACACTTCCTCCCCCAGATCCTAGTATAAAAGCTCCTCCAGCCATCTAACTATTATTTCCCCATTCTTTCCCCCAGCACAACTGCACCAACCCTATTAAGGTACAGCCTGTGCCTTCTGTAGAGCCTGTAGCTGACAAAGAAGTCATCCCACTTCTCTATGAACACAGACTGTTTCTTCCCGCACCAGCTTCTGGGCCACTTATTACCTCCCCAAGCTCCCACTGGCTTTCTAGTTATGCTCCTGACAATGGTAATATTTCTTAGAATACCACCTTGGATGTCCTAGACTTGAGCTTCTCTCCTATTTTCCTAAAATCATTTTAAGGATCTTTTAGCTCCCCCTGATTTTGTAATTGGTGCCAATGTGTACCATATATCTAAAACGACATCTTTTATTATATTCACTTTAAACTGCTATTATATAAAAAAAAAAATGCGTATGATTAAAACTATCAGAACTAACCAGAGGGTATCAGTTTTAACACCAGTATATGGCAGTACTAAGATATGTGTTTTTTGTTGTAACACTGTGTTTGATAATAAATGCTGCTTGTTGAAAACGGAGTGGTGTGTCGTTTTTTTTATTATTATAATATCGACACCTCCATATATAACCTTTTTGTATATTCACTTTTGCACCCTATATGGTAATGCGGTGTATAGTGTAATATGTTGCTGGTAACAGCAACAATAAGTTCTGGGGGTGGTTATTAGCAGTGCGATCACCTACACATTTTTAATCCACTACTATGTTAGTATAACAGTAGTCCGTTCAATGCTTTATTTTATAGCACTATGTTGTTAATAAACACTGTTTTCAAGGGACAAACAGTGTGTTATTATTATGTGATATCAACACCCCCACATGTAGCCTTCTAATGTATTGACATTTGCAGCCTGTTTAGACTTGCAGTGTATGACACGTTGTGCTATGGGGGTGAGAGACTCACAGTATAATGCTGCTGCGGTATCACCGCTAAGTGTGCTATTACATGAGCACTGATTGTACACTCGTTGCTTGTTCACATATGCTATGTGGATTGTGATTTAAAGCACTGGGTGCATTGGTCACATACACAGTTCACTGCACACACAACACTCTATCTATCTAAATTCTCCCTATCAATTCCAATTGGTGCCCTCTGCTATTCCCTGTCTAAAATACAAACAGCAAACACTACCCCTCTCGACATGTTTCACCGCTGCTTGCGGCTTCGTCAGGGGAGTGGGGTAATAGCGATCACGCGCCTTGATGCGCCCTAATAAATAGCCTACCTCCCCTCCCTCTTAGACATTTTCCTCCAATGTGCGCTCCCATTGGTGCTAGATACGGGCCGTGCGTCATCAATGCTCGCGCACCCTGTCTCCTCCCCCCTGTGTCCTCCCCTCTCAGCGGGCTGGACGCGACGTATGTTCGTGAGAGGAGAGATAGATCGCGATCACAAGACCAAGCATGCAATAACCATTGCATTGTCGCCTGTATGCCCTATGTCATTAGATGCTTTGTAACAGTTGGCCATGTCATTATCAATGGTATGGGCACATGAGGGGGGCGGGGGCACATTCAGAGCTCAGCATCAGAGCCACTAGCCTCATAATAATATTAATAGGGGTAAATGAGAGGAAAATGATGATTTTAGCTCTGGTTCTCAGACCATATGATTATGATGGCATAAACCTAATATACAACGTGAATATAATGGCATGATCCTAATATACAAATATAAATATAAGTATTAACCAGTAAATTAAAATATACTATGATCCTACTATACAAATGTAAATATAAATATAATTATCAACCAGTGAATTAAGATATACTATAAACCTTATATCAAAGTACTACATACAGTATGTGATTTGTGACTAAAATTGGAATTTCTTTTATATTACAAGCTACAATTTCTAAAATTAAGCGATTCTACAATATATATTCAATGGCGTATACGCATTGTGGATCATATATCTACTGTCCCTACTTCATTGCTGTCTATGTTTTAGTGACACAACTGTCATGCAACAGGAGAGTGCTGTAGAATCACTGGGCGCAGTGAAGGCAGGGAAAAGTACCTGATTTAGGGTTCTTGATTATCTGCCCGAACTCACCTATCCCTAATGTTTGTAGAGCGTCTGTAGCATGTTAACGGTGGGGCTTGGAATTCCTGTATATTAGGGTATGCCTGGGATAATATGTGCCATTGTTTTCGGATTGTCTGTTGGATTTTGGCTATAAAGGGATGGTATGTCATGATGCAGGGTACCTGTTTAGTCGCATCGGATGTAGGATTTAGTGATGAGCGGCAGGGGCTATATTCAAATTCGCAATATTTCACGAATATATGGGCGAATATTCATCATATATATTTGTGAATTCGAGATTATATTTTTGATTCCCAAAAATCGGTAATGTAATATTCGCGCGCGAAATACAGGCGTGGGTCACTTTTGCTACATTGTCCAAGCTTCTAGAAGTTTCCTGAGACTGGAGAGTGCTCCAATATATTTGCTATTGCGTAACGACCTGCTCTATAAAACTATCACATGACCTAACCCCTAAGGTGAACACCGTCAAAATGTTTTAATAAAAACTGTGCAAAAACACTTTTTTTATCACCTTATATCACTTAAAAGTGCAACACCAAACGATCAAAAAGGTGTATGCCCCCCAAAATAGTACCAATCTAACCGTCACCTCATTCCGCAAAAATGAGCCCCTACCTAAGACAATCGCTCAAAGAATAAAAAAAAAATAGGGCTCTCAGAATATGGTGACATGAAAACATCATTTTCTTGGTTTCAAAAATGCTGATATTGTGTAAGTAAATACATTTTTTTATACATATTAGGTATCGCTCTCAGAATATGGTGACATGAAAACATAATTTTCTTGGTTTCAAAAATGCTGATATTGTGTAAGTAAATAATTTTTTTTATACATATTAGGTATCGCTGCATCCGTAAGAACCTGCTGTATAAAAATATCACATGACCTACCCCTCAGGTGAATACCGTAATTTTTTCTACTAAAAACGGATGTTAAAAAAGCTATTTTTTTGTCACCTTACATCACAAAAAGTGTAATAGCAAGCGATCAAAAAGTCATATGCACCCCAAAATAGTGCCAATTAAACCGTCATCTCATACTGCAAAAATGGTACCCCACCTAAGACAATCGCCCAGTAAATAAAAAAAAACTATGGCTCTCTCTCTCTAAATAAAGTAGACATATTAGGTATCGCCACGTCCGTAAGAACCTGCTGTATAAAAATATCACATGACCTAACCCCTCAGGTGAACACCGTAAAAAAAAGAACACCGTAAAAAAAAAAGTGTGTCAAAAAAGCCAATTTTTCTCACCTTACATCACAAAAAGTATAATACCAAGCGATCAAAAATTCATTTGCACCCTAAAATACCGTATGTTTAGTCCCATAAGACTAATGGAGGGAAAATTACCCTGCTCTTATGGGGTGAATACTAATGAAGCGCTTTCATTATCGAAGTGCTTCATTAGTACCGGAGGACCATGAAGGCTCTGTACTCACCGCTTCCTGGTCGACGGCTGTGAAGGCTGTGCACAGTGTGAGGGCGCGCTGTGACCTCACGCTGTGCGCGCAAGTTCACAGCACAGCATACTAGGAGGAGGAAGACCGAGCGCGGGCTGTGAGGAGCGGCGGCGTCCGGAGCAGGAAAGGTAAGTGTTTTTTTTATTTTATAAAACATGAGGCGCTGGGGGCAATATGGAGATGATGGTGGCAATATGGACATGCTGGATGTTAATATGGGGGCAATATGGACATGCTGGAGGCTGATATGGGGGCAATATGGACATGCTGGAGGCTGATATGGGGGCTATATTGAGATGCTGGGGGCAATATGGACATGCTGTAGGCTGATATGGGGCAATATAGAGATGCTGGGGGCAATATGGAGATGCTGGAGGCTTAAATAGGGGCAATATGGAGATGCTGGGGGCTAATCTGGGGCAATATCAAGATGCTGAGGCAATATAGGGCTGCTGGGGGCTTATGTGGGGCAATATGGGGCTGCTGGGGGCTGATATGAGGCAATGGGGGCTAATATGACAGGCAAAGAGGGCTGATATGAGGCAATGGGGACTGCTAGGGGCTGATATGAGATTGCTGGGGACCAATGAGAGGCATGAGGTTCTTATCTGAGGTCTGATTGGGGGTCTGATCTAGGGGTGCATCAGGGGGGCTTCAAATGGGACATGGTGTCAAAAAAATTATGGCGTTCCTTTCCGTCTGTGCCCTGCCGTGTGCCCGTACAGCAGTTTATAACCACATATGGGGTGTTTCTGTAAACTACAGAATCAGGGCATCAAATATTGAGTTTTATTTTGCTGTTAACCCTTGCTTTGTTACTGGAAAAAAATTGATTAAAATGGAAAATCTGCACAAAAAATGAAATTCTGAAATTTCATCTCCATTTTCCTTTAATTCTTGTGGAACACCTAAAAGGATTAACAAAGTTTGTAAAATCAGTTTTGAATACCTTCGGGGGGTAGTTTCTAAAATGGGGCAACTTTTTGGAAGTTTCTACTCATGGGGTGCATCAGCGGATCTTCAAATGTGACATGGCAGCTTAAAATTATTCCAGCAAAATCTGCCTTCCAAAAACCATATGGCGTTCTTTTCCTTCTGCGCAATGCCGTGTGCCCGTACAGCAGTTTACGACCACATATGGGGTGTTTTTGTAAACTACAGAATCAGGGCAATAAGTATTGAGGTTTTTGTTTGGCTGTTAACCCTTTCTTTGTTACTGGAAAAAATTGATAAAAATTGAAAAATCTGCTAAAAAAGTGAAATTCTGAAATTTAATCTCCATTTTCCATTAATTCTTGTGGAACACCTAAAGGGTTAACAAAGTTTGTAAAATCAGTTTTGAATACCTTGAGTGGTGTAGTTTATAAACTGGGTGGTTTCTATTATGTAAGCCTCACAAAGTGACTTCAGACCTGAACTGGTCCTTAGAATGTGGTTTTGGAAATTTTCGGAAAAATTTCAAGATTTGCTACTAAACTTCTAAGCTTTGTAACGTCCCTAAAAAATAAAATGGCATTTACAAAATGATTCAAACATGAAGTAGACATATGGGGAATGTAATGTAATAACTATTTTTGGAGGTATTACTATCTATTATAGTAGAGAAATTGGAAAATTTGCAAATTTTTCAAAATTGTTGGTAAATTTTGTATTTTTTTTATAAATAAAAATGAAATATTTTGACTCAAATTTACTAGTGTCATGAAGTACAATACGTGACGAGAAAACAATCTCAGGATGGCTTGGATAAGTAAAAGCGTTTTAAAGTTATCACCACATAAAGTGAAATGTCAGATTTTCAAAATATGCCTGGTCCTTAAGGTGAAATATGGCAGGGTTCTTAAATGGTTAAGTGTCTTGGACACTTATTACGGCTCACTTGACAAGGGAATGTGACTTAGCGGGAAAGTGTTGTGACTTAAGGTCCCTTTACACAGGATGACAGACCAGAAAATGATCAGGAAGGAAGCGTCCCTTCCCGACAATCTACCGTTACATGCAGCGATCTCCTCCACAGGACGGGAAGGGGCAATCACTAATACCATTGCTTATCCCCATACTGACTGCTGATTTGTACGCACAAACAATCAGATTATGCAATGAACGAGCGTTTCGCTTCTTCATCGGGTAATCGGCAGTACATTTACACCGCCAGATAATCGCTAATAAGCATTCCTATATACACTTGTTATCTTTAATATTTTTGGCTTGTGTAAAGGGCCCTTAAAGGGATTCTGTCACCTCCCCTCAGCCAAAAAACGATTTAAAAGCAGCCATGCAGCACAGCTTACCTGGATTAAGCTGTGCTGTTTAATCTTGAAATCCGTCCAGCAGTTACTTTAAAAAACGACTTTGATCAATAAGGAAATGCGTCCTGAAGGTGCCCAGAGGGGCGTTTTTTTCTTCCTAGTGAGCCCAGTACCGCCCCTCTTTCAGTGCCCAGCCCGCCTTCCTTGTATTTTCTAACCGCCGCCCCCAGCCTGCCACAGCCTCCCCTCCCTCTCCTCCCCCTCCCTCACGCCGAACGAAGTCTCGCACAGGCGCAGTACCCACTGAGGGCTGCGCCTGTGCGATCATCAGGAGACTGAGGGCGGCAGCTTCATCTTCGTCACTGGGCATGCGCCGAGCCCAGTGACGTCCGATGCTCGCTCTTCCCTCAGTCAGCAGGAAAGAGAGAGCATCCAGGTAAGCTGTGCTGCATGGCTGCTTTTAAATCGTTTTTTGGCTGAGGGGAGGTGACAGAATCCCTTTAAGATAGAAAGGGACATGGTCAACAATACAAAATAGTGCGCTACATTTACTGAGAAATTTGGGCGCAAAGTTTTGTAGCAAAGTATGCCGACCAATAGCTGACAAAAGTGTGTAAAATGCACCAAATATATCATCCAGCATCGGTTACTGTGAAAAATTTGGTGCCTCTTTAGACTGTCTAGTGTAAGTTTGCACTGTCTAAATATTAGACAGGATTACTACATCTACCCCATTGTTTTCAGATTTATTTAGGGCAAAATTATAACAGGTGGGTAAATAATGATCTCAGACACTTGCCAAGCCCAAACATTATACTTTTCATTGAGCTTTATAGTTCTGTTTGCTGTCATAATATCTCCATGTGCATTGTTACCTTCTTTTTAATTTACAAAATAGTTGGAAGATGGTATTACAGAAATAAATAGAAGCCGCCGACCTGCCAGCATTTATTTCCCCCAGAAATCCGGCACTTCACCTACTCCGCTGACCGAGGTCTGTGGTGCTGCAGGCATTGTCTTATTCCTTTGTGACCTTGCTGCTCACTATCACACCTTGATGACAGGTGTCAGTGGAGATGCCGGTGTCCGCCCTGCTCCTCTATGAAGGTGACAACGTGTAGGCAGTAAAGGGATTAATGGCTATAAGGAAAAGAGGGGAATAGGTGACCTTGTAAAAAGGACAAAGCAGCTTGAAGGTGTATTGTGAGGCTGTCTGCAGGGACGGTTATCTGCCAGCCAAAGCCATGTCCTTTCACTCGTCTGCAGAATGGGAGTAGTGAACAGACCAAGCATCCGCTGAGTACGTCACACAGCTGAGGATCAGCATCACAGTCCGAAAAGTAGTGTCTATGTGATTTCTGTCATATTGAGGGAACACAGGCAGATAGATTCAAAAAGCTATATTGGAGCACCGTGTTACCGGCTGAGTCCCGATCCGGTGCTCTGGCGCCAGCAGGGCAGCTGGAGATGTTCGCTTCCATTGCTTTGAGTAAAAACTCATAGTTTAGCCCCTTAGTTGGGTGGTATGTGTGTGTATTTATGTATGTGTACCTTGTATATGGTGTATTTATGCATGTGTACCATGTATATGGTGTATTTATGTATGTGTACCATGTATATGGTGTATTTATGTGTATGTGTACCATGTATATGGTGTATTTATGTATGTGTACCATGTATATGGTGTATTTATGTGTATGTGTACCATGTATATGGTGTATTTATGTATGTGTACCATGTATATGGTGTATTTATGTATGTGTACCATGTATATGGTGTATTTATGTGTATGTGTACCATGTATATGGTGTATTTATGTGTATGTGTACCATGTATATGGTGTATTTATGTATGTGTACCATGTATATGGTGTATTTATGTATGTGTACCATGTATATGGTGTATTTATGTATGTGTACCATGTATATGGTGTATTTATGTGTATGTGTACCATGTATATGGTGTATTTATGTGTATGTGTACCATGTATATGGTGTATTTATGTGTACCATGTATATGGTGTATTTATGTATGTGTACCATGTATATGGTGTATTTATGTGTATGTGTACCATGTATATGGTGTATTTATGTATGTGTACCATGTATATGGTGTATTTATGTATGTGTACCATGTATATGGTGTATTTATGTGTATGTGTACCATGTATATGGTGTATTTATGTGTATGTGTACCATGTATATGGTGTATTTATGTGTACCATGTATATGGTATATTTATGTGTATGTGTGTTGCATCTATATTGTTAAACCTGTTATTAAAAATTTGAATCCCACCGATGCACTAATACATCTAAAATGAAAAATTAAGAATGTATTTTCGTCTACAGATTCTATGCAGATATGTGTGTCTCTGTGGTAACAGACTACAGAAAGTCATAGTCACGTCATGTAGTCATATTCCCTGCTTCAATTCCCTTCCCTGTTTTGATAGTTTACACCATGGGTCAGCAAGTAAGGACCTGATGGAAGTGAGTAAAAGAATCCCAGTAAAGGTGTACATACCCAGCAAATATCATTAGGCTGGGTTCACACGGGCGTTGCGGGCGTTACATGAAAATCGCACCGCATCCACACTTGCTTGCGGATGCTTGCGATTTTCCCGCAGCCCCATTCATTTCTATGGGGCCTGCGTTGCGTGAAACACTCAGAATATAGAGCATGCTGCGATTTTCACGCAACGCACAAGTGATGCGTGAAAATCACCGCTCATGTGCACAGCCCCATAGAAATGAAAGGGTCCGGATTCAGTGCGGGTGCAATGCGTTCACCTCACGCATTGCACCCGTGCGGAAAACTCGCCCGTGTGAAAGGGGCCTTAAGGTCCCTTTCACACGAGCGTGATTTCCGCACGGGTGCAATGCGTGATGTGAACGCATAGCACCCGCACTGAATCCGGACCCTTTCATTTCAATGGGTCTGTGTACATGAGCGTTGTTTTTCACGCATCTGTTCTGCGTTGCGTGAAAATCGCAGCATGTTCTATATTCTGCGTTTTTCACGCAGCCCTGGCCCCATAGAAGTGAATGGGGCTGCGTGAAAAACGCATTGCATCCGCAAGCAAGTGCGGGTGTGATGCGTTTTTCACTGATGGTTGCTAAGAGATGCTGTTTGTAAACCTTCGGTTTTTTATCATGTGCGTGAAAAACGCATCAAAATGCATTGCACCCGCGCGGAAAAAACTGAACAACTAAACGCAATTGCAGACAAAACTGACTGAACTTGCTTGCAAAATAGTGCGAGTTTCACTGAACGCACCCTGAACGCATCCGGCCCCAATCCGCAAGCCCGTGTGAAACCAGCCTAAGGCTAGGGCTACAGCAGGTCAACAGTAAGTCCCCTTTCACACGAGCGAGTATTCCACGCGGGCGCAATGCGTGATGCTAACGCATTGCGCCCGCACGGAATCCGGACCCATTCATTTCAATGGGGCTGTGTACATGTGTGTTGGTTTTCACGCATCACTTGTGCGTTGCGTGAAAATCGCAGCATGTTCTATATTCTGCGATTTTCACACAAAGCTGGCCCCATAGAAGTGAATGGAGCTGCATAAAAAACACTTCGCATCCGATGCGATGCGTTTTTCACGGATGGTTGCTAAGAGATGTTGTATGTATACATTCAGTTTTTTATCACGCGCAATAAAAACTGAGCAACTGAACGCAATCGTAGGCAAAACTGAATTACTCTACCTGCGAAATCCCGCATTTTTCACTGAACGCATTCGCAACGCATCCGGACCTAATCCGGACACGCTCGTCTGCGAGGGGCCTAAGTCTTATAAAAGTCACACTACCAAAAATATTTATGCAACTTCAACTGACTGCCGCGTGACTGTTTTAGAACTGTTAAATTTGCCTGTAAAAAGGCTGCAGGCAAATCAGTTGGATGTATCTTGCTTTGTGGCCTATGATGGCAAAGTTGCGTGTGATTTCTACCTGTGCCTAAAAAGCCGACAGTGTTTTTTTGTTACGATCGAGTAGTAGGTATAGCAGGTTGCATTGTGACTCTATGTGGTGTCAGTGCTATCCAATGTCAGACTGAGCAGGGACACCCCCCCAATTGGTAACACCGGGACCCTCATTGCAATTCATTCACATATTCAAGAAGGAATAATAGAGGAATGGTACGACATAAGAACAGATGTCCAGAATTATGATTGCAAGGGAAGTATTTACTATAACAGACATGTCAGGAGAGGTGACAGCACTTGGCTGCCCAGCGTCTTCTCTATCACACTTCTGGCCACCATCAGCAGGTTAGAATCATTTTAAAGCCATGTGAGAATCCCCAGCGATCGGCTGCATCTGTCCGTGTCTCTTGAGTCCAATAATACAGATTTCACTGTTTTAATCTCAAAACACTGTAAATTATGCTTTCAATTAGTTCAAAAAATATAAAACCAGTAAAGAAAACCGCTTTTTTAATTTTAAATTTAATGTCAAATTTCTTGTCCGGGTTGTGTCCTGTCCTTTGTACACTCATAGCATAGACTGGCCCATAATCACCTAAACACCAGCCACTGTTCAGGTTACATCTACCTGTAACTTTTGCACACCTAAACTTATTAACAGGAAGAAAACCATTTATTCCCATAATGCATTGCAGCGCAGACTGAAATGTGTCAGTGGCGTATTTATTGCAAATGGCAGAACTAGGAACTGAATAATGCCCACCATGGAAGTTTCGGAATGCACCCCTCTTCTAGGTGTCTGTCGGATAGACAACTGAAGTATGTATATCCTATATGAGTATATCTACATGTAAATATAGATAAAGATACATACCTTCACATAGGGCTCATACAGTGAGATTGACTGTTACCCTCTAGTTTTGGGGAAGCGCTCAATGAACCCCAATACCCAGCAATATCAAGTGCTCTAACATAGGTTGGTATTAACTAGAAATGAAAGGCAAAGCATTACTCAGTGTGTTTTTTATTATTAATTGCGCCTTCCTCAATAGACAGTAGATGCACCAACTCTTGTCTCAGCCCTGGGGACAATTATCAGCATTTTCCTGTAATCCCTATTCTAGCACAGGTTTTTTATACATACATATTTTTTATACATATTGTGGCAGATTTACTAATCATGTAAATTTATGACACATTTGCGTTGTTTGTGCAGCGCCCATCAGTTTACGTTTACTAAGGAGCGCCTTTTTTTTGCTTTTTATAACCAGATGTGTCACTGCAATTTCATTGCAAAAAATTGCAAGTGTACTCCAGTCCCAAAGTGGTGTATAAACTGACAGAACCTTTGTAATAAATATGACTATACTTTAGACTGAAAAAAGTAACTTTGTGCAACAAATGTAACAAATGAGGTGCGACATTTTGTAAATCTGTTGCAAAAATATGGCTTCAAACCAAACAGATAGTTAATTTAAAAATATGCAAAACAGTTACATTACCGCCTTAGGCTACTTTCACACTTGCGGCAGTGTGATCCGGCGGGCAGTTCCGTCGTCGGAACTGGCCGCCGGATCCGCCGATCTGCTGCTGCCTGAAAGCATTTGTGAGACGGATACGGATGCGGATCCGTCTCACAAATGCATTGCAAGGACGGATCCGTCTCTCCGCTTGTCATGCGGACCGACGGATCCGTCTTGTACATTTTTCTCATTTTTACCGATCTGCGCATGCGCATGCCGGAACGACGGATCCGGCATTCCGGTATTCTGAATGCCGGATCCGGCGCTAATACATTCCTATGGGGAAAAATGCCGGATCCGGCGTTCAGGCATGTCCTCAGTTTTTTTGGCCGGAGAGAAAACCGTAGCATGCTGCGGTTTTCTCTTTTGCCTGATCAGTCAAAACGACTGAACTGAAGACATCCTGATGCAAACTGAACGGATTACTCTCCATTCAGAATGCATGGGGATATACCTGATCAGTTATTTTCCGGTATAGAGCCCCTAGGACGGAACTCTATGCCGGAAAAGAAAAACGCAAGTGTGAAAGTACCCTTAGATATATCACAGGGACTCAGGCTGTGTACAGGGAGAACTAGTAGGGAAGTGCAGGCCTCAACAACAGCATAGATGGCAGTAAACAAAAGGCAATTCTTGAGGAAAACCTGTTTGTCTACCAGAAATTTGAGGCTGGGAAGGAGGTTCACTTTCCAGCAGTACAATGACCCTAAACATACTGGTAAAGCTACGTTGGAGTGTTTTAAGGGGAAACATGTAAGGGTCCATTCACACGTCCGCAAATGGGTCAACATCCGTTCCACAATTTTGCGGAATGGGTGCGGACCCATTCATTCTCTATGGGGACAGAAAAGATGTGGACAGCACAAAGTGTGCTGTCCGCATCCGCATTTCCGTGCCGCGGCCCCGAACTTCCGGGCTTCGGCCCCGAACTTCCGGTCCGCGGCTCTGCAAAAAATAGAACATGTCCTATTCTTGGCTGCAATTGCGGACAAGAATAGGCAGTTCTATGGGGGTGCCGGCCGGGTGTATTGCGGATCCGCAATACACCATGGATGTGTGAATGGACCCTAAATGTCTTGGAATGGCCTAACCAAAGCCCAGACCTTAATCCAATGGCGAATTGGTGGCAACTACAAACCAGTAGGGGCAGTGAAAGCATCCATTTTGTATGCAAGAAGTAATGTCCTGTATACAAAACTAAGCAAATCTAGTAAGGGAACTACAGACAGGCCCCCTTTTAAAGTGTTGATTCAGTTAGGATCTTGCTTAACCACTTCCCTACCACTGTATGACTATAAAGGTTGGAGGTAAGGTCTTTAAAGATGGTGCCTGTTCCAGAGTGGAGTGGGAGCCATACCGCCAGGTGCCTGCAGTTTCATACAGCAGACACCCAGCGCCAATGTGACCACAGCATCTAAGAGCTAAAAAACCTAGGAGTACGCTCTCCCTAGGCTGGAACACCTTCCCCTCGCTGATCTCGTGGAAGATATTCCTTAGTAGTAATAGGCCTGAGCCTGTACACGGTTTCCAGGCATATTACTAGTATATTCCAACGCAGGCCTCCAGGTGGCAGCACTGCATTGGAATATACTGAATTTTCTAATAGAAATGGCAATCTGAAGATTGCATGTTGAGGTCATAGGCATCTCTGCATCCAAAAATGCCCATACTGTTAAAATATAAAAATATCCCAATCAGCGAACAGCGCGGCAGCAAAGAAAATCAAAATAGATGATTTGCCAGTTGTTTGTCGCTTCACCGCCACAAAAAATGAAATAAAAAGTGATCAAAAAGTCATACACACTCCGGAATGGTATCAATGGAAAGTAAGAATGAAAAGTTGTGGCTCCAGGAAGGCAGTGAGTGAAAAATGGAAGATCGCCCAGTAAGGAGGTGGTTATTAGAATATTATTAAGGTCTCATGCACACGGCCGTTGGGCGGCCGTGGCCGTATTGTGGCCCACAAACGGCGGGTCGGCAATCCACAGCCGCCGACCGTGTGCACCACGCATCACGGATGCGGACCCATTCACTTGAATGGGTCCGCAATTCCGGGGATGCGGAACGGAGTCATGGAACGGAACACTAGCAGCACTACGGAGTGCTTCCATGGTGTTTCTTTCCATTGTTCTGCACCGCAAATAAATATGACATGTCATATTTTTGGGCGGTGCGGACAGACCACGGACCCATTCAAGTTGAATGGGTCTGGCCCGCTGCACGGATGTTGCCCGTGCATTGGGGACCACAATTGCGGTCCCCAATGCACGGAACGGCCACACAACGGCCGTCTGCATGCGGCCTAATAGATAAGCTGCAGCTAAACATGGGGGCAATCCAACACTACAGCCAGGCACCATCTTCATGGGCAGATTATAAACCCCCTACTATTAGGCTACATGCACACGACCATATGTGTTTTGCAGTCCGCAAACTGCGGATCCGAAAAAAAAACGGATGACATCCATATGCCATCCGGTTTTTTTGCGGATCCATTGTAACAATGCCTATCCTTGTCCGCAATACAGACAAGAATAGGACATGTTTTATTTTTTTTGTGGGGCTACGGAACGGACATACTGATGCGGATAGCACACGGTGTGCTGTCCGCATTTTTTGCGGACCCATTTAAATGAATGGGTCCGCATCCTATCCGCAAATAAAATGGAACGGACACGGAAACAAAATATGTTCGTGTTCATGTAGCCTTAGGGCTTGTTCACAAGACCATTGCCTCTCTGTTGCCGCATACGGCAGGTCCGCAATACGCGGGGCACCGGCCGTGTGCATTCCGCATCAGGTATGCGGACCCATTCACTTGAATGGGTCCGCAAATCTGGAGATGCAGTGCGGAACAGTACGGAACCCTACGGAAGCACTACGGACTGCTTTCGTGGGTTCTGTTCCGTGCCTCCGCACCGCAAAAAGATAGAACTTGCTCTATCTTTTGGCGGAACAGACAGATGGCGGACCCATTCAAGTGAATGAGTCCGCGATCCGCATGTGGCTGCCCCGTGGTCGGTGCGCATGCATTGCGGACCGCAATTTGCGGCCCAGAGCACGGCCACGGGAAGCACGCGGTCGTGTGAACAAGCCCTTACTCTGCTTTTTTACCAAACCTGCTGCTATGTCAGGGTATTCCCGGAGCTGAAGTTTTAAGCATAATCTGTAGGGACTAAAGGGGGAGATTTTTCAAAACTGGTGCAAAGGAAAACTGGTTTAGCTGCCCATAGCAACCAATCAGATGCCACCTTTCATTTTCCAAAGGAGCTCTGAAAAATGAAAGCTGGTATCTGGTTGCTAGGGGCAACTAAGCCAGTGATCCCAGCCAGTTCTGATAAATGTCCACCTAAGTACTGGGCAGCTGTGGAAACCCCTGTGCTGAGCGGGTCCACTACCTCCAAACCCTAGGCTGTAAGCTAAGCTGGTCTCCTGTCACAGACGCAGGTGGGGGTCAGACAGTGTCTAAGGCCTCATGCACACGGCCGTTGGGCAGCCGTTGCCATATTGCGGCCCACAAACGGCGGGTTGGCAATCCATGGCCACCGGCCGTGTGCACCACGTATCACGAATGGGTCGGCAATTCCGGAGATGCAGAACGGAGTCACGGAACGGAACACCGGAAGCACGACAGAGTGCTTCTGTGGTATTTCTTTACGTTGTTCCGCACCGCAAATAAATATGACATGTCGTATTTTTTTGCGGTGCGGACAGACCACGGACCCATTCAAGTTGAATGGGTCCGGCCCGTGCACGGATGTTGCCCGTGCATTGGGGACCACAATTGTGGTCCCCAGTGCACTGAACGGCCGCTCAACAGCCGTGTGCATGAGGCCTTAGGAAGGCAATTTAGACATCAGAGGGTAGTCATTAAGATATTGCAGGGCCATTGTGATAATAGGCGAATGGGGGAGCAAAATAATAATAAAAAAGGACATAAGATGAGATAACGTCCAATGTTCTTTTATTCATTATGTGATTTTTATTTTGTAGATTACAGAACATCTGTCAGCAGATTTGTACCTATGACACTGGCTGACCTGTTACATGTGCACTTGGCAGCTGAAGGCGTCTGTGATGTTCCCATGTTCATATGTGCCCACACTGCTGAGGAAAATTATGTTTTAATATATGCAAATGGTGCTTTAGGAGCAACGGGGGCGTTGCCATTACTCGTAGAGGCTCTCTTTGCAACTGCCACGCCCTCTGCATTCTGATTGACAG
This sequence comes from Bufo gargarizans, assembly GCF_014858855.1. NCBI lineage: Eukaryota > Metazoa > Chordata > Amphibia > Anura > Bufonidae > Bufo > Bufo gargarizans. Next base: position 196,654,277 of record NC_058081.1, on the reverse strand, counting down.
GGCCAGGCATTGTGATGTCTTGAACTCTTTTAGTGTACTCACCATCACCGCCACCCCAGGCAGAGAGTTCCATAGTCTCACTGCTCTTACCGTAAAGAATCCTCTTCCATGTTTGTGTAACAATCTTCATGGTTGCGCATGCGTGCCTATGTCCACTCCCATGGTCCAGGCCACCAGAGAGGTTGGTGCTTTTTCCTGCTGCTGGATTGCAGGGTGGTCGTAATGTGTATAATGTGATGGAAAAATGAATCCAGCCAGCAAAGGAGACAATATGGACCATCACAATACATTAGTAAGTGCCTTGTAGTAACTGTCTCTACATGATAAATGCCATTTGCTGAAGTGACACAACCCCTTTAGGTTTGCTGTCCAAGAAAATTCCTAAGTCCTTTTCCATGGCAGTGTTACCCAGGACGTTGTGTGGCACTGTTTATACGGATAATATGCACCACTTACACATAGTTGCCAACTGTCCCAAATTTGCCAGGACTGCCCCTGATTTTCAGAGACAATCCCAGCAAATTTGCGCTATCCCGGGTCAAAAGTGGGCATGGCTAATGCCAACCCTGCCCATAAATGGGTTTTTCCGAGCAGGTTTGGGGCATTCCCAGGGGCGAGGCTTATATGCTCTAATTTTACCAATTGAAATGTTGATAAGTATGCTTACCGGACACTACATGGCACTGTGTAAAGGGAACCTGTCATCAGATTTGCGATCGGCAACTGATACAGTGCTGTAGGTCACCCACTCACCCCACAGCAAAACCATTGCTGTCAATCGCAGTGAGATGGGCAGGCTTGCAGAGGTGACTCAATGACTTGGGCAGTATAAGAAGACACTTGATGTCTTAACCTAAATGTCCAGGGTGAGACAGAGTCTAAAGCACTAAATCATTGGCTGCATATCGCAAATCTGATGACAGGGTCCCTTTAAGCACTGAAGATGGCGGCTGATGTTGGGCACTCTGTATAGTACTATTTAATCATGAGTAGAAGTGACAGACAGTGGTGATACAAGTCAGCTCCGGGCGTACAGAGACGCTTAAAGTCACCCTCCAATCCAAACCTAAAATTTTACTATACATGTCACATATACAGTCAGCATACCTGGTGCAATGCCTTCCAAACATGCCTCCATTCCCGCCCTCCATCAGATTCTCTTCAAGATGGCCGCCCTCCTGCACTGGCCTCAGATGGACAGCGCTGGTCCAGCAGAGTGCAGTGGGGAAGGGGGGCCAAGTGTAGACTTTCCTACATTGCTCTGCATGTAGAAGTCTGAAATGACGTCCACCATGAAAACGATCGGATGGGTGACCTGAACGGAGGCGGCCTGAGAGGAGCGTTGACCATACACGTGTCATGTACACTTGAATTTTAGGTGGGGACCGGAAGGGTTGCTTTAGGAGAAACATGACTTCTTGCAGTATTCATGAACGTTCTCAGGCTGTCACTGTTAGGGTAGAAACATAGAAACATAGAATGTGTCGGCAGATAAGAACCATTTGGCCCATCTAGTCTACCCAATATACTGAATACGATGAATAGTCCCTGGCCCTATCTTATATGAAGGATGGCCTTATGCCTATCCCATGCATGCTTAAACTCCTCCACTGTATTTGCAGCTACCACTTCTGCAGGAAGGCTATTCCATGCATCCACTACTCTCAGTAAAGTAATACTTCCTGATGTTACTTTTAAACCTTTGCCCCTCTAATTTAAAACTATGTCCTCTTGTAGCAGTTTTTCTTCTTTTAAATATTCTCTCCTCTTTTACCTTGTTGATTCCCTTTATGTATTTAAAAGTTTCTATCACATCCCCTCTGTCTCGTCTTTCTTCCAAGCTATACATGTTAAGGTCCTTTAATCTTTCCTGGTAAGTTTTATCCTGCAATCCATGTACCAGTTTTGTAGCCCTTCTCTGAACTCTCTCCAAAGTATCAATATCCTTCTGGAGATATGGTCTCCAGTACTGAGCACAATACTCCAAATGAGGTCTCACTAGTGCTCTGTAGAGCGGCATGAGCACCTCTCTCTTTCTACTGGTAATGCCTCTCCCTATACACCCAAGCATTCTGCTAGCATTTCCTGCTGCTCTATGACATTGTCTGCCTACCTTTAAGTCTTCTGAAATAATGACCCCTAAATCCCTTTCCTCAGATACTGAGGTTAGGATGGTATCACTGATTTTATATTCTGCTGTTGGGTTTTTACGCCCCAGGTGCATTATCTTGCACTTATCAACATTACATTTTAGTTGCCAGATTTTTGACCATTCCTCTAGTTTTCCTAAATCCTTTTCCATTTGGTGTACCCCTCCAGGAACATCAACCCTGTTACAAATCTTTGTGTCATCAGCAAAAAGACACACCTTACCATCAAGGCCTTCTGCAATTTCGCTGATAAAGATATTAAACAATATGGGTCCCAGAACAGATCCCTGAGGTACACCACTGGTAACAAGACCATGGTCTGAATATACTCCATTGACTACAACCCTCTGTTGTCTGTCCCTCAGCCACTGCCTAATCAATTCAACAATATGGGAGTCCAAGCCCAAAGACTGCAATTTATTGATAAGCCTTCTATGTGGGACAGTATCAAAAGCCTTACTAAAGTCTAGATAAGCGATGTCTACTGCACCTCCGCCATCTATTATTTTAGTCACCCAATCAAAAAAATCTATAAGATTAGTTTGACATGATCTCCCTGAAGTAAACCCATGCTGTTTTTCACCTTTCAATCCATGGGATGGCACTCCGCTCTTACTATTTCATGGGGGGGGGTAAAAGGATAAATGTATCAAAGCGTTTCCTTCACATGCCTCTCATCTAGACTCTTACTAGAAACTTTTCTTAAAGGGAACCTGTCATCTGGATTTTGGGTATAGAGCTGAGGACATGGGTCGCTAGATGGCCGCTAGCACATCCGCAATACCCAGTCCCCATAGCTCTCTGTGCTTTTATTGTGTAAAAAAAAAACGATTTGATACATATGCAAATTAACCTGAGATGAGTCCTGTCCCTGAGATGAGTCCTGTATGTGAGATGAGTCAGGGACAGGACTCATATCAGGCTAATTTGCATATGTATCAAATCGGTTTTATTACACAATAAAAGCACACAGAGCTATGGGGACTGGGTATTGTGGATGTGCTAGCGGCCATCTAGCAACCCATGTCCTCAGCGCTATACACAAAATCCCGGTGACAGGTTCCCTTTAAAAGTGGCCATCTATTTAAAGTGCAACCATTGGAGCAAATTGTTTGGAGAGGGGAGAGTTGAGTGTGCCCCACAACGTGCTAACACCCGCCCATGGGTGCGCATCCAATGAGGCCAGATAATGCGACTGCCTAAGGTGGCGACACCTAGAGACAAGTGGGGGAGGTGGCAGGGCCATGGCAAATGAGCGCTTCAATTGTGGAAGTGCTCATCTCTCTATAGTCAACTGTATCACAGTATGCCTTTAACAGTAGGGCTGGAGGGGGACGCCCTTTTAATTTTCGCCTCAGGCAGCAGAAAGGCTGGGTGCACTCCTGCGTGACCTGCCTAGCAATATAGGATGCAGAGGTAGCAGGCAAGGGCCACAGAATATAACACAGGTTAGTTTCCCGGTGAGCCGATGCTCAGGGGGCCAACTTTGCCCTCCTCACAGCCGGCCGGTGGAAGTTTTTGGGGATGTATTTTGTGCTGCTGCCAGTATTTTGTGATGGACTGTGGTATTTGGCTCTGTTGGGGTGGTATAATGTGCCACACTATGGTATTGCTGGCACTCCCTTCCATTAATTTGGATCCGACTACAAAACGGGGCCACTTTTACTATTTTTTCCAGGGCCACTTTAAATTCCCAGTCCGCCCCTGGTAGCAGGTACACCCTTCAAAACCCTTCTGCACATAAGACACAGGTATTATCAATGGCACAGCAGTAGCATGATTGGCACCAAACTGGGCATTCCCTGGTACAGATTTGCACTATAGCTTCAGGTTACCCCCAGTAGTGGAGTAGGCTGCAGGATGGAAGGGGCATATTGGGCATATTATTGCAGGCATGAGGGCACAGCTGCAGGGTGCATGGGGGCGGGGCACACTGCCGGCTTTTGGACCACCTCGTCTGCCTCTTTCCTCTGTTCTCGCCGCTGTCACCAGCCAGCCACGTGTAAGGCGGGTACGCTCCCCGGTGGGCGTGCCCTGATAGCTGCACCCCCGCCGCCCATTGGTCAGAGCTGGAGAGGTGGGCGGTGCCCGCTGTCAGATTTCGGGGCGTGTTTGGAGCGGGTCACATGGACTCTCATATGGCAGCCGCGGGCAGAGGGATGCGGCAGAACGGAGCTGGCAGCTGAGAGCGGTGGAGTGTGCGGGGGGCTCCGGAGCGCAGCACGGTGACCATGTATTATGTGATCGCGGCCATGAAAGGTGAGAGACTGCACCGAGGTCACTGGTATCCGCAGGGCATGGGGGGGGGCACGCTGGCACTCTTCTAAAGTAAGGCAGGGCAAATGCTCAGAGAAAGACCCTGGCACCGGGGGTAGAGCTAAAGCGGCCTGGCATCTGCAAGCCTTTGGAAGCGGTGAAGTTGAGATCATGGCTCTCTGGGTAGTGTCTTCGGGAGAAGGTGACAGGCACTTTAGGCGGCTGCTGTGGAGTTAGCAAGGCTTGTGCCAGCAGCACCCCTGCCAGGGCAGAGTTGGCATATACAGCAGGAAGTGTAGGGATGTTGTTCCCTGTCACTGCCCGACGTCATGGCAGAAGGGTTTATGAAGTCAAGGGGCATGAAAGTCTACATAGCTGCAGACTATTGCTCTGTGTTATCAGCCACTTCAGACTGGGACTAGTCCTGGACTGTGGAGAAGTTCAGAAAATGCTCTGTCCCGAGGATCACTACCTCATCTAGAGACACTATATATATATATATATATATATATATATATATATACATACATACTGCATATTCTATATTACTGCTCCTATTTTCTGTATTGCACCCAGTGGTATCCTATGTACTACTTTCCCTGGTGATTATTGCAGGACTGGGTGTAGGTGGTTTATGTCCTTGCATGTCACTCTTCTGCAGCTACAGTGGTCCCCCATGTGTGTGCACCTATCAGCATGTACCCCTGGCGTTCCATCAGCTGTCAGAGGCCTGGTCTCTAGGCTGGAGGTATTGTGTGCTAGTCCTGGAAGCCACAGGGACATTATCAGCATAGATGAGCTCCAACTGCTGATGGAGTGGAATTTGGTGTTCCTGCAGAAAAGAAGCAATTTCTTTCAGGCGTAGAAACTTGCAGCTCTGCTACATCCGCGCAGGACTGAGGTGATGCTTAGGCCACCGGCCTATTATAGTGCGTCCCAGTCGGAGAGATTAGTGGCCTGTGTTTGTACAGAACCGCCATTATTATCAATGGGCCATATAATTATAGATTTCATAATGACTTAATGAGTTTCTCTTGTACGCGCTGACGTCTGATTGCTCTTGTCCATGAAAACACATCACTTCTTCTCTGTGAATCCCAGGGTGCACTCGCTCGACAGTGGTATAAGGGAAATAGATTAGAACCCACTAAAAGCTACAGGTACCTGTGACACCGAAGCATTCCAGCACAGTCCCCGCTACATTTAGATGGTTAAATATTAATATAAGAAACACCACGGTCTAAATTTCCTCTGCCACCTAACTAGGCTGCTGCCGTCCAATCAGAAGTGGATTTACGCTGCTTCTGTAGCCATTATTTTATATGTTCTATAACATGATATAGGATTCTGAAATTGCAGTATCATCACAGGTGTGAATTGTGTCAGAAGTTTCTTTGAGTAACCTTGAGAAAGGTCAAGAAAACTCCTGTACCTTGGAACGCCTTAGAGTCAGACCATAATAAAAGCATCCTATAGTATTTTTTAATACATCACAGTGTATATATATATATATATATATATATATACACACACACTCACAGTGTGTATATAGTGAAATCTGTCCAATAACCACCTCTTCAAGATTTTCTAGGGCAGATTTTCACTTCTACCATTCTGGTCATCTTCTTTAAGAAGACAATCCCCTGGAAGTTATATGTGTGTGTGTGTGTTTGTGTGTATATATATATATATATATATATATATATATATACGGTATATTTGTATATACAGTACATACCGTATATATATAGTAGAAGTATGACAGCACTACAGATCAAATGTGTGTGTATATGTATATATATATATATATATATATATATATATATACGGTATATTTGTATATACAGTACATACCGTATATATATAGTAGAAGTATGACAGCACTACAGATCAAATGTGTGTGTATATGTGTATATATATATATATATATATATATATATATACGGTATATTTGTATATACAGTACATACCGTATATATATAGTAGAAATATGACAGCACTACAGATCAAATGTGTGTGTGTATGTGTGTATATATATATATATATATATATATATATATATACGGTATATTTGTATATACAGTACATACCGTATATATATAGTAGAAATATGACAGCACTACAGATCAAATGTGTGTGTGTATGTGTATATATATATATATATATATATATACGGTATATTTGTATATACAGTACATACCGTATATATATAGTAGAAGTATGACAGCACTACAGATCAAATGTGTGTGTATATGTGTATATATATATATATATATATATGGTATATTTGTATATAGCGTACATACCGTATATATATAGTAGAAGTATGACAGCACTACAGATCAAATGTGTGTGTGTGTATATATATATATATATATTTATAGTGCTGCTTATGTAACGCACAGTAGTATAAATCTTGTAAGGACATCAATTTATGGTACATATTTAATACATCATTATTAATCATATTACATTTGGAACTAAATGTTGGGTTTCCTGTCTAAGGACAAGCCTTTACATGACATTACCTTAACCCTTTGTGCTATACGCTGATGCTCTACACATGAGGCCTTTGTGAGATGATGTCGTTTCCGGTGTGAGGCTGACCGTTGCTGCCGCTTCCTAGTGTGGCGGTAACGAGAAGCCTAGCTGTGAGGGTCCAGGCCCAGCAAATAAAGTTTTAGCGCATTGATGTGTACGAGGCGCTGGCACCTAGTGATTGCTCTCTGCACAGTGAACTGCGGAATTTGACCCTATGAAGAAGTGAAAAGCTCCCAGTTTCTCTGCGGCGCCTCCTATAGTGAGGAGTACTTGTAATGATTTCACCTTCTGGTTTGACCATTGAGGTTATTCTCATTTGTTACGATTTCAGACCCCCTGTAAAGCACCTTGTGCGTGATGTCCTACGTAATGCTTCCTACCGGGTACGATTAGAAGATGGTTCTGTTTTCCGGACACACCATTCACGTTACAGTGCTTTCCATTATTACATCAGTTTCATTCAACTTCTCATATGGCATCATTTATTGCCTATTTTTTTTTTTCCAGAGGTAACATTTTATATTTCCTAGAGTGTAAGCTCTTTGGCCCAAGGTTTATCTCAGTCTTCATGCAGGTAATATCTTTTGTTCCTAATTATGTCCTGTTGTGGACAGTTTATGAGTTCACTTTTCTCATTCCTTCCTAAGAGGTTGTTGGACTTTCTGCTGCTACGTCTTCTCATTACAATCAGATGTAGTAGAGTCGAGATTGTTACATCATTGTACATCGCAGTGAGATGTATTTGTGTTCCGTAAGGCTGTTAGTAATCTCTGTTATTATTTTCAATTTCTTTTTTTATATCCAGAAAGCCTCTGCATCAAATGACAAATTCCGCTCTGCTACATCTTTAAACGTAGGAGCTGTAATAATTGCAGTATCCTTTACCTATGTCTAAAGTAATTGTAATGCGCCATTATACGGTGACCCAGAATGCCATGCGCCATATACCATTAAGAGTCCAAGTAGTGGGACATATTCAGCAGATGGTTGTTTTAGTCTCTTCTCTTCACGTACACCATGCAGAATTCAGTCATAGTAATGAGAGATGGCATACACTCATCCTATTGTGGCTAGATGAAAAACCAATATGCGTCTGCATGGCAGGATTGCATATTTGGGGGAAATAAAGTGGTACGCGGGTCATAAAACTTAGCATCCAATGAAATATGTGATTTTAATGCTTCAGCTCAAACAGTGACATTTACAATGTGACTATTTGCTTTGCTTTATGAACAGTTTTCATAGAGATACACCAAAGCTGTATTTTACCCCCGGGGCAGAATAGCTTATGTATTGTCAAAAATCTTAGAATTTAGATTATGCAGAAGGTTCACACGTCCTCTTATTTAAAAGCAGATACCGAGAATACTATGAGCGCTGAACAACAAACTCAGCACTGCTACATCCGACAGACACAGATCTACTTTGCATGACAAACTCAGCTGTGTTGTGTCTAATTAACTTAATTATGCACGATTCCTGACCCTGCTATATCGGACAAGTTCATATCTGCTATATCTGATGCTCTGACCTGTATTACATTTGTGCATTTGTATCACATACACTTGTTAGGGAGCATTAGCGTGTGGATTTAAACCCGTCTTTTTTTACATAAATGTATTCTGCGTTCTCCATTGATGATACCCGCTGGGTTTTTGGGCTTCAGGACGAGGAAGCCAGAGAATATTATACAACAGGGTTATTGGAGGCAAAATTATGAATATATATTTTGCCGAAAGCAAGAAATACTTGTTTCTCTTATTCAGAGGAATAGACATTCTCTATAGTCAGCAATTATAAAAAAAAAAAAAATCATTAAGGCAGCAACTAAGATCATAGATTCAGTAGACCTACGCACGGACACATTGATTAGCATCATGAAAGATTATTACATAATAGTGACGGCCTGGTTGAAATGTCATACCCTGATAACAGCATCCTCGATGACATCCTATTTACAAAAGCTAAAATCTGAGACAAAACAAAAAAACAAAAACATTTTCTAGAAAGTAGAAAGCCATTAGACATTACTAAGAAGAGAAATTCCAAGGTAGGCTAGGCAGCCAAGGCGCAAACAAGTTTGCTAAGACAAGTTCACTTTTTGGACCCATTGACTTTAGTGGGTCCGTGGAACGGGCAAAAATAGGACATGTTCTATTTTTGTGGAGAACATACGGATGCGGAAAGCAAACGGATCGTCCTTGTGCTTTCCGTACCCGTATGTAAAACATCCCCTATACTTGGCTGCCAAATGCGGTTCATGGACCCATTGAAGTCAATAGGGCCGCAGAAAAGAATGGATGCAACACACACGGGCATCATCCATATTTTGCAGGTCTGTGTTTTGCGGACCGCAAAACGCATAAGGTCGTGTGAGTGCACCCTAAACCCGTAGGTCTGATTTGATCAGCGGAAGTTAAAGAGAACAAACCTAAGTAATAAAAGTGATGCCCAAGACTGACCTGTTCTGTGGTTAAGCTATAAAATAATGTAACACTGTGGAGATCTGTGTGGCCTTGGCAGACCGCTTACTAGAAACCTTCTGAATAATAGAGATTGTAAGCCTGCGCCCAGATCTTCACCACTTCCATGAATCAGCCTCAATCTTACTTCTCTTACTTTATTTATTACTGTCATCTTCACTGTTGCATCATTTAATAATGGAATGGATCTGAAATTGGGTAAAACACATAAAAAGCCCCCTTGGCATTGGCTGCCGGTTACTGTGCCCTAGTCTGTGTTAGAGCAATATTACATGAATTTTTCAATGACCTTGTAGTCATTACTGTTCTTATGTAATATAAATCTGGCTACTGTAATTTACGTGCGCGTTGTCCATTAGTAGGTTACTTCTGGGATACTTTAGACTTATTTGGAATAGATTTATATAGTTTTTCGTTACTTCGTAGGAAATGCGGCCAGGGTAATATATGAGAATGAGAGAGCACAAATCTATGAATTCCGTACACGCCGAATGCGTTAGCCAGCAGATGTAACGGGAAGGGCATCGAAGTGACGGGGACTTTAACGAAAATTCAGATTTAGTTTACTGTCTTATACAAAGTGCTATTACCTGATGTTATGATACTGTTGCGTGGATGCCAATTAACATAAATGCATATGTTCTTTTCCAACTATTTAATGACGTGAGTTAATGAATAATAATTAGGGGAATATTTGATATTTGCCACTCCTGTCCTTCCATCATGTGCTCTCTAGCCATTCTCATAATGGGGGGATTTTATTCTTTTGAATGACTATATAAGTATATTTTTATTTGGAGTAACATCTCCAACCATCATTTATCCTTTTATCAGATAAATCCTTCAGAATATATACTTCTCTCAGAGATACCTAATATATGAAGCCTCTAATATTTGTCAGTATAGTCGTGATCATAAAAATCACCATTGTCTTTTAAAGCATATTTAGAGTTGATTCTATTTTAGATTTGATTTTATTGCACAAGCATTGTGTTCTCACGTTTTCTTACATATTCTTACTATAGACAATTTTCGTCATCATCATCAACTACATTTAGGTTCACATTACAACATGCCATTGAGGCAGCTGTGAGTGTTACTTCCATGGGTCACTACATGGACTTTCTTACCGTCTCAACATGTTGCCGTTGAATGAAATCAATTTTTACTCTCCGGATTTACATGAAATATCATTACGATGGTGTTACAGGAACACTTAAAAGGACAAAATTATCATAAATGTGTCCGATTTTAGATTGTGATGGATGGAAAGTTGAATTCAATAGTTGTATGTCTTTATTTCCAACCTTACTGTGCTGATGTCCTTAAACTTTGTAATTATATCATAATCATATGTTTGAGGGTTACCATGTACCCAATATAACATGTACACGTCAAACATGACTGCTTTAGTGGAAAATTTTACACTGGAATGGTTTTATATAGTAATAAAAGTATGGTAAAAAATGGCTACAATCCTTGAATTGGAATTTATATATCCTGCATAGTCAAAATGGATTAAGCCATCGGTTTATCCAATGGATGGTCCGATAAAAGCCCCTGTTAGCTAAATAAACTATTAAAGGGATATAGCAGCCAAAAGTACAGCATATCCATGAACTTCCACTGTTTATTACACATCCTTCACCTAAAATGTCCTTAGCCGGAATAGACCGTATAGTCTAGCTCTTCTGTATAGTAATGCATGGTATTTTTATTACACTGCTACTGCCTGTAGCATGTTATTAGTTTAATAAAAACTTTTGACTATTTTAGCAGAGCTCTGCAAGTCCCTATTTTATTCATCATGTAAGGAATTTGATGTTTGAGGTAAGCTAGAAATCTTCTAATGTTATGCATAAAGGCTTCTCAGTAGGCCCCTACCCACTTAAGTTGGCACTTTTGTCTTTTTATCAAAAAGCCATAGAAACTTATGGCTTTTTCAGCAGTATTTTCTTTCTAGACAACTGTGTTAACCATGTTTTTTAGTGTTTTTTCCCTATAAAGAAGGAAATGTTAAAGAGCCTGAGAAAATCACCTTCAGACCCCACCTGATTCACAAAAGTAGCAAAAAAATGCTTGTATGTCTTGCTTTTCACGCTGCTGTTCATAGGCTTTCAGCTAACATCTAGAACTCGTGTTTTTACTGGAAAAACCCCCCACCAAAAACCACCAGTACTAAAGACGCAAACATACCAGAACACTTATAAAAACCTGTGTGAACCCACCTTATGTAGTTGCTGTCTCAACCCTGTTCTTTTATTGGAATGGATAGGTTGAAGAAAGACATTAATCTGGAGTACAGCAAATGCATGCAGAAAATATTTAATTGTGTGTATTCTTATCTGTATAATTACAGCTAAGAACAGTAGGTCTTGATTTATGGTCTGTCTTTAGGGTTTTTCCCTAAGTAGCCCATTTGCATCATTTGGCTATTTTGAGCTATAGACTTGCACCTTGTTGTTGGAGGGATTGTCCAGCTGGTAATTTTTTAAAGGGTCAGAATTGCATAAAAAAATAAAATAAAAAATAAGTGATCCTTAACTCACCAGTTCACTAACGCTTCTGTTTCTGTGCTTCCCGGGTCCTTACTAATCTCTACCTTCTGGTAGGAGATGACCTATTAGCCATTCACTGTCAAGACAAGCCAGGTAGAAAACTTCCACAATGCGAGTGGCAGGGTGAGGTAACTTACTTTTTCTGAGGCTGTTATAACTAATTTTACTGCCCGGAAAACCACTTTATACTGCTGTGTGGTCCTGACCCATAACACTCATTGTCATCAAATGTCCACACATAATCTAATTTTCTAGAAAATAGCCAACTTTGTCTCAAAATTTGGTTCATGATCCCAAAGTATTACATTTAATGTTTGTTAAGTAGGATAAGTTCTTTAGGCTCAAACTTTGTGACTAAAAGTCATGAAGGAAATGTACCGTAGTTCTTTGTCCAGGGTGGCATTCTGTATGAGAGCTGGATACTGTGTCTAAGATTTACCTAACTGATAAAATTGCAGGATCTTAAATGTTACCTTAGCTAACTGTTAGTAAAATGAATGGGTAGATGGAAGATGGGTTTCTTTTTGTCCATCACTAATGACCATTAGGAAGTAAGTTGACCTGTAAGACATTTCCTACTTATGTCCACTTCCCGTATGGTCTAATTGGACCATATTGAATCTAAGACTATATATAAGTCCTGATTCATTCGGATTGCTCCATAGTTGGCATTCATAGGTACCAGAACAGCTGGGCACTCGCCCGAGATGATGTGTCAGCGGCTTAATACACGTCCTGATATAAACTGTGTCAAATATGACTCAATTATTAATCACCACTGTTTTTGTCTTTTCTCTGTATTATAAATGGGCCAAGTATTACACTTCAGTTTTTAGTTGTACAACTGCGCATTGATGAGACAAGAACAGACGAAACTGCCAAAGTCAAGGAAAGTAGACAGATATGACCTTGATTCCCATAATTAAAATGAGTAACATACCAGATACAAATCACTAGCATGTTAAGATTAAAATCATAGAAATATATTAGACGGAACTGGGAGGTTCTACAGTGGTAGGAAGTTGGATTGAGGTTTGACATACTGTGCCAGTTCATAGTTTTCCACCTCTGCCCACTTTTGTTTTTGTGCAGGTGTTCCTGAAATTGGAACATAGACCTGCCTGACGTACTAGGTGGACCATTCAAGTGTATGATGGCAAGACCTCAACCGTTCCTGTTCTTGTTTTGTCTTTAATAACTAAAGATGTGGAATTATTTATAAACACTGAATTACACATTGGAAACCAGTAACTCATTAGTTACTATGGTTTCCGACCAGTCACTAGTGTCCTTGGTAACCTGAAATTGTGCAGAGGCCCTTACAGCACAGAGGGCAAATCTAAAGCAAATGTCCTGGAGCTATCGGGTCTCTTGGCAGCAGTTTCTTGCGTTGCAGAGAGGCTGGCGTTGTACCTCTTTAAGATCATCCGGAGAGACCACTGTGAACGAAGCAGATTTCCATTTGCAGTTTATGATTGGGTCTGTGGTGGCTATTTGTCCTGACATATGCAGAGCAGTCCCGATCTCTGTGCAAGTTCTCTCAGCAGAAACCTTTGTGGTTTGTATTTACTATGCTCTAATTATTTGAATTCATAGAGAAATTAAGAGAAAGGGTTTATGATAAGACGTCTATATTTAGTGGAAATGCATATTAATACTGAAAGTAACTTTTTTTCCGCACAAATTGTTGCTGCTCTGGTTTTATTCGATGTAAGTGTAATGATGTGCCTTGTTTACTGGCACTTGTCAAGGAGCACATGACATGTATCATAGATGATAAGGTATAACTGACCATGACATGGATACCACCCACATGGCACATTAAAGTGAGCCTAATTCCAGGGCTTTTCTTCTGTCATCCAAGATGACCACACCACTTCTCAGACTACTTAGTGCACACAGTGTTTTTGGTAGCCCAAGACACTTCCTACTTGTCCAGTCCTGCTCTTGGATTGGTCAAGACTATTTACATGAGCAGTGCTGGCCAATCCAAGAGCAGCAGGAAGTGTCTTGGGCTACCAAATAAACTGTGTGCATCAGATAATCTCAGAGGCAATGCATCCATCTTGGATGGCAGAAAAGGAGCCCAGGAATTGGCATATCTGCAGCAAAAAGATGAAAAGAAGGTCACCATATAATTTTTATTTATTTTTTTCATTTCCCAGATAATGTGTTTTTTTTTTTAAATCTTGAACTGGAGGGTCGCTTAAAGATACATTTTACTCTTTTTGGACTCCTACTGGACTACTACACATTTTGCTAGTGTAGTTATAATCTTCTCTGATACTTTTCTATGTCTTGATATTTTATTTATTTGTCAATAATTTAAATAGTGTCAACATATTCAATAGTACCATATAAAGGTTACACCCGTCTAAATTTCTGAGCCCATAGGCTCACAATAACTCTTCAGTTTTGGAAATCAGATCAGTTTTGTTATAAACCATTTAACAGTAGTTAAAATTGTATCATAGTAAAAGCAGAGGAAATCCAAGCAAATACTTTCTTGGGCATGGAGAACTTGCAAACTATATACAGTTTAAGGGATCGCTCTCTCTCAAGGGGTCGCAATCACAGACTTCTCCTCTGACAACGGGGTTCAAGTCCAAAAGGTGCTTTATTTTGGCACTTCAGCACCATCACACACAGAAACATCGAAAATAAACACCTGCCCGTCTGGGCTCTACCTAATACACGTGTTGTCTCTACCTCACCAATATAGCACCGTTCACACACAGGATAAGATCTGGCTTTGTCAGCCATATATGGTCCAGCAGCCTCCAGGCTGTGACCACACCAGCACCCTTAGGGGGAAATGGTCCAGAAGTCCTCCCGACTCTGACCGTGTGACCCTCTTTCCGTAGGCATCGCTGGGCCCCCCAAACTTCAGGCTTTACAAAGCCTCGTAGCCCCTCAGCCCTCCTGGCTGAGACCACACAGAGCCTCTCAGGCTTCCTCAGCCTTTCTCCCTATAAGTCATACACAGAGGGTTGTTTTATCCCTCCTTAATTACAGCAGCAGGCCTCACCTGCGATCATATCCGGCAAAAGACAATACATGTAGTGGAAGGGTGTGGACTGGCAGATCCCACTACCAAACCTATCCCCCAGTACACATGAAATCCAGCCCAGAACAACATCTAGACAAAACTGTCTCAGCAAACTACACTTTGCTGAAACCACTGCAGCCTTCTGGATTTCAGTTATATCTCCAGGCTGAGGTATCTGGGGGGGATATACACGCCTCCCAGCACTTATACTGTACACGTCACCACTACAGATATTGTCCTGGATAGTTTCTAATGAATGGTTTCAAGGTATAGTAGCAAAAATAGTGGTCATAGTTGATACTCACTGCAACACTCCCTATGCAGAGGTAGGAAGGGTGCACCTGTCTTCCCATCCTGACGCAGTCTGAATCCTGGAGTTCTTCTGATGGCCTGATGGTGATTCAAGGTGCCCTTGGTGGTGACAAATTCTGAAGTGCAAGGCAGGGTCCAGAGCAGACACAGAGAAGACAATGATGAGCAGTTTTGCAGTAGAACAATTACTTACAGAAGATTCAAGTTTAAGCATGTAATTAATTTACAGTTCTCAACATGCATGGACCAGAAGATGTTACACAGTTGCACTTTCCACAGTTTTTACAGGTTTTAGTTAATACTCTTGGGTGTCTCTTTTAAGCAATTCTCCTTGCACTATATTTCTCTAGCAGAATCTTGATGTGGATATTTTACTTACGCAGGTGATGAATCTGCTTCTCAAGTGCTTCAGGCACCATAAGACTTTAAACTCTTAGAACACATGGCAATGAAGACTCTGTGTCCTTTTTCAGACAGCAATTCTCCAAAGAGCTTCTTCCTACACCTCCTCTTTTATATCTGGCCTGCTTTCTGAGTATGCAAAGTTCTTGTCAGGATACCAATGAGCAATAAAGCACAAAACCGGAATACAGTTGTACAGCACGAATAAAACGCAAGTGTCAAAAATGAATAGCTCCTAGATGGGACAAACCCAGGCACTCAGCATATACAAAAATATATCTTTATTGAACTTGATAAAACAAATATTTAGATGCATAAATTGACAAAGACAAACACAACCACATGGAGAGTGCACAAAACACGTCGGGACATCAAGCTATAGAATTACAAGTAGTGGAAAAGGTGGGATGGAGAAATAAGTATAAATAAATACAAAATCAAACCATGTGGCTCCCCCACCTAGATTAAAAAAACATGATTCACAATATATACACAATACAGACCCGGCTAGAGGCACCTCCAAGAGACCCCTTCTTGTTCTTGTCAGGCCTGGCCTTGGTTGGCATCTAACACAGGGCTGGGTCTTCCGTTTGCTACCACATTTAACATGTGCTCACTCCTCAAAGTCTAAACTCAGACCACTCTAGCTCCTTGCTGATTTACTTTTCCCTACAGAGAAAGAGAAAACAGTCCGACCTAGTGACTGGGAGTGGACTGGGGGCTTTTAACTATATGCAACTCCTTGCATACAGTTAAAGTACATTTTAACCCCCTTTGCAGTGTACCACATTGGTTGCAGCCATAGTAATGCTTTGGTTTGTACTCAGAGTCCAACCTACTTTAGCCAAACCAACGTTGCCAAAGTTTTATGCGGCATAATACAACCACATGATTTTTGCAATCCAAGATCCCAACACATTTTGGAGGTGGTGTCTTAGGCTGTGTTCACATTGCGTTCAAAACCGTGTATTTTCAGCCTCCATTGTGTATGATTTTTTTTTTACTGTGCAGAACAGCGCACCAGACTGTGCTTACTATATAATGAGCCGCCATAAAAAATACCCATCTTCTACATTATATACTTTTTTTTTGTGTGCATCGCAGCCAATGTCTCTACAGGGACATTTGTCAGAGATATACACCAGCGTATACTTCCAATGTATACCTCCGAGAAGTGTATCCAAAACAAGATGGGGCAGAATTACTAATCCGACAGATGGCGTAAACATATGATAAACCTATATCTATTCTTAGATAAAAAATTAGGTCAGACTAGATCGAACATTTGGTCTTTTTCTGTTGCCATGTTTTTATGATAGTTGTCCGCAGCCACTTAAATTCTGAATACATAAGAATTAAAGGGGTTGTGCAGTGCAAAGATATTGATGACCTGGAGGCGCTCGTGTGAGTGCTGATTCTGCTTCAAAATTACCGTACCTGTCTCGCTTGTAGAGATGGCGTATTGTAATTAGAACTTCTTGTCCCATCCGAGTGAATGGGAAAAGCAGTTGTACTTAACTGCAAATGAGACAGTGCACACACAAGTCCTGTTACCCTTTCAAACACCTGATAGGTGGGGGTACCAGGACTTGGACCCCTGCCGATCTGATGTTGATGACCTAGTCTGAAAATAGGACATTAATATCTTTGCACTGCACAACCCCATTAACAGAAGATGACTGATTTAAAGGGAGACGGAGGCAAACCCTCTAAATAGTGTCCGAGCCAAATTTGTTGGAACTCAGATGTCATGGCAGAGTGGAAAATTGTATTAAGGAATGGTGATGACGCTGGGAATAAAAATGGAGGGTGGCGTAAAGTAGCCAACGTCTAAATATTCAGACTGAGCAGATGTTGTACGAGGACACCAGCGATATGCAAACACTATGGAGATTGCTAGGGTGTGTGCATGTATAATTGTTAGGAAGAATGTACTTATCCTGGAATGTTTTTATAATGTAGGTTGATGTAAACCTGCCTTGCTTTTCTGGCATCTTTTCACTCACAGAGATTGTGTTTCCCTGGAATAATAGTAATATACTTCTGCTTCAGCTACAGCTTCTCTCTCTGACACCCCAACAACTACTACACACGTCTTCTCTCCTGCCTTAATTGCCAGCAACTCGCTAACCAGAATGGTGGGACCAGCCCACCAACCGGCAACTGTCTCTTAGGGCTGCCTCCTTTTTCATATACAGCCTTTTTAAATACAGATACATCTTAAAGCCAGATTAACCTCTTTTAACACTGGAAGTGCATTTTCACCATATGTTAAGCCTTTTCTCACAGTAAGGCCTAGTTTTGCGAGTGTACGGGCCGTTTTTTTGTGTTCCGTATACCGTCCATATACGGAACCATTCATTTCAATGGTTCCGCAAAAAAAAACTGAATGTACTCCGTATGCATTCTGTTTCCGTTTTTCCATTCCGTTGAAAGTTAGAACATGTCCTATTATTGCCCGCAAATCACGTTCCGTAGCTCCATTCAAGTCAATGGGTCTGCAAAAAAACCAGAACACATACGGAAATGCATCCATATGTCTTCCGTATCCGTTCAGTTTTTTCTGAACCATCTATTGAAAATGTTATGCCCAGCCCAATTTTTTCTATGTAATTACTGTATACTGTACATGGCATAAGGAAAAACGGAACGGAAAAACAGAAAGGAAACGGAAACACAACGGAACTCAAAAACTGAACAAAAATGTGGATTTATGTATCTTGTGCTTACAATGGATGTAGCGGATTCAAATACTTGAATAAAATTTGGTTTAAAAAAAAAAAACGGAACAACGGATCCGTGAAAAACGGACGTTCGTGTGAAATAGGCTTAAACATGTTGACAACATTAGCAGTGAACCACTGGGTTACTGCACACTTATATGGTGACCTCCTTTTCATCTTTTCAGCTCCCAGTCTGCTAATACCAGCGCTCTTCCACTGTCATCCAAGATGGGCGCATTGTTTCTCAGACTGCCTGATGTATACTGTGCATTTGGTCATCCAAGACATTTCCTGCTCCCCTCGCTTTGGCTAGAACTCCTCATTTGAAGGAGGTGTGTTGGACTCACAAATGCACAGTATGTATCAGGTGGTGCGGTCATATTGGATGGCAGAAGAGGAGCCCAGGAATCAATGGATCTGCAGCTAAAAAGATGAAAAGGAGGTCACCAAGTAAGTGTTCTGTTCATTCTCCAGTTAATGTGAATTTTTTCTTCAACCAGAGGTTTGCCTTAAAGGGGTTATCCCATCACATACAATAGGGGCATATCGCTAGGATATGCCCCCATTGTCTGATAGGTGCGAGTCCCACCTCTGGGACCCGCACCTACAAGGAGAACGGAGCGGGGAGAGCTGTGGCTGGAAACCCCGGGGTCCAGCCAACGCCAAGCGCTGCTCCCTGCTGCTCCCATACAAGTGAATGGGAGCACACTGCTCACGCACAGCCCCTGCTCCCATTTATTTCTATGGGGCAGATGGAACTAGCCGAGCCAGCTATCGACTATTTTCGGCTGCCCCATTGAAATGAATGGAGGGCCGGTGTGCATGCGCAGTGCGCCCTCCATTCATTTCTCTGCTCCGTTCTTGTTGTAGATATGGGTCCAAGAGGTGGGATCCAAACCTATCAGACAATGGGGGCATATCCTAGCGATATGCCCCCATTGTATGTGATGGTAAAACCCCTTTTAAGGGATTTCTGGCCCTAGTCACAAAACGTCAATGTCTCTCATAATAGAAGTATTTGGATTTCTGCTTGCCTTGCAGTATAGTTGCAGGTATATTTCAAGGACATCTTCTTTTCCTAACTGTCTTTATATTTTGGACTGGTGTTGCCTGCGTCGCTCAGCTCAGTGTTCTGTATATATTATTCTACATCTATTTAGATATAAAAAGAAAGCTCGGTTTCCATTGATGTCTTCTTTCAAGGCCTTGCTCACAGTTTTTGGCACAAGCCAAGAATGTAACAAAAAAGGAGAATTATACTTTTCATTTATTTTGTATCTTCCTCTGAATTTGGCTCTAAAACTGTATGATTTATATGTGTGATTTCAGCCCAAAAAATAATGCATCAGAACTGAATTTATTATTAGATATACGCCAATTTTTGACATTTGCGGCCGAATCTGTGACTTTTTTTAAATCTGGCGTGAGGGGGGGAAGGAGACGGGCCAGCCGGCCTGTCTCATTTATCATTTTCTACGCCTGAAACATTCGTAGAAAATGATCTAAATCTACGCCAGCAAGGGAGCTGGTGTAAAATTAGGCCAGCACCTCTACATAATTTAGGCGCATTATGCACCAGCGCAAGGGGTATCAAGACTGGCGTCTAAAATGTTGTTCTTAATAAATAACCCCACAAGTCTTTTATGTATACTCTATTTTGATAGAGTATTTATAAAATAATACAGTTAAAGTCTGCAAAACAGGAAGAAATATTCCAAGGAGTCTCGCAGGACCCCATTACATAGAGCAGCATATAGTAATGTAAAGCTTATTACATGCCGCTTTATAACAATATTATAAGTATATCTATAAACCAAAAGCAGCCTGAAAATCTTGAAAACAATTCTATCTGCAATGCAATACGTAACTTCTGTGTATACCAGCAGTTTCAGGATTCCCACAAGTCTTACCAATAGCAGTACTGAATGGAGATTAGGGACTTTGGAGACCAGTTTCAGGCAGAGAACATAAGAAATCTCTGACATGGATTCTAGTATTTTCATTGTATGAATTTTATCCACTTTGAACTTTATTTGCAAGTGATTAGAATGGAAAACCAGAGCTTTGCTACTCACGCAATAAAGAGAAATGGTATGAGCCCCTTTAAAGAGGTTGTCCCAAGATTTAACCTATCCATGGGAGAATGGACCCCCCAACGACACGACTGGGGGTCCTGTATCCTCCTGCTGTATGAACGGAGTGGCAAACACATTCAGCAGCACTCTGCAAACATTTAATATGTGGGTTGTAAACTTTACTAATGCTATGTTCGCTATGTGAATGAATGTGAGGTATTTAGCAAATGATCCACCATGACAGTGAATGAATGGAGTGGCTGCGGAGCATGCTCGCTACTATTGCACTCAGCTGTATGGGACTACCAAAGAGAAGCCGGGTACTGTCAGATGCATAGAGATGGGAGCGGCATTACTTATGCTGAACCTCTGCTCTAGTCTTATAAGGGGACACACCTGTTCTCATGATCCATGGAAGTCCCAGCGGTCAGACCCCCACCCCCTCACCTATCCCGTAGGACCGCATCTAACATAATCAAACTTGTCTGTGTAATCAATGAGAAGATAATATCTCATAATATCTGAAGTCCAGGGAGTACAGCATTCATGGTAATTCTAGCGATTGGAAGAGGTCTCCACTACCAGACCCCTCAACATCTTCTGACCTATTAAAACAAAATATCAGAAGATGTTTGAAGGTGCATAGGTGGGGCTGTGACATCCTTCAGCCTTTTTCCAGGTAGAACGCATTGGAGATCACTCGATGGAAGTATTACACCTAATGAATGTTTGTTTAAAGAGAAAAATGGCTATCACCAAGTGTAAGCCAGGGAAGAAGTTGCAATATTAATCAAGTGTTTGGGTGAAGTCAGCACTTATTTTTAAAAATGGACATGCAGATTGCTTGTGTGTATCCATACTTGATACCATTTAATTCTACAAAACCTAACAAAATCCCTCTGTCTGATGTACAGATAAAGGAGAGGAGGATATAGCCTTCTAGCCATAAAATCCTTTATACTGGTGCTGTTTGAAGGAGGCTCTGCTCCTGACTTTACGGATCAGCTATATACCGTGGTGCCTATGTGCCCGGTTCATACACACACTGGGCTGTTTTTAATGTAAGCCAGTAGTTTTCGATATTTTATGTCCTAGTCCAGATTTACAAATTAATGGGGTCATTTATGATTATACATGATTTTATATATATATATATATATATATATATATATATATATATATGCCAATTTTTGTGTATATCTGTCTCAGATTCGGTCGCAAAGGGGATTTGCGGCCGAATATGCGACTTCTTCCCCTTCCACGCCACGTATGCCTGTTGTAAAAAATGGGGACACAGCGTGCGTGGGGGAGAGGGCAGGTTAGGCCCTTCTCATTTATCAGTTTCTACACCTGTTTTTGGTGTAGAAAATTATCTAAATCTACACCAGCAAGGGAGATGGCATAGATTTAAGGCTGTTAGGCGCCGCCGGTGGATGCGCCTAAGTTATGTAGAGGCCGGCATCTCTACGTAACTTAGGCGCATCAAGCGCCAGTGCAGGGGTATTAAGATAAATAAATAAATACATTAATAAATTGCCCCAAAAATGTGTGCTCTGTTAGGGCATAAGGATGTGAAGGATCGAGGTCTCCTTTTATGACCCGTTGTATGAGCTGTAACAGAGAGCCAGTAATAAACAGCAGCCTTCGCTCTGGCGGAGATGGGTGATCCAAGTATTACATTGATGGCCCTTCCATCTGAATATCCGTTATGTAATATTACATGTCCCCTGCAGATCAGCTAAGAGGGTGTCGGTTACTGGACTCGAAGCTCTCATTTTAAAGGGGTTGTACTGTTGTGTGTGTAGCATACGTGTATTTATTATGGATGCACGTATGGTGATGTCCATTGATAAACCTCATGATGTAAAGACTGACCTCTCCTCTATTTGTAGACCAGCTGTGATGACTTGGCCCTGTGTATAGTACTGTATTTGTCAGGCTAGGACTACAGCTGTGTTGAATTTCTTGCGACCGTTGCGGCGATCCCTGGCCATGACAGTTGTCGCACGACCAGTGCTGCCGTATTGCCCTAGCCTTAAGGATTGCTATTTCAGCAGTTGTTCTTTGGATGACTCCATTTCATATTGGAGCAACCCATCACCGATGATCACATGGCCGGTGTCTGACAGACATAACTCCCAGTGCTTAGTTATCGCCAAGTGAACGCAACAGCAGAAAAAAAGCTACAAACCTATATACGGCCCTTCTGAAAAAGCAGAATTGTTTCCAGGTGGTATCTCACTGCTGATGTGTTGGTTTACTTCGCTAACGGTATAATGTTTTAGAGGTCAAATAGGAATGTGAAGTATTTGTCTTATCAGGTCCATCCATTTCTTTAGGTTGGGTTTACACACAATAGATTTTGTTTTGATCTGACTGAAAATGTTGGATCATTATATTAATCGCACAATGGTTGGATCTATTGTATCATCTGGCTGAAGAGAATTCTTGCTTTGTCAGAGTTAAAGGGGTTTTCCTGGTTATAGATATTGAATTAAAGCAATTCTTGTTGGGATCATCCAATTTCATATTGGAGCTCCTTTGAATGGGAGCTGAGCTGCAGTAACCCGGTACGGCCACTACTCAACAGATGGCGCTGTGCTTCTGTCACCATTCTCTGTGTTAGTTCAGCTGCTGGAGGTGCTGGGTATCGGACTTCCACCAATCTGATATTTCTCACCTATCCTAAGGCTACATCATCAATATCTATAACCTGAAGAAAAAAAATTTACGCTCCTGACATAAACTGTGAATGGAAGGTAAAGCTCATAAAGGTGAACTCAAAGACTTTACATTACTGTCATAGGTAAATACTTTTGATGCCAATGCAGAACTTGTACCAGTATCTAAAATAGGAGATTAGACTGAGACCCCCGGGGGGTTACAATCTGTGTACAGAGCTGCACAATAGAAGTGTGTTATGTAATGCCAAGAAGGACATGGACGTAGTAATAAAGTATGTCTTGGATCCAGCTTAACTCTTACAATTTCTCACTGCTGCACTTATCTTTGAAGGAACATTTGGAGGACTGCGGAGAAGTCTTGCATGGCGTGTGTTTTCACCTTTCTTGTCTGAATGCGTTTTGGTATAATGTGGTTGTGATGCACTGCCAGAAATAATGCAGTTATGTAAGTTGCGTCTACCTGTTTAGTATCATCCTTATAATTATGTGTACAGTACACACAGTTTAATAAATTCATACACACCCTTTGTACTTATACGCCAACTTACGCATGACATTGGTATCAAGGCATCACGCCTTTATGTAGAATGCTATAAAAAGGATTGAATTTAGATTTTCTTTTACTTTATATGGCAAGCAGTGGCTACAACTAAAGAGGCGCTGCAGAGGTCGTGGTCAAACTCACATTTTGGTACTCTTTTACTGGAGTAGAAGAGGGTCCAGGGACTCTAAGCTTTGCCCCTTTTTGATTGTCTAACTTTCGAGTCTGTTTTCTTGTCCTCCTGTAAAAATGATCTGCAGCTGTTTCTGAATTATGTTTGTTTCTACCACAAAAAGGAAAGGTTGAGTGACAAGGCCCGGATCAGACTATTGTCAGCCGTACCCACCATTTTACGCAGGGCGGTCTGACGATCTAATTTATATGGGAGTCTCCCAAGTCTTCCCCTCACAGGTGATATAAAAAGAGGTTGGTTGAATTTCTCCAGGGAGATAAGCCACCAACCAGCAGTGTCTGGTTTCTCCTGTACCCTGTTTCCCCATTGAAAAAACATTCATGCTCGCAGTCTATGTGTATGAGGTGGTTGAAAGGGACAATGGTGGGCGCTATTGAAGGTGTATCGGCACTCTGGGCGTCATTTATCAAACCGGTGTAAAGTAGAACTGGCTTAGTTGCCCACAGCAACCAAGCAGATTTCACTTTTCACTTTTCACGGCTCCTTTTGTAAATGAAAGGTGAAATCTGGTTGCTATGGGCAACTAAGCCAGATCTACTTTACACCAGTTTGATAAATCTCCCCCTTTAAGTCTAAATGGCTATAAAGATATATTGAGCAATTTATCAACATACCATGTTGAACATTAATACTACATGGTGTTAAATTATTGTTAAATGTTCACACAAAATATCCCGGCACCTCCTCAAGTCATCTCCTCCTTTCTTTTGCTGCTGTTATATCCTGTGTCTGACTGTAAGGCCGAATGCACGGCCGTGAGCGGTCCGTGGTAACCCGGCCTGGATTCCTGCTGACAGCAGGAGCGCACAGCGTCATTGGTTGCTATGACGCCGTGTGCTTCATGCCGCCGCTGCACTACAGTAATACACTCGTTCACCGAAACACGCCCGTGTGCATTTGGCCTAAGACAGCAGGCCGCAGCAGGAGACACCCCCTCTGTCCTGTCCTCAGCAGGCTACAAATAAAGTTAAGCCACACCACTTTGATAAGGTCTCCCCCTTGACGGCCCCTTGGAGCAGATTATGCAGAAAATTCTGCTGACTGCCAAACACTTAAAGGGGTATTTCCATCTCAGACAATGTGGGGATATCGCTAGGATATGCCCCCGTTGTCTGATAGGTGCGGGTCTCAGGTGCGGGGAAAATGAACAGAGGGCGCACTGCGCATGCACAACCGCCCTCAATTCATTTCTATGGGGCCGCCGTCTGCCCCATAGAAATGAATGGCAGCAGGGTCCGCGCGTGCTCTGTGCGCTCCCATTCACTTCTATGGGAGCAGCGCTTGGTGGTGGACGGACCCCGGGAAATCGCCACAGCTCTCCCCACTCCGTTCTTCTTGTAGGTGCGGGTCCCAGAGGTGGGACCCACACCTATCAGACAATAGGGGCATATCCTAGCGATATGCTCCCATTGTCTGTGATGGGAATACCCCTTTAAGTTTAGGCCCAGCTTACGTTTCTCATCTATTCCACAGTTTAGTGTTTCTTTTAGGGTGGGTTCACATGTAGGTTTTTGCTGTCACTTTTAATGGCATTTTTTGGTGTGTTTTATTTTGCGTAAGAAACACCAGCTCCAGATTTTCGCTGAAGGTCTGTGAGATGTATGAAATGCACAAGTGTTTTTTTTGTTTTTTTTGCTCCTGGAATTTTTGTTAATTAGGTAGCATTTTTCTTAGTTTTTTTTTTTTTTTTTGCTTGTTTGCAAATATGTAGCATGCTGTTGCTCTTGGCATTTATCAGGATCTCCCATCACCTCTATAGGGGAAAAACACCAAGAAGAAAACGCTAGCAGTAAGACACACTGGGGGATAGTTATTAAACCTTTTACAACAAAAGAGTTCCAAATTACGGCACACGTCATATTTACACCATAATTAGGTCTTTTTTGAGCTTTGCGTCACTTGTAAAGGGGTGAAAAAAGAGGTGAGGCTTAACAGGAGGGATGAGGCTTCCACGGCTAGCTGGATTGACTATAACTGGTGTAAGTTATAGCTCAAGTCTACACCAGGATCTAGATGTCCAGAGATGTGGGAATGCCAGTCTTCATTAATCTCCCCCATTGTGTGCAAAAAAAATAAAGACATTTGTGTGATATTCTTGTTTGTATGCAGCAGACATCATACGCTGTATCTTCCTGCACATTAGAACTGATGTGATATTTATTTTATATTTCCACTCTCAAAGCATGTAAATAGCATGTTCTATAAGACAACTTGTTATTAGTGGTACAACCCTTTTAAATTCAATTCTGAAGTTTTTTAGCTATGTTAGTTTTTAGAACAGTTGAGTGACAGCTTACATGGATTACTCTGCTTTCCCAGAATCCTGGATGGCATATCTACATTCATTTCCATATGACTGTATAACCAGACCAGTATTCTATTTGGAAATCCTCCACGTCACTCCCTATGGAATCTGTCATGGTGAGCACATTTGGTATTACCCTTTCAACACATCTAACTAAAAAAAAAAAGAAAAAGGCTGAACAGATGTAACACAAGAACATGGCTTCAGGACAGTTTTTATTGGATTTTATTTTTGTAGGGGAAAGTGCTCTTTACGCATAATAGTGTATGGGGGGATTATTCAAATTCTCCGTCAGCACCATGGACAGAGAATGGGATACCAGCCTCTTTACAAATATCCTAGAAGAGTAGTTGTACATATGTATATTTACTATACATGTATTCGCCGTATGTACCGTATATGATTGTGTGGCAGTATCTTTTAGATGGCTTTAGTTGTAATTCATAAACTTCTAATCCTATATTCCTGCATTTGATAATCCAGAATTTTTCTTCCAGCATGAAAGTTTAGGCCAGACACAGACGAGCGAGCTCAGTGCGAGAAACTTGCTGCGCGTGGCAGTGAGAGTTCCCGTTCTGATCTCTGCCCCCCTTATAATGATTTTGCCTACTTTCACACTTGCGTTGTCAATTCCGGTATTGAGATCTGGCAGAGGATCTCAATACCGGAATTAAACTAATCCGTTTTGATTTTACACATCAGGATGCATCCGTTCCGTTAGGATGCGGTTGTGTGAAATAAAAATGAAAAAAAAAATTTGAAGAAAAAAATACACTGAAAGTCAATGGTTGACAGATCAGGTTTTTTAGGCTCCTAAAAAAATGGATCCGTCACCTATTGACGTACATTGTTTTCAGTGCTGGATCAAGTTTTTCCCCCGTTTTTTTTATGACCGGACGCAAAACCGCAACTTGCAGTAGTTTTGTGTCTGGTCACAAAACAGAATGCTAACGGAACAGAAGACATCCTGATGCATCCTGAACGGATCTGGGGGACAAAACAATTTTTTTTTCCCCCCAGAATACCAGAAAGCAACAACACAAGTGTGAACGTAGCCTAATAATGCTTTTGCGTCACTGCCAGACCTGTATCTACTGAATTAGGCTACTTTCACACTAGTACTTAACATCTCCGTCAGGCGGTTTCGGCAGGGAGATATATGAAACCGCGCAGCGGTTTTAGTCCGGCTGATTCTAGCTTTCACTGACAGCATTATGTCAGAACAATTTGCTAGATTCAATGTTGGGCAGGGACTATCGGTATTATAAATCATTATAATGCCGTGCGATACTGTCAGAGGAGCAGAGGTCAGAATGGGAAATCACGCTTATGCCGCATGCACACGACTGTGCTGTTTTTTTGCGGACCGCAAATCGCGGATCCGCAAAAAACGGAAGCCGCCCGTGCGCCTTCCGCAATTTGCGGAACGGAACGGACGGCCCATTGTAGACATGCCTATTCTTGTCCGCAAAACGGACAAGAATAGGACATGCTATATTTTTTTTGCGGGGCAGCGGAACGGAGCAACGGATGTGGACAGCACATGGAGTGCTGTCCGCATCTTTTGCGGCCCCATTGAAGGGAATGGGTCCGCACCCGAGCCGCAAAAACTGCGGCTCGGATGCGGACCAGAAAAACGGTTGTGTGCATGAGGCCTTACACACTCAACGAGTTTCTCGCATTTACACTCGCCCTACTGAAACTAGCCTTAGAATCTCCCGGGACCAGAGATCTGAGCAGACACAGCCAATTAAAACGCTGTCTGTACATTTCAGATAGCTGTAGATCAAAGACCTCTTTCAACTCCACAAACACATACACACAAAGCTGAGCTTGCAGGTGTTCTGTATGGGGAGAGCTGGGATCAGCTGCTCGATCCTGTTCTCCACTGACATCAGGACACCCCCATACACATAAGGTTATGTTCATATCACGCTTCTATCATCCGCCTAGCAGATCCATTTAACAAATACCCAAACAATTTATAAAAATAGATGCCAAAGAAAGAGCATTCATTTTACATAGACATCAATGTAAAAAAAAATCATCTATTGCAGGTTATTTTTTGGTTTTAGCATACACAGAATAGAGTCTACCATGCTTTTGCGTTCCACAAAAAAATAAAATAAGACAATGACGGACATTTTTTTAACATTGACACCCTTCACATTTGTATCCATTTATGGGGTATCTGTTAAATGGATCTGCTAAGCAGATGATAGAAAATTTGATGTGAACCCGGCCAAAATCGCCTGCTTGAGTTGACCATCTCAGGCTACTTTCACACCTGCGTTTAGGTGAGGATCCGCCTGGATCCGCACCTATAATGCAAACGCTTGTATCCGTTCAGAACGGATCTGTTTGCATTGTGAAGAACAAAGTCAAAACGGATCCGTCCTGACTTACATTGAAAGTCAATGGGGGACGGATCTGTTTTCAATTGCATCATATTTTGTCAGTGAAAATGGATCCGCTCCCATTGACTTACATTGTAAGTCAGGACGGAGCCGTTTGGCTCCGCATCGCCAGGCTCTCACAAGCGGTCCAAAACAGTTTTGCCCTAATGCATTCTGAATGGATAAGGATCCGCTCAGAATGCATTCGTTCAGTCTCTATTCCGCTTTGGAGACTGACATTAAAACGCATGCTCGCTTGATAATACTGAGCCAAACGGATCCGTCCTGGAACACAATGTAAGTCAATGGGGACGGATCCGTTTTCACTGGCACAATAGAATACGGATCCGTCCTCGACTGACTTTCAATGATGATCGTGACGGATCCGTCTCGGCTATGTTAAAGATAATGCAAATGGATCCGTTCTGAACGGATGAAGACGGTTGTATTATCTGAACTGATCCGATTATGACTGATCCGCACAAAACGTGAGTGTGAAAGTAGCCAAAGAGTTAAATATAATAGCATTTTAATATATTTTTCTTCCTTCTATTCTGGGCTAATTACTGGATATACTCCACCCTTTAAAGTAAATTATTCTTATTTCTTATTATCCAGAATATTCGTTAATCTCACGCCTATCATGTCTTGTGCGTGCCGGATTCAAGCTTCTTTTACTGTACCGTGGTACTGTATATCTTTATCAATTGCATATAACTAGTGGATGTTGTGACCTGTAGATAGCAATACCTTGCTGGTGAGTGCATGGCCTCATTTCTCTTACCAGTAGTTTGCTTAGTAGTTTAAGGGATTCACACATTGCGCATTTCTTGCTGATCTGCCCTGAAATTCTGCAGCAAAGTACAGTGCAATGTTAGTGAATGGGGATTTAACAAACTCCATTTACTCCCAGCGAAAATCTACTGCGGTTTCAGGCCTGACCTACCTATTGTGGCAATGCTGTGGATTATCACAACCGATTTTATTCGTTGCAATGCAGTGAATAAAATCTTTACGTAACGTATGCAAATGTTATTGCTAATTTTGCCATTGATTTTTTTTATTTATTTTTTTATCCAGATTCACGCTGTGATTTTTATACTGTGTATGTACATGCCCTAAAGAAGCCTACCAGAATTCTTGGTGTGAACATCATGAATAATATTTAGACAGATTTTATATCTTTTTGGATGAGCGCTTGTATAATGTCCCCATGACATTTCCTATGTGAACCTAGGTTTCTTTGTCCTTCTCATAGGGACATTGTGCAGATCCAAATCAGTAATAATAATATTACCTTGGACATGATGAGGGAGATTTATCAAGATGGGGTGCAAAAACTGATTTAGTTACCCCTAGAAACCAATCGGATTGATCCTTTCATTGGTGGAACATGTGAATCCAGTTTCCCTTTGCACCGGTTTTGATACATCTCCCCCAATGTTTTTCAGTATGGATGGCGTTTGTATAAGGATGACTTTCTCAAAGCCGTATCCAATATAGGACTCACCGATGTTAGAATCAGCAAAGCCTTGAGATCGTATGCTAAAGATTTGTTTTGTTTTAAGCTATGATCTGAACCTTTAGAACGTATACCCACACTAATGCCAGTGATTGCTGAAGGTTAATCGAACTTTACAGTCCTGCACGCATCAGATATAAAGAATAATTTATTGCATTACTGTAATTAGTTTCAGGGCTCTGGGCAGCTATTTAACTTGGTGAATTTACCCTGGAGTATTTTTATCGGTGTACAGACATTAATTATTAATATAGTCTCTGATTATTATCATTGCCTTCGTTCTAAGTAAAGCCATGAGAGTGATGTGTTTATTAGGCAGAGGATCTGTGTACAGACTGTATGCATATATGATATATTTTCTTCTTTATATGCTAAAATATGCGCTGGAAACAAGAGAATCTATAAGATGCCCAAAAGGGTTAACAGAGTAAACCCTGAAGAGGGAATGTATCACGTTTTTTATAGGGCAATTTTTGGTGCAAGTGCTCTCTTCCACCTCCCTTGCCACTTTTACAAAAAGGCATCGGGAGTTGGCAGGCTGCAAGTGCAACCTACGTGGCCCAACTGATTTCCAGTAAACCGCATTACACCGGAAATATACAGCAGCTCTCCTCCTGGAGTAGATTTCATTTTCTCATCAGAGGACCCCAAGGCGCAGTGAGGTTTGCAATCAAGTCTGGAGTGAGAAGCGCCAGTCTTAATCAGGGGTGTAGCTAAAGGCTCATGGGCCCTGGTACAAGAGTTCATCTTGGGACCCCCTTCCCTTAGTGCTTTGTGGCCAGGGGCAGGGAAGCACATAGGCTTCGTGCTGCCTGAGGCAAAAATTGAAACGGCACCTCCCCATGCCAAATCCTTAACCTAACCCCTTCCCTCCAGCCAGAGGTGTAACTTGACCTGTATGCACTTTCTATAATACCAGTGTCTTCTTATGCAGCACAAGAGTCTTTGGGCCCCCTCAGGCTCCTGGGCCCGGAAGAGACTGCTACCTCTGCACCCCCTATAGCTACACCCCTGTACTTAATACATTCCCCTGCTAAGAGCTGGAACCACCAGGGGATGTATACTGGATTCGCCATCCAGTATACAGTGGTTTTCACTGTCGAAATACTTCCTTTTCCTATCTTCTTCCTATGGTCAGGATCTGCTCATATTTTCAGATTTCTTTTAACACAAGCTCATTTATACCAGTGTTTGTGGTGTGTATTGCCCTCTGTACAGAACAAGCGTAGAGAAGAAGGAGACATTTTCCCAGTTCTCTCTACTGGGACCAATATATTTGTTCTATGGAGCTGAATTGGAGGACATTTATGCTGTGGAACCGGGCAGATTGTCCATTGTGTAGGTAGATCTATCAATAGATCTATTATATAGCTCTAGAACGTGAGCTAGTCTGTACATGCTTCTCTTTCCTGATACATTGTGTCTGGTACATATTCTGCTTATGCAATTGTAATTATAGTGTATGTAATTCTGAGCTTATTATATGGAAAGCAGTTATGTGGGTGTGACCGTAGGCAGTGGGTAGAGCCCGCATATTTACAACTTGCTTGTTTGCCTGGCATTTGAACACACAGTCCTAAAATGGCAAATCGTAATGAACTTTGTCCATGATTTTTAAAGAGGACCTTTCATGTTTTTTTATTAATGTAGATAAATACCTTAATACTTTAAATACTTTAAAAAATCAGGCAGGGTGGCAGCATCAGCGGGGGGTACCCCGCAAGTAAAGGTATTTATCTCCATTAACAAAAAAACATGAAAGGTCCTCTTTAATTATATTAATCTTGGATTCCAACCATTAGGCTGCTGTTTGGTCTAAGCCGTCTCTCGGTTTCAACATACACCGCTATGCTTGGTCATAATTAGCACTGAATACTTATAAAACAGTTTAGTTGCCTAGTTAAATCAGTAAGCTCTTGTGTACTGAGGTATTTAATTTATTAAAGTAAATTGTAGTGTATTTGTCATAGTTTTAGGGGTGGGGTGGCAACTGACTTAGGCAATATGAGTTTTTCTAATGTACAGTAGATTTATTGAAAATAAGGTAAAAAATAAGGTTATTTTTAAACTATATGAATCACAAAACCAAAATGCACAGCTCAGGCTATAATTATGTTCATTTAATAATCTGTTCACCAGATGATGCCACCGTAGTTCAGAAGTTATTATTTTTCAATGTCTTTCCCGGTACTTTATTGCACCTTTGTTTTAATGCTGGTGGGGTATCAATGTGAGGTGTTACAGTTCCCATATTTCCTTTCCTCTGTTACAATTTGTATGGTAGTTATGCTCAACTGACTCTGCATTATTTGCTGCCCAGCATGAGAAACAAATCCAGAGAGCCAGAAAGCAGTGGAAATAAGAGGCACGTGATGTGTGGAGGGTAGATAACCATGTGTCCATTGTACGGGATGTCACACAAGCAGGAGATAAACACTAGAAGCATGGGCATGTGACTATATGTGAGATCAGTTTACAGAGGCATCTCAGCTATAGACAATACATTAGTAAGTGACTATTCTTACTGTAAACTATTTGCACAATTCTTGAAGATGGTAATACCCTTTAACTATGAAGTATGTATCTATAATATCGTTTCCACTTATAAACACTGATATATACTAGTTTTTAAAAGTGTAGTCACTATTACTAGGTTCTGACATAATGTCTGTGTCCCATAGGGCTTGCAGTCTGCTGTCCCAGGTTCCTTTCTCAAAAAAAAGTGCAAGTAGTGGCATGAGTATACGTCCCCTCTCTGCTAGCTTCTTCCTCTTGTCAGTAAGTGAATGTCCTTTATTGCTACACCCTATATGCTTCCATTGGGTGCAACAAAACATGTAAATGTAGAGAAAGAGAGATCAGCAAAGCATACGTCATATGTAGTGGAAGATAAAAGTCCCATCAGGGCACTAACTAGATCTTTCCTACTGCAATGTCTTCTTATCTAAGGAAGTTTTCTGTTGATAGCTGGCAAGCAGAAATCTGAGGTACTGAAACAGAAATCTTAAAAATGATGAGAAACTGAAACGCAAAGTATACTAAAGTTAATTCCATTTCCGTTATAAAATTATTAAAGGACATAACATTGATTTCCTTTCCTTAGGATAAACCATCAATGTATGATTTGTGGTGGTCCCACCCCCTAGGGTACAGTATATAGACAATCGTCTCAGTCAATCAGATTTATTTGAAATTGACTGGTTTCGTAAACTATCCTTTACATGCACATGTCCAGTCTG
The DNA here is from genome assembly GCF_014858855.1 of Bufo gargarizans. Classification (NCBI taxonomy): domain Eukaryota; kingdom Metazoa; phylum Chordata; class Amphibia; order Anura; family Bufonidae; genus Bufo; species Bufo gargarizans. The sequence goes on along the minus strand of NC_058081.1, from coordinate 196,620,848 downwards.
AATTTAAAGGGAATCTGTCACCTAGTTTTACCCTATAGAGCTGCGGACATGCACGGATAGATCTCTGCTAGAATGTCCGCAATATACCTGTCCTATAGCTCTGTGTGTTTTTATTTAGTTTAAAAAATGATTTTATAGATACAGTTGTGTTCAAAATTATTCAACCCCCACTGAAATTAAGTGTTTCGGCCAGTTTGACATTGATTTTGATCATTTCAGTCATCTTGTTTACAATTAAATCAAAGAGGCACTTGTAAGTCAGACAAATATAACATAACATTTATAATGAAATAACCACAAATGTCTTTTCTGTGCTCACATCATTATCAGTTTTATTCAACCCCCAAGTGACATTCAATCTTAGTACTTAGTACAACATCCTTTTCCAGTTATAACAGCATTTTAAACAGTGAAGCATAGCTTGACTACAAGTGTCTTGCAGCGATCTACGGGTATCTTCGCCCATTCTTCATGGGCAAAAGCCTCCAGTTCAGTCACATTCTTAGGCTTGCGCGCTGCAACTGCTTTCTTTAAGTCCCACCAGAGGTTCTCAATCGGATTTAAGTCTGGTGACTGCGATGGCCACTTCAAAATGTTCCAGCCTTTAATCTGCAACCATGCTCTAGTGGACTTGGAGGTATGCTTGGGATAATTGTCCTGTTGAAAGGTCCAACGTCTCCCAAGCCTCAGGTTTGTGACGGACTGCATCACATTTTCATCCAATATCTCCTGGTACTGAAGAGAATTCATGGTACCTTGCACACGCTGAAGCTTCCCTGTACCTGTAGAAGCAAAACAGCCCCAAAGCATGATTGACCCCCCGCCATGCTTCACAGTAGGCAAGGTGTTCTTTTCTTCATAGGCCTTGTTCTTCCTCCTCCAAACATAGCGTTGATCCATGGGCCCAAACAGTTCTAATTTTGTTTCATCAGTCCACAGAACACTATCCCAAAACTTTTGTTGTTTGTCCACATGACTTTTGGCATTCTGCAGTCGACTCCTATTCTTATTCTTTGGAGACAGCAAGGGGGTGCGGCGCCTGGAAGTTCTGGCATGGAGGCCTTCATTACGCAGTGTGCGCCTTATTGTCTGAGCTGAAACTTCAGTACCCACATCTGACAAATCATTTTTCAGTTCCTCAGCAGTCACACGGGGACTTTTCTCCACTTTGCGCTTCAGGTAGCGCACAGCAGTCGAAGTCAGCATCTTTTTTCTGCCACGACCAGGTAGCGTTTCAACAGTGCCCTTTGCCTTGAATTTGCGAATGATGCTTCCTATGGTGTCTCTTGGTATGTTTAACATCTTTGCAATCTTCTTATAGCCATTGCCCTTCCTGTGAAGAGAAATCACCTCTTCTCTTGTCTTCCTGGACCATTCTCTTGACTTCACCATGTTTGTAAACACACCAGTAAATGTCTAGAAGGAGCTGAGTATCACAGTCCTTTTAAATCTGCCTAATTGGTGCTTATTATGCTTGATTGCTGCTCCTTGACATCCACAGGTGTTTTCAATACCTGATCGAAAACACTTGAATGAACCTCTGTTCTTAAGAGTGGTAGTCTTTAAGGGGTTGAATAATTGTGTCAATGAAGAAATCACAAAAATAACATTTAATACTGTATTATAAAAACAATTGATGTCATTTTAGTTGCATTTGGTTCTTTAAAAAGTCCTTGTAAGATTTCATTCTGAACACAATTACAAATGTACACTAAATTCCCTAAAACCCTTTACAGCATTGGGGGTTGAATAATTTTGAACACAACTGTATGTAAATTAGCCAAGTAAGGAGCCCAGCCACGCCCCCTGTGAAGGAGCCCAGCACCGCCTGCATCCAGGAATCTCCTCCTTGCTCACAAAGTTACAGTGCTGTAATCTCATGATGCGCAAGCTAGCGCATGCGCAGTTCATTCACTGAGGCTAATGCCAGCAAAGGGAATGAACACTTTGCCGACACTGTGCATGCGGTAGCTCGCGCATTGCGAGATTACAGCACTGTAACTTCGTGAGCAAGGAGGAGATTCCTGGATGCAGGCGGTGCTGGGCTCCTTCACAGGGGGCGTGGCTGGGCTCCTTAACCGTAAGTAACCACGCCTTGGGCACCTAGGGAGATGTATCAAACTGATGTAAAGGAAATGTCTTAGTTGCCCATAGCAAGCAATCCGATTCCACCTTTTATTTTCCAAAGGAGCTCTGAAAAATGAAAGGTGAAATCTTATTGGTTGCTATGGACAACTAAGTCTGTTCTCCTTTACATCAATTTTGATAACTCTACCCCTTTGTGATGATGTGGCTTTGGCCATGACTATTATTACCACTGCATTGCATAAACAACAGGAGGGAAGAAATATTTTGGATGATTACATGTACCGTGTAATTAATATCTTACGTTTTGATTATAAGGTACGCCGTGACTCAGCATGACATGTATTCATATTATTCTTTTGCATATACCTTTAATCTGCTAGATGTGAGTCTTATGATAACAAATTAGCATGAATGCTAGTTTTGTCCTTTCTTCATCTTGTGGGTGCTCATCTGCAAACTTATGGCCATGTGTCATTCCTCTGTGGTTATAAATGTTAGATGTCTGTATGTTAGCACTAAATAGGGATTGGATTAGAGTCGAAGCGTCTGAAGGTTAGCATGAATGGTAAAACAGCATATCTCATATAGCAAGATTCCACTTCTCCTGCCTCCGACCACCCGGTGTAGAGGGCCTGCAATTCATGTAATTGGGCACAGCAGAAGGCCGAGAGTGGCGCGCTATGCATGGAAAATCTGTGCAGGAGTCTCCTTGTGGATTTCATTGCAAAAGGGTGAAATCCACAGTGGAAACCCAAATTGCAGATTTATAATCCACACCACGAGTCAATTTCTTCTGAAGATTTTTTTTTTCGACATGTGGACGAGGTTTGGTAAATCTCAATCATTTTTTTTAATTTTTTGCTGATGCTGTAATACTCTGCTGATTTTCTTCCCAAAACTCAGTGATGCACAATACATAGCGTATCCAACAAGTGTGAACCTCCCCTTAAAGTGTATCAACAGTTTTGCTCTTTAGGGCTCCAAGCTCTGAAACCCCCGCCGATCGCTAGAACGAAGAGAGAGACACATTCACACACTGCCTCTCCTTGCTGCTGCAGACTGCACATGGACTTTGTATTGAGCCTGTCTCCTGCAGTAAGGAGAGTAAGTGCGATATGTGAGCGCTTATCTCTCCTCGTTGTAGCGATCGGTGAGGGTCTCAGCACTCAGACCCCCACCAATACAAAACCTTTCATATGTCGCTATGACATTTCAAAAGTTTTTTTTAAAGTTCAGGGACATGTTAAAGTGATAACCGAGAAAGCATCTGTTTCAGCATCTTCCTTAGGGCTCATTCACACGACCATATGAATGATTTCCCATCCGTTCTGCAATTTTGCGGAATGGTTACAGACCCGATAATTTCAATGGTGGGGCCACAAAAGATGTGCTGTCTGCATCCGTTGTTCCATTCCGCGGCCCCACTAAAAAGATCTGCAATTGTGGACAAGAATAGGTATTTCTATAATGGGCTGCCCGTTTCGTTCCGCAAATTGCAGAATGCACACGGGCGGCATCCGTGTTTTACGGATCCGCAATTTGCAGACCACGAAACACGGCACAGTCGTGTGAATGCAGTATTTTTAAGGCACTGTTAAGGGTAGGGATGCACAATCTGCAATGTCAAATTTAACCAGTTAAAAGCATCACAATAAGATTTTGACAGAGTGCATCTTATATTCAAACATGGAAATGTACATTAGGAGAAATATTACTTTAGGATTACATTAAGGAGTTTTATTCATATAACTATAACTAAATTTGATTTTGGAGCTTCGAGTTAAATGGGGTTTCCCATCAGCATAATTGTTGTTCATATATTTTAGGTGTCACGAAAGGGAGGGAAGAGTGCAGCCCTGAAATCCATCAGCACCTCTATCCCTACCTACTTGCACGACCCGTCCTAACTGACAGCGTACAACTTGGCGGCAGTCCCTAGTTTATATACAGTACAGACCAAAAGTTTGGACACACCTTCTCATTCAAAGAGTTTTCTTTATTTTCATGACTATGAAAATTGTAGATTCACACTGAAGGCATCAAAACTATGAATTAACACATGTGGAATTATATACATAACAAAAAAGTGTGAAACAACTGAAAATATGTCATATTCTAGGTTCTTCAAAGTAGCCATCTTTTGCTTTGATTACTGCTTTGCACACTCTTGGCATTCTCAAAAGGTAAGTCACCTGAAATGGTTTTCACTTCACAGGTGTGCCCTGGCAGGTTTAATAAGTGGGATTTCTTGCCTTATAAAAATAGGGTTGGGACCATCAGTTGCATTGTGGAGAAGTCAGGTGGATACACAGCTGATAGTCCTACTGAATAGACTGTTAGAATTTGTATTATGGCAAGAAAAAAGCAGCTATGTAAAGAAAAACGAGTGGCCATAATTACTTTAAAGAAAAGTCAGTCTGAAAAATTGGGAAAACTTTGAAAGTGTCCCCAAGTCCAGTCACAAAAACCATCAAGCGCTACAAAGAAACTGGCTCACATGCGGACCGCCCCAGGAAAGGAAGACCAAGAGTCACCTCTGCTGCGGAGGATAAGTTCATCTGAGTCACCAGCCCCAGAAATCGCAGGTTAACAGCAGCTCAGATTAGAGACCAGGTGAATGCCACACAGAGTTCTAGCAGCAGACACATCTCTAGAACAACTGTTAAGAGGAGACTGTGTGAATCAGGCCTTCACGGTAGAATATCTGCTAGGAAACCATTGCTAAGGACAGGCAACAAGCATAAGAGACTTGTTTGGGCTAAAGAACACAAGGAATAGACATTAGACCAGTGGACATCTGTGCTTTGGTCTGATGAGTCCAAATTTGAGATCTTTGGTTCCAACCACTGTGTCTTTGTGCGACGCAGAAAAGGTGAACGGATGGACTCTACATGCCTGGTTCCCACCGTGAAGCATGGAGGAGGAGCTGTGATGGTGTGAGGGTGCTTTGCTGGTGACACTGTTGGGGATTTATTCAAAATTGAAGGCATACTGAACCAGCATGGCTACCACAGCATCTTGCAGCAGCATGCTGTTCCATCCAGTTTGCGTTTAGTTGGACCATCATTTATTTTTCAACAGGACAATGACCCCAAACACACCTCCAGGCTGTGTAAGGGCTATTTGACCATGAAGTAGAGTGATGGGGTGCTGCGCCAGATGACCTGGCCTCCACAGTCACCGGACCTGAACCCAATCGAGATGGTTTGGGGTGAGCTGGACCACATAGTGAAGGCAAAAGGGCCAACAAGTGCTAAGCACCTCTGGGAACTCCTTCAATACTGTTGGAAGACCATTTTAGGTGACTACCTCTTGAAGCTCATCAAGAGAATGCCAAGAGTGTGAAAAGCAGTAATCAAAGCAAAAGGTGGCTACTTTGAAGAACCTAGAATATGACATTTTCAGTTGTTTCACACTTTTTTGTTATGTATATAATTCCACATGTGTTAATTCATAGTTTTGATGCCTTCAGTGTGAATCTACAATTTTCATAGTCATGAAAATAAAGAAAACTCTTTGAATGAGAAGGTGTGTCCAAACTTTTGGTCTGTACTGTACGTGCAGGGCCTAAAGATGATAAGAGGGAAAAACAGTGAACAGAGTCAGGGAAGCAAAAGTCAAAGCCAGGAGGTCACGCAGAGGTACACAGGGAAAAACACAAGGTCAATACAATCCAAAGTCTGAAGCGAAGAGGTCACATCAAATCCAAGGAGGTCACAAGGTCGAGGTCAAAAACATAGCTGAGGTCAGAACACACAGAGTACACAATATAACAATATGTTGGCGAGGGTAGCAAGACCAATCACAGGCAACCTGCGGTGAGCAGGCTGCCTGTTTAAATAACCCCTACAGGTGAGTCATGTGACGTGGCCAGCATCACATTACTTGTATTGCGCATAATACAGCTGAGCGCTGATTCATTATTGTCGGCGCTCAGATCCCCTGCTGCTCGTTGCCTAGGGTACGGAGGACACCGGCCACGCTGAGGAGGCATGCGTGGCTGGGTCCTCCCCGTCCCCTGGTCACCATAGAGACGAGGACGCCGACCACGTCCTCACTCCGCTATATGCACGGGATGCCGGCGGCGCTGAGAAGGAAGAGCACACCACCAGCTCCCCATGACAGTACCCCCCCTTCCACGAGGGGCCACCGTTCCCATAATGACTGGAGTGGGTTTCTCCAGGTGAGCTAAATGGAAATTTTTTACCAACCTTTTAGCATACACCTTGCTAGCTGGTACCCAAGACCTCTTCTCAGGACCATAACCCTTCCAGTGAACCAAATATTGCAATGAATTCCGGACCTTTCTCACATCAAGGATTCTAGAAATTTTAAATTCTAGTTGGCCAGCAACCTCCACTGGCGACAGAGATTCCTGAGTAGGGGATGCAGATGATACGTACTTTTTGAGTAATGCTTTATGTAAAACATTATGGATACGAAAGGAGTCAGGTAACCGTAACTTAAAAAAGACATGGTTAATGATTTCAGAAGGACCAATAAAGCGCGGTGCAAATTTACTTGAAGGTACCTTGAGAGACAAATTCCTGGTAGACAACCACACTTTATCTCCCAACCCAAAATCCACTCCTCGTGAGCGCCTCCTGTCAGCATTAACTTTTTGAATCTCCAGAGCTTTTTTCAGGTTCAACTGAACCTGGGCCCAGACTGTGCACAGTTCTTTAATTATTACATCAGCTTCAGAAACCTGCGAGGAGGATGGCGAAACTGAACTAAATCTCGGATGAAAACCAAGATTACAAAAGAAAGGAGACCTAACAGTAGACAAATTTACCTGATTGTTAATGGCGAATTCCGCCACAGACAAATATTCCACCCACCGATGTTGGTTGTCGGAGACATAACACCTCAAAGTTTGACCGTTGGTTTCAGGATGAAAGGCCGAAGAAAAAGACAAAGAGATATTAAACTTATGACAAAAAGCCTTCCCAAACCTTAAGAACGAATTGAACGCCTCTATCCGAAACCACATTCTCTGTGATCCCGTGTAAGCGTATCACATGATCTACAAACAGGGAGGCCAAGGTCTTAGCATTGGGCAGTTTTGATAGAGGAATAAAATACACCATCTTACTAAATCTGTCAACAACCACCCATTCCACCGACTTACCCTCTGAAACCGGTAGGTCGGTGATAAAATCCATGGAGATATGGGACCAAGGTCTAGTAGGGATGGGCAGCGGTCACAAATCACCCACCAGACGGGACCTAGGAGTCTTGGACCTGGCACATAACTCACATGAGGACACATATGAGTGGACATCTCTGGACAAAGTGGGCCACTAGTAAAACCTGGAGACGAGTTCCTTGGTGGCATTAATACCCAGATGTCCGCTAAACACAGAATTATGGCACTCATCCAACAGTCGGAGACGTAAATGACCAGGGACAAATAATTTATCAGTTGAGGATTGTACCGGAGTCATGTGTTGTCCCGCAGTTATTTCAGTCGTCAGATCGGAGGAGACCAAAGCCGCAATGCTGGTAATATCGAATCTGGTGGAGTATCAGGAGATAGAAAAGCACAAAAACTCCAGGATAGGGCATCTGCCTTGATATATATACTTTGTGGCCTGAAAGTAATACAAAAGTTAATACGTGTAAAGAATAATGCCCCCCCAGCCTGTCTGGGATTCAAACGCTTAGCAGATTCCAAAAACAATAGATTCTTATGATCCGTTAGAACCGTAATACAATGTTGAGCTCCCTCCAAAAAATGACGCCATTCTTCAAAGGCGCATTTAATAGCAAGTAACTCTCGGTTTCCAATATCATAATTTCTCTCAGTGGAAGAGAACTTACGAGAAAAGAACGCACAGGGCCTCAGATTAGTGAGAGTTGATGAACCCTGAGAGAGTACTGCTCCTACCCCATCCTCGGAGGCATCAACCTCAACTACAAAAGGCCTCTCTTGGTCTGGTTGAACCAATATTGGGGCGTTAAACAAAACACCTCTTGAGTGTTTTGAAAGCTTTTCTGGCCTCTGGCGACCAATTCACTAGATCTGCCCCCTTCCTGGTTAGGTCGGTGAGAGGTTTGGCAATAACAGAAAAAAAAGTAATACATTTTCGATAATTAGAAAAACCCAAAAATTGTTGTAATGCTTTAAGGGAGGAGGGTCTTACCCATTCCAGAATAGCCTGCACCTTTCCTGGATCCATCTTAAAGGATTGGGGTGTGACAATATATCCCCCCCCCAAAAAAATTGCTGTACCCCAAAGATACACTTTTCACCTTTAGCAAATAGTTGGTTTTCACAAAGAACCTCCAGTACCTGTCTAATGTGGCTAATGTGAGAATCCCAGTCAGGTGAATAAATCAAAATATAATCTAAATACACAATCATGAATTTACCAATAAATTGTCTAAAAATATCATTGATAACATTTTGGAAAACCGCCGGGGCATTACTTAAACCAAATGGCATTACTAAATATTCATAATGGCCCTCAGGGGTATTAAAGGCCGTTTTCCACTCATCCCCCTCCTTAATTCGAATGAGATTGTAATCCCCACTGAGATCGAGTTTGGTGAACCAGTGAGCTTCAAGAACTTGATTGAACAGGTCAGGAATCAACGGCAAAAAGTACAGATTTTTAATAGTAATTTTGTTTATCTCTCTGTAATCAATACAAGGTCTCAATCCCCCATCTTTTTTCTCAACGAAGAAAAATCCTGCCCCCATAGGAGACACTGAGGGTCTAATATGACCTTTTTGCAAACTCTCCTTCAAATAATCCCTCATAGACTTCCGTTCAGGACTGGACAAATTATAAATATGACCCTTAGGGTACTTAGATTCCGCAATTAGATCTATGGCACAATCATTTGGTCTATAAGGGGGAAGAAACTCTGCATCGGACATGGAAAAAACATCAGCGAAGTCACTGATGTATGGGGGAAGAGTTTTCAACTCAGTAGTGATTCCAGCCTGAATAACAGGTAGACAGTATGAATTACATTTTAGTCCCCATTTCTCTAAATCACCCGTGGACGAGTTAATGGCTGGGTTATGAATCTGGAGCCAAGGCATGCCCAAAACTACCTCCACGGGTAAATGTTTTAGTATCAAAAAAGAACAGATTTCAGTATGACAAGCCCCCACAGTCAAGGTTACTTAAGGAGTACAAAATTCCACAGTTCCACCCACCAAAGGAGTAGAGTCAATGGCAATAATATGGATAGGGTTAGGAAGAGACAACATGGGTACCCCAACGGAAAGTGCAAAATTATGGTCAATAAAATTAGAAGCGGACCCAGAGTCAATAAATGCCTTCCCAGAACTCTTGCAAGAACCCAAATAACCACCGGTACTAATACTTTCTCTTTAACCACTTCTGGGAGTACCTTACCCTTCAAGATGTCCGGCCGTGAGGATCTCCGGGAGAGAGGAGTCTTAGGGCATTGTCGTATCCAGTGGTCAAATTCTCGGCAATAAAGGAAGGCACCCCTTAGACGTCACTGATCCCTTCTGGTCATTCTGAGCTGCATGAGTTCTCCAGGATAATTCTCTACCTTGACTCCCATGGGTAAGGAGTCTGGCTTGACCACCACCTGTGGAAAGGTCAGATGTTCTCGTTGCCTTTCCCTAATATGTCGGTCCAGTCTAACAGCTAGAGTCATAGTCTGCTCTAAGGTGTCAGGGCAGGGATAACTGACCAACATATCCTTAAGGTTTTCAGAGAGCCCTGATCTAAACTGGCACTTAAGCGCTGGCTCATTCCAGCCAGAGGGAACACACTACTTCCGGAACTGAGTGCAGTATTCCTCCACCGGTCTGTCCCCCTGAGTGAGAGACTTCAACTGAGATTCTGCCACAGTTGACTTATCAGGTTTATCATATAGTACCCCTAAGGCCTGAAAAAATGCTTCCACAGAAGCTAGACAAGGGGAGTCCGTGGGGAGGGAATGGGCCCATTCTTATCGGTCCCCCTGCAACAAACAAATAATTATTCCTACTCTTTGCTGTTCGGAACCCTAATAATGAGGGCGTAAACGAAAATACAACTTACCTTAAACGTCAGAAAATACGATCCCCGGAAAAAACGATCAGGCAGGAAAAACACAACAACAAGGTCAATACAATCCAAAGTCAGAAGCCAAGAGGTCACGTCAAATCCAAGGAGGTCACAAGGTTGAGGTCAAAAACAGAGCTGAGGTCAACTCATATTGCACATAATACAGCTGAGCGTCGATTCATTATTATCGGCGCTCAGATCCCCTGCTGCTCGTTGTCTAGGGGACGGAGGACACTGGCCACGCTCAGGAGGACAGTCCTCCCCGCTCCCTGGTCACCATGGAGACGAGGACTCCGGCTGCGTCCTCCCTCCGCTATATGCGCGGAATGCCAGCTCCCTGTGACATTAGGGCAAATGGACATCTGCACTGTGCACAGCGGTTTTAGTCTAGACGATTCTCGGCATATTTTCTAGGTTGCGGCCGGGTTGCCATCAATGGGGCCGGTCGGCAATCATGTAGTTTTCAGGCAATGCCAGATCCATAGAGACCCGGCAGGCTGTTCCCTGTCTGTCAGATCTCAGAAATGCCCTGTAGTGAGTCCTGTAGACCCATAGTGGATCCAGTATATATATTGACATCAAATTGATATATATTTGGTAGCAATATCGCTTTTTTGGCGCCATTTAGGATTACTATTTTTATTTTTTCAATTTTATTATTTTTATATCTTGTTTTTAAATTGTATGTAATCGGATGCAATTATTGCATAATAAATGCTTGTATAGAGGGTGCATTCTTTCTGGATGATTTCAAGTGAGGATTGCCTGTCTTAGATATATTCTATTCATGTGTAGTTGATGCTTAGCTGATGTGCGTTCGGCAGATGACAGGAAAGAAAAGGATTGGGCATGTTCGAATTTCGACATGCCTGTTGCTTTGTTTTCAAGGGAGATAAGCTGTGGCCAGAGGTGTTTGGCAGGACATACTCTCCTCCATCAATTCACAACTCATCCTTGCTCAGATGAACTAAGTGGCCATGTGTGTGTTTGGAGATCTGGGGAAACGTTCTCCCATTTGTCTGAATGAACCTCCACGATCCAGTCAGGTTCTTTGCATTCCCTTTTACTTTTGCAGAATGCAGGTACACTGGGCACAATATGATACCGGAGAGTGCTTGCTCTGTGCTTCTGCAGGTTTACTTGCTCGCAGGATATGGTTTATCTGAAAGTGAAGATTGGTCTTCACAGGACATTGCCAGACGAAGGTTTCAATTCCTGCTGCAGCGATAGTCACGAAGGGGTAGTAGTAATAATGAATCCTGGTGTATTAGTAATGAAATGCCATGTACACTGTGCAATTGCACAATATCAAATGCCATGAGGTAATTGGAGTCCTAGGACTCAGTACGGTGCCGGCAGAGCGTTGTCTTACTGATCAGGATCTTCTGCGTGCATCCATCATGATGAGTGTACTTTGCACCATGATTTTATGTGGGGCAGCGGGCGTGTTATGTAGTGTGTTCTCCTGCTCTGGATCATTATACAAATGGATTTCTTCATTAGCAGTGTAACTGTGCATCATCCTAGAGAGCAGCGTGATTAATATCTGTGTGAAGATACTCAGCATCTCAGTAAAGAGCGTATTCATCATCAGTGTGCAGTGTGATGGCGAACACATCATACATTCTCACCATGATGACTGATTACCAGCCGCAAATGGGGTCCGCTGGGACTAGGCTATTAGATATGATCAGCCATTTTATATATATATATATATATAGAGTATATATGTATATACAGTGAGGAACAGAAGTATTTGAACACCCTGCGATTTTGCAGGTTCTCCCACATAGAAATCATGGAGGGGTCTGAAATTCACATTGTAGGTGCATTCACACCTGAGAGACAGAATTAAAAAAAAAAAATCAGGAAATCACATTGTATGATTTTTAAAGATTTTTTTTGTCTTGCACTGCTGAACATAAGTATTTGAACACCTGATAAAATCTGTGTTAATATTTGGTACAGAAGCCTTTGTTTGCAATTACAGAGGTCCAACGTTTCCTGTAGTTCTTGACCAGGTTTGCACACACACCAACCGGGATTTTGGCCCACTCCTCCACACAGATCTCCTCCTTGCCACGTAGCCCTTTCCAGCCTTGTGGAGGTCCACAATTTTGTCTCTAGTGTCTTTTGACAGCTCTTTGGTCTTGCCCATGGTAGTAGTTGGCGTCTGACTGACTGTTGTGGGGTGGACAGGTGTCTTTAAAGAGCTCAGACAGGTGCTACTAAGTTAGATTAATGAGTGGAGTAGAGGTGGACTTTTTAAAGGCACAGTAATAGGTCTTTGAGAGCCAGAATTCTTTCTGTTTCTCAGGTGTTCAAATACTTATGTTCAACAGTGCAAGACAAATAAATTCTTTAAAAATCGTACAATGTGATTTCCTGATTTTTATTTTTATTTTTTATTCTGTCTCTCAGTGGGAATGCACCTACAATGTGAATTTCAGACCCCTACATGATTTCTAAGTGGGAGAACTTGCAAAATCGCAAGGTGTTCAAATACTTCTGTTCCTCACTGTATACTGCAGAGCTATTAGGCTTGTAGACAGAGACATCTATAACATTTGCTCTATTGTTTGTATAGTCGGGGTTATCCTTTACCTGTCAGTCCCGGGGTCAGCTGAGATTTGTTAAAGCTTGAATTTCTTGTCGCCTTTTCAACAATAGACAATAGCAATGATGTTCGCTTCAGTTCCTGGTATGTGAATGGGTAAATATATGCTTTGGAAGGGTTTATATCTTCTTGGCAATAATTTAGACTAAGAAGAACACACTTGGTGCACGGGAATTTAGAGGCACACTAGAGCCTGCGCTCCTTGTTATCAACCATTACAGAAAATGTCGGCCTTTGAGATCGGACACATATCTTCTGTTGAGAATCTCCAGACACAATCGTGGACATGCCAGTGAATCAGATTAGCAGATGGGTTTTATCTGAGAGAACGCTCCAAACACAGTGAAAGCTAGTCGCAGGTCATCACTCTTATCTTTTCTGACAGGCTACCTATGCGTAATTTTGTATGTTGCTTAAGGAGGACCTGCCATCTCTCCTGACAAGTCTATTTCAGCAAATATCTGTATTCCCCATAAAATAACAACTCTAGAACATCTTTAGCTTGTGTTTTCCTCTGTTGTTCTTCCTAGAAATATGAATAAATGGACAGCTGTAAAGCGAAGAAGAACCGACACTCACTTTCTTGATGATATGAAGAAACTTTTGTTCAAAGCATAATAGCATCATCAGTGACTAGTTTTGGCTCAAATTGCAGTTTGAAAAAGGCTCAGACTTGAGCCGAAACTTGTCAAGATAGTGAGTGCCGGTCCATCTTATACCAGTGGGACGCCTTCCCTGGACGCGCGCATCAGGTGCAAACCGCAGTGCCGGCCCATCTTCTATGATGAATTGACAGCTGAGTGTCACAAGTTGGGGGGTGCCTGACATTGTCCAATCAGTGCCGAAATTGCCAGATTGTGTAGGGACACGCCCCTTGACGTAACGGCCAGTTATGAATTTAGTCATACATTTCGAGAATGAATAACGGATGAACCTATCAGCCCAAAGTTTTTAGAAAAAATGCTGCAGAATTGTTATTTTATGAGAAACAAATATATGTACAAAAACAGACATGTGAGGAGAGGTGACAGCTCCTCCGTCACTGTGTTTTTGAGGAAACAAATACCTGTTCATGCCATAGTTAAGATGTTGTCAGACGGGGACGGCCAAGGTTACTTCCTTCCTTATATGATCCAGTCTTAACCTAATACTTGAATTACCACATAGTTAAATTTGTATATTTATGCATAAATGTATATGTTCTAGGTCTTTTGGCACCTCGTCTGACCCATTTTAATTACCCAAAAGCCTTTTGATAATGAGCAACTATAATTTTAGATGGGAGCCCTAAGGGGGGGAGCAGGCTCACGTCGCTGCCTGGAATATTTAGTATGGGTTCATCTTGTACATCTATTAAAATGGAAGGTAATTAACTCTGCTCTCTCCTCTCATTCCTCAGCTCAAATCGAAATAATTCCGTGCAAAATCTGTGGAGACAAATCATCAGGGATCCATTACGGGGTCATCACCTGCGAGGGTTGTAAGGTACAGTATGTGACAACGTTGAAATACTGTCTTTATTTTGAGCCCACCATATAGGCAGTCAGTGACTGAACACGTGATAGAATAAGATTTAGGAGCAGCAGTGATACACGAGAAGGGAAAATAGTGGGGGGAGAGTTATCCAAACTGGTGTAAAGTAGAACTGGTTTAGTTGCCCATAGCAACCAATCAGATTCCACCTTTCATTTTTCAGAGCTCCTTTAGAAAATGAAAGGTGGACTCTTATTGGCTGCTACGGGCAACTAAGCCAGTTTTCCTGTACAACAGTTTTAATAAATCTCCCCCATTCTGTTCAGAGGTGGATTATTTTATAGCCAGCTATGCAGGGAAATTTATAAAGTTGTATTGACACTTGTCCCAATCTTAATTCTGGATTACGTCCCCGACATGATTAAAGGTGGACTTACACGTACAGCTATTCGGGAAGATTATAGTGAACGAACGTTCCTGCGAACACTCGTTCCCGACAATCTGCCCGGGTAATGGTGCAGCCGATCACCTGTTGAATGAGCGAAACGCTCATTTATCGGGTAAAATGATCGTTAGTGCAGGCACTTAAATGATCCTTTCTGGGCAGCAGATTGTGCGGTCTAAACAGGGATCTGCTGCCCAGAAACCATGCATCTGTATGAGGATGAGCGATGGCAATAGTGATCACACATCCTCATACTGTGGAGGTGATCACTGCATGTAAATCACCCCCACTGAACGAGGAGCCGACTGTCGAGAAGGAACACTTCCTTCCAGACAATCGGCTTTAGCTCAGCACATGTAAATGCACCTAAAGGATGGATCTCAGATTTAGGACTTATGCACACGACCGTTGGTTGTTTTGCGGCCCGCAAACTGCGAATCCGCAAAATATGGATACCGCCCGCATATGCGGCACAAAAAACAAACAAAACGGAAAAAAAACATTCATGTGCATGAGCCCTTAGAAATCCTTTCGCCATGAGCAGTGCTTTCTTCTCTGATAATTTTGTCTGGCTGCTGCAGGCACTTTGTATGGCATGGTCACAGCGTTGGGGGAGGGGATGCAACAACTGCTTTTTGTTTCTGGATTAGAAAGCTCGTAGTCCAACACAAAGCTCTATTCTACGCTAGCGTTCAAGAGGACCTTTCACCTGGATATCCTTAATCTAATTATTATCCTACCGTATAGTGCAGCCCCCACTGATGTCTTGGCACTTTTTTTTTTCTCTAAAGAACCCCCTGTTCGTCCGCTGTGGTCCCTGTATCTTTTGGTGCCTCATATGCTAATGAGGCGACTTGGTTATACTAGGCGTGGATTTGTATTTCTCCTGGGCGCGGTTATCTTCTCCCTGGCTGCGAGCGGATCCAATCAGAGCGCCTCACTCTTAGCCAGGGAGAGGGAGCTCAAGTTCTCGCGAGATTCGCAAGAACTTGAGCTTTTACACATCCCGAGCCGGGCGCCATCTTGGAGTCCCCGGAGGAGAGCATGGGGACTCCAAGATGGCGCATGTGGAAATTTCCATCAGCCCCATAGAAATGAATAGGAGCGGGGGCCGCGCTATAACTTCTATGGGGGGAGCTGGCTTGGTGGTGGCCGGACCGGAGTCCTCCAGCCACCACCTTGCAGGGCTCCGTTCTCGATATAGCTGCGGGTCCCACCGGTGGGACCCACAGCTATAAGACAGTGGTGGCATATCCTAGCGATATGCCCCTGTTGTCTATGATGAGACAACCCCTTAAGGAATGCACAGTTTGGCTCTTCCTTCCATTCTTGTGTTGCATCTATTTTGACTGGAGTGTAAATTACAGCAACCTGTAAACACAGATCACTTAGGGCTCATGCACCTTCCGCATTTTGGGGAACAGAACGTCCGATCCATAATAGAACTATCCTATACTTGTCCGTAAAGCGGGCAAGAATAGAACATGTTCTGTATTTTTGCAGGTGGAACGGACAGACGGATGCAGACAGCACACGGGGTGCTGTCCGCATCTTTTGTGCCCCTAACTAAAGTGAATGGGTCCACATCCGACCCGTGTGCATGACCCCTTAGTCACGATGTGGAGACCATGATAATGAGTGCTGTTTCTATGATTGCTTACCCAAACAGTGACTCTCCCGAATGTAGATGCCGGCAAAATATGGAGGATAGATCCAAAAAGTGGGTTCGTAATAAGTCACTTGCTGTTTCAGGAAGAGTCAAGAAATGGCGTCTGAATGAACTGCAGTATGGACTAAGAAGAAAGCGGAATAACATGCACAAGCAGCATTGTAGTCACAGAGTGAGGTGGTTCACTGCATAGTTAACTTACTGGTTAATGCCCGTTGTATACAGTGGCCTGGGGGTGGCCATCTCTGGCTGCAGCATATGGCAGGTTCTCCAATCTCTACCTTGAATAGCTGTGATCAAAATTCTCATTTATATATGAAAAATGCCCACTCATCAGACCTTTGCATTCGGCCCACAAATGTGTTATAACAGCTCTGCATGTGGCAGGCGCGGTGTGTGAATCCAGCCTAATGAGCTGGTTGAGAACATATTTTAAGGTGTTCTGTGTTCTCCTAAACATCCGCCGCATAGAAAAGAGTGAAGAAAAGGCCTTATCTTCCTAATTTGTAAGTATTGAGAGGCGTACGCATTACATCTACAGTACAGGAGCTTTGATGACGTTCCATTCTAAATTCATAGGCATGTCGTCTTTTTAAAGATGGCACCTGCACAGACTTTTAACCCCTCAAATGCCTTGGTCGATGTAATACAGGGTAGCTAATTTTCTCCAGCATTCATCAAACTTGGACTCATCCATCAGACTGCCAACGACAGAAGTGTGATTCATTATTTCCATTGCACAAGAGTCCAGTCTAGTTTTCTGGGATAAAAGAAGATTAAAATCTACGGCAGTAGATTTCAGTCCTGGCTCATGGACTGCCAGAGGTTGCGCCTAATTTCTGACGAGACGTGTGCCTCATCATAAGTTAGGCATATCTTCCAGACCGGCGTAAAATGCTGGGCAATAATACATTTCCTCCTATGTTCCTCAGCCCTCGGCAACCCCATCCTGTAACTTTACGTGGTCTGTCACTATGTGGCTGAGTTGCTGTGGTTTCTAAATGCGTCTACTTTGCAATAATACCTCTCTCAGTTATTGGTGGAATATCTAGGAGGGAAGAAATTTTACAAACTGACTTATTGCTCTGGTGGCATCTTATTACAGTATTCAGTAAGCGTTTTAGAATGATCCATTCTTTCATAAATGTTTGTAAGGGCAGACTGCATGTTTAGGGGCTGGATTTTATACACCTGTAGCAATAGGACTTAATGAAACACCTGAATTCAATGATTAAGAAGTGTGCCCCAATACTTTTCTCCATATAGTGTACATTTATCCTGATTCTACCGCTAACTAAATGCTAAAATCCTTTTGGCTGATAACTAAAACAATCAAATATTCTAGCCAACTCCCTAGTGTTAAGCATCGGAACCCCCTTTCACCCGCTACTACCTTGATCAGGTAAGAAGTCTTATTGTAAAAACATATAAAAGTCTGTTCATAGACAAACAACAGTACTAAATCGAGCTCTAGGCTGTAGTAAACAAGGCCAAAAGCTGACTCTGGATGTATGGAAAAAGCTTTAAAGTAAAACTGTCATTCTATTTTTATTTGTGTAATGTGTAGGGGCAGTGATGTTAACCATTTTTGTAATATACTTTAATTACCGAACTCGTACATTTCTAGTAGAAAAATAGCTCTAAAGTGGCCCATTTTGAGCCTTAGCAACGCTCCTCTGTCTAATGTTTACATAACAGTGGAGACTTGCTAACACTGACTGTGTTATGTAAACAGAAGACAGAGGAGCGTTGCTGAGGCTCAAAATGGGCCACTTCCGAGCTATTTTTCTAATAGAAATGTACAATTTCAGTAATTAAAGTCTATTACAAAAATGGTCAGTATCACTGCCCCTATACATTGCAAATAAAAATAGACCTGCAGTTACACTTTAAGAAACAATTTTTTTTCTGAAACACTGAACTGCAGTTTAAGCTTTAGACTAGAAAGGTGATTGACAAGGGTTGTCTGAAAGTAAATGTTATACTCCTTGAAAGATACAGTATATTCCTGATATATGGAGAGCATCGTGTAATAGATAGCAAGTATATTACACACATTGCTGCAAGATGTCTTAGGGACTGTACTGTATCTCTGTGTGTCTCCAGTTTTACATGGCTGTCTTGGGGCACTAGTTCTCCTTGTCGAACGCAACAAAGCTGGAGTAGGGAGTCTAATAGCCTCCTAGGCAATGTCCCCTTAAAAAGGATGTGCTGATTAGCTTTCTTTCAAGAGAATGAAAGCCATCTCCACTGTAGTGGAGGTAGCTATCCTGTACTCACTAACTGACCCTTGCTACATGACTAAAGATATTAGCCAAACCAAGAGTCTTCTCCAAAAGGAAAGTGGACCCATCTGCATACAGCTGTTTGGGGAGTTTGCCCTCTTCTGAACTGAGCAGAGTGCTTGATTGGTTAGGTGAGAGGGCTTAGACATAGGTCTTGGGAGGGGTTCTGTTTCTTATTGTTGGATATTGGTTTATTGTTGGAGCAAAGCCTATTAAGGAGTGGGATTTTGACTGTAGGTTAGTTGCCTCCATTAAACTACAGAGACAGCTGGGGGAATTTATCAAGGCCTGCACGTCCAAATTCTGTCTTCAAAAAGTTGCATATAATAAGGCTTTTGCACAAAATTTGGGTGACCTTTTGCACTTTTACATCACTCCAGTTTTGAAAAGTAGGTGGAAATGTGGGCATGGTTCGCTAAGTTAATGAGTTTCATTCCAGTACAGGCCGGGGGGTAGGCCTGGCATGACAGAGGCTTGGAGGGAGTGGAGTTTTCGGGACCTATGGGGTTAATTGGCGGGGCTGGTGGAGGGCGGTGTGCTAGGGGAGGGGTATAGGGTTTATATAGGGTGGCAAAGGCGGGAAAAGGGCCATCTTGTGGGGACAGCAGATTTGCAGCAGCCCTTGTCAGAGCTGCTGCGTACCTCTTGTGTAAGCTGTTCCTCTCCCAGGATGCCTTCAGTGGAAGTGCTGCTGGCGCAGCTGTGGGCGGCAGCGAAGAGAAGGGGATCCGAATGGTTGCAGGCTTCAGTGCAGGGCTTGCTTCCGGGGTGGGGGGATTCGGCCTCCGCGGCTTCCCCTATTTGCCAACCTCTGAGGACTAGGCCTTCGGCACGCCTTAGTCCAGAGGAGTCCCCTCCAGGGACCCTTCGGCACACGCCGCAGGTAGGAACAGGCTAACCAGGCGGTCGTGTGCCGGGAGGAATTCTGTAGTGAGGCGGGATCCTGGGTGGGGGAGACAGGACAGATACAGTCTTCGGGACCGGGATCGGCAGGTGGGCCGGGACCTTGCCCGGCGTGGGAGAGAGGTCCAAGCTCCTTCATCAGGACGGCGGGGTCAAGATGGCGGCCCTGTGCTGGGTACAGTTATCAGGCAGCGCGTGGCTGGCTCAGAGTTGGCTCCAGCTTTGGCAATGGCGGCCTCTAGTGGTGAAGCTGCAGATATGCAGGCTCTGGCAGCGGCAGCAGCAAGAGGGGGCACAGGCGGTGTTGAAGATCTGAGGACAGCCAGAGGGGAGACCAGCGCCGGCAAGTTCCACTACTTCACGATTCGGCTGGTGGAATCACAGCATCCATGCAGCCAGGTGAGTTATGTGGGGAAACCTCATTAACGGTTGCTTGTCTTGGGGGGGGGGGGGGGGATGTTGTGTTTGGGGTTATGGAAGTTAGTGAAAGGGTTGGTGGGTACGGGGTCAGGGATGAGGTCACCGGTGGCGGCGTGGAGTTTACAAGGATCAGGAATCAGGAGCGCAACGGGTAGTAGTGGGGCAGTGGCGGCAGAAGGGGACGGGGGATAGTAGGGTTGTGGGTACGGGGGCCAGCGGGTCGTCGGGGGTATCGCCGCAAGGGTCGATGGATAAGGACGGGTTAGGAAGAGGGAAGGGGTTAAGGAGAATGACTGAGGGAGCCGCCTTTGGATGACACGGCGAGAGGGGAGGTATGTGTTTGTTTTGATGGACCATTTGAGACAGGGGGTGAGAGAAAACATTTGGAAAGGGGAGTACGTGGACATATTTTCGTTACTCCCACTAGAACGGTTCAATTTAGATAGGGATAGGAAGGAGTATAAGAAGATGGAAGATGAGGACAAGCGGCGGTACCGTTTGATTCCGTGGACTTTTTCCAACTGGTTGCAGGCGTTTGTGTTGCGGGCCAGTGTAATTAGGCAGAAAGTGCCAGAGAATCGTTCCGTGCTTTTCTGTAACATAGACGCGATAGGGGAGGTATATCGGGTATATGGGGGGCAGGGGTGGATGAGGTACGACGAGCAATTTCGGCAATGAAAAGCGGCTCAGTCTAGCATTCGGTGGGATCATAAGGACATTGGCCTCTGGATGAGAGTGATGCCTCCAGTTCAGGGCGGGGAAGTCCTTTCCGGGGGGCGCCGGGAGTTCTGGGCAATCAGAGTGCTCAGCGGCCTCGTAAAAGGGGTTATGTTTCCTGTTTAATAGAGCGGATGCAAGTATGGGGACAAGTGCAAATTTAAGCACGAGTGTTCCTCATGTGGTGGAAATCATGGAGCGCAGAGGTGCTTCAGAGGTCGTAAAAGAAAGGGTTGGGGTAATGCAGCTGGAAAAGGGGAGGACGCCAATTTGGGTAACCGAGATGGTGCCTATTCTAAATAGGTACCCGAATGCGGAGGCGGCGGAGTTTCTGTTAATAGGTTTTAGGGTGGGTTTTCGTATAACGTTCGTTGAGAGCGATTTTTGACAAGGGAGGAAGAATTTGAGGTCAGCAAGGGAGCTTCCAGGGGTGGTTAATGAAAAATTGCGGAAAGAGGTGGAGTTGGGTCGCATGGCAGGGCCCTTTGGAGACTTTCTGATGCATGATCTGCGGGTGTCAGCGTTGGGGGTCGTGCCTAAGAGGGAGCCTAATAAATTTCGCCTTCGCAATTACCATTCATTTCCAAAAGGGGGTTCGGTTAATGACGAAATTGCGCCTGAGTTGTGTTCGGTGGTGTATACATCGTTTGATGAGGTGGTTCATTGAGTTCGAAATTATGGGCAGGGAGCTTTGTTGGCTAAGGTTGAAATTCAGGTGGCATTTCGTCTTTTAACGGTGCACCCAGAGTGTCAGAATTTGCTGGGTTGTTTTTGGGACGTTTTTTTTTTTTTTGGTCAGGTTGGGGTTCTATTATCCATTATTTGGAGGATTTTTTGTTAATTGGGCCACCGAGTTCGAAGGGATGCTCAGTTATGTTGCATTCTTTCGGAGCCCTGTCGCAACTTTTTGGGGTTCCATTGGCATCGGAAAAAAAGGGAGAGCCCTACGACGGTGTTCAGTTTTTGGGGATAGTCATAGATATTGAGGCTATGGAGTGCAGGTTGCCTGAGGACAAAGTTGAGGATTTACGGCGGGGGTTCAGGCTCCTCATCACTTTGTGCGGCTTAATCGGGAGCTGTGGCACAATTTGAGGTCTTTATGGATGGCGGAGGGTGTGTTGGCAGCAGATCTGGACTTGTTTACGGATGCGGCAGAGGGTGCGGTTTTGGGGTATATTTACAAGGTCGTTGGTGTGTAGAGGAGTGGTCGATGTGATAAAGAATTTGGTGTTGCTGGAGCTCTTTCCCATTGTGATAGCGGTGTCCATTTGGGGGGATTTTTTCCGAAATAGGAAGGTGCAATTCCATTGTGGGTGTGGTGGAGGTCATTAATCGCATTTCGGCTTCGTCACCGCCGGTTGTGTGTTTGCTTCAGCATTTGATTTTGGGTTGATTATCATTGAATGCTTGGATAGTAGCATCCCATGTGCCTAGGGTGAGTAACTCAATTGTGGATGCTTTGTCTCGTTTTCAGTGGGATCAGTTTCGGGTGTTGGCATCGGAGGCGGACGAGCAGGGAGCGAGCTTTCCCCAGGAGCTGCGGAATCGCCATTTGGTCGGTTGGAAAGTTGATGAGGGAATCCTTATCGGCAGGGACCTGGGCGGCTTACAAGAAGGCATGGGGTTTATGGGAGAAATGGAGGCAGCATTTTCAGGGGTGTGGGTTAGATGGAGGGGCTTTGATGTTGCTGTTTGTGGAGCACTGCAGAGAGGAGGGATGGTCTGTGTCCAGAATAAATACGTTTATGGCAGGGGTGGCTTTCGGTTGTAAGTGTCGGGCTACAACGGATGTAACAAAATCATTTTGGGTGTTGCAGGCATTAAGGGGTTGGAGGAGGCGGTCGCCGGGGGTGGATCAGCGTCAGCCTGTTTCCTATGCGTTGTTGGTGGATATAATGGAACACTTGGGGCGGGTTTGTGTGTCAGTTGGCAAGGTTAGGTTGTTTAAGTTGGCCTTTTCTTTTGCTTTCTTTGGAGCATTGCACATTGGGGATATGGTTAGTCGGAGTAAGAGCCGAGCGGGTGGGCTTCAGAGAGAGGACGTGTTTTTATTCCATGATAGGGTGTCATTTTGTATTAGGAAGTCGAAAACAGATCAGTTGGTTCGGGCTTGTCGGATGGTTTTGTGTCAGGTGGTTGGGTCGGCCGCGTGCCCGGTCTTAGGGAGTTTGGGGGGCAGGAGGTTGGGGGGGATGGACTGTTGTTGGTTTATGAGGATGGGTCGTTTCTTTCTTGTTTCCAATTTATCGCTGTACTGCGAGCTTGTTTAAAAAGGTTGGATAGGGATCCCCTGTTGTTTGGGGGTCATTCTTTTCGGATCGGCGTGGCCACTGAAGCGGTTTGGGGATGGGGGATGAGGTCATTTGTAGCATTGGTCGTTGGGAGTCTATCCGGTTCCGGTCATAGGTTAGGCATGCGTTGTTATAAGGGGGGTGATGTTTTTTGTGGGGATGGGGGCATGTTGAGGGCCGTTTTTGTTGATGATGTGTTGTATTTTGTGTTCCTTGCAGGTGGTTCAGTGTGCCTGGTCTGGATTATGGGGCACTCTTATGTGTTCTGGGGATTGTTGCGCGCAGCGGTCAGGGTGGATGGAAGACAGATGGGTTTTCCAAGAGAGGTGGCGGTGATTCACTGGTTGGGGATGAGAGGAATGCTGTGAAGTCGCGTTCTTCTGGAGTTTCACAAGTTTGCGAGGTTAGATACATCCCTGGGGCCTTGGTGTTGCATGTAGGGGTTAATGATTTGGGGGTGCATCCCTTTCGAGAGAACACAAAGAACATTAAATTTGATTTGCTGCGTTTGTGGGCTCAGTTTCCAGGAATGGTGACGGTCTGGTCGGATATGGTGCCGCGTAAGCAATGGAGTGACGCTAGCTCAGTGGAGAGGCTGAACAAAGCGAGGATAAAAGTTAATAGGGCGGTTGGTCGTTTTGTGGTGAGGAATAGCGGTATTGCGGTTCGTCATAGGGAACTGTTAGCGGGGGAGGGGGCTTCTGGAGGGGGGATGGGGTACATCTGAATGTGGTGTGTATTGACTTATGGTGTTCAGGTTTACAGGACGGGATTGAGTTGGCTTTGCGGGTGTGGCGGGACGCAAGGAGGTGAGGTTTCCCCCCTTGTGTTGTGGGCAGTGGTGGGTTCTTGGAGTTGGTGGGGAGGGAGCCAAGGGGGCTCTGGACTCCCAAGGTATTGGATTTTGGGGTGTGATTATGATATGGTGGGTATCTGCCCACGTTTGTTGCCCATGGTTTCCGGTTTCTGCCTCTGAGCTGGCGTTTATCGGCTAGAGGTAATTTAATTGAGGGGTGGGGCAGTTACCCGTCAGGTTTACGGACCCTCTTCGTGTTGTCACGTTTTTCTCAAGGTTTTTTCGGTGTTCTTAGGAAGGTTCTTGGGCAGGCCTTCAGGTGGGAAGGCCTTGGGTTGGTTATTATTTATGTTATTTATTGTAATTATGTTATTAATAAAATGGCTAATGTGGCCAATAAAATCCACTTGCGGCGTTGTGTCCTTTATTGGGTTGGGAATGGGGAGACTGGTAGGGGAACGACTCGACAATATGCTGGTCAAGATTCATGACTTGGACTTTTTTTTTTTAAGTTGCCAAAAAGGTCCACTCCAGTATGTAGCGTAGTACAGAAAACTGGAGTAGCATTTGTAGACAAAAGTGTTAGGATTAAAGATGAACCAAATTTAACAATGTTTGCCATTTGATAAATTTGTCACAAAGTACGCCAACGCAGACTCCAAGAAAGTTGACGTTCCACATGATAAATCCCCCCCTTTGTTCTTTCTCTTGGAAGAGAGCTATTCTGCATAGACAGTTTTACACAGAGGCATTCAGAGGGGTGCTATGCTACACTACATGCCATATTACAGACGTATTCACACAGGCCTCATACAGTTGCACGTGTACAGGGTCTGTGCACATTGCAATGTCATATTTTTTTTTTAGCATGACTTGTTAATACTGTACCTCTTGAGATTATTCACAATTTTTTTGTTACGTCCTTTATGCATTTTTAGATTGCTACAATGATCAGAAACTAAACTGTTGTGGATGGTATTTTCTAAAAATCCAAAAAGAAAGTGATTAAAACCACAGTCTGAACCACATAAAAAATTTAATATATTTGTTTTTTTCTGTGTTATTTTTTTTTTTTTTGCAGTGTTTTTGTTGTGTTGGCTGTGTTTTAGGCTGTGTTCAGATGTGCTGGCTCTGCCAGATGTTATACTGGAACAGATTTAAAATAATACAGTTTGCTTAATGCATTACTGTACTGAGCTGTACCATATGTAGAGTATGTTGTGTTTTTATTCTACCAGTTTTTTGTGTTTTTGTTCTCCTTACCTTCACCGGTAAAATATATCCCAGTAACTTAATCACAATTTTTTTTTATAGATACCAGGGAACATATCCTAAACCTTTTTGATTTAAAGTGTCCCGAGACATTCCCATATATGTATAATACAGGTGGTCACATAATCATTATAGGTATATAGTTACATAAGTTGAAAAATGACACAGGTCCATTAGGTTCAATCTTTTTCTGATGAACTCATCTTCTAAGACCTAGCATCTGTCGTGCTATCACGAATTTGCACCTAGAAGTGACTTTCGTCCATACCCGTGCATTTTCTGCTATGTTCAGCAATAGGAATGTCAATGTCAGTGGTAATTTAGCACATCACCTGACAGTATGGATGAAGGGATCTCCATTTTTTTTGTCTTTTGTCAATTGGCTCTCTTTTTTTTTTTCTGACCTCTTCCACAGTTTTGCTGGGACCGATAATCTCTGTAGCACAAACATGAATGTGTTGCTGTGCGTTGCCATCTGCTTATCTGTCATTTCTGCTATGGCAGGGGCATCTGTGACATTAATCATTTCCTAATCTTTTGTTTGATTGAAAGCAGGTCTTTCTATGAGGGAGGACTTCACGCACAATGAATTTATAGGCAACATGTATGGAATAATAGATGTCCTACCGTGACCATAATCACAATCAGGTGACATATGAGCCAGGGTGGGGTTATGTACAGATGCATGAAACCCAGATATTAAATAAATGACTCAGGCTTCTTTCACACTAGCGTTAGGCTTGTCTGGCAGACTGTTCCCCTGCCGGATCCGAACTAACGCTTGCATATGTATGCTCCCGGAAGTCCAGCCCGACCCCATTCACTATAATGGAGACGGGCAGGAGATGCAGCCTCAGCAGGGCAAACATGACGAGAGGCGGCCAGACAAATACCGGAACACACAAGACTTGCTTAAAGGGAACCTGTAATCAACCCCTACTATCGGCAGAATAAAGTAGAGACAAGGTGAGATGATTTCAGCGGTCTGTCGTTTATAAGTTAAATGTAAGTGGTTGCCGAGAACCAACATCACAATCATTGCAGACAGGGCCTGGAAAAGAGTCCCGGCCACCTGAGAAGAGTCCTGGTTATCCATGACTTCCTGCTCTCCTGCCCACCTGCTGATGGCTGACAGGCTTCTACCTAGTTTTCTCCCTTTCTCTCTAGGAGAGAACTGCCAATCATCAGCAGACGGGTGAGAGAGCAGGAGATATGAATAACCAGGACTCTTCTCAGGTAGATCTGACTCTTCTCAAGGCCTGGGCTGCAATGATTATGATGCTGGTTCTCGGCAACCACTTACTTTTAGCTCATGAGTGACACACCGCTGACATCAACATTTCTGTCACTATTTTATGCTGCCCTCAGTGAGGCCTGCATAAAGTTGATGACAGGTTCACTTTAAATCTACGCCAGCCCCCTTTCCATAAACAGGCGTAAAAAAATGATAAATTAGATCAGCCACACCACGCCCCCTTTTCGGCCACCTCAGAAAAGTGGCGTAAGCGAGGAAAAGTCGCTGATTCAGCCGCAAATCCCCTTTACGACTGAATCTGCAACAAAAGTACGCCAAAAAGATGCTAACTTAACTTCACAAATGACCGCCTGTATGCCTGAATTACAGTGACGGCATTATGTCAGTACATTTCAGTAGATGAAAGATCAGCCTGAGACACACAGCTTTATATCAATCAACCATATGGAGTGTGTTTGCCGCGCTGCTATTCACTGGTAACCGAGCCTCCTTAGCTCCAGCACAGAACCATTCCTCCCTCCGGACATGGAAAAAGGACCATCAAGCTACACAAGTTGGCGTCTCTCCTCCACAGTAGTGTCCTGTTGGATATCGGTGCTGTGCATGCAGTTTGGGATTTTATATGCTTTGAAACAAGTGTTCGTCTGTAAGTATAATAAATTATTTTAATATACGTAGGAAGTCAGAGCTTCACTATGGTTGCAAATTGCGATCCCTTGATATCCAACAGGACACTACTGTGGAGGAGAGACGCCAACTCGTGTAGCTTGATAGTCCTTTTTCCATGTCCGGAGGGAAGAATGGTTCTGTGCTGGAGCTAAGAAGGCTCGATTACTAGTGAATAGCAGCGCGGTCCTTTGATAAGTACTTTGGTTCAATTTGTGATTTTTTTTTTTCTTTCCCACATCACAGTAAGGACCTGCAGCGCGAAAACCACGTACCTGAGTAGTTTTTATCTTGATTTGTATAGTAAACTAACCTACATGTATTTGATATTATTTTTCACGGGACGCCTTAGACCTTCTTTTTTTTGTGCCATCAGATGATGGATATAATATTTTTACAAAATATTTCAGAAAAAACTGAAAATTATGAAAAAATATATATTTTTCCTTTCTTATAAAAAAAATTTCTAACTATTACAAAAGGTTTAAAGACCAAACATTTCTAGAACTATTCCTGTACGCTTGTACCCCGAAAATAGATGCTATTTATGTAACTTATCTACTGGCTGGGCCCGCCGCAAGACTTCAAAAGACTGGAACGCATTTTGGATTTTGGCAGCCTATTTTTCTATTGCTGGTTCTTTGGCACCGTACTACCAGAAAACTGTTGTACAGCGCCAAAACATTACAAGCCCCTTCAAAGTGACTTTTTTAAATCTTATTTACCTAAGGTATTCATCTCAAGTTATTTTGTTTTGTTTTTTACATTTATGCGTGCGTTTGTATATTTTACACAGAAAAAAATCATGCTAAACAAAATATAGCAAAAAAAAACTAGATTTTTTAGAGAAAAACAAATGTGTGTATGTTTGTATATTTTACACATACAAGTTCCACTATACTATTGCTAAAACTAATAAATAGTTATAAATATTATTTTTTTATTTTATTTTTTATAAACGAAAAAGGGGCAGGATGTTTGTATGGGTGTGTACGTAGTCTAATTATTATTACTAATACTAGTAACTATTGCTATATCTTTTACATTTTTATTTATTTTTATACATTTTTTTCAAAAATTATTATTATATTTGTTTTATGTATTAACAACTTTCTGCCACAGTCAAGGAAGGAAGCAGTTAATTCTCAGCCTGCAGGCTGACATTTCATTTTAAAGCCAACATGTGGCGCTCTTACATAAGAAAAAGTGCTCCCTGCTGGCTTTCAGCTGCTTCAATGTAATACACGATTGTAGCAGAGTGCTACAAGCGTGTATTACTGCCTGACCCCTCCAGCTAGCTTCCGGACTTCTCCCTTTGACCGCAGCTGTCTAATGACAGCGCGGTCGAAGCAATCTGCGGTGGCAAGGGCCGCTGGCAGATCACGATGTAGCCCGACGTTTTTATACGTCTGGTTACAGATAAGAACCTACCTCCGCGAAGTACAAGTCATGTGGCGGTAGGCAAGTGGTTAAAAGGAAAAAGTACAAAAGACAGCAAAAAAAAATCTTTGGGTTCTTAAAGCGGTTGTCTGCCTGTTACGGCATAAAGATGTATTAGAGTGGGGCCACAGCGGCGCCCATCCTGCTAGACTTGGTGTACCCATGTGTTGCATGATCACCCATGTCATATTCCATCAGGCTTTATAGTTGGCACTTTGCAGTTGAAAAGAAAACTAAAATGCTATAAAGTTGGTGAAGATCATTTCTTGTGCTGACATTTTTTCAGTTTAGAAGTAGAACAAGCGAGCACTGCAGTACTGGCCCTTTGTGTGGCCTACAGCCTTACGGTACACAGATTACCATTTGTTTATAGAGCTTTTATAAGTTTTATAGTTATACACTGCATTTGATGCTCCTGTTGGCCAATATTGTAACGTGCATATTTCTGTGGTGCCACCACCTTTCTTGGCTCTGTGTAGCGTGTTTCTCCGAAAAAAATATTATATTATTTTTTTCTCCGAAAAAAAAAGTTAGGGCTTATTATTGGGGTAGGGCTTATTTTGGCTCCATGAACATATTTTATATAGACACATGCCAATTACAGAACAGTCCCTGGACAGTGTTTATATTAAATATGACTATAACCCCCTCATCCATAGGAATGCACCCATATACTGCAGTACATGGGTGCATTCCTATGGATAAGGGGGGGTTATAGTCATATTTGCCACACATTTTTCGTTCTGGTACCGTATATTGCCCCTGAGCTGTCCGTACCCAAGGGACCTAGGCAGCAATCTACGGTACCAGAGAGAGCAGATACGGCACGGGAGAGATGTAGGGAGCTCCTCCCTGCAGCAGAGAGGAGAAGGAGATCCTCCTGCTGCCTCCTTCATGTAAGTAAGAACGTGCGGGCTGGTGGCAGTACAGGGCATACAGAGAAGCCACCAGCCCGCCCAACGTGAATGCGAAGGGAAGTGCGGGCTGCCGGCATAATTTAGCATTTAGTGAAGCTGCCAGCCCGCCCGTCAGGTGCTGCTTAGTGCCGCGATGTATACGCGGGCTGGCAGCTTCACTGAAGGCTAATTAACTGAAAGCTGATTATCAGGGTAGGGCTTATTTTCGGTTAAAATTATAAATTTTTCTTTGAATTAAATGCTCTCCTTTGATGTATATTATATTAACCCCTTTGGGACCAGGCCAAAATTGTAAAGTCAAGGGGACATTTATTAAGACTCTGAGTTTGATTCGTTTCCCGTTGGTGTCGGGTGCACCACAGTTATTAAGAGGAGCATGCTTCTTAAAGGGAATCTCTCACCTGCACTATGCTGTCCTCACTGAGGGCAGCATAGTCTTGTGACAGACTCTCTGACTTCAGTGGTTTGTCACTTCTGTGCTGGCTGTGAGTACTTTTCTAGTACTGATTGATGAGACTCGCTGCCCCCCCGTCCTCCCCAGCCCCTACTATCA
Organism: Bufo gargarizans; assembly: GCF_014858855.1. Lineage (NCBI taxonomy): Eukaryota > Metazoa > Chordata > Amphibia > Anura > Bufonidae > Bufo > Bufo gargarizans. Next base: position 196,591,002 of record NC_058081.1, on the reverse strand, counting down.
CTACACTGGGGAGGCATGGTGGGCCAGTTTTTAGGTGTAGAATATAATAAATGTGCCAAGCTTTTTGTGGAAAAGTGGAGCTCTAAGTCACCAAGTTGCAAAATTTTGCGCATTGTGTGTGCCAAACTTTCCGACTCTTTGACACCCAGTTTTCAAGCTTACAGGGGATAATAGATGTCCTCTTATGATATATTTCCTCGCCGCCTTCCAAGGAGCCATAACTTTTTTTTTTTTGCTTTCTTTTTACGGAACAAATTGCACTTTTTGGTGGCACAATTTAATGATCCATGTAATTATAACTTGTAAATAAGTTTTTTGTTAAAAAGAAAAAATATGACATTTCTTTGTGGGGTTGTTTTTGTAGCTTTCATGACAGCCTTATACTGCGGGTCTGTGTGATTACGTTGATACCAAATTCATATGATTTTTATTATGTTTTACTACTAGTAAAAAAAAATGAAAACCTTTTCTAAAAAAAGTTACTTTGTGTTGCTATATTGTAACAACCAGGACTTTATTTTCCGTCTTGCATAACGGAAACCAGACGGATCCGTTATGATTGCCTATAAGACTTCTATTGTGATAAAAATGGAATGCCTCTTAAGGGATTCCGTTTTGACTTCCGTCTTATGGATTCTGCTATTTTCCGTTATAACCATGTTATAACGGAAAATAATAACATAATCCATAACGGTGATGTGAACTCACCCTAACTGAGTGGTTTGAAATGTTTAATACATTTCAGTTTTTTTTTTATATTTTTAAGAACAATTTGAACTTTTTTTTAACTTTTATTTTCAGTTTCCCTAGGGAACTTGAACATGCAATTGTTCAATCACTTATACCACATACTACAACAAATCATTATGGCAGTCTATAGTCAGTATATGTGAAGTCTTCCTATTAAGCCTTGCCCGTGGCAGACAGGCATGGCATGTGTAAGAGCCCCCCACAAGGCCTTAGGCCTTCATTCAAATCAATCGGAATCCTACAATTTTGCCATAAAGGGACAATCTGAGGTCAGAGGGAGCCCTCTTCCTCTGACTAATGGTTCTGATGCTGTGGTCACTATTGATTTTAGCATGTGACGCGTCAGGTTATCGGGATCGGAATTATCTCTGCGTGCAGTTGGAAGCTGTATTATGAAGCTGGCACCCACCATGTATGGAGTGAGCCCAACTCCAATATGCTGTAAGTGTCTAGCAAATGTTGCCAAGGGTTTAAAAAAGATCTAAGAGTAAGTATTGTTATTAAGTAAGTGCATCTTAGACAGGGTACTGGCTCTCGTTAAAAGGACCAGCCCTGAGTGGGGACTTACTGGAACCTCATGGGACCTCAGATCAAGACCCCCAATGTTAAGTAGACCCCAATAAGACCTCAGCTCAGACCCCAATGTGAATGACCCCCATTCAGACCTTAGATGAGACCCCCATGCCTCAGATGAGACCCCCATGACACAGATCAAACACTCATGTCTGCATTCACCGCTTCTCGATCCTCTGGAACTAATGAGCTCTTCGATAATGGAAGCTCTCATTAGTATGAGTGCGTCTTATGGGGCAAAAAAATTGGCTAATTAGGTTTTCACTGCAAACTGCTGGCAATTCATAAACTTCTGGTAGGAATAACAAAAGAAGAGCACAACACAGATTCATAAGAATAGATGCTCCAGAATTATTATTACATGGGGAATGCAGGTAGTTACTAAAACACAAATGTCTGGAGAGGTGACAGGTCCTTTTTAAGTTAACACCAGATATCTGCACCCTGGACAGACTAATCTATGTGATTTGTCTGTATTGTCCTGCCGTGGCGTGTTCTAGAGGAAGTCCTGTGTCTCATCATCTGCCCACACTTCTCCTTCCACCATCAGAGTGGCAGCCGCTGTGTCTGACCAAAATCTACATCAGAATGAAAGCGATTAGAAGAGCTCGTATCAGATGGAGACTTGAGAGATGTGTAGGAAGATATGTCAGCAGTACTGTCTTTAGATATTACCTACCTTGTTCCTTCTAAAAGGAAAGTGCTTAGAAGACCCATGCAGATGTACACAAATCAGATCCATGTAACACGAGCTTGCTTCTTAAAATACTATGCTTTATGAACCCAAAAGCCTCTTCCTGTGTTATGGAAATGCCTGAATGCTTTTTACATGCTGCATAGTGTTTTGGTATTGATGTCCTGTAACATGGTGACCCACTCATTCAACCTACCTGCATCAGTTCTGCTGGGGATGCTAGTTGCAGGCTTTGTACATAGCAACTCCAACAGTGGCACCCATGGATCATGCACATGCAGCAGACCGGGGCGCACGTGAGTGTGGGTGGCCGGATGGGTGCAATAGTCAGTTTCCTGAAGTTCCCTGGGCCAGCCTGTAGTGAAGGGCACACCGGTTCTTCCCTTCGGGCAAACTCCGGTTCTGGGGTCCTCTTGCTTGATGGCAGTAGAGGTGCTCTTGATGTTGATATTTTACGGTGTGAAGCACGGTCCTTGTTGTGTTGACGCCAGCACCTTGAGGTGAAAATGTAGGATAGAAATAATAGGGGAAATATATCAAACTAAGGTAATGTGGAACTGGCTTAGTTGCCCATAGCAACCAATCATAATCCACCTTTCACTTTCCAAAGGAGCTGTGAAAAATGAAAGGTGGAAGCTGATTGGTTGCTATGGGCAACTAAGCCAGTTCTACTTTACACCAGTTTCAGAAATCTGCCTCAATGAGTCCAGGTTAAGGGCCCATTCACACGACCGTATGTACGGATCCGTAGCCGTTCCGCAATTTTGCGGAAGGTCTGCGGATCCATTAATTTCTATGGGCGCTCAAAAGATGTGTGCCGTCCGCATCCGTTATTCAGTACCGCGGCTCCGCAGAAAAGATAGAACATGTCCTATTCTTATCCGCAATCGCGGACAAGAATAGGCATTTTCTATTATGGTTGCGGACATGTGCGATCCGCAAATTGCGGAACACACATGGCCAGTGTCCGTGTTTTGCGGATCCGCAAAGCCATACGGTCGTGTGAATGGGCCCTAACAGCAAATTCTTTACTGAAGTTTCAGATGCAGACAGTTCAGGACAGGTCTTATTTGTTATAAGAAATGCATTCTCCTCAGATACAGTTCTCACAGCAGCACAGATAACCATAGGCCAAACCAGTGTCTCTTTAAATGTTTTAAGCAATGTCCCTTAGGCCACATTCACACAAATGTGCCTCAAAACACGGATACCGGCCATGTGCATTCTGCATTTTGCGGAACGCAAAGGACTGGTGCTATATAGAAAATGCTTATTCTTGTCCTTGATTGCAGACAAGAAGAGGACATGCTCTATATTTTTGTGGGGCCGCGGAACGGAACTACGGATGCGGACAGCACACGGTATGCTGTCTGCATCTTTTGCGGCCCTATTAAAATGAATAGGTCCGCACCTGTTCCGCAAAATTGCGGAACGGATGCATACCCATTCATATGGTCCCGTGAATGAGCCCTTATCCTGCACTTCTCTAGCTGACACTACACACAAGCATCCAGGCATGGGTCAGGGGTGCACCACCAGTGAGGCCAGGTGAGGTGATTGCCTCAGGCAGCACCAGGTAGGGGCAAGAGGGGGGCAGCAGAAGGGCCATGGGGAATGAGCACTTTCATTGTAGCAAAGGGGTTAGATTAAGAAATTGGCATGGGGAGGGGGGGGCGTTTCAGTTTTCGTCTCAGGCAGCAGAAAGGCTAGGTGCACCCCTGCACGGTGTGTACACTTTACTTCTGGCAACCAACAGGGCGGTTCTCTCTAACGACAGGCAAACTCTTCTGCTCCATTATTTGACAGGTGGCTTATCCACTCTTCCACTGTGGGATGTGGAGGTACATACAGGTAGGCCAAACTATATTTGGGTGTGCTTAGGCACCAGAGGCTTCTCCTGAACACAGATGAACCACATACAGTCCCCTCTATCGGACTTCCACTACACCTCTCTATTATTTGGTCTGCTTTTGGTAGTTGTTCCGTTCTCCTTCAGGTTTCCCCCTGGCTGGTACCTGGGTCCAGGGATGGCTAGGGTGTCAGCTTCACATCTTTGTGCTTCCTCTAACACTGCGCTGTCTCTGTCTGAACTGGTTTATTGGATTAACACACTGAACTGTACGCTATGCTGACTCACGCCTCTCCTTATATAGAGGGTGACACCAGCCCCATCTAGCGGTGTCTCTGAGATATGGCCTAAAAGTACCATGTGCTTACAGAAATGCACAGTGAATACCTACATGACAATATACTTTTGCTCTTTGCAGTATACGCAACTTCTAGGAGCAGGATGCTGCACATATAAAGCTTATTTTACTTGTTACTTTTCAGAAAGGATGTAAGGCCTGATTCAGACGGCCATATTGTGTGCTGTGTGCTGTCCATTCAGCTCCGAGACTCAGAAATAAATGCTGCTACACCAAAGTCTGTTTTTTCCCCCACAGTGACCGAAGATCCATGCAGAGAACTTAAAGGGAACCTGTCATCAACTTTATGGTGTCCATACTAACGGCAGCATAAAGTAGTGACAGGTGAGATGATTTCAGCGGTCTGTCATTTATAAGTTAAAAGTAAGTGGTTGCCGAGAACTAACATCACAATCATTGCAGACAGGGCCTGGAAAAGAGTCCCGGCCACCTGAGAAGAGTCCTGGTTACTCATGAATTCCTGCCCACCTGCTGATGGCCGACAGTCTTCTACCTAGTTTTCTCCCTTTCTCTCTAGGAGAGAACTGCCAATCATCAGCAGACGGGTGAGAGAGCAGGAGATATGAATAACCAGGACTCTTCTCGGGTAGAACTGACTCTTCTCAAGGCCTGGTCTGCAATGATTATGATGCTGGTTCTCAGCAACCACTTACTTTTAGCTCATGAGTGACACACCGCTGACATCAGCATTTCTGTCGCTACTTTATGCTGCCCTCAGTGAGGTCAGCATAAAGGTGATGACAGGTTCCCTTTAAAGGGAATGTGTCATGAGAAAATTACCTACTGTTTAAATCACATTTTTATGTTTAACATATTTTGAAAGAATTTTTGATGATGGTTTTTGATTATTTTTAATTTTCCATGTCAATATTTATATTTAAACAAAAAACATATAACCTTGTAGTTTTCACACTGGCCACTAGGCCTAATAATAAGCGCCACTTCTTGTTCTGTACAGATCATGTCACTGCAGTTACCTGCTTATCTGTCATTCTAATCCTTCCTGACATTATATCACCTCTGTGTATAGATAAGACAGAATCCATAATTCCCAATAGGTGATTGTCACATGTTATCTATTCTTTCCTTGTACAATGACCTCTGCACAGAACAGGTCTAGAAAATTCTCCCATAGAAGTCAATGAGATCCCCTCCTGACCATTGTGTCTATGGACAATGGGGCTGCCATAAAGCAATTTTCTCAATGCCCTCTAAATGCTGTTAAGAACAGCTCAGGCAAGATGGCCGCCCATAATCATGTTCAGGAAATAGAATTAAAAAAAAATGTGGAATCAGAAAATAAAAACAGGTTTAAAAAAAAAAGTATATGCGTTGTTATCTGGTTCGTACTGGCAGAAAAAAAAAATTTGTGACACATTTCCTTAAAGGCATGCACTACTTTGGTCTGTTTGTCTTGGAACATGGGCCTGGAGACCATTGGAGATAATTGTCTCCAGCGGTCACCAGATCTGTCTCTTATGTGGACATATGGACCTCACTGTAGCATCCATGGGTTGCTGCTAACAATTTTTTATGTTAATGTTGTCTGAATCAGGTTTACGTTTGACATTTTGGATCTGATGAAACCAGTTTCCCTGTAATGGGAATAGTTTCACTGGAAAAATATGCTTTTCCTGTCCCATTACTATTTATAGGCCGCTATTATATAATTATGGTGCTCAGAACGTTCATTTTATTAGAGCAGCAGATAATTTATCTTTCCTACAGATATGACCATGCTGTACATTTACTCAGAGCAGTTACTGCCACAATCGGCACTTTTCTGTAAGATGTCTACTTCTCTGTGCTTAAAGGGGTTTTCCAGTTGGTAAACCCCTATCACTTCCACTCCAGGACTTGGGTTCCTGCTGGTCTCTACTTCCTGGTCCCTCTTAACACATAGAATATGACCACTCTGCCAATCACGGGCCACAGCATTTACCCTCAGCTCATGAGGGGTCGTTTCCTGTGTGTTAAAAAGGACTTAGAAGTAGGAGCCAGTGGGCCACTGGAACAAAACAGCAGGAGATTGTTGAGGTGGATGTTCACTTCTTTTTTTTTTTTTTTTATGCCATTCTGTACCATCAAAAAATGATAAATCACCAACTAGACAACCCTTTTAAATGAAATCTGTCACCCCGATTTTGGACTATTATCTGAAGTAATACATGTGTAGTACTGCAGATATGGAGCTCAGATCAATGCCCCCCAATCCCCTGCTGTTAGCACTCAAAGCTGCACTGAAATACATTGTTAGGACTGCTGTGCTATTCTAACACAATAAAGAGGACTCATGTGCTCATGCACAACAGTCCTAACAATGTATTTCATATTAATGTATTTCAGCGCAGCTCTGAGTGCTGACAGCAAGGGAACTGGGGGCAGAAGGAAAAAAATGTGATCTGGACTCTTTATGTACAGTGCTACTCTTACGGTAGATAATGGTCCAAAATCAGAGTGACAGATTCCCTTTAAGAGGTGCACTTCAGTGATCATACAAAGGGTTGTTTCGGGTATCGATACGATTCCGGGATTTGTCTTTTATCGATACTAGGCTGTTTGCCACATCTGAGGGGTTAACTGCCGCTGATCGCAGCGCCCTGTCAGAAGTCGAATGCCAGCAATGTGTTTCTGCTGCCGGCTGTATATGTATATTAAACGTTAATTATCATTGGTGGCGCAGTGCGCCCTACCTCCCCCTGTCCCCAGTATTAAAAACATTGGTGGCGCAGTGTGCCCTCCCCCCCTCCTCTCCCCAGTATTAAAATCATTGGTGGCAGTGGTCACAGAGTCCCCTCACCTCCTCTCATTGGTGGTGCAGTGGCAGCTTCTGATCGGAGCCCCAGCTGTGTAATCCTGGGGCTCCGATCGGTTACCATGGCAGCCAGGACGCTACTGAAGCCCTGGCTGCCATAGTCTGCTCCCTGCTGCTGTGTGTACTATGCACAGGGCAGTAGGGAGAGTGTGAAGTCCTATTCACCCTGATAGAGCTCTATCAGGGTGAATAGGACAAGGGATGAAAAGATCCCAGGTTCTAGCCCCTTGGGGTGGAAATAGTTATTAAATAAACTGTAAAAAATAAAATAAAATATTAAGTATAAATCACCCCCTTTCCCAATTTTACACATAAAATATATAAACAATAAATAAATAAAATATTACATATCGCCACGTCCGAAAAGTCAAAATTATTAAAAAAATATCTCCTATGCGGTGAACTCTGTAAAAGAAAAAAAAGAAAAGAAAAACTGCGCATTCCATTAAATGCGGAATGCATACGACTTTTTGGGGCATTTTTTTTTTCTAATGGTATCGAGTATCGCAGTATTTTTTATGGTATCGAAACCGAATCAACGTTTTTGTATCGAAACAAACCTAGATCGTACTAGGTGCTCTGAATGTCAGGGTGAATTATATGTGACTAAGGCCAGAAAATTGCAACCTAGAAATGTACACAGGATAAGGAAATACACTTTGTTACAAAAGTTTTTGCCAGAGAATCACACACAAAGAACAGACTCCATTAGTAATAAATAGTCGTACACAAAGGAAAAACTAATTGGAATAAATAGAATAGCCTAAACAGTACCAAGTGGAGTAAAGAATGCCATAAATAGGTGAATATTTGTAACCTACAAAATTCCAGGAGTGACCCTTCAAATAACATGTCTGCAGACCCAAATGGTGATGGTGAAACGCATGTTGGTCTGTATACACGCTATTTTTATGTGTATCCCTATTAATCACTAATATCATTCAGAATATCATTTTGGCTTCCATGTTTGTGTGCCAGGTATTATCTAGTCTCCATATATTCTACATCCTCCAGATAGATCGGTAGGTGACCAACAACTGACACCTCCACAATCAGTTGTTTTAGGGCCACAATGGAAACTATACAATATCGGTCATCAATAGCTGTAGCCCAGAGAACCCCTTTAACGATATCTGTTTTAATGGCTTTTTCTAATTATTTCACTCTGGGCACATTTTCTGTAAGTACTAATCCTGTAGGTAGTCTTGGTTATAATTATCCTTTGGAGCCCAACTTTAATAGGTGTTTCAAACCAGAATATGTTCTATAAAAAACTTTTTAGGTCACGTTATCAGACTACGGATCCCCTCATGGTCCCGAACGGATAAAAGCATTGGTAGAAAGTATTCTTTTAAGTATTAGCCTTCTACACTGGTATAAATTGATGTACCCCTGACCTTCAACTTGTTGGCCTTAATTGACATGTGCATACCATGCTAACATGGAACTCAAGCTGATAATGATAATCTATAACCAAATATCTCTGGTCTTGAATTGGCTGTGTCTGTAACCATCGAGATTAGGACTGGCCCTCATGGCTGGGAAAGATGAAGAAACCCGTCAAAAAGGCCTACATTTTAATTGCTGGTCCTATTTGAGAGATTAATGAGCCAGAGGATTCTGCCACAGCCAGCCATAAATCACAGAGCTTTCAGAGAGTCTCCTTGTCACCCACCGGAGCGGAGACTTCTCAGCATGGCCGCTGGTACAGAGAGGCCTGGCAGCTGGCAGCTGCTTTCTTGTAATTAAACAGCCAATGAGCAGCTAATTAAGACATATGTGTATACAGGAGTGGAAGTGGATATGGTAATGAATTGAAGAAGTCTATTCATTAGGCAGGAATTGTCAGAAGACTGCAGGGAGGCCTGGGTTATCCCATGCCTTATATACCCACACTGATGTGGTGGGATTGGACAGACGTGGAGGGAGGATTCACCTAGAGCTCTAGATTTCTCATGGGTAACATGCACAACAGGTGCAAAGTATACATCCACAAATGTTATGTACGTACATATACTGATAGATAGACTGAGAGATAGATAGAGATAGGAGATAAAGAGAGATAGATAGGCTCGGTGGTTAGCACTGGTGCCTTGCAGCGCTGGGAACCTAAGTTTGAATCTGATCAAGGACATCTTCATGGAGTTTGTATGCTCTCCCCATGTTTGCGGGGGTTTCTTCTGGGTACTCCAGTTTCCTCCCAGGGGGGGGGAGCTAGAACTGACTGGGCCCTACAGCAAATTTTTGCATCCCCCCCCCATAACCATCCTGGCATTGCATATGTGTGCATATGTAAGAGTGGGTTCACATCACGTTTTAGCCATTCGTTTGACGTATATACTGAGAAAAAAGGGATACAAAAACATAGCACACTGCGCTTTTGTATCCTGCATAGTCCAGTAAAAAAAAACGTATACTTCTTTTTACAATGGAACTCTATGATGACGGATGCCACTAGTATCAGTCTGAGGCACCCGTTGACATATACGTTTTTTGTATACATTAAACGAATAGCAAAAACGTCATGTGAACCCAGCCTTAGTGTGCCAAAATAAGCATTAGTACACTGTGGAGCAGCAGGGCAGAGAGGGGAGGCTGCCATGTCATGTACGCTATAGTATAGAAGGCTGACAGAACGCATCGCCTGGTCCTGGTGGTCAGTGGTGAGGACTGTGTTTTACAAGGATCATTGTACAGTATAATATACTGGAATCGACAGTGTATATACTGTAAAGATATGAGCCCTACCCCCGAATAATAATACATTAAAGTGGCTATATATTACCAACATACAGAGACTAAATAATATTGCTATACTGGATAATAGCTCATACTATGACTGGATAACAAACCCTGTAACATTATAGCCCCTTACCATGACTGGATAACACTGTGATATTGTGACTGGATAACATTGCCCTACAGTGACTGGATAGGACCACCCTACAGTGATAGGATAACACTGCCATACAGTGACTGGATAGGACCACCCTACAGTGACAGGATAACACTGCCATACAGTGACAGGATAACACTGCCATACAGTGACTGGATAACACTGCCATACAGTGACTGGATAACATTGCCCTACAGTGACTGGATAGGACCACCCTACAGTGACTGGATAGGACCACCCTACAGTGACAGGATAACACTGCCATACAGTGACTGGATAACACTGCCATACAGTGACTGGATAACATTGCCCTACAGTGACTGGATAGGGCCACCCTACAGTGACAGGATAACACTGCCATACAGTGACAGGATAACACTGCCATACAATGGATAACAGGCTATAAGGGGCCACCGTACAAGGTAAGAATAGGGGCATAATGCAGGGTATGAAGGCATAGTACAGGTTAGGGGCACATTCATGTGACCCTGTGACGTTAGGAGGTCCTTATGGTGCGTGCGATTCCAACACTACCATAATGAGAGGGAGAAGAGCGAGACAAGATAGTGTCTGTAAAGAGCTGCAGAATATATTACTGCTACATAAATACAATAAATATTATCTAGATATTAGATAGAACCTCTTGTCCATTTGAGCAGAACTTTAGATTATCTTTCTTTCCAGGGTTTCTTCAGACGAAGCCAACAAAGCAACGCCACATATTCATGTCCACGGCAGAAGAACTGTTTGATCGACAGGACAAGCAGGAATCGATGTCAACACTGTCGGCTGCAGAAATGCCTTGCTGTGGGAATGTCACGTGATGGTAGGTGACAGCTGTAATGTATTTATTGCTTAAAAGTAATCAGAAGTGGTGTGATTTTCACAGCTCGTGTGATTGTCACGTTTACACATAGTATATTTTTTGCCTACCTGTCTGCACTTAGGGCTCAGGGTGTGGGAAATCGGATGGCGTTTTTCATAATAAACTAAGGCTAGTTTCACTCTAGCATTAAAATCTACCTCTGCCAGAACAGCCTGCCGGTGTTAATTGTACCATAGCCGGAAAAGACGGGGGCAGCACTAGACCCCATTAACTCTAATGGGGCCCGGCAGGGATCCGGCCTGTTTTCCGGCATTAGTGTCTGGATCAAAACTGGACAAAAACCTGTGTTTGCTGTGATTTTTCCATTAATGCCTGAAAAAGGCTGGATCCCCGCCGGGTCCTATTATAGTCAATGGGCTCCAGTGGGGAAAGGCAATATGCGGCTATGCCTCTGCTAGAATAGCATGCTGGAAAATTTTAACTCTAGTGTGAAACTAACCTAAGCAATAATTGTTATGGTTCATTTTATGTTTAATTGCTAAAAATTTCACAGAGAAGCAGAGTGGAGGATTGGCGTGGTAGTGGCTCTGGCTGCAATATTCATTCACAGTAGCAATCCTCACACTGGGGCGGGCAGTGATAGGAGGGCACACCCTTTATTCCCTCGGCGCACACCCTGATGTTGGGGCTCCTTCTTGATGGTAGTTGAAAAACCCTTGGTGTTGTGAGTGTTGGATGGGTGCACGGCACAAGGTGTAGGTGCTGTGGCCAGCGAATGGTACTGGAGTCAGTAACCAACACTAAAGTGCAGAATGGGATTCGTAGTACATCATACAGTATCTAAGCACAGTTCCAAGCAACTGACAGTGCAAACCTTCCCAGATAGCAATGTATGGATATAGGCCAGGATGAGGATTGTGGTATCCCTTTCTTCTATCTCTCCAAAGTCAATTTCTGCAGAATCTAAGGCTGTAAAGATTATTCTTGCAATGGTGGCTGTAATTCCCAGCTGAGGGGTATAGGAGCGTATACAAGTGTGTAGGGTGTCTTAAAAATGTCCCTCGCACTGCAGTAAGTTTCTGTCAGGCTCAAACAGCAAATACCTTAGTGACCGACTCCAGTGCTCGGCCATGCAGATTCGGCACCTTCTAGTTATTTCTTTTCTCTCTCCGGAGCACTGTGAAGAAGGGATGTGTTTCTCTCCGTGGATATCTCAGAGGTAGTGGTTCTCTGCAGTTCAGGCCTAGTACTCTGAGAAACTGACTGAATGAATGGGGGCAGATCCAAGTCCATCTTCTAGAACCCTACAGGGACAGAGTCAGGATTATTGACCCCCAACCGATCCATAGAGTAGTGCATAGAGGGTACATTACAAGACATTAGAACATTAAAGGGGTTATCCAACCCCTATAATGCCCCCCAAAATGCCCGGGCACCACATATAGATTATATTTACCCTGCTCCCTGGCACCCGCATCGCTTCTGATGCTCCCACGGCCGCCACTGCATCTCCTTGTCAAAACACCCGGCAACGGAGGGGCCATCCAATAGCAGGCCACAATGGGATGAGCCTCCCTAGAATGGGTGATGCTAGGAAGGCTTGTTCCTGTCGCGGGCTGCTATAGGCTGCCCTGCCCCACCCCCACCTCGTCGCCGGATGTTTTTATCTGTGCCACAGTGAGATGCAGCGTTGGCCATGTGGGCATCGGGGTAAGTATAACCTGTATGTGGTGCCCAGGCATTTTGGGGAGCATTATAGGGGTTGGATAACTCCTTTAAAAACCATTATGCAGCAACAAATTGCTTGTATCCTATTTCGAGGTACTGCATTCACATTTGCAGCGGTTCTTTAAAGCTATTTCAGCAGTTAACTTTATTCAGATAACATTCAATTTAGGTAACCTAGGCTGTGATCACCTGTGTGCTACGCAGACAGAAGATTTGAAAAAACAAAAATATCTAGAAAAATCGGATTTTTGCTATATGCTTTTTTGCCCACACGTAATGTATAATGATGTAATGTGGCAAAAACTGTCTGTAAAAATACATGTGTATGTCCTACAATTGGGCGGTTTATGAGAGTTTTCTGTGCATACTATACGTCGGCAACTATGTGAATACGCCCTAAGGCCGTGCTTAAATTAGTGCTGTGCATTATTGCTGTTTGTCCTGCATTGAACAGAATGTTCAGAATGTTCAAAAAGCAGCCGGCTCAGTGGTTATTATTATTACCTTGGGCTACTAAAATGTAATCTATTCAGGGCAACATGTGCATAGAGTTTGTATGTTCCCCCTGTGCTTGGGCTTCCTCCAGATACTCTGGAACCCCGCCTTACTCCAAAAAGATACTGATAGGTTAATTAGCTTAATATGAAATTGGTCCTGATAGACTTATATTAGAGTGTGTGCCCAAATGGGGATAGGAACATGTGCGTATGCATTTTCAGCCCTGCACAATATGTAATAGTCAGGCGAGGGGAAGGTATCAGTATTTTGTGAATCTGTTGTTTGCGAACCAAAATACGGCCACAGCTGTCAGCATGAAGCCTTAGGTTTACAGTGCAGTGCTCATCATAACCAGTAGGGGGCAATCGCTCTGTTTTGCATATGTTAAGATTTTTTGAATTGCCCGGTAGTGAAAGTTTGCAGTCCTTCCAGAGGGTACGCCCCTTATCATTAATATAAAGCTATACTCATCGTTCATCAGAAATGTGTTTCTGAATGCCAGCGTTACCCCATTCATATCCTGCTTGTCAATTTTCTCTGTGCAGCTGTAAAGTTTGGCCGGATGTCCAAGAAGCAGAGGGATAGCTTATATGCCGAGGTGCAGAAACATCGCATGCAACAACAGCGAGACCACCAGCAGCAGCCAGGGGAGGCAGAACCACTGACCCCTGTCGGATACGGCCTGACTCCTAACGGGCTGACAGAGTTACGGGATGACCTAGGGGGATACATGGAAGAGCACACGCCAGACGACGGCAAAAATGAGTCCGCAGTAAGCAGCTTCTACCTAGATATCCAGCCATCCCCAGATCAGTCGGGCTTGGACGTCAATGGCATCAAACCAGAGCCTCTCTGTGACTACACCCCCCCATCATCCTTCTTTCCCTACTGCTCATTCACTAACGGAGAGACTTCCCCGACCGTATCTATGGCAGAACTTGGTGAGTAAAATTTAGACTCCTTCCCTTATTCTCTATGGAATTGGTCATACGTGGACATACCCTTTGTATATATTTAAAAATAACCACTGTTTTAGAGCTTTTCTTTTTTGATCGCTAGGATTAAGAATCAGGGGTTTTATGCATTGATCAAATTCAATGTATTTTTCCTGTTTTGATCATTGTTACGTTTTATAGCATATAATAGATCAATTTTTAGGTAAGGCAAGCAGTCTGAAGAGTGTCCTCAAGTCGCCGGGTTTCCTTTTAATTTTAAACCCCCTTACTTCCAAAGGTCACAGTTTAGAGGACGCCTTGCTTGTCACGTAGATGCCCTGACTCCTTTTCTTTCTCATTGTCAGAACATCTTGCTCAGAACATCTCGAAGTCTCACATGGAAACCTGCCAGTATTTGCGCGAGGAGCTGCAGCAGATAACATGGCAGACCTTTCTCCAAGAAGAGATTGAAAGTTACCAGAGCAAGGTACACAGTGGGCATGGGCTTCTAGCTTTAGAGGAAACTTGTCACCAGCATCCATGCGACAGGTTCCCTAAAAAAGAAATGTCCCTTATAAAATAATTATGAGTATGAAGTATGAGTGTTTCCTCTAAAGGGAACCTGTCATCAACTTTATGCTGCCCATACTAACGGTAGAATAAAGTAGGGACAGGTGAGTTGATTTCAGCGGTCTGTCACTCATGAGCTAAAAGTAAGTGGTTGCTGAGAACCAGCCTCATAATCATTGCAGCCCAGGCCTTGAGAAGAGTCAGATCTACCTGAGAAGAGTCCTGGTTATTCATATCTCCTGCTCTCTCACCCGTCTGCTGATGATTGGCAGTTTTCTCCTCGAGAGAAAGGGAGAAAACTAGGTAGAAGCCTGTCAGTCATCAGCAGATGGGCAGGAATTCATGAATAACCAGGACTCTTCTCAGGTGGCCGGGACTCTTTTCCAGGCCCAGTCTGCAATGATTGTGATGTTGGTTCTCGGCAACCACTTACTTTTAACTTATAAATGACAGAACGCTGAGATCAACTCACCTGTCTCTACTTTATCCTGCTGTTAGTATGGGCAGCAGAAAGTTGATGACAGATTCCCTTTAAGGCCTCGTTCACACTTCAGTGTTTGGTCAGTGATTTCCATCAGTGATTTGTGAGCCAAAACCAGAAGTGGAGCCTCCACAGACATGAGGTAGAAGGGAAAGATCTGCTCCTGTTCTGTGTTTAGAGTTGCACCTGGTTTTGGCTCACAAATCACTGATGGAAATCACTGACTAAACACTGAAGTGTGAACAAGGCCTAAAGGCGTTTTCCAAGTTATTTATATTGATGGCCTGTCCTCAGGATAGGTCATTAATATCAGATCGGTGTTGCCTTCCCTTCATTGTTTACTTCGACATCGCAGCTGTAAGCAGGTGTAATTACAAGCTCTCCTATTCATTTCAATAGGATGGCTTGTTCTTATACACTTTGAATGGGAACGAACCGTCCCATTGAAATTAATGGAACGGTGTCGGTGTAATTACACTTGCTCACTGCTGCGGTTGCGATGGTGAGCAGGTAAACAATGAAGGGGAGGCTGCCTTGGCATGACGCACACCTTCTCTTCAACTAGCTGATCGGCAGGGGTGCCAGGTGTCGGTCCCCTGCCGATCCGATATTGATGACCTATCCAGAGGATAGGTCATCGCTAAAAATAACTTGGACAACCCCTTTAAAGATTACTTTAAAGATGTCTCCTGACCTGTCTGTGTTAGTAACTACTTGCATTCCCCATGTAATAATTCTGGAGCATCTATTCTTATGACCCAATGATGTTCTATTCCTTTATTATTCCTTCTAGAAGTTTATGAATGAATTGCTAGCAGTGTGTAATGAAGGTCCAGATGGGTGTTACCCATTGGGGATGTGTCCCTGCACAGTTTGACACTGGCAGCACTGATTGGATAGTGTCAGACTGTACAGGGACACAGCCCCAACTGGTAGGACCCATCTGGACTTTCATTGCAAACTGCTAGTAATGTATTCATGACTTCTAGAAGGAATAATAAAGGCAAAACATAACAATACAATAAGTGGCAAAACATACAGTCAGTAGATGTTCCAGAATTGGTATTACATGGGGAATGCAAGTAGTTACTTAAACAGACATGTCGGGAGAGATGATAGGCCCTCTTTAAGGTACATCCACATGGAATGGAAATGCTGTGGATTTTGTGTCTGAAGATACGGCCGGAAAATCCAAAATGGAACACAGTGGTCGCAAAGTGAGACTTGAAGCAAATCTCATCCACATGCTGCAAAAATTTCCACATAGGAATTGACCTGCACTGCTGTTTTTTAAGTCTGCAGCATGTCAATTTTTGATTCAGATTTTCACCATCCAGATTTGGCTGCTATCAATGTAGAGGTTTAATATCCACCACAAATCTACAGCAAAGTCCACAAGTTGGAATTGTACTTTTCCACTACGTGTGAATGGACCTTTATGCTTGACCTCTATTGGTAAAGCTGAAAAACACATGCAAAATTGGCACCAGATCTGCCAGAGAACTATGCTAGGGAAATCGGCATTACTATGGAAATGGGCATTACCTCTTGAAACGCCTTTTTATATAGTGTATAGTGTTCTAATAGCTTTTGCCCTGAATGAACATTACTGTCTGTCCAAGCTGTACCAAAACATTTCTGCTTGAGGCGGCCATTTGTAGGACACTGGTGCCCCCCAGTGGAATAAGAAAAGTATTACACAAAGTTTACAGAACTGTAGTCATATGCAATGTACATAGATTAGGAAACCTATTGAGTGTTGCTTTGTGTCTCTGTATACAGCAACGGGAAGTTATGTGGCAGCTTTGTGCAGTAAAAGTCACAGAGGCCATACAGTATGTGGTTGAATTTGCCAAACGCATTGATGGGTTCATGGAGCTGTGTCAGAATGACCAGATAGTGCTGCTGAAAGCAGGTTTGTATTTACAAAACAATATATAATAATACGTGTATAAATATATAACATGTAATCAAAAATTATACCAACTTAGAAAGGAGTTTTAGAACTGGCCAGGCAGTGCCGCTCTGCCAAGCACCCACTGGCACCCTAGCTTACTGTTACTAGAGCCTCTAATCTATGAACTCATTTAAAGATTTCTATCTTGTCTTAACACCTTGAATTACCCAGGCCAGAATCTCTAGATGTCAACTTGTCATACATAATAGTATTTGCATTGTGCTCATTCTAAGGCTACTTTATCACTTGCGTGTGTAATTCCGGGATTGAGATCCGGCAGAGGATCTCAATACCACAATTAGGATAATCTGTTTTGATTTTGCACATCAGGATGCATCCGTTCCGTTAGGATGCGGTTGTGTGAAATCAAAACGGGAAAAAATGGATCCGTCACTACATACATTGGAAGTCAATGGGTGACGGATCCAGTTTTACAGGCTCCTAAAAAAACTGATCCGTCACCACTGACTTAGGCCTCATGCACATGACCGTTGTGTGTTTTGTGGACCGCAAATTGCGGATACGCAATACACGGATGGCGTCCGTGTGCATTCCGCAGATTGCGGAACGGCGCGGACAGCCATTAGCATAACTGCCTATTCTTGTCTGCAAAACGGAGCAACGGATATGGAAAGCACACGGAGTGAATAGGTCCGCATCCAAGCCGCAAATACTGTGGCTCGGATGCGGACCAAAACAACGGTCGTGTGCATGAGGCCTTACATTGTATTCAGTGACGGGTCCGTTCTTTTCTGTTTGCAGCTTGCAGCGGTTTTGTGTCCGGTCACAAAACGCGATGCTGCTGGAACAGAAGGCATTCGGATGCATCCTGAACCGATCTCTTTCCATTCAGAATGCATGGGGACAAAACGGAAGCTCTTTTTTTTTTGGTATTGAGATCCTCTGCCGGGTCTCAATCCTGGAAAACAACGCAAGTGTGAAAGTAGCCTAATCCCTAAAAAATGTACAATATTCCAAGTTACCAATCCATGATGAGAATGTCAGTATGTGCTGTGATGACTTATGTACTTTGTCTACTTTCAGACCATTAACTTGTAACAACTGTTGAACTCCTGACCATCATTACAGAGCGTTATTTTGTTATTCCAGGCTCATTGGAAGTTGTCTTCATCAGAATGTGTCGTGCCTTTGATTCTCAGAATAACACGGTGTATTTTGATGGTAAATACGCAGGCATAGAGGTCTTCAAAGCTTTAGGTAAGAGTCTTTAACTAAACAATGTAATGTGAAGATCATGGATTCCACTTTCCATATTATCCTCACGGTAGAAGACCTATACATATAGTAGACTGTAGACCGACTTAGCATATTGGCCATTTAAAGGTGTGTCTGGCTGTATACATTTTTTTTTTAAAAAAGGCTCCCCATGGTTTACTATAAGTCAATGTTAACCTCACCAATTCCCCGTGGTTCTCATTCCAACTCCTCATGGTCCCCCACAAGCCCGCTCAGCCAGTCGTTGGCAGTTCTGGCATATCAAAAGGCTAGCAGGAAGCAGGGACTAGCAGGGACTATGAACCATTTTAAAGCTGCAAAGTGTGCATCAGTGCTTAGATTTTGGTATTCTGATCTGGCATAGGAACAGAATTCTAGAATCGGCGGATCCAGCATATGCCGGACACCCCCACCGCAAATGTGAGCCTAGCCTTCCAGCCTTTTGGTATGCACAATAAGTAAGAGCATGTGATGGGCTGTCCATCCTTATTCAGGCCTTGTTTCTACTGCAGGTTTATTACAAGAGTACATAGTTTGTCTTTTGTTTTGTGAGTGGGGGAAATATAGTCTTTTAGGTATTACTATATTTTAAATACTGGTCAAGTAGTTTCAAGAAGAATGCAATATGTCTGATATATCTGCATGTGTCTTATTATTTGGAATCTCTCATCCCCTCTTCCACTGCAGGTTGTGAGGACTTCATGAGCTTTGTGTTTGAGTTTGGGAAGAGTTTATGTTCGCTGCACTTGACGGAGGATGAAATTGCTCTATTCTCTGCCTTTGTGCTCATGTCAGGAGGTAAGTGTACAAAGGCCATCACTTAGTTAAAGCAGGAATTCTACTTCCTAAAGGGGCTAACCCAAAAACAGTCCCCATATGAATGGAGCAGTTCTGCACATGTCTGCCCACTGCTCCATTCACTTATCTGGGGCAGTGATCCTACATTTATCACCACTCCTGTGGATAGGTGATTGGGATTGTAAACTGACTATGTGGGAAGGCCACAATTGTTAGTTTTCCTCCCACTAGGA
Organism: Bufo gargarizans; assembly: GCF_014858855.1. NCBI lineage: Eukaryota > Metazoa > Chordata > Amphibia > Anura > Bufonidae > Bufo > Bufo gargarizans. The sequence goes on along the minus strand of NC_058081.1, from coordinate 196,571,805 downwards.
AAATCAAATTACAAAAGATGACTTCAAGTTTAAGGGGATATAGACAACATTCCAAACACTGACCATGTAATATTTTTTGAAGATCGCTCATGGCTGCAGGAGAAATTGAAGATCGAGAAACTCCAGCAGAAGATCCAACTCACACTGCAGCACGTTCTTCAAAAGAACCATCGTGAGGATGGAATCCTAACAAAGGTATCTTCATGCCCCCTTCATCAAACCTTCTGTTCTTCAGGGCACGAATCAGCCAGTTAGAGGTTGTAGGAAATCTGTGCACCACACACCATTGCTGTTCTAACATGACCCCTTGTGCCAACTAGGACCTTATCATTCCTTGTTCACACTCCCCTTTCACTCTCGGAAGTATCAGAAGTCAGCTAGGCTCATATTGATGATGACAGCCTCTGACTAGCTTTTCTCTTATCCCCCATGCTTTAATCTTGCTTCCTACTTTATCATGTGTCTGCTGTCCCGTCATGCCTTATAGCAGTGAGATGTGTCCTGTCATCAGCAGATCATGTGACACTAACCACACCCCTTGTTCTTACCAATGACACGTCCTACTTAAAGGGAACCTGTCATTGGGATTTTGTGTATAGAGCTGAGGACATGGGTTGCTAGATGGCCGCTAGCACATCCGCAATACCCAGTCCCCATAGCTCTGTGTGCTTTATTTGTGGAAAAAAAAGATTTGATACATATGCAAATTAACATAAAGGAGTCATATCTTACTTGTGTGACCAGAGAGGAGTCATATTTTCAAGCTCTGACTCATCTCAGGTTAATTTGCACATGTATCAAATTGTTTTTTTTTACACAATAAAAGCACACAGAGCTATGGGGACTGGATATTGCGGATGTGCTAGCGGCGATCTAGCAACCCATGTCCTCAGCTCTATACACAAAATCTCGGTGACAGGTTCCTTTTAAGGCTCCAATGCAGGACGTAACCTACAGCAACTGAAATCAAAATGGATTTGCCCCATGGTGCAGTGGTGGGTTAATAACTTTAGAATAAGGCAGTTTTGATAAATGGTGGTATTTGGGGAAAGTGATACAACAGCAATATCTGTAATACGGGATACATTTATATTAGTGGCACAACCCCTTTAATGACCTATCCTAAGGATAGGCCTTCAGTTTTAAAGCCCCAGTTAACCTATAGTTATTATGGATGATGCACTGTAGAATCCACTCTCTAGAACAGGGATGCCCAACCTGCGGTCCTCCTGATGTTACAAAACTACAACTCCCAGCATGCCCGGACAGCCTACAGCTATAAGCCTACAGGAGGGCATGATGGTAGTTGTAGTTTTACAACAGCTGGAGGGCCGCAGGTTGAGCATCCCTGCTCTAGAACAACTTCTTTATTACTACATGGTTACTTGTAGCAATTTCTTCTAACACTGTATACATTTAGTCTGTGGGCATTTACTCCAAACAGCAGTAGACAGCAAAGCGTCTAATAAGCTAATAATGGACACAGTATGTCAGCATGGGTAATATAAAGCTAACCTGCAGCAGAAAGTAATTAGGCTATTTATGTTGCCTGGTATCTTTATGGTTTTGTATAATTAAACTCCAGGGGTTGATATTGTTTTTTTGTTTTTTTTTTGTATAATAAAATCTTTGATTTTTTTTTTTCCCCAGTTAATATGCAAAGTCTCCACCCTGCGCGCGTTATGTGGGCGTCACGCAGAGAAACTCATGGCGTTTAAAGCAATATATCCAGACATTGTGAGACTTCACTTCCCTCCCCTCTACAAGGAACTTTTTACCTCTGAATATGAGCCAGCCATGCAACTGGAGGGATAGAAGAGTCTGTGGTTGACACCTGGAATACACAGCCCTTTCATGAGAGTATAGTCGTGCGCGCACTCGTGTATGTAAACATGGGGAAGAGGAACCAAGACACTTTACGCAAATCTGGGTACTGGAGGAGAGGGCGAGGGGTGACATGCAGAGACATTTGACCTTGACCTCTCACCCTCCCGCCGGGGATATTGTTTACAGGATGTTTTTGGAGAGAGTTTAAGGACCAATCACAAGGCAGGCTGGTAAGAGAGCCACACCTGCATTTTTAACCATGAGACTTCTGAGGTCTCTAGCAATACAAGCAAAGTAATATTTATATATATATATGTATTACAGGGTACTTGGGCATGAACATTTATATGGCTAAAGAGATCTTGTTTAAGTGTAGGGGCCGGATGTAGGCTTCTTCTGGTCTGTTTTAATATGGCACTTTTTTGTTTTGCACCTTTTTACTAATTCCTACTGCTCTTCTCCCTATGTTTAGTGAATTGTGTTTTTTGTTGTTGTTTGTTTTCTTTTTGTTTGTTGTTTTTTTTTTCTTTTTAATTTGTATTTTTCTGTGCACATCAGGAAAATCGAGACTTAGTGAAAAAAGCAATAGATCTTTGGGAGTGTGTCGGAGCGGTTCCTGCTGCTGTTTTTTGAGGGATTGGTTTAGGGAAAGGCTGGTCCAAATAAGCTGTTTACGGTTCTCATGAAGATGGTACCTACAGGATTTAACCTTGGCCCTATGCCATGACAATGGGATCTGTAACCAGCCAGGTGTTTGAATATGTAAAGGAACAGTTGGTGTGTAACACTGCAATAGGATGGACAAGGCACATCTGCCGCTGATGCTACATGTCTCATTGTGTCACCTTGCATCACCATTACAGAACAACCTTGTTGAAATAATGCAAATTCCTCCTCGTCAGATATAACTTCACGGTTTTATTACCACTAAAATGTATATAGGCAAATATGGACTAGCAGCCTATCGTAACTCTAAACTTTAAAGGGATCTGTCATTTACAGATACGCCTTTATGTGCTTATCAATCTTTTCCAGCCCCTGAAAAACAGCTTTTTATAATTATACAAATGAGTTGAAAAGAGCCAAAGGGGCTGCACTTATCTGTGATGGAGCCTACCTGCGCCCATACGAACGAAGCCCCTGGAAATCTCAGGCAGGCGCATGCGCAGTTCAGTTATTGAAGCTGCTGCCAGCAGCAGATGGAGCAGGCACACACACAGAAAGGAGATATGTGCCTGCTCGGAGGAATAGTATAGTATAGGCGAAGGCTAAGCTCATCTCCAGCTTGGATCAGAATAGGATATGCTTTAAAGTTCAGCATAAAACAGCTGAAGTGTGAATGACCGCATTGATTACAATGGGGTATGTGTGCCCTCCATGACTAGTCTGTGCAGACTCAAATAGCACATGGATGGGATCATCGTCCATCAGAATGGAGCCTAAGGCTTCTTTCACATATGTGGTAGCTCTCTACTGGATCAGCACGCTGGAGCTCTCTTGATCCGGCATAGCCAGATGTTACCACATCGCCCGCCAGCCCCATTGACAAAAAAGAAATTGTGTGCAACGGTTTTTATCCAGCCAATTCCTGATATATTTGCGGATCTCCACCGGATCCCATTATAGTCAATGGGGCCAACAAGTAAGATGATCTTTTTCATCAAATTTTATTACCATTCTGATATCCAAGCTAGGAATATCAATAATCAACTGATAAATCTCAATCGTTAGTCATCATAACTATGAAATCTCATGTCATACTTAAGAGGTGCCACTAGTTCTTGAAGGGAATGTATGACCTATAGATAGTTTTTTTTTTTTATATTTACATGATTATTAGGGCAGCCATCTTGCCTAGGCTCCCATTAGAGCATCCACATATAGGATCATGTAGACAGTAGATGTTAATTGACATCTGTGTAGAGGTGCACAGAGGTGGAGTAGATAAGTTGTGTCATCACCTATCGTGAATGGTGGATCCGGTGTTATCTATATTTAGGTGTTATCTGTCATTGTGATCCTACCAGTGACTGCTAAGAAATGATCTGTTCAGAACAGGACATATCAAGGTATTATTAGGCTTAGTGGCCAGTGTTAAAACTGCACGATTTCAGGATTTTCTTTTACTTATATAGACATGGAAAACAAACTCTTAAAAATATGTTTGGCGTAAAAACTTGATTTAAAAAAAGTGGGTCATTTTCTGATGACATTCCCATTGAAAACCCAAGTAAGGAAACTTAAATCTTAACATTAACACTTTATCTAAACATTTGTGAAAAAATTATTACAATAATTATAATTGTAAGAATTTGAGTGTAAATGACTACATAACTACATAACCCATGAAGTAATATTTCACTTTACAAAGCAAACAAGTATACCAAAATACTAGTCTATACTTTATAAAAATACATTGAAAGCTCTGTTAAAGTAGCTGCTACACACAGTTCGGTGTCCTGGGAATAAGTCACATTGGGCCAGATTTATCATTAGCTCAAGTCAGAATAATGGAGTGAAAAAGTCGCAAATTTTTGCGCAATCGCTTAAACTGCGCAAAAATTTGCGACTTTTTTCTGCTCTGCATTATGCTCGCCAGTTTTCTGAAAGTGGACGTGTTTTCTTATGTAAATGAATCTCTAGACAGATTTACTATTGGGACTATTTAAAAAGTCGCAAAAAAGTCGCAATTTCACTCCAGTGAGGACCATGCTTATCTTATGAGACTTTTTAATAGAACATGCGACTTTTTCATAAAAACGTGCGACTTTTTCGTAAAGATGTGGGACTTTTGTAAAGCTGCTTACTGACGGATAAACTGCTACCGTCAAACCACATTTATTACAGTCTTAAAGGGCCGTTCATAAATCTGACTTGGCTAAAACTGACTTTAGCCATATGTGAAAGTGGAGTGAGCTGTCAGAGTCATGATAAATCTGGCCCATTGAGTTTTTACTAATGACTTTGACCTCTCCTCACATTTACCAGATCCCCATGAATTGCAAAACAGCATTATATACTCTTCTATGCTGCTTCTTTGCATATAAAAAAAATCTTCTAGTGTTTTACATTGCAGTTCTGGTGCTACACATTAAAGCTCATTACAAGATTATGAATGCAGGTTACAGGAGGCACTGGCAGTGGGAAAATAGTATGTAAAGAGGAATCTCCCAAAGAAAGAGGAGCATGTCGCTAGCTTCACCTTCTAGAGGTGGATCCCTATGAGTCAGTGTCTGACTTTGTAACAAGCCTTGGAACATATCAAGGAAAATGGCTTGGATATATTTCCTTGTTGCTTTCAAAGGCTTATTAAAAAGACGGACATTGACTCGCATTGTAAAGAGTAGAGTGTTCTGATATTTAAGATATATTTCTAAAGCTGTAAGCCACAAAAAAGAAAAAGAGCAAGCCAAAAAATATTGTATTCATACAAAATCACAAATGTATTAAAAATATTATTGCTGTACTGTGTTTCAGTGCAGATGGCATAACCGCATCAATCTGCAGCAATTATGCAAAGTGTCAACCCATCATAACCCATAGTACTTGATGGGCACTGTTCCTAGGATTGGGGAAAGTGCTTAAAAATGTATCTCTACTTTCATTATGTCACCCATTGACCTTCATGAAAAAAAATGGATCCAGTAAGAAAATTATCCCTTAGAAATGAAATAGGATTGGTCAAAGGGTCCAATATAATGTAATAATATCTACGAGTTGAAAACAATTATATACTACACACTGGTTTTACGATCACGGCTTTCTCAAGGGCATAAAGTATAAAGTCCTGTGCCACATCATCCCCTCGCCACTTTCTAGAACAACATCGCAGATTTAGACAGATTTAACAATCCAAATACATATTGCTCGTACATTTGGTACCAATTAAAAACCTGCACAGGTACAACATTCTGGGATAAAATAAAGCTGCCCCAGTGTGTTTTCTATTCTTTTAAATGTTGTGGCTATTTTCCTTGGGGGCAGCCATATTGAAGACGCTCATCCTTCTTGCTGCTGCTTGTTTACCAACTTCAGCGGTAATGTGCAGGTATATGGCACAGGACCGCTGCAGCTAATCACTGTCCTCAGCCATAGAGGACGGTGATTGGCTGAAGCAGCCACGTGCCATACGCTTTCATGTCACCTTATTAGTAAACAAGCAGATGGACCTGAGGTGATGGAGAAAAGACAAGTGTACCCTCATATTTAGTATTTTATAACTTGGAAGCTACAGAAGAATCACACATAGCTCATAGTGCTATGCTGTTTCCATAGCTCATTTTTACTTGTTTGGGACCTACTTAAACAATAAGCACAGCCATCTCAGCTGTCTCCATAGCTATGCCCTATGCCTAAGAATAGTATGTTGATCTAAGCCATGAATGACTGAGATTGGAATACCAATTTAAATCCATGTCCTCTAATGAGATGACTCTGCTGGCTGTGTTCCAGTCTACGCAACAAAGCTGAAAAGTAAGCTGCAGAAAACAGGAAATGTCCGAATATTCCTCCAGTGAGGAAGATTTTTTTAATTTAATGAAAACCACTTGATTTGACCATGTCAGTATACCAGCATCTGTTTTTTGGGGCCAGAGATTAGTGCATTTTATGTGAACCATCTGTTTGGAGAAACCAAATTAGGATCCAGGAAAGAAAAGACTGACACTAACATGCTCTACCATAGTGCAGTCAACAACATCAGGTTGTCAATTGCTCTGCATTAGACCGTGTTGCTATCCACCTTATGGTATTATAATGGCTAGTAGTTCTGTCCCCGTACCGTACCTTGCTTTGTGACACAATGACACAGAAAGGATGTACTGGCTGATGGCTTCAGTGTTGATTGTACAATCCCAAACAGCTATGTCCATTTAACTGTTGCAGTTGTGTGTCTGTGTGTATGTTCTGGCTGCTTTAAGTGTTAAGATGCGTATAATTAAAGTGGGGATGGGATAATATTACAATATTTAATACAGAGCCTGGACCACTTTAGAAAGCATAATAATAAAAAAAAAGTATATTTTTTTAACCCTTGTATAAATATTTAAAGGCACTTGAACTATTCCTGCAATAAAAATGTGATTTGTTTAGCGGTCATAATGATAAACAGATTTTTTTGTAATGTGAAAAAGTTCCAAAACGAAACAATTATTGTAAAATTTTATAAGAAAAGGAAAAAAAACATTCAAAAGCTAAAATTTGTATTTTCAAGAACTCTCTCTGGTTTAAAAAAAATGTAAAAAAAAAACCTAACAAAAAATGTTTAAGTTTCATAAATGTGCCATAGCCAAAATGTCACTTAGTGGTATTTCGATGTTGTTCTAATAGTGTTAGTGTTTCGGTTAATGTGCTGTGATGGATATGCTGCGATAAATACAAGGACTGAGCGCAAAGCTAGAATTTCAGTATACACGTGTGGAATCTTAATTAGACTGCTTGACAGAGGGTTTCCAGATACGATTTAGATCTTTACATAATTTACAGTATAGGTATAGGATGACCTAAACAGCATAGAATAATAGCTTTATTACCCTTATTACTACACCTCGCCTGATCTGTAGTGCTGACAGTCCCTCTTTAAAGAAAAACTCCACCGGTTTTGAGAAGACCTGCAATGGAGGTTCTTGAGGGAGCTTTCAACACAGATGTGAACAAAGCCTAAGCAATACTGCAGCTTCTCTCCCTCAGTCAGACATTACTAAGCAATAAAAGCAGGAACTCCCTAGAAATAAGTGCATTGTATATCCATATGTAACGGGTAACTGTCAGAAAGATGGAGGCATACTGGTCTGTTGTCACCAAGAGTAGCAATCATTTTCATCCCTATCTAGATCTGCAAATATGGCGACCATAAAGTCCAATCAGACCCTTGAACTCATTAGTTTTAATGGCATGCGTTAAATCGGTTTGAGACGACTGAGCACTTGAATACTGCCCGCTCAGGAGTCCGATGGTCCTTGCTATTCATTGCGGCATCTTCATTTTGCATTGTTCCCTGTTTTATTAATTGTATTTGCTTTTTTGACATTCCATGGAAATCCTTCTGTAATTGTTTATTAAGATCCATTTTGTTTGCACTTTTCCCCGTTCCTTCTAATGTGCACTATGTATATAGAAGATGTAAAATATATAAATACACCTTGCTCCCTCAGGGAATTACTCATCCATCTCGCTAGGCTGTCACATTGGAGAAGATGCCAGAAAGGGGCAGTCATGATCCTGCAATTAAACTTTTTCGTAAAGGGAAAAAAAAATGTCAGTTATCCTTCATTGCACCGATGAAATTCTACCCTGGATGTTGTCCAGATGATGTAGTCTCACGTTGTTGGCAGTGTTAATGCAAAGATTTTATTTTTCTTTGTGGGTTGACGTTCAGAATTTCTAAGCAGATGATCCACAGAACTAGAAAAACGATAGAAAATAAGCTAGCAGAAAAGCCTAGTCCAGCACAGTATGGAGGCAGTTGATTTTATTTGGCTGGCTCTACATTGACTACTATTATTTGTGTCATTTGGTGCCAGAGGGTGTTCTCTTCCAAATGCAATACCTATGTAAAGGTGGAAATGATTTGCATTGATTTA